>NC_091958.1:2088778-2689488 GCF_031021105.1 Erythrolamprus reginae
ATTGTGTATTGGACAAAATAAATAAATAAATAAAAATAAAAGAGTAGAGTAGAGAAGAGAAGAGTAGGTGCATATACTTTGGTGCATCTACTCTCAGTGTATATAAAAGAAAAATATAGATTTGTCAAGAAACCTGTGGTACTATACTTAATGATTGTCATAGAGGTCAAATAAGCAATGCAGAAACAATCAATATTAATAAAAATCTTAAGGATACAAGCAAGACGTTACAGCCATAAGTGGGAGGAAATGGGTGCTAGGAATGATGGGAAAAAACGCGTAGTAATTAGTGAATAGTTTGACAGGTTCAAGGAATCATTTGTTGAGCAGAGTGATGGCATTCGGGAATCAAAGAATGAAAGAAAGGCGAAGAAGTCTTCCTTTATTAAGATGGTGATTGAAAGCAGCCACCTCCTCCAATATTTATTGGCACTTATTAATACACAATTAATAAAGCCAGAAGGTTCAGTTTCCCACACCTGTGTGAAATGACCAGCCCTTCACGTGTGTGGGCATTACGCGCACACCTACTCAGCCCGGCTCCTGCTGGGAATAAATCAAAGGACACCTGTGTCAAACTCAAGGTGGTTTTGAAAGGTGAAACAAGGTCTAGCTGGGAAGGCCACACCTTTGTTTATTGTGTTCACCTGGCCTGGAACACCTTGTCTCTTTGATCCTGAAAGTGATGTGGGTCAGGACTTGGAGTTCTCACCAAAGCAGTGAGGAGGCTTCAAGGTGTTGCTACTTTGCAGAGGTCTAAGCTGGGTGGAGTGGAGCATCTTCCATCCAGAGTTGGGAAAGAAGACCTCCTTGGGGCTAGTTGCACTTGGGTTTTGTCAAGGGGTCTTCGGGGAGGATTACAAGGGGGTCTCATCCTAGAAAGGTGCTTGTCAAAAATCTCTGGAGATCCATTTTCACTTCTTCAGATGGGCCGGCTAATCTCATACTCCTCGCAGTTATCTCCTTTGGGAATTTGGGGACTTTGTGCCAGTACCATCTCCTGTGTCTCCGAAAGGTACAAAGCACAAATAGCACAAAGATTTTGCTTATAGATAATGGCAATTCCTGGGCAAGTCCAGGAGAATTGGGGCATTTGGAACATAGGTAGCCATGTGGACGCATGATATCTTTATCCTGTTGCATGGTCTATCTACCTACCTACCTACCTACCTATCTCATCTACCTACCTACCTACCTAATTACCTAATTATCTATCTATCTATCTATCTATCTATCTATCTATCTATCTATCTATCTATCTATCTATCTATCTATCTATCTATCTATCTATCTATCTATCTATCTAACTCTATCTATCTATCTATCTATCTATCTATCTATCTATCTATCTATCTATCTATCTATCTATCTATCTATCTATCTATCTATCTATCTATCCCATCTACCTACCTACCTATCTATCTCATCTATCTATCTACATATCTACCTACCTATCTACCTACCTACCTGCCTACCTATCTACCAACCTTACCTACCTACCTATCTCATCTATCTATCTACATATCTACCTACCTATCTATCTACCTACCTACCTATCTACCTACCTACCTACCTATCTTACCTACCTACCTACCTATCTCATCTATCTATCTTCATATCTACCTACCTGCCTACCTGCCTACCTACCTACCTCTTACCTACCTACCTATCTCATCTATCTCATCTATCTATCTATCTATCTATCTCATCCATCCATCCATCCATCCATCCATCCATCCATCCATCCATCCATCCATCCATCTATCTATCTATCTATCTATCTATCTATCTATCTATCTACCTACCTACCTACCTACCTCATCTATCTACCTACATATCTACCTACCTATCTCACCTACCTACCTATCTCATCTATCTCATCTATCTCATCTATCTATCTATCTATCTATCTATCTATCTATCTACCTATCTCATCTACCTACCTACCTACCTACCTACCTACCTACCTCATCTATCTCATCTACATATCTACCTACCTACCTACCTACCTACCTACCTATCTATCTATCTATCTATCTATCTCATCTACCTACCTACCTACCTATCTCATCTATCTCATCTACCTACCTACCTACCTACCTATCTATCTATCTATCTCATCTACCTACCTACCTACCTACCTATCTATCTATCTATCTATCTATCTATCTATCTATCTACATATCTACCTATCTACCCACCCACCCACCCACCGGCTCACAGCATACAATATAAAACAGTGAATACAAAGACAAATCGAATTAATTAAAAACTACGTCAGCTAAAGACCCCTCCAGTGTCCAGATGGTGCCTGTTAACCCCTTTCTCTCTCCCTTCCTTTGATCTAGGGCCCCCTCCCACCTTCGGAGGCATCTTCTGCAAATCCAGGGGGGGCAGAGGAGACTGCTCAGCGACTTCCGGGCACCTCAGAGGGCACGGCTGCGGGAAACGGAGGCAGGCTGGACTGCAGGGCCACATTGAATGTGGACGAAGCAGCCCCTCCAACTACAAGTAAGTGCTGTGTCGGTTTGCCACACCAGGGAGAAGAGATCTCGCCCACTGCATATAATGCAGAGATGGGTCCAGGTCCAGATGGGAAAAGTGCTTTGGATTGGAGGGATGGGGGAGATGTAGAAAGGGCAGATGCGAAGGGCTCGTTTCACTGGGTGTGTAGGTGTGTGTGTGTGAAGGGTTCGATCTGGAGCTGTTCCTTGCTTGAAGATCCTATGGTGCTTGGTCTTTCTGTAAAGGTGTGTTGGAAGAAATATTAATGAACTCAACTTAATGAACCCCAATAAATGAACTCCACCTGTCCCTTCGAGGACAGGAGGGAAAGGGGGGACGGTCGAAACATTTAAGTACTTTAAAAGGTTAAACAAGGTTCAGGAGGGAAGTGTTTTTAATAGGAAAGTGAACCCAAGAACAAGGGGGCACAATCTGAGGTTAGTTGGGGGAAAGATCAGAAGCAACGTGAGAAAATATTATTTGACTGAAAGAGTAGTAGATGCCTGGAACAAACTTCAAGCAGACGTGGTTGGTAAATCCACAGGAACTGAATTGAAACATGCCTGGGATAAACATAAATCCATCCTAATATAAAATACAGGAAATAGTAAAAGGGCAGACTAGATGGACCAGGAGGTCTTTCTTCTATGTTCCTATTCTGCCTTCTTAATATTTCTCAAAATATTTCAGTCTTCCAGGAGAGGGATGGGTAATAACTTTCTACTGTTGTAAAGGGGAGAGGCATAATTCCAGTGTCCTCCCCACCCAAAGGAAATGTCCCATATTTTTTTAAAAACCCTCCTTCAATGGGATGCCCACCAAGGGCATTAAAGCCCAATTGTTCATTTTGCATGCTCCCATGGAAAATGAAAAAATTTGCATGCTCCCATGCAAAATGAGATGCCTTGGGGAGGATGGGACCTTTGGTCCGGGCCAAGCGAGTGGGGAAGCAGTCCGATGGGAAGAGACGGCGAAAAGGAGTCGGGATATTGGTGCGGACAGATCAGTACCCTGGAGGTGGGAATGTGTTTTGCTTTGGAAAACTTTCTTCCTGTAGCCGCTCGGCTTTTTCCGGCTCAAATCCAAATCTCTGCAACTCAAGACAATTCATAATTTCACTACAGACAGGAAGGTCCTTGACTTGGAACTAATGACTGTTCAAAGTTGGCACTTAGAAAGAGACCACCAGTCCTCACACTTACCACATTCCCAAGGTCACATGGCAAGAATTTGGGCGGTTTATGACACGGTTGATCATGTGACAGGGTCACATGATCTCCATTGGCAACCTTCCCGAGGGCCTTTGGGATACACAGTATTTGGGCTCAACTGTTGTAAATCAAGGACCACGTGTGTGTGTATATACGCACAGTGGTTAGCCATTCCCTCTTCCTCTCTATCTCCAACTCTCCTTCCCTTTGTGGGAAAACGTTGCAAGAGAAGCCAGGAGGGCACAGAAAATCTGCAGAGGGAAAAATTTCTTCTGGATCTCTTCCTTTAAAGTTTTGTGAATGAAGCCCTCTTCCGTTGCACAATCAAATACTTGTCTGGAAGCCTCCGTAATCCTCGGAGGGAGAGCCCAGATGGGTAATGGAGTCCCTGGGGGAATCTCTCCGCTAGCCTCTCGCAGCAGAAAGGATGGACTTCTGCAGGAAGTTCAAGACCGACAAACACATTCCAGCAGGCGCTTCTCCAGGAAATATTTTCTTTTTTTCCCTCCCCCTTCGGCCTCCCTTCGGGAGCAAGAATTCTACTGCTGCCTTCTCATCGCTGGCTTTCCCACAGTGACCTTCACTCCATTTTTTCCTGAGCCAGCCTCATTGATGCCGAGTTTGTGCCACTCTTGGACTCTCCAAGGGGGGCACCTGATTTTGCCTGGCACTCTTTGCCCTGCAATGCAACTAGCAAGGCGCAGCAGCTTGTCAATGTGGGGTGAGCTTTGCACCCCTTCTTTTCCCCTCCCTTCCACTCCCCCCCCCCAATTATTGGCTCTGTCCCGGCTTAAGAAACAAAACTGCTGACTTCTGCAACGGATTTGAGATGCTCCTCTGGGAATCTGGAGCAGTCACCATGGGAAAATGTCTACTTTAAGGTGTCTCCTCCCCCACCCCCTTCTCTCTGCTCGGTAATTTTGCTGCAGAGGCAAATCAGCTACCAAATTTGCAGGGCAGGGATTCCTAAAGGAAAAAAAAAGCAACGCACCATGTTCGATCCCCCCCCTTCCCTTCTTTCGCCTATTTATCTCCTGGCACAAACGAACAAGTTGGTGAATTTTTAAAAATGAAATTTAAATTTTTTAAAATGAAAACATAATCTTTACTAACAATAAATAGGGAAGGGGTACATAAAATACACGAAAGTGGAAATACAAATGTACAATATAGGAACTTTGGATATATGATATTAACTCACCATGTTAGAAATACAAAAGGGAATTTAAGAAAATGAAAGAAGAGAAAGGAGAGAGAAAAAAAAAAAAGAAAGGAAAAGGAAAAAAAAAGAAATTTTCTATCTATAAATACTGTGCTTCAAACAAGGTAGTGATTTCATGAGTGTTTAGGAGCAAAAATGAAAGGCATCCTTCTATTTTAAATTAACCTCTGTAGAGTATATTAGGGCGACCTCCCCATTGGCAGAGGTAGAATAGTATATACCAATATAACACCTATATTCCACGAGCTGCACTGGCTTCCTATTAGTCTCCGGGCACAATTCAAGGTGTTGGTTATTACCTATAAAGCTCTACATGGTTCAGGGCCAGACAATTTATGGGACCGTCTCTTGCCACATACCTGTCTATGGACCCATTCAATTTGATCCATCTCTTTTTGTAGGTGAGGTCTCCAGAACTGAGCACAGTATTATTCCCAATGAGGTATCACCAGCGCTCTATACAGGTGGATCACAATCCCCCTCTTGCTGCTTGTGATACCTCTAGCTATGCAGCCAAGCATTCTACTCGTTTTCACTACCTCCTGACTGCCCGGTTCACCCATTTTGAGACTGTCAGAAATCGCTAATCCTAAATCCTGCTCTTCTGAAGTTTTTGCTAACTCAGAACTGCCAATTCAATTATCTATCTATCTATCTATCTATCTATCTATCTATCTATCTATCTATCTATCTATCTATCTATCTATCTATCATCTGTCTGTCTATCTATCTATCATCCATCCATCCATCCATCCATCTACCCACCACTGTTTCCTCGAAAATAAGACAGTGTCTTATATTAATTTTTTTCTCCCAAAGATGTGTTGCATCTTATTTTCAGGGGGTGTCTTATTTTTTTCCCAATGAATTGTATCTTGTATCCTGCTGCAGCAAAATTGCAGCAAAACACACAACCGCATGTTGGATACGTGTTGGATGTGCTTTAAATCTGATTGATGCAGCGTTTTGGGATGCAATTTATGGACAGCAGTGTTATATATGTTCTGTTCGGGAATGCTGCGAAATGAAACGTCTCCTATGTCTTCCTTTCGGGGGATGCCTTTATTAGGCAATTCTACAAAACCTCTCCTAGGTCTTTCTTTCGGGGAAACAGGGCATCTATCTACTTACTTATTATTTCAACTTCTATGCTCCCCAATCCCATTGGGACTCAGGGCAGTTTACAACAATATAAAAACGCAATACAATAATAAAAGAAGTCAAATATGAACACCAACAATGAAATAAAACCCACAATACAGACCAATCAAAACAACATGCATACCCATCAACACATGAGATAGGTTTGAGATAGTATTAATTAATTAGTACTATCTCAAACCCATTTTCCACCTCCCCCCAATCGGGTTTCCGCACAACAGCTGGGAAAATGCTCTTTTTTGGGGTGAGTGGCCTGAAGAGGCATCTTTACAATTGTGCTTTTCAGCATCGCCAGCAGATGGCGCCCTCGCGCCCTGAGCAGATAATCCAGCAAAATTTGCCAAAATGCAAAACTGGGGACACCCCCCTCCCTCTTCCTCCCCCCTCCACCTCTGCTTATCTGTGTGGACTCCCTGCTCCTCAGCTGATCTGACTAAAGTCCCTCTTTGTTGCAATGTCCTCCAGCTACTTGGAGGGGGGGGGGGGGGCTTTTAGCAAAATGGCCAAAAAAAATAATTGCTTTTTTATTATGAGTTTTTAAACTTTTGTATCTTTTTTATCATATTGTATTTCCTTTTGTTGTTTGCGGCCCTGAGTCTGCGAGGGGATGGGAGGCATATAAATGTAAATAAGTAAGTAAGTAAGTAGTAAGTAAATAAATAAGGCTTTCCTAAGAGCCTATTTAAAAAAAATACTGTATATCCAAATTTAGAGAGGCCCAGCTCCTTTTCTCTCTCTCCTTATTCTTCTTGGATTTAAACTTTGGGGGGAATTTACAAGCTCAGATTATTTTTGGAGTGGGGGGCTGTTAAGGAAATGCCTCCCACCACCCCTCCAGCTGTTAATTGGCTGGCTGGTTTCACTCACCGCCCTCCTCTGGGCTCCTTTTGGGCTTTTGCCTTCCCACTTCATTGTCCTGCAGATCACAAACCCGGGTTTAGCAAGGATGGCTTAATTCAGCAGATCCTGGTCTGTGGCCACAATGCTTTAGAGCAGTGTTTCCCAACCTTGGCAACTTGAAGGTATCTGGACTTCAACCCCCAGAATTCCCCAGCCAGCATTCGGAGAGGGGCAGCATACAAATCCAATTAATAATAATAATAATAATAATAATAATAATAATAATAATAATAATAATAATAATAATAATAATAATAATTCGCTGGTTGGGGGATTCTGGGAATTGAAGTCCAAATATCTCCCAAGTTGCCAAGGTTGGGAAACGCTGCTTTAGAGGACTGGCATCAAGTAGGAGAGCCCCCTTTAGGCGCGCGCCATCCTCCCGCCAAACTAAATACATGTACCAGTCGGTGGGCGCAACTGACTTGGGCTGGACTTTGGAGGCTGGGCGCGTGGGGGGATGCGCTGCGCTTTCCTGAGCGGGTGCAGAGTGCCGCTTCGACCCTCCCCAAAAAATAAACGCCTGGCCGGCGTCTGCCCGTCTGCCTTGGCCACCCGCTCCCTTCCGCTTGGCCTCCGCGGCGGGGCGGGTTCGTGGGGGGGGGGGGGCTGCCTTCCCAGGACGCGCTCTTTCGCTTGGGGACTCCCCTTCCCCTGCCTGCCCACCCCGGGTTCTTCCCCGGGGCGGGAGGCGGCCAAGCCCCCGCGGCCCGCTTGGAGCCGGTGAGTCACCCGGTGGCGGCGGCGGAACAGGAGCAGCTGGGCTGGCTCGGGCCGGGCCCCACGGCGGGCGGGCGGGCGGGGGAAGCGAGCACAGCAGCAGCAGCAGAGCCAGAAGCAGGAAGTGGGGCAGGCAGGGCGGGCGAGCCAGCCAGCCGCGAGCAGCGAGGCCGAGAAGGGCTGCCGTGCGCCCTGCCGCTGCGCCCCCGGGAAAGTTGCGCCGGCCATGGAGGAGCGGAGGAGCCCCCGTTGGGCCGCCCGGAACCCCGGCCTGGGTGAGTGGAAGCGGCGGGTGGCTGGGGATGCCCGCAGACCTGCGACGCCGGCGTTCCAGGGGCTCTCCAAATCCGGAGGGCCTGGGTACCGACCTCTCCAACGCTGGGAGGGGAGGAGGGAAGGGGAGGGTGACATCACTCGGAGGGGGCTCTCTGTGCATGCTCAGAGGCTGCTTTGCCTCCCCCCCCACCAGCTTGGAGGCTTGGCAAGCGCCCGGAGATGCTGGCCGCCTGCCCAGGAGAAGGCGCGCGCAGCGGCCGCTTTTGGAGAGCTCCGCGCGCGGCTTGGGGAAGGGGCGTCCCGCTTGGAGGTCCGAAGCCTGGGTCGGCGAGGGGGTGGGGGAGTCCGGCCGCTTGCCAAAAAGCCCCAGCCCGAGAGCCGCTGAACGGAGCGGGGGAGGAAGAGGAGGAGGAGGGGGCGCCGGGAGAAACATCGCACGCTCCTGCTCCGACGCGCTTCTGTCCTTCCGGAGCGCTTTGCTGGTTCTCATGCCGCCCCCTCCCCATCCCAATAAATCCGCCCTCCCTCCTGGAAACCTCCACGCGCGTCTGATGGCCCGGGGAATTCCCCCCCCCCCCCGCCAGGCTGGCGATGAATGAGCAGCGGGGCCTCGCAAAGGGCGAGCGATCCTCGGGCGTCCCGTTTGGCTTTGCGCCGTTTCCAGTTGTTGACGTCTGCGACCCGGGGGCGAGTGGGGGCAGATGGAGCCTCCCCTCCCCGGCTTGAATGCGTCCTCCTGGCGCAGCCTCTCCCCCCCCCCACGCGTGTTTTCAGGGTCCCATTGAAAAAGCCTCTTGGTCAACCCCGAGAAAGAATCCTAGAATAAGGGAACGGCCGTTTTCCTGCGTTAAACATGCAGGATTTGGACAAGTCGGTCGGTCTTACTTTTAAACACGTGTAGCGAGCAGCGGATTCTGGCGACCGGTTTAAAGTGGCTTTAGGTTGGGGAGCTTAATAGCCAGATGGCTGGGAGTGTGTCTGTGTGTTTGTGCGTGGGGGAATTACTGTTAGAGAATTCAAAGTTCGTTTGTCTCTTGCCTTCCAAAGCGTGTCCAAGCTGGTTCAAGAACAACCCGCAGTTTAAAGGCTCCCCCCTCCCTCGCATCTGCATCAAAAAGGAAATAAATAGAACTTAAAATGCCAACAGGGAAAAAAACGAGAGAGAGAGGAAAAACTGCAGAGCTGATCTTTTTGCAGAAGGCTTCCCAGCCCTTTCACAACAGCGGCTGCAAGAAGCACAGAGCCTTCTCTGTGGTGGCCCCGGCCCTCTGGAATCAACTGCCCCCACCCTCCTTGCCTTTCGAAAGCTCCTGAAGACCCACCTATGTCACCAGGCATGGGGAAATTAATATACCCCTGGCTACTATGGTTTTATGTATGGTCTGTTATGTTGTGTGATGATCAGAGTGGGGGATTGGTAAGGCTAACTGTATGGCGACGGTAACAGAAGGACAGGATTGGAAAAGGGACCTTGGAGGTCTTCTAGTCCAACCCGCCTGTTTAAACAGGAAATTCTATACCATTCCAGACCAATCATCGTCCAATCTCTTCTTAAAAGCCTCCAGTGATAAGAGCGGCCACAACTCATGAAAGAGAACCATTCTACTGGTTAAATTGTTCTCACTGTTAGGAGATTTCTCATTATGGTTTTATGTTGCTTCTCCCCTTGGTTAGTTTCCATCCATCACTTCTTGTTCTGCTTTCACTGGTGGCAAAGAGTTGGAGGGCCTGGTTCCAGTGGGACTGCATCGTGCCTTGGAACTGGCTGACCATCTCAGTCTGCTGAGCCTCCAGGGGCCAGTACCTGACCTTGCACTCAGACTGGTCTTCCCTGTGCATGGAAAACCTATGCTGCTAGTCCTCAGTGAGGTGCTTCTGCTGAGCCTCCTTCTCGATCACATCCCGTTTTGAACTGAGCTGTTTTGCCAAATCTTTCTCGTGGGGGCTGCTTAGCTCCGAGAACTGCTTTTTATTTTGGGGAGGCCCCCCTTGATGTGAGTGACATCGAGTTGGCCACGCCCACCCAGTCACATGACCACACAGCCACACCCACCCCAGCCAGGCATTAGGCAGATCCTGTTAGTGGTCTGTGGGATTTAAAATTATGAATTTAGTGGTCCCCGAGGTCCAAAACATAGAAACATAGAAGTCTGACGGCAGAAAAAGACCTCCTGGTCCATCTAGTCTGCCCTTATACTATTTTCTGTATTTTATCTTAGGATGGATATATGTTGAAGACCCTTGGCCTAAAGGATCGCTTTCAAAGATGATGGAATTCTCTTTGAGTCTTCAGAGAGGGGCGGCGGCGGCATATAAATCCAAATAAATAAATAAATAAACAAATAACTTTCCTTCCTTCCTTCCTTTCTTCCTTTTTTCTTTCTTTCATTCTCTCTCCTTCCTTCCTTCCTCCATCTTTCTTCCTTCTTTCTTTCCTTCCTTCTTTCTTTCTCTCTCCTTCTTTTCTTCCTTCCATCTTTCCTTCCTTCCTTCTTCCTTCCTTCTTTCTTTCTTCCTTCCTTCCTTTCTTTCTCCTTTCCTTCTTCCTTCCTTTCTCCCTTCCTCCCTCCCTTTCTTTCTCTCTCTCTCCTTCCTTCTTTCCTTCCTTCCTTCCTTCCTTTTCCGTCCTTCCTTTCTCAAAGCGACAGTTAAGTCCTGATCAGATGGGCTTGGGTATCAGAACTGGTTAATCATCCTGATTGGGCAGAGGTGGGTTGCTCCCACTTTGGACCTATAGAACCAATAGTGGGAATTTTTCCCACTCTCTCCGAACTGGGAATGATTGCCGGTTGGCCACGCCCCCGAACTGTCTCTAAGGGCGGTGCTATCTGCGCATGTCCAGATGTTTGGGTTTCGGCACTGGGCACATGTGCGCGCTCCCACCCTGGCGGCACAGGAGGAAGCGAACGGAAGCCGAGGAAAATTAGAAACCATCTCTGAGATCGGGTGAATTTTAAGACGCAGCTTGGTTATGGCTTCCTCCATAAACCATGGTTAAAAATGAAGACTGCCGACTTTTTTCTCTAACCATTTTAATGCATGGCGTCCCGGTGGCCTTCACCGTGAGGGCTGCCTCTCTGCTGTCCTTGAATTAGGGGAGTAAACGTGGTTAGCTCCCCACCCTGTTTCTTGGATTACAGCGGCGTGTGGTATTTGGACATTGTGGCTGTGGTTGGCAAACCCTGATTTATGGTTTAATGCGACGTGTGCACCCAGCCAAGCTCCCTGGCCTTCTGCTGCCAGGATGTGTGGGCACGGGAGATTGGGTGGTTCCCTAAATGATCGAAATATAGAAATAAATCTCCATCTCCAGAGCACCGTTGGCAGGCTTTGAGGCTTTGGGTGGAATTGAATTCGCCAACGCTCGGGCGGTTTTCAAGTTGAGGTTCGGAGGCCGAGTCGAAGCTAACGTTTTCCATGCTCCTTCTTTGAAACATGTGGGTCTCCTCTGGCTTTTCAGGGCAGCCTGTCTGGGTTTTCCCTGGCTTCCCTTTGCAATACAGATGATTTGTTTAGTGACGGCTCGAAGTTACGTCACTGCAGTCAGTGACTTCCGGCCATTTTTCCTACTGAATGACCATCGAAGCATCCCTGAAGTTTACATTCAGATGCTAGGCAACTGATTTGCTTAACAACAGTGCTACTCTTTTAGCAACTGCGGTGATTCACTTAAAAAATGAACCTTGGTTGTGCAGTGGTTAGAATGCAGTACTGCAGGCTAACTCTGCCAGCTGCCAGGAGTTCGATTCTCAAGGTTGACTCAGCCTTCCATCCTTCCAAGGTGGGTCAAATGAGGACCCAGATTGTTGGGGGCAAGAGGCTGATTCTGTAAACTGCTTAGAAAGGGCTATAAAAGCACTGTGAAGCGGTATACATATGTCTGCTATTTCCTTCCTTCCTTCCTTCCTTCCTTCCTTCCTGTCTTTCTTTCTTTTTCCTTCTTCCTTCCTTCCTTCCTTCCTTCCTTCTTCCTTCCCCCCCTCTCTCCCTCCCTCCCAGGTTGTTACAGTGGTTCAAATGCAATATTGCAGGCTGACTCTGCCCACAGCCAGGAAGTTTGATCCTGACCAGCTCAAGGTTGACTCAGCCTTCCATCCTTCCAAGGTGGGTCAAATGAGGACCCAGATTGTTGGGGGCAAGAGGCTGACTCTGTAAACCACTTAGAGGGGGCTGGAACAGCACTGTGAAGTGGCACATAAGTCTATTTATTTATTTATTTATTCATTCATTCATTCATTCATTCATTTATTTATCACTTAGATTTGTATGCCGCCCCTCTCCGAAGACTCGGGGCGGCTCACAACACGTGGAAACAGCGTCTAAACGCTGTTGCTAACATTGGCAAGGAAAGTTGTAAAATAGGGTTGAACTCACTCGACAAATTTCTCACATCAGTGCTGGGCTAAATTGTGGTCGTAGGTGGAGGACAACCTCTGGTCTGAAGATCCCAAACCTGACTGCTTTCAGCTCAACTGATCAGGCAAGTATTGCAACTTACACCCGTTACCAGTGCTGATGTGTGCGCAACTCTGGATAGAAACATAGAAACATAGAAACATAGAAGTCTGTGCACCAGTCATAGAAGGATGACTGGTGCACACGCATCAGAGTGAAATTTGGCTTCTGTGGATGCGCGGGAAGCAAATCTTGCGACAAGATTCGTGGACGCACAAGATTTTGGTGATTTTTTTTAACCAAAAAAATTGCCCCCAAATCACCAAAATCTCACGTGTCCGTGCCTTTACTTGCAAGATTTTACTTCCTGTGCATGCACAAAAGTCAAATCTTGTTCTGGCACATGCGCCCGTCCGCCAGTTACCCAGAACTTCGCATGCTGCTCCATTTTCTCTCCTGGAACGCTGCCCCTCCCCCATCCAGATAGGAACCCAGTACTCCTCCCGAGCCAAGTAGAGGCTTTTGCCTGGGAAGCAGTTTGGCCCAGTTATAGGAGCCTGTCTTGCCTTGCTGCCTGTTGACCGGACACCTCCTTGACTGGGTGGGGCTGGTGCTGGGTAGGTGAGGATCTGGCATTGTGTCTCAGTCCACACCCTGCTGGGAGGAGGGCGGATTTGATGGACTCGGGAATAGGCTGGCTGTGGACATCTTCTGGAACCAGCTCAGCGGTCAGGAGAATCCAGAACCACCCAGAAACGCTCCTCCAGGTTTTTGAGCTGCTTTTGCATTTGAAAACTGCCCAGAATCTGTGGGGAGTAGGCAACATAGATGATAAAGTGGTCTTCATCTTATGTTCCCTCTAAGCTGCGCAGCCGCACAGCCGCGCACATGATAAAAGATCTCCGTGCAGCAGTTTCCAAATTAGGACCACAATTTGGAGTCCCACAATTCTTGTTGTTAAGTAAGCTAGTTGTGAAGGCAGCATTGCCCTACCAAAGTTGGAAGGTGAATCACTGCAGTTGTTACGTTAGTCATGGGGTTGTAAATTGAGTCTGGTTTTCTCATGACCTTTGCTGGCCAGAAGCCCTCAAAAGGAGTTTGAATGTGTGATCCCGTCGGGACACGACAGCAGCCATAAATACGAGTCACATTGCAAGCGTCTGAGTTTGGATCACACTTCAGATCGTGCAGAATGCAGCTGCGAGAGCAGTCATGGGCTTCCCAAGGTATGCCCATGTAACACCAACATTCCACAGTCTGCATTGATTGCCGATCAATTTCCGGTCACAATTCAAAGTGTTGGTTATGACCTATAAAGCCCTTCATGGCATCGGACCAGAATATCTCCGGGACCGCACGAATCCCAGCGACCGGTTAGGTCCCACAGAGTTGGCCTTCTCCGGGTCCCGTCGACTAAACAATGTCATTTGGCGGGACCCAGGAGAAGAGCCTTCTCTGTGGCGGCCCCGACCCTCTGGAACCAGCTCCCCCCAGATATCAGAGTTGCCCCCACCCTCCTTGCCTTTCGCAAGCTCCTTAAAACCCACCTCTGTCATCAGGCATGGGGGAATTGAAATTTTTCCCTTCCCCCTAGGCTTATAGAATTTATACACGGTATGCTTGTTTGTATGATTGGTCTCTTAAATTGGGGTTTTTAAGATTACTTTTTAATATTAGATTTGTTACATTGTTTTCTTTACTGTTGTTAGCCGCCCTGAGTCTTCGGAGAGGGGCGGCATACAAATCTAATTAATAATAATAATAATAATAATAATAATAATAATAATAATAATAATAATTGTGATTACGGTCGTGTGAAAAGCAGTCCTAAGCCACTTTTTCACTAAATGAATTGTTTTAAGTCAAGGACTACCTGAATGTATGCGTGTGCGTGTATAGATACACAAACACACACACCATAAATTAGGATGGATCCTTAAAAGATACTTATGGCCCAGATTCAAAATTCTGATGGCCCTAAAAAAAAGGATGTGAAATTACCCATGGCCCATTTAATAACTATCACGACTTAGGGCCATGATTGCAGGCTTGATTATGGTTGTACATTGAAGAATAAACCTCCACCCTCACCTACACATATATATGTAAAATCAGTTTTTAAAAAAGCATATACGGAGTGGGTAGTAGTGATGGGTATCTTTAGCTGCATATGTTCAATTTTGCATTGTGCTTCGGAGTGGCTAGCAAATTGGAAGGGACCGGAGAGATATTTGGACTTCAACTGCCAGAATTCCCCAGCCAGCGAATGCTGGCTGGGGAATTCTGGGAATTGAAGTCCAAATATCTTCAAGTTGCCAAGGTTGGGAAACACTGTCCTAGTCCAAGCCCCTGCTCCTAGGGAGGAGACCTCATCCCATCGGATGGGTTGCCTGGTCTATTTCTGCACTCCTTCAGGACAGTTACTGTTGTAAGCCACCCTGAGTCCTTTGGGATTGGGCGGCATAGAAGTCGAATTAATAAATAAATAAATAATAAATAATAAAGTTGGCCAGCACCGTGGATGCTACCCCACCACCTCATCTGCAATTAAAGAAGAGAAGCTACAAAGTGGGAGGTTTTTACCCTGTGTGCATTAACCCTTGGCATCACTTCTTGTCCCTTAAAAAAATATTGCAAATAGAGTGGTCCCTCTACTTACGAACTTAATTTGTTCTGTGACCAGGTTCTTAGGTAGAAAAGTTTGTAAAAAGAAGAGATTTTTTCCCATAGGAATCAATGTAAAAGCAAATAATGAGTGTGATTTGGGAAACCACAGGGAGGGTGGAGGCCCTGTTTCCTCCCAGGAGGTTCCTAGAGAGGCCCCACGGAGGCTTCTCCCTGCCTTTTCCGGCCCTGTTTCCTCCCAGGAGATTCCTAGAGAGGCCCCACGGAGGCTCCTCCCTTCCTTTTCCGCCCCTGTTTCCTCCCAGGATATTCCTACAGAGGCCCCACGGAGGCTTCTCCCCGCCTTTTCCGGCCCTGTTTCCTCCCAGGAGATTCCCAGAGAGGCCCCACAGAGGCTTCTCCCTGTCTTTTCCAGCCCTGTTTCCTCCCAGGAGATTCCTAGAGAGGCCCCACGGAGGCTTCTCCCTGTCTTTTCCAGCCCTGTTTCCTCCCAGGAGATTCCTACAGAGGCCCCACGGAGGCTTCTCCCCACATTTTCCAATTACAGTTTGGATGCTTGGGTTTGTAAATGGAAAGTGGTTCTTGAGAAGAGACAAAAACTCCTGAACACCCAGTCCTTAGTTGGAAAAGTTCGTAAGTAGAGGCGTTCATAGGTAGAGGTACCACATTTATAGAGGGACAAGAAGGGCAAACAAGAGGTGAACTTGAATCTCAACACTTCTCCAAAATCCCAAATTGACTCGCGATGGTTTGGGAAAATCACGAGGCCTTCCAGAGTTGGGAACCTGGCTGTATCCAAAGAGCTAGTCCTGCTTCTCTGCAGGCCCTTTGGGTGGGAAAATGCCCCTTGGCAAAGCAGCCCCAAGCCGCTTCCATCTTTCCGGGGAGGGTGCAGAGGTGAGGGGAGGGTGCGGAGCCAGAGACGGCAAGCCAAGCAGCCTCTTGAAATTGGCAGGGAGCAGGAGCGTCGAGCGATACCCAGAAAGGGCGTGCGGCAGGTCTGCCCGAAACGTAGCAAAGCAGGACCACGCCGTCCTTCACAATGAAAGAAACAAGAGAAAATCTGATTCGTTGGCAGGGAATTGCAGACAGGATGCCCAGCATTGAGTTTGGCTTTGCAGATGAAGCTTGTCCAGGGCCTCGCGCCAACCGAGGGAGGCTGACTGGGCCGGCTGACAAGCAGCCTGAAAAAAGATTTTTTTTTTTTTAAAAAAAGAGAAATAAAAAGCCCCTGCAATACAGAAAAGGCTGGGAGGGAAGACCTCCCCCCTTCCCCTGGCCCTTTTCCCGGCGATTAGATAGTCTTTGTGACTGCAGGGAGCCAAATTGTGGCCGACGGTTGCAAGCAGGAATATAGAATGCAGAATAATAGATTTGGAAGGGACCTTGGAGGTCTTTTAGTCCAGCCCACCCCCCTGCTCAAGCAGGAAACGCCATTAAAAGCAAGCGGCTGTCCATTTTCTTCTTCAAAACTTCCAGTGTTGGAGCACCCACAACTTCTGGAGGCAAGTTGTTCCACGGGTTAATTGTTCTCAGTTCCTCCTTGGTTCTTGGTTGCACGGGCTTTCTAGGGAAAAAAGGTTCACCTTCGCTACAGTAAGATTACTCTGGCATGTCAGTGCACTGAGCTGATGGAGGCCTTAAAGCAGGGGTCCCCAAACCTGGCAATTTTAAGACCTGTGGACTTCAACTCCCAGAATTCTCCAGCCAGCTATGCTGGCTAGAGAATTCTGGGAGTTGAAGTCCACAAGTCTTAAAGTTGCCAAGCTTGAAGACCTCTGCCTTAAAGAGACACACTAAATGTCTGAATAATAATAATAATAATAATAATAATAATAATAATAATAATAATAATAATAACAACAACAACCAGAGTTTATAATAAAAGCAACAACAACAACAACAATGATAATAATAATAATAATAATAATAATAATAATAATAATAATAATAATAATAATTTAGTAGACATATGCCACCCCTCTCCGGAAACTTGGAGCAGCTCACAACAACAATAGCACAATATAAATACATATCTAATAATTAAAACTATAGCTAAAACCCATTATCTTTAAACAAGCAGTAATACACAATCAACCCTCAATATTACAATCATACGCACACATCACTTTAAATGGTCAGAAGAGGGGGGGCATATGCTAGTTGCCCCACGCCTGGTGACATAGATAGGTTTTAAGGCTCTTGCGCAAGGTGGGGTGGGTGGGGGCAGTCCGAATCTCCGGAGGGAGCTATTTCCAGGGGGCGGGGCCACCACAGAGAAGGCTCTTCCCCTAGGCCCTGCCAGACGATACTGTGGTGGTCAACAGGACCTGGAGAAGGCCAACTCTGTGGGACTTGATTGGCCGATGGGATTTATGCGGCAGAAGGCAGTCCCGTAAGTAGTCGGGGTCCAATGCCATGGAGGGCTTTATAGCTCATCACCAACACTTGAATGCCCAAGAAGTTGCCCCTGGGGTCTTCGGTGTGCGTGCGAGGCATGTGCCGGGATTCTGTGGCCCGTTGTTCCTGCTTGTGTAGGTGCTCGTGTTTGCCCACGGACACACACACATGCTTCAAATCAAACAGTGGCTTTGATAAAGGCCTGGCGATGTGCAACCTCCCATTCTAAGGTTACAGGTTGCCCAGCCTGGAGCAATTCCAGAGCTGAGAGAGAGAGACCTGGGCGAGAACACCGAGGCCACTGAACTCGGAGAAGGAATTTTTGTGGCTTGTCCCAACAGAATTCCTGGCAGGCTGTTAAAAATCCTCCCCCAGCCCCGGGAAGGAGAGAAAGAGTCCCTAGAGAGGTGGGGGTGTCCTTTGCTTCACCTCCACCGCCCCAACTCCCCCGGTCTAATTGGGGGAAGGGGGGGGTGTTCCTGCTGGAAAAGGACACCCCTTAGGAAACCAGGTTGCAACGCCTTGGTCTCTTCAGCCTCGAAAGACTGAGGACCCGGATTGTGGGGGCAAGAGGCTGGCTCTGTTAAAAACTGCTATTGCTAACATGTTGTAAGCCGCCCTGAGTCTAAGGAGAAGGGCGGCATAAAAATTGAATGAATGAATGAATGAATCAATCAATTCAATTCAATTCAATTTATTAGATTTGTAGGCTGCCCCTCTCCGAAGACTCGGGGCGGCTCACAACAATGATAAAAACAATATTATAATGGCACAAATCTAATATTAAAAGAAATAACTAAAGCCTTATCATATTAAAACCAGATAACACATACATACCAAACATAAATTTTAAGGAGCCTGGGGGAAAGATGAATGAATGAATGAATGAATGAATGAATGAATGAATGAATGAATAAATAAATAAATAAATAAATAAATAAGGGGTGACTTGATCGAAGTGTATAAAATCATGCATGGGATAGAAAAGGTGGATAGAGAAGAAATATTTTCTCTATCGCACAATACTAGGACAAGGGGGCCCTCCCTAAAGCTCACAGGTGAGAAAGTGAGGACAAATCAAGGGAAATATTTCTTCACACAGAGGGTCCTTGGTTGATGGAATTCCCTTCCAGAAGAGGTCGTGACCGCTGTCAGCCTGGAGAGCTTCAAGGCAGGATGAGACAGATTCATGGATGCCAAGTGTATCATAGGTGGTTATTGAAACAGATGTCCATGTGCTGGCTCTATGTTGGTTGAAGCAGGCAGGGTTCCCTTGGGTCCCATTTGTTGGGGAGTCCAGGGAAAGGGAGGGTCTGGCCTTCTCTTTCTGCTCAAGATCCCCCTGGACAATTGGTGGGCCACAGAATGCTGGACTTTGGCCTGATTCAGCAACAGAGTTGCTTCTGGTTTGTCCTTTCCAACTTGGGCCTGAGAGTTGCATCCAAGATTACCTTGTCTAGATTGGGTGAGTCACTGACCCGAGTTATTTTTCTCTCTTTTTATCTCAGATGCGAAGGCCCTAGGGAGGGTTTACACTCCCTGCCTATCCCAACCCCTCACACACCCCACCCAAAGTGGGGCCCGGAATATGAGGGTCATCCATCCTTTGCAAGAGGCAACGGTGGGCCTCATCTTCTTCACCCAGCTGCAATGTTGGTTTCATCCATTGTCTCTGGATTAAGATGTTTCTCCAGGGGATCCAGTGGGGGGCACTGGAGCTTGGGGGGGGGAAGAGGCTGCTATAGCCCCCCCTTAGGTTGAAACCCCCCTTTTTCTAGCTCTTTTTGAATGGAGGTGAAGAAGGACTGGTCACAATTGAGTGATGGGTGCATCTCCTTTGCTGAGAGTCTCCTCAGAAGCAGGTGAGCTCCGTGCCAGGTTCGGCTGCTGTCAATCTCCCTTGGCCTCCTTCCTGACCTGCCTTTGGTTCCCTTGTGGCAGGAAAAGCCCCCTTTCCTTCGCCTAACGTGGGTCGTTGACCCCCTGCATTCACCAGGCGTCTATCTCCCCGCGTGCAGCTGCCTCGTCCTTTCTGAAGTTGAAAATCCATTTAAGTCAAGAGGAGGAGAAATTACGGCTGCCGAGGCCCTTTGCATTTAACCGTAAATCCTCTTTTACGGCTCTAACACGCTCTCTTAGCAGGATGATCGGGCCGTCGGGATGTGTTGGCCACTCTCGAGGCAAGCCTGGGAAGGGAGCTTCTGCCTTGCAAGAGAGACGCCTGGGGATGATTTCGGGAAAGGAGGAAGAGATTGGGATCCCACTGTATAGAGCGCTGGTGAGACCCCATTAGGAATAATACTGTGTCCAGTTCTGGAGACCTCGCCTACAAAAAGAGATGGATCAAATCCAAGGACGGGCTACAAAAACGGTGGAAGGTCTTAAGCATCAAACTTAACAGGAAAGACTTCATGAACTCCATCTGTATAGTCTGGAGCAGTGTTTCCCAACCTTGGCCACTTGAAGATATTTGGACTTCAACTACCAGAATTCCCCAGCCAGCATTCGCTGGCTGGGGAATTCTGGGAGTTGAAGTCCAGATATCTTCAAGTAGCCAAGGTTGGGAAACACTGGTCTGGAGGACAGAAGGGAAACATGATCAAAACCTTTAAATATGTTAAAGGGTTAAATAAGGTTCAGGAGGGAAGTGTTTTTCATAGGAAAGCGAACCCAAGAACAAGGGGACACAATCTGAGGTGAGTTGGGGGAAAGATCAGAGAAAATATTATTTGACTGAAAGAGTCGTAGATGCTTGGAACAAACTTCCAGCAGACATGGTTGGTCAATCCACAGTCACTGAATTGAAACATGCCTGGGATAAACATAGATCCATCCCAAGATATTGTATTATATCTACCTATATTATATTATACCTACCCGAAGATTAGGATTGCCCACACCCTCCTTGCCTTTCGTAAACATCTGAAGACCCACCTCTGCCGTCAGGCATGGGGGAATTGAGACATCTCCCCGGGCCTATATGTTTTATGCATGGTATGTTTGTGTGTATGTTTTATTTTTAAATAAGGGTTTTTTAGTTTTTTTAATTATTAGATTTGTTACTGTATATTATTTTTATTATTGCTGTGAGTCGCCACGAGTCTGCAGAGAGGGGCGGCATGCAAATCAAATAAATAATAATAATAATAATAATAATAATAATATAAAATGTAGATAGTGAAATATTAATATTAATAAGGAAATAGATTGAAAGTAAAAAACTGTAAAATAAATAATGTACAGTTTAACCATATGATTATATGTTATATTGCATTTGTAATATTGTATGTCGCCCTGAGTCACCGTGAGAAGGGCGGCATAGAAATCAAATAAACAAACAAACAAATAAATAAATAAACAAATAAACAACCACCCTACCAACCAACACTTAAATTGTGTTCGGAGTCCAATTGGAAGCCAGTGCAGCTCACGGAGTGATGGAGACACATGGGTGTATCTAGGTAGACCCATGACAGCTCGTGGGGCTGCATTTTTTGGGTGGGTGGGTTCAGGCCCTTAAGCCCTTGCATGGGAGGGGGAGTGCCCGGTTCTGACCCAGAGCAGAGGGGCCAGGCTAGGGGCATCCCCTCCCAGGGTCTCTCTTGGCCATCCCTTCCCCCAGCAAGGCCCTTCCTCTTGCATTAACTGCCCCCACCCCCACCCCTTTCAGCTCTGCCCCCTCCTCGCCTGCCCTTCTCCTCCTCTGCTGGTTATCTTCCTTCCAGGCCTGGTGACCTTGTGGGGAGACCAATCTTCTGGTTCCTTTGTCTGGCCTTCCCAGCCAGCCGCCCACACACAGCCCGCTCGCTAATCTCCCAAGTCCAGCAGTTCTTCTTCTTCAGGATGACCGAGTGCCCCACTAATGACTCAGAGGGAGGGAGGGAGGGAGGCGGGGAGGGGGAGAAGAGAAGGATTTGCGCATTTATTTTCTGCGACTTTGAGCGGGTTTTGGAGGCCATGAGGGCTAGCCGCTTGACTCCTCTGTGCTTTTTTTGGGGTGGGGTGGTTTTTACAAGTGCCCCACACTGCAAGACTCTGCAAGCACCCTGGGAATGTGGATCCAGGATGGGTTGGTCCTTGGGTTATAGTCGTTCAAGAAAGAGATGGATAAAATCGAACGGGTCCAAAGACGGGCTGCAAAAATGTTGGAAGATCTTAAGCACAAAACTTATCAGGCCTTTGTTAGGCCTTTGGCACCCCTGAACCCTTAGTGAGTGTCTAGCTTTCATAGCATCCCTTGGCCTGGAGCCTGTGTTCCTTGGAAGATTATACCCGGAGGGAGCCCTTGCTCTGCGCTTGCTCCTCTCTTTGGGAATTCTGAGTTTAATTGGATGGCAGGAATTGTGGGGCAGATTAAGCACTTAGGGCTTGCCTGTAATGGGGCGGTTTTGCAAGAGCTGTGCTTTCAAGGGCAATTATCTATGGTGCAAGGCTGAAGGTGTAGGCACTTCTGTGGCAGATAGTTTTGATTTTCTTCGGTCCTGCTCTGGGGTGGAGAGATCTTTCTTAGATTTCCAGCAAGCTCCGTCTAGCTCTTGGCTAGGATTTAAAACAGGGCTCCCTAAACTTGGCAACTTTAAGACTTGGTGGACTTCAACTGGAGAATTCTGGGAGTTGAAGTCCAGCAGTCTTAAAAAGTTGCCAGGTTTGAAGACCTCTGATTTAAAAGCTGAGCCAGGAGCCTCCCAACGGAGGCCTTTAGTAGCAGGCTAGATGGATTAGAACAGAACAGTAAATTCTAAGCTAACATTGTCAGTTTCCTAAAAAGAAATTTACATAATTTATATAATTTATCAATGGCACTTTGCCCCCACCAAACTTTCTAAAATTTACCGGTACTCCAACATAGATCTGCAATGTTGGAAATACAAAAAGGAATTTTATATTTCTGCCGCACGAATCCCAGCGACCGGTTAGGTCCCACAGAGTTGGCCTTCTCCGGGTCCCGTCGACTAAACAATGTCATTTGGCGGGACCCAGGAGAAGAGCCTTCTCTGTGGCGGCCCCGACCCTTTGGAACCAGCTTCCCCCGGAGATTAGAACTGCCACCACCCTCCTTGCCTTTCGTAAAGTCCTTAAAACCCATCTCTGCTGCCAGGCATGGGGGAACTGAGACATCTCCCCCGGGCCTATACAGTTTATACATGGAATGTTTGTGTGTATGTTTGCTTTTAATAATGGGGGTTTTAGCGTTTTTTAAATTATTAGATTTGTTCTTACATTGTTCTTGTTATTGTTGTGAGCCGCCCTGAGTCTACGGAGAGGGGCGGCATACAAATCTAATAAGTAAGTAAGTAAGTAAGTAAGTAAGTAAGTAAATAAGTAAATAAATAAATTTGGGACATACTACCACTTGTGGTGGTCATGCCCAATGGCATGAAAATACTGGAGAAAAATTAAGACATGGTTAAAAGAAATAACACAATATGATATAGAATTAAAACCAGAGGTTTAACACTATATTAAACCAAACTACTACTGAGTCCTTTGGGACTGGGCGGCATAGAAGTTGAACAAATAAATACTGGAAAGATCAAAACCTACCATCAGATAACAGGATAATTAATAAAATAATGTATTGTGCTTACTTATGAATTGCAAAACAGACCAGAGATTTTTTTTTTACCCTATGGGAAAACTTTTACAAGTGGCTAGAAAATAGAAGAGATACTACAAAGAAGTTAAATAAACAGGGAAAAAATGTTAAAATGTGATCAACCAATTTAATGAAAATAGTAAATAATGTAGATGTAAGATAGAGAAGTATAGATATACTGTATGTGTGTATGAATATATATGTAAAGCTAGAAGAAGTAACATTGTGAAGTGTAAATATAAATGGAAATGAAACAGTTGCAAAAATGGTTAGCATTTACTTTATTTGTTTATATTCCATGTAGTTTTGTATATTTTGTGTATATGTTGTTTGTTTTTAACTAAGAAAACTCAATAAAGATGATCAAAATAAAGAACAGAACAGAGCTAGAAGGGACCTTGGAGGTCTTCTAGTCCAGTGTTTCCCAACCTTGGCAAGTTGAAGATATTTGGACTTCAACTCCCAGAATTCCCCAGCCAACGAATGCTGGCTGGGGAATTCTGGGACTTGAAGTCCAGTTATCTTCAAGTTGCCAAGGTTGGAAAACACTCTTCTAGTCCACCCTGCTTCATGCAGGAGACTCTACGGAGAAAGGGGGAGGCAGCTGTTGTCCTGCCAGCTGGGGAATTCTGGGAGTTGAAGTCTTCCCCGTCTTCCACTTGTCAAGGTCGAGCGAGGCTGTTGTGGGTGCCTATTGTCAGGAGCTGAGCTGTTTACCTTTAAGGGAAGGGAGGGTTCCAGCAGGCAGGTTGGAACAGGCTAGGCGCAAACAGCCGAGGGGTGTGTGTGTGTTTGTGTGTGAGCTCAGCCGCGCTGTGGAAGAGGAAGTGTGTTCTTGCACATCTGCAGCGCCTCTTCGGCTATTGTTCTCCAGGGAGGATCATAAACCCACCAAGGCCTTCGTTTGTGCAAACGGCACCCTTGGCTTGACGCAATCTGCTCTTCTCCAGGGCCTGAAAGGAAGGCAGGAGAGTGTCAGTTCTCCAAGATTAGCCCGTTTGGGGGTATTTTTTGGAGGGGGGGGGGTCAATACTTTCTCGTGCTGCTTCCAGGAGCGCCATCCCATTGACCCCCTAAGTAAGATTCTACATTTAGGCAAGAAATTCAACCACAACAACACAAGAGCACACAATAGATTTAAACTTAATATTAACCACTGTAAAAATTACAACTTCAGAAACCAAGTTGTTGAAGCGTGGAACTCATTACCAGACTCCATAGTGTCATCCCCAAACCCCCAACACTTTACCCTTAGATTATCCATGGTTGACCTATCCAGATTCCTAAGAGGTCAGTAAGGGGCGTGCAACTAGAGTGCCTTCCGTCCCCTGTCCTATTGCTCTCCTATATCTCCTATACCTTTCTTCTATTCCTATATCTCTTCCATTCTTTCATAGATATATTTTATTCCTATATCTATTCTTTCTTAGATATATTTTACTATGAGTTTCTCCTCTATAACCTTCATCATGTATTTTACTATGTGTATATATAAATATATACCCACTAAAACCCTCATTGTGTATTGGATAAAATAAATAAATAAATAAATAAACAAATAAATAAATAAATAAATATGTGGTACGTTGCTCAACGTAGTAACTGGGAGACGGATCTTGGAGTCCTGGTGGACAACCATTTAAATAGGAGCCAGCTGTGGGCAACAGCTGCCAAAAAAGCCAACACAGTTCTAGGCTGCATTAACAGAGAGGTACAATTAAGATCACGTGAAGTGTTAATACCACTTTACAAAGCCTTGGTGAGGCCACACTTGGAATCCTGCATTCAGTTTTGGTCGCCATGATGCAAAAAGGATGTTGAGACTCTAGAAAGAGTGCAGAGGAGAGCAACAAGGGGATAAATGGAGGCTAAAACATATGAACAAAGGTTGCAGGAACTGAGCATGGCTAGTTTGATGAGAAGGACCAGGGGAGACAGGATAGCAGTCTTCCAGTATCTCAGGGGTTGCCACAAAGAAGAGGGAGTCAAACTATTCTCTAATGCACTCAAAGGTAGAACAAGAAGCAATGGGTGGAAACTAAACAAGGAGAGAAGTAACTTAGACCTAAGGAGAAATTTCCTGACAGTGAGAACAATTAACCAGTGGAACAGCCTGCCTCCAGAAGTTGTGGATGCTCCAACACTGGAAGTTTTTAAGAAGTTGTTGGATAACCATTTCTGTGAAGTGGGGTAGGGCTTCCTGAATAAGCAGGGGGTTCTACATTTCTCCTTAGTTCTAAGTTACTTCTCGCCTTGTTTAGTTTTCTCCCCTGTACACAATTCCATTCCAGACTCTGCCTTACAGTATCCAAATCCTCAGACTTTGGGGTCCATTTGAAACCTTGCTAGTAGCTGTCAAGAGGAAACCCCTTGATGTGCCCCCCTGCCACCACCAGTCCTTCTCTTCATTTGACTGTCTTTTCTCCTCGGTGGAGTTTCCGTAGTATATCTATAGCACTTTATAACCTGTTAGCCATTTGTCTTTGCTAATTTCTTGCTTTTCATGCCCAGGGCTACCAAAGTGTTTTCTGGCTTTCTAGCTATTCCATGTTTCCCAGATGGCGGGTCTTAACAGGTTGATATTTAAAAAGCCACATTAGCTTTATCGTGCCTCTAAATATCCATGCGCCCCAAATCTCAGGAGGGGATTATGGGAGATGTAATCCCAAGCCAGGCAGGAACCCAACCCTAGCTGTCTTGTCCTTTCCTTGCCAACCAGGGTGGGGAATGAGGGTAGGGGGCAGGAAGGTCTTTTGTGTTTCAACTCAGGTGGCCTCTACGGACGCCTTGGCTCAGTATTTGCAGAGTTGGTAAAAATTAACATTCTGAAAGGGGGTTGTAAAAGCCTAAGTCAACAAATGCGGGCTCTGCGCGTTTGTGTGTGTTTGTGTAGCAGGCCTTCTGGAGAAGAGAGGAAGGCCTGCCTCCTTTGCTGACTTTTGGGACACTGTTGGGTTTTGAAGTACCAGCTTTCGTCTGTAATAGCACTCCCTTCCAATGGGGTTGGATTGCAAAGCCCATCATGCCCAGCTTGTGAAATTAAGCCAGGTTGCGTCCTGCTTTGCAGCTTGTACCTCTGGCATAAAATACAAAATTTCGACCTCTGAAATTTTTTAAGATGGGCGGATTTCAACTCCCATCATTCCCCAGCCGGCATGCTTGGACTTCAACTCCCATCATTCCCCAGCCGGCATGCTTGGACTTCAACTCCCATCATTCCCCGGCCGGCATGCTTGGACTTCAACTCCCATCATTCCCCGGCCGGCATGCTTGGACTTCAACTCCCATCATTCCCCGGCCGGCATGCTTGGACTTCAACTCCCATCATTCCCCAGCCGGCATGCTTGGACTTCAACTCCCATCATTCCCCAGCCGGCATGCTTGGACTTCAACTCCCATCATTCCCCAGCCGGCATGCTTGGACTTCAACTCCCATCATTCCCCAGCCGGCATGCTTGGACTTCAACTCCCATCATTCCACAGCCGGCATGCTTGGACTTCAAATCCCATCATTCCCCAGTCAGGAAGTTCTGGGAATCGTAGCCCACCCGTCTTAACAGTTGTTGAAATGGAATAAAACCGCGTTTTTTTGCGACTTAGTGGGATGTGGGAAATTGCCCTTGGTTGTAAGTTTGGAGTGCAAAACTAGACTGCGGTTCCTCCTTCCTCCTCCTCTGTGGGAAATCATCCAGGGAGGGGCTTTAGCAATCCAGGAGGGAAAGATAGCTGCGTGTTAGTACTGTGTGTATAACCAGTTGGGTTTTACAATATACAGTATAACCTAAGGCAGCAATGCATGGTTACAGAAATTAGCCCACTGCTGCTTTAAGAGCTGGTGTTGCAGTCCGTTATAGGAGGAAGTCAGCAGAGTCTTTCTCTCTTTCTCTCTTTTCTCTCTCTCTCTTTTTCTCCCCCCTCTCTCATCCTAGAGCTTTGAGACTCTCCCTAATATCTCTCTGATTGTACGCTGGTTTGTCTATATGACTATTCCATTGTAAGGACTACTTTGCGTAGTATGGACTATGTGTTGTAAAGTTGGTCTGCATGTGTATTGAGTCAGACTTGCATTGTATATGTATTGCGAATATTGATTGCTGTATTTGGGGACGACTAGGACTGTAACTGACCACGCTATAATGTAAATTATACATTTAATCCATGTGGTCTGGTTATTTGGTGCACCTGCCTTATCTCTGGGATATTAGCTGGAGATCCCGCACCTCTACGTTTTCTGTTGCACAGGGATAATACAGTCTACTCCTCATCCTCTAACCTGGCTATTATTATTATTATTATTATTATTATTATTATTATTATTATTATTATTATGTCAATATATCACAGCAAACGAGATCACTATGCTGGATTTCGTATTTCATCACCAGTTGGGCACTTCCCAAGCACCTAGCAAGGTTGTTGTATTGTATTTATGTATTTATTAGATTTGTATGCCGCCCCTCTCTGAAGACTCGGGGCGGCTAACAACAGTATAAAAAGATAATGTAAACAAATCTAATATTTAAAAACAGTCTAAAAACCCCCAATTTAAAGAACCACTCATACATACAAGCATACCATGTATAAATTCTATAAGCCTAGGGGGAAGGGAAATTTCAATTCCCCCATGCCTGATGACAGAGGTGGGTTTTAAGGAGCTTGCAAAAGGCAAGGAGGGTGGGGGCAACTCTGATATCTGGGGGGGAGCTGGTTCCAGAGGGTCGGGGCTGCCACAGAGAAGGCTCTTCTCCTGGGTCCCGCCAAATGACTGCTTAGTCGACGGGACCCGGAGAAGGCCAACTCTGTGGGACCTAACCGGTCGCTGGGATTCGTGTTGTTGTTGTTGTTGTTGTTGTTGTTGTTGTTATTATTATTATTATTATTATTATTATTAATTAGATTTGTATGCCGTCCTTCTGTGAAAACTCGGGGCGGCTCACAGAATAAATATAGAAACAAAGCCTACAGAACAAATCTAATACATTAAAGAAACCACGGCTAACAAGACCCCCCCCCCCCCCCATATAATACTCCATCAGACAATCCCATCACACCATGCATCACATTTATTCTTTAACTTTATTTGAAAAAAAAAAACAAAACTCTGGCCTCGTTCCATCTCTTGCCCTTCTTGTGGGGAGACCCCCTTCGGAAGCCCCCGCCCCTTGCCTCCCCCCCTTCCTTGCCCTGCAAATTGACTCTCGCTTTCTCTCTTTCGTGCTTGAGGTCCCTGTCAGTCATTGTGCCTGCCGGGCGGGTGGCTGGCTGGCTGGCTGGATGGCCCTTCGCTTGGCGTTGCAAACATCTCCCTGCCTGCTTCCCCCCCTCCTCTCCCTCCTCTCCCCCCCCCCATTTGGCTGGGCAGGCGGTTAATGGAGTCAGCCCCCCTGGGCCTGTCACCTGCTCTGGGCAGCTGCAGCTCCCCTCGCCCTGCCAAGGGGGCAGGCGGCTGGGCGGGCGGGCAGGCAGGCAGGCGAGCTGCGCAGCCTCGTGGCCTCCTCTTCCCCCCTCCCACCTCCCGCCCTCTTTTTCCCCTTTTTCTGGGAACGGCTGCCCTGGGGCGCTGCGACCTTAGCAGGTGTCTTCTCGGGGAGAGAGTGCGCGCCGGCTGCGTCACACGTCCACAGGCTGCCACAGCAACAGCCAGAGCGTCCTTGTGCCAGGCTCCTCCTGGCTGGGGGGGGGGAGAAGAGGGCACCAGTGACCCCCCCTCTCATGTGCTGCCAGCCCCTCCCTGCTCCCATGCCAGCTGCTCTGATATCTCTTCTCGGTGCCAAGATGGCCGGGTGCCAGCCTGGTGTGGCAAGTGGAGAGCCGGAAGCCAAGCAAGGCAACCGCTGTCCTGTCCTTGGCACGGGGCCACTTTTCCCCGGGAGGCCTCCACTGTGAAGTCTCTTCTCTCGGGCTCTGCTTCTTAAAGGGCTGGGGGCTTTTTAAGGTCTGTAGGTTTTGGGAGGCATCGGGGAAAGAGGGTGCCGGGATGTTCCTTCCTTCCTTCCTTCCTTCCTTCCTTCCTTCCTTCCTTCCTTCCTTCCTTCTCCTTCCTTCCTTCCTTCTCCTTCCTTCCTTCCTTCCTTCTCCTTCCTTCCTTCTTTCCTTCCTTCTCCTTCCTTCCTTCCTTCTCCTTCCTTCCTTCCTTTTCCTCCTTCCTTCCTTCCTCCACCTTCTTTCTTTCTTTCCTTCCTTCTCCTTCCTTCCTTCCTTTTCCTCCTTTCTTCCTCCCTCCATCTTTCCTGCCTCCCTCCCTCCTTTCTTTCCTTCTTTCTTTCTTTCTCTCCCCTTGCTTCCTTCCTTCCTTTCTTTCTATATTTCTTTCTTTTTCTTTCTCTCCTTCTTTCCTCCCTTTCTTCTTTCTTTCCTCCTCCTCCTCCTCCTCCTCCCTCCCTCTTTCTGGTTTGCAAGGCCCTTGCCACCTCTGACTGACTGAACCCGGGCAGCCCGCTTAGGAATTCAGGGCAGGGAAGTAACCCACGCCCACACCTCTCTCTTGGCAAGCCGTGGGGTGACCCAGGGTGGGGCCCATGTTGGCATCGCGTGAAAGGGGTTGCGAAGGACTCTTGCGCTTGCTGCTCCTTCCGGAGACCCCCGACTAGCAGAGCTGACCGGGACCCCAGAGAGATACAGGCTTGTTGGGCCTGAAAGCAGGAGTTCAGAAAAGCAAAAGTTGTTTCGGTTTTGCTTTGGGGGGGCCACGTGATCTTTTGTGGCAGCCTGTCAAAAGTGGCCTCTTCAGGGCATGGGTTTCCCAGGAAGCCACCTCTGGGTTTAGCCTTCCTGCAAAGTGGCCCCTGTATGGCTGTTCTCTCCCCCCCCTCAATTTTTCTGGTGTCCTGGAGGGCCCCCTCCTTCCCTCCCCACCTTCCTGTCAATAATCTCTGAGCTCTGAAGCTGGGCTGCCCTCCAACTGGGCTGAGCTGGGACTGCTGGACGGGGTCCCGTGCTGGCCTTGTGATCGGGCACTTGCATCTCTTCCCCCCCCCTTGATCTTCTCTCCTCCCACCGCATGGCAGACATCAGGCAAGACATGTGGCCCAACCAGGCTGCCCTTGGTCCTGCCAGCCAGGGAGGGAGAGGTGCCAAGCGGTTGGTCCTCAAGCCCAGTGGAGGGGAGAACTCAGGAGAGGGAGTGGGCTGCTCTTTGCTGCCCACTCCCTCTCCTGAGCACAAAGGGCCTGGCAGGACCTCCAGGAAACTTGCAAAAGAGGGGCAGCCCTGCTTTCCTCATTTGAGGGTTCAGGTCCTTGGTACTCTCTGAGCTGGGTTGTTTTCTTGGAGACGTTTCATCATCCAGCTAGGGAACACCATCAGTGTTAGGAGAGAGGAGGAGGAGGAGGAGGAGGAGACGGAGATGACAACGATTGGGTCCTTGGTGCTATCTGAAACATCTGCAAGAAAAAAAGTAAGCTCAGATAGCAGTCGTTTGGAATATCATCAGTGTTAGGAGAGAGAGAAGGAGGAGGAGGAAGAAGAAGAGGAAGAAGAGGAGGAAGAAGAAGAAGGAGGAGGAGGAGGAGACAACAACGATTGGGTCCTTGGTGCTATCTGAGCTTTCTTGCAGTCGTTTCATAATCCAACTATGGAATATCATCAGTGTTAGGAGAGAGAAGGAGGAGGAGGAAGAAGAAGAGGAAGAAGAGGAGGAGGAAGAAGAAGAAACAGGAAGAGGAGGAGAGGAAGAGGAAGAGGGAGGAGGAGGAGGAGGAGGGTTAGGTCCTTGGGGCTATCTGAGCTCACTTTATTTCTTGTAGATGTTTCACAATCCAATTAGGGAATATCATCAGTGTTAGGAGAGAGGAAGAGGGGGAAGAGGAGGAGGAAGATTGTTAGGTTCTCGAAGTTCCCTGAGTTTGGTTATTTTTTTTGCAGACGTTTCATCGCCCCACTAGGTAGCATCATCAGTGCTAGAAGGGAGTTGGGTTTTTGGACTAGAAGAGGAGGATGACTGTGGATTCCTTGATGCTCTGCGAGTTTGATTATTTCCTTTTGAAATTATTATTTATTGTATTTATATGCCGCTCATTCCAAAACATCTTGCAGAGTTTTCGTGACCCAACTAGGGAGCGACATCAGTTCTACAAGGAAGTGAGGTTGGAGGAGGGGGAGAGGAGATGGTGGGGGGTCTCTGGAGTTCTCTCTCTCTCTGAGCTTGTATATTTCTTGTGGACATATTGTCACCCAAAGTAGGTAACATTGTCTGTGTTAGATTTACTGGTAGAGTTTATTGTTTCCTGCAATGGGTTAAAATACATATCGAGAAAGTATTAAGGTCATTTTTCTTCACCCCCTGGTTTGTTCCTAATGGACACATCTGCTGGGGTCACAAAATGGGGTTCAGACCCCAGGCTGGTTGTGCCCACCAGGTCAAAAGCCTTTTGCACCCAATAATTTGAGTATAGCCTTAGAGCCCCCCCTGCTGGAACATTGTTGCACCACAGGGTTTGAGCAGGCAAACATGCTGACAATTTGGGATGGGGTAGTGAGAAGGGAGTCAGAGGGAACAAGGTTTGGATATCGGGGAGGCCTGGTGTTAAAGTCCAAACTCTGCCTTCCAAATTTGATTCCTGGTTGCTTTCTTGGAGACGTTTCAAGACCCAGCTGGGGAACATCATCAGTGCTAGAAGGAAGTGAGGTTCGAGGAGAATAGCAATAGCATTGAGACTTTTACAGCCCTCTCTAAGCGGTTTACAGAATCAACCTCTTGCCCCCAACAATCTGGGCCCTCATTTGACCCACCAAGGAAGGATGGCAGGCCGAGTCCACCTTGACTTGGTCAGGTTTGAACTCCTAGCAGTGGGCAGAGTTAGCCTGCAATACTGTATTCTACCCATTGGGAGAGAAGGAAGGAAGGAAGGAAGGAAGGAAGGAAGGAGGGAGGGAGGGAGGTAAGGAGGAATAGCAATAGCATTTAGACTTATATACCGCTTCAGAGTGCTTTTACAGCCCTCTTTAAGCAGTTTACAGAATCAGCCTCTTGCCCCCAACAATCTGGGTCCTCATTTGACCCACCTTGGAAGGGTAGAAGACTGAATCAGCCTTGAACTGGTCAGGATTGAACTCCTGGCAGTGGATAGAGTTAGCCTGCAATACTGTATTCTATCCATTGGGAGAGAAGGAAGGAAGGAAGGAAGGAAGGAAGGAAGGAAGGAAGGAAGGAAGGAGGGAGGGAGGAATAGCAATAGCATTTAGACTTATATACCCCTTCACAGTGCTTTTACAGCCCTCTCTAAGTGGTTTACAGAATCAGCCTCTTGCCCCCAACAATCTGGGCCCTCATTTGACCCACCAAGGAAGGATGGCAGGCCGAGTCCACCTTGAGCCAGTGGTGAGATTTGAACTCCTGAACTACAGCTAGCAGTCAGCTAAAGTAGCCTGCAGTGCAGCGCTCTAACTACTGTGCAACCCTGTCTCTTTTAAGGAGGGGGAGAGGGAGGTGGTGGTGGTCTCAGAAGTTCTCTGTCTCTTTGAGCTTGTATTTTTCTTGGGCCCAACAATTCCCTCTGGATAGCTTGGACTTTAGTGGCCATAATTCTTACCTTTGGTGGAGTTTCACCGACGCGTTTTCTTCTGTCCAAGGATGGTGGTTTAAGTGGCACGGATGTAGAACAAGGGCACCTTTTCATCTGCAGGGCTTGGCAAGAAATTTCCCTTTTCCTGCCTTCTCCATGATTGGCTGCTCCTGGCCAGAGTTGGAATGAAGATGACCGTGGTTTCTCTCTCTCTCTCTTTCTCCTTGCTGCTTTCGCTAGATTTCTACGCTGGTTTGGTTTTTTTTTGAAACTGTGGTGGCTGATTCATGTGGATTTTAACGATTTGTGTGGAATTGTGCCAAGCGAAGGCCATTTTGGCTGCAAGTAGAAATCTGAAAGAGAGGAAGAGTGCTTCCCAGAAATGATGGGTGCTCCAAGCACTGGAGGTTTTTAAGAAGAGTTTGAACAACCATTGGCATATAAGTCACTCTAAATTGTGCAATAGGGTTGATATTCCTGGAGGTATCTGTAATATGGCAAATGATTTAGCTTTACTAGATAAGTGGTCAAAGCAATGGAAACTGCAGTTTAAGGTTTCCAAATGTAAAATAATGCACTTGGGCAAAAGGAATCCTCAATCTGAGTATTGGTAGTTCTGTGTTAGCAAAAACCTCAGAAGAGAAGGATTATTATTATTATTATTATTATTATTATTATTATTATTATTACTACTATTACTATTACTATTATTATTTATTGGATTTGTATGCCGCCCCTCTCCGTAGACTTGGGGTGGCTAACAACAATGATAAAAACAGCATGTAACAATCCAATACTAAAACAACTAAAAAACCCCCCCTTATTATAAAACCAAACATAACACGCAAACATACCATGCATAAATTGTAAAGGCCTAGGGGGAAGGAATATCTCAGTCCCCCCATGCCTGACGGCAGAGGTGGGTTTTAAGGAGCTTACGAAAGGCGAGGAGGGTGGGGGCAATTCTAATCTCTGGGGTGGAGCTGGTTCCAGAGGGCCGGGGCCACCACAGAGAAGGCTCTTCCCCTGGGTCCCGCCAAACGACATTGTTTAGTTAACAGGACTCGGAGAAGGCCCACTCTGTGGGACTTAACTGGTCGCTGGGATTCGTGCAGCAGAAGGCGGTAGGGGTAGTGATTTCTGACAGTCTCCAAATGGGTGAACAGTGTGGTCAGGCGGTAGGGAAAGCAGCCTTACTCTGCCCATGTCAGGAGTTTGATCCTCACCAGGTCAAGGTTGACTCAGCCTTCCATCCTTCCCAGGTGGGTCAAATGAGGACCCAGATTGTTGAGAGCAAGAGGCTGATTCTGCAAACTGCTTAGAGAGGGTTGCAAAGCACTGTGAAGTGGTATATAAGTCTAAATGCTATTGCTACTCCAAACCAGGAGCTAGCAGCCTTTCCCTCCAGCAAATTCAAATTATTCCACCCAGCCTCCTCCTCCTCCTCCTCTCCAGCTTTTTTTCTTCTTCTTTTCTTTAGCAAGAAATGAGAAACCAAGCGGGGGCTGGCGAGGGAGGGAGGAAGGACCCTTATCTGTTTCCTCCGGAGAGAGCGAAGAAGAAGGAGGCAGATGCGAGCCAAGGGGAGGCATAAAGCGAAAGGGGGGGGGGGGGAAAGAAAAAAGCAGCAGCCGTCAGTCGGGCCCACTTATCATTCCAGCAGCGTCCCGCATCTTGAAAGCGGAGACACAAGAATGTAATGTCATAACATTCGCAGTTCAGCGACCTCCTGCTTTGCCAGGCGTTCTTCCGCCAACCGTCGGAGGAGCTTGGAGGTAAACACCGCAGCTCGGGGCCACAGCAGCGGAGGCGCAGATAAACCTTGGCATCTCTTGCACACACACACACACACACACACAGTTGTAGCGTGCCTCTTGTTCTTCCCTGGCTGTAAATCCCCAGGCTTGGAGGGCTGGAGAAAGGCCAGGATAAAAAACGACCTGATCGAGAGCCAGACACCTTTATTGTTCTGAAATGTCTCCCGGCCAAGCGATGAATCTGCAGCCTGACCCCGAGGAGGCTGCTTCTACGGCAGGAATGCACACACCACATACCACACACACACAAACACACATAACACAACCCACAGCCCCTAGGATGAAGAGTGGGGGCTGGTTTGTCCACCGATTGTCCCCAGCAGAAGACGGCCATAGAAACATAATAGAACAGTGTTTCCCAACCTTTGCTAGAGCTGGGAACATTTGCACCCAAGTGAAGTATCTCTCCATCTTGTAGGGTGGGCCCAAATTTGGGTGAACGTGCCCTTACACATGAGTTGGGGATGGAAATCACCCAAAGGTTTGGAGCCCTTCTTGATGGTTGCGAAGTCAGGAGGTTACCAAGACTACAGGTTGGGAATAGCGAGGGACTTGCTCTTGCTTTGGCGGAAGAAATGAACTCCCCTTCCCATAAATCGTGGAGCTGCTTTGACTTGTAGCAGGACCCCCCTCCTTTTCAGCTTTGTTCCATCCCTGTTTGAATCCCTGCTGATACCGGATCGGCGGCATCCAGTCTCTCTCTTTCTCTCTCTCACTCACCCTTTTGCGCTCTCTCTCTTTCTCCTCCCTCCGAGTACAGGAAGATGGGTATCATTGAAGGCCTGCAAAGGATCCCTTCAATAGTCTTTGACAAGCTGTGGGGCTGGGCGGGCGAATGGTGGCAGTGCTTTGAGTGTTAACATAAACCATCTGTGTGTATGTGTGCAAAGAGGAGAGTGGAGGGAGAAAGAGAGGAAAGAGAGAGAGAGAAAGAGGGAGAAAGAGAGAGGGAGAGAGAAAGAAGGAAAGAGAGAAAGGGAGAGAAAGAGAGAGAGAGAGAAAGAAAGAGAAAGGGGGAGAAAGAAAGGGAAAGTGAGAGGGAGAGAAAGAGATAGAAAGAGAAAGGGAAAGAAAGAGAGAGAGAGAAGGGGAGAAAGAGAGAGAGAGTGAAAGTGAAAGAAGGAGAGAGTGAAAGTGAAAGAAGGAGAGAGAGAAAGTGAGAGAGAGAAAGAGAAAGAAAGAAAGAGAAAGAGAGAGAAAGACACAGAGAGAAAGAGAGAGAGAGAGAGAAAGAGAGAGAGAGTGAGGGAGAAAGAAAGAGAAAGACAGAGTGAAAGAAAGAGAGAGAGAAAGCGAGAGAAAGAGGGAGAAAGAGAGAGAAAGAAAGAAAGTGAGAGAGAGAAAGAAAGAAAGAGAAAAGAAGAGAGAGTGAAAGAGAAAGAGAGAGAAAAAGAAAGACAGAGAGAAAGAGAAAGAAAAAAAGAAAGAAAGAAAGAAAGAAAGAAAGAGAGAGACAGAAAGAGAGAGAAAAGAGAGAAAGAGAAAGAAAGAGAGAGAGAAGGAGAGAGAGAGGGGGGGAGAGAGAGAGAGAGAGAGAAAGACCAAGGAGGGAAGGAAGGGAGTGAGGAAGGATCAGAGACTAAGCGGGGGGAAAAAAGAAAAAAAGAGGTCAAGTCCTGGGAAATTAAACGTTCATAAACGTTGGCCCGAGCGCTGGCAGAATGTAGGGCAGACCCATTAAATCTCATTAAAGTTTCATATCTAGCGGAGCCACTTCAGGCAGACCTTGGACATGGCTTTAATTTGATGGGTGTTAAGGGAGAATTATCAAATAATTGTGCCAGCTGGGGACAGAGCTTTTATCGCGTGACGTGGAAAGTATTTGCAGCTTCTCCTGCACATCCACAACCGGCTCTTGGGAGGTGACATGGTTCTCCGGAATTGGTTGCAGATGCTTCTGTTGACACAACACCCCCCTTTAACGCCCCCCCACCCTGGCCAGCCCTCTGCTATTTTGGGGCTCAGGGCAGAAGCCACCCATGCCCAGTTGATGGACGCACAGACCAAGTCAACTCACACTGGGGTTTCTCTTCTGCTGGCTTACTGATCATTGGGGACAGCTGGCTGCTTCTCCAGATGTGAATTCTGGAAGCTGAAATCCTCCCCCTGTTTGGAGGGCAGCGGGGTTGAGAAGAAAACAAACCAACAAAGTTCTAGGCTGCATCAACAGAGGGAGAGAATCAAGATCACGCAAAGTGTTAATGCCACTTTATAAGGCCTTGATAAAGCCACACTTGGAATCCTGCAGTCAGTTTTGGTTGCCACGATGCAAAAAGGATGTTGAGACTCTAGAAAAAGTGCAGCGAAGAGCGACAAAGACAATTAGGGGGTGATTGAAGGCTAAAACATACGAAGAACGGTTGCAGGAACTGGGCATGGCTAGTTTAATGAAAAGAAGGACCAGGAGAGACAGGATTACAGCATCTCAGGGGTTGCCACAAAGAAGAGGAAGTCAAGCTATTCTCCAAAGCACCTGAGGGTAGAACAAGAAGCAATAGGTGGAAACTAAACAAAGAGAGAAGCAACTTAGAACTAAGGAGAAATTTCCTGACAGTTAGAACAATTAACCAGTGGAACAACCTGCCTCCAGAAGTTGTGAATGCTCCAACACTGGAAGTGTTTAAGAAGATGTTGAATAACCATGTGTCTGAAGTAGTGTAGGGTTTCCTGCCTAAGCAGGGGGTTGGACTAGAAGACCTCCAATGTCTCATTCTATTCTATTCTATTCTATTCTATTTGTTATTCTATTTACTATTCTATTCTATTTTCTGTTCTATTCTATTCTATTCTATTTACTATTCTATTTACTATTCTATTCTATTTTCTGTTCTGTTCTATTCTATTCTATTCTTTGGTAGAATATCTCCTGCCTGATCAAGGGGTTGGACTAGAAGACCTCCAATGTCTCATTCTATTCTATTCTATTCTATTCTATTTGTTATTCTATTTACTATTCTATTGTATTTTCTGTTCTATTCTATTCTATTTGTTATTCTATTTACTATTCTATTCTATTTTCTGTTCTATTCTATTCTATTCTATTTACTATTCTATTTACTATTCTATTCTATTTTCTGTTCTGTTCTATTCTATTCTATTCTTTGGTAGAATATCTCCTGCCTGATCAAGGGGTTGGACTAGAAGACCTCCAATGTCTCATTCTATTCTATTCTATTCTATTCTATTTGTTATTCTATTTACTATTCTATTGTATTTTCTGTTCTGTTCTATTCTATTCTTTGGTAGAATATCTCCTGCCTGATCAAGGGGTTGGACTAGAAGACCTCCAAGGTCCCTTCCAACTATCCTATCAGTCTCCACATTTACAACTGATGCAGCATCTCCAACTGGTCACGTGATGGAAATTCCGGCGCTTGCCAGTCAGTTCATATTTACGGCGGTTGCCGTGTCCCGGGTTCAGGCGAACCTCCTTTTGCCGCTTTCTGACAGGCAAAGTCAACGGGGAAGCCAAAATCGCCTCCACGGCAATCCGACTGCGGTGATTCGCTTAACAACGGTGGCAGAAGAAGGTCGTACAATGAGACTAACCAATGTTTCAGTTTGCAGTAGACACTTTTTCAGGCTTGGTTGTGTTCGCACGTTGAGGACTAGCCGCCGTGGCTTTGCCGAGGGATTTGCAGCGTTTTGCAAAAGACGCCGCGTCAGGAGCTGCCTGAGTCTTCTAAGCGGTGTGTGTGTGTGTTTGTGTGTGTGTTTGGGCACACCTCAATGCAGGCAGGCGCATGTCAGCTGTCTCCTCCACAGCCTGAAGCATGGCCCCCCCTCCTCCCTCTTTCCTTTCCATTTGTCATCCCCTGGAGAAGTCTGAACAAATGAAGCCCCCTGGTCCTTTTGCGGCTTAAATGCTGATGCAGCCGGTGGCATGGGAGGGGAGAGGGAGGGCTGACACATCTGGAAGGCTTTTAGCGCACGGAGCAGCAAATTGCAGCCTTGAGCATCGCACAGCTGCACGTGACGGGCCGGCTCCTTGGCTGCAGAGAGGTTTGTTTTGATGGCTTTTTCCCAGAGTGCGCACACACAAAAAACAGGATTTGGCCAATAAACTGGAAAGGAGGACAGAGGGAAAAACCTAAAATTCATCTCCAGCAGTGTCTCCATCTCCGTCTCTTGAGAGGGCCACCATCTCGGGGTTTTGGACCTGTTGGCGTCCTAACACCAAAACGCACATTTTCTGCTGTGGTTTTGGGTCGTTTATTGATGCAAATACAGAATTCTGGGGAGTTCACAAATCTTAAAGTGGCCAAGGTTGGGGAACCCTGATTTTTGTGGACTTTCTTTCTTGGGCTCATGATAATTGTCGTTGTTGTTGTTGTTGTTGTTATTATTATTATTATTATCATCATCATCATCAACAACAATACAACACAGCAAACGAGATCACTGCTGGATTTCGTATTTCATCGCGATCATTATTATTATTATTATTATTATTATTATTATCATCGTCATTGTTATTGTTGTTATTATTTTCCCTTCTTTTGCTAACTGATAAACGTCCCAGTTTAAAGAGGATCGGTGCTAAATTGTTAGCCTTGGTTTTTATTTGATGGGCAGAAGGTTGTTTCCTGTGAAAAAAGCAACACAGGAGGTGAAACGAGGGGAGTTTGAAGGTGATGAATTATTCAGTGTCTCCTGACTTCACATTATTCTCTCCCTCCGTGATACTTTTACAACTTGTCGGTAAATAAAAACTTTCTCCATTATTTATAGGGACAGACCGCATCTGTTGGGCAGGAGAGACTGTGTAAAAGGGGTCCAGGTGCCCCCTCAGTGCAGAGGGTAGGGTAGAACACAGGGGTAGATTTTTATTTGTTTAAAAATCCTTTTTTATTTGTTTAAAAATGCTTTTAATCTTCACGTGCTGCATTGGACAGAAAGGAAGCAGCCTAAACCTGGATTACATTAAAACAGGTCTCCTAACATTTTGCTGCCTGTGCGCTTGTAGCTTTTGCTGTTAATTCCTCCCAAAGGTTAGTTGTGGGCAGGCTAATAAGGATTAAGTCAAATTATTACCTACACTAGTAAGGTTTCAGGTTTGCAATCTCGGGCCAAGGATGGACGGGTGTATGAATGGATGTTTCCCCATAAATAGTTTTTATCGGGAGGGTGCCAGGAGGCAGGAGGGGAGAAGAAAGCAGGGGAAGGAGAGAAAGGAAAGAAGGACGGGAGGAAGGAGAGGTGGAAGGAAGGAAGAGATGGAAGGAAGAAAGAGAAAGGAAAAATGGAAGGAAGAGGAGATGGAAGGAAGGGAAAGGAAGGAAGGAAGAAGGAGAGATGGAAGGAAGAGAAAAGAAAGAAGGAAGGAAGGAAGGAAGGAGAGGTGGAAGGAAGAGAAAAGAAAGAAGGAAGGAAGGAAGGAGAGATGAAAGTCAAAGAAAGAAGGAAGGAAGGAGAGGTGGAAGGAAGAGAAAAGAAAGAAGGAAGGAAGAAAGGAGAGGTGAAAGGAAGAGAAAAGAAAGAAGGAAGGAAGGAGAGATGGAAGGAAGAGAAAAGAAAGAAGGAAGGAAGAAAGGAGAGCTGGAAGGAAGAGAAAAGAAAGAAGGAAGGAAGGAAGGAAGGAAGGAGAGATGAAAGTCAAAGAAAGAAGGAAGGAAGGAGAGGTGGAAGGAAGAGAAAGAAAGAAGGAAGGAAGAAAGGAGAGGTGAAAGGAAGAGAAAAGAAAGAAGGAAGGAAGGAGAGATGGAAGGAAGAGAAAAAGAAGGAAGGAAGGAAGGAGAGGTGGAAGGAAGAGAAAAGAAAGAAGGAAGGAAGGAAGGAAGGAGAGGTGGAAGGAAGAGAAAAGAAAGAAGGAAGGAAGGAAGGAAGAAAGGAGAGATGGAAGGAAGAGAAAAGAAAGACGGAAGGAAGGGGAGATGGAAGGAAGGAAGAGAAAGGAAAGAAGGAAGGAGAGATGGAAGGAAGAAGAGAAAGAAAAAAAGGAAGGAAGGAAGAGAAAGGAAAGAATGAAGAAGAGTTGGAAGGAAGGAAGAGAAAGGAAGGAAGATAGGAATGAAATTTCAACTAAACTTGATCCTTTTTTCCTTCTTGTTCTTTGATCTGAGAATAAAAATTGAGGTTAGCTGGCTGGGCTCCGGGCAGGCAGAGCTCAGCAAAGTTTGGCTTCTTCTCCAAACCTTTTCATTCCCCCCTCCCACCTCACCCCCCCAAAGACACTTCCTGCCTGAGTGGAGCCCCTGCATCTGTCTATGGGGGCTCCTGTGTGATCCGTCTATTTCGGGTTGTCCCCAGGAGCTGCTTTTAATTAGCGGTTCCTCCTCTGCCCAGCCTAGGAACGGGGGTTTAAACAATCCTTCGCAGTAACGGCTAATGGAAAGTTGAACCTTCTTATATGGACTCTGCGGTCAGCCTGTGGCTTTGCGGTCTCCTGGCCCCCAGCGGGCAAATGTCGACGGTGATGCGCTGACCATGGCCAAAGAGGGCTGGGCTCTTTGGAGGGGGGGGGCGAGGTCTCCTCTGGGTTGGCAGAGATGGATTCTGTCCTTTGGCAAGGGCCGAGATCCCGTCTCCTGCATGCTCAGGTTTCAAGGCCTCGTGGGAAACCTTGAAGTGGGTTGCAGAATCCAATGGTCAGCAGAAGGCGCTGGCTTCTGCACACGGAAGGGAACCTTCTGAGGTAGGACTAGCGACAGGGATTGAACACGGGTCGATTATCTGCCAATCAAGTTGGTTTTGACTCCTAGCAACCACCTGGAGAAATAATCTGGCTTTTCAAGTCTCCCAATATTGGTGTCTCCATCACCACCATAACTGAATCCATGTAGACTCGGGAATAACAGAGTTGGAGGGGACCTTGGAGGTCTTCCAGATGAACCCCTTGCTCAAGCAGGAGACCTGCCCCGATCCTGAAACCATTTCAGACAAATGGCTGTCCACTTTCTTCTTTAAAAGCCTCCAATGATGGAGCATCCGCAACTTCTGGTGGCAAGTTGTTCCACCTGTTACTGTATTTTTCAGAATATAAGATGCACTGGAGTATAAGACGCACCTTAGTTTTTGGGGAGGAAAATAGGGAGAAGAATCTGCTTGCCAGGTATTCACCTGTCTAGCGTCCTTAGTCTGGTCAGCTTCAGCACATTATTTTATCCCCTGGTTAAGGGCTTTAAAAAAACTTTATTCGGAGAGAGTAACAATGAAAGAGCTTGCAAGCCAGTAAGAGCTGGGAACATCATTAGCACCTGAAAGAAACATTTGCAGCAACTTAGAGCAATGAAAAAAAAACCCTGCAAAAACTTAAGGCTTGGAAAACATTCTTTACAGAGAGTAACAATGAAAGAGCTTGCAAGATGGTAAAAGCTGGACACATCGTTAGCACCTGGTTAGGGCTGGAAAGAAACATTTGGAGCAAGTTAGACCAATGGGGGAAAAACCCTGCAAAGACTTAGGGCTTGGGAAACATTCTTTGCAGAGAGTAACAATGAAAGAGCCTGCAAGCTAAATGCTGGGGAGATCATTAGCACCTGGTTGGGGCTGGAAAGAAACTTATTCGCAGCAACTTAGAGCAATAAAAAAAAAGCCCTGCAAAAACTTAGGGCTTGGAAAACATTCTTTGCAGACAGTAACAATGAAAGAGTTTGCAAGCCTGTAAAAGCTGGACACATCATTAGCACCTGGTTAGGGCTGGAAAGAAACATTTGGAGCAAGTTAAGACCAATGGGAAAAAACCCAGCAAAGACTTAGGGCTTGGAAAACATTCTTTGCAGAGAGTAACAATGAAAGAGCCTGCAAGCTAAGAGCTGGGAAGATCGTTAGCAGCTAGTTAGGGATGGGGAAAAAAAAACTACATTCAGAGAATAAGACGCACTGAAATTATCAGCCTCTTTTAGGGAGGAAAAAGCTGCATCTTATACTCTGAAAAATACGGTACTTCAAATCTGACAGGTTTACTGGTGTGCGGAGAAGCCGCAAGCACGGAGAGGCTGCTTAGAGCTTTGAGACCGGGACTTTGTGAACAGACAGTGAATATAAATTCTCATGATGGATCAGTTATCACTTCATTGAGCGGGTGGCAGATCCATCGAAGGGCTGCGCGCAATAACACCCTCTGTCCTAGCTTCCCTCTGCGCTGGAATACATTAAACGCCATGTATTTATGGCTGGCTGTGGTACGGTGGGCTGGAGAGAAAGAGAGGGGTGTTTTTTTTGCAACTATCATCTAATTTTATGATGGGCATTAAAGCCAGGCCTGTAATTTGCACCTTTTTATTCATTAGACATTGGAGCGGCCATAAGTCAAGACTTCTCTGGGCATTTAGATGCAGACCCGGAAGATAAACTATTGACAAGTCAGATGTATTTTTACGTTAGTCTGCCTTTACAATAGTTTATGTGAAGAAGGGAATATAAATCGCTTTATTAAATATGAAGTTCTGGTGTAATACACCGGCTGCTGCGTTGTCGGGAAGCAGTGAGGACTTTATAAAGTCCCTCGGAAATCAGGACAGTTGCTGACATCTGTCGCAAGGGAATTCCCCTCCCCAGGAGTTGTGGTCTTCTTCTGGAAATTGCAGGATGGATCCACACAGCTTCTGAAAAAGTTGGATAGTTCATTGGCGCGAATTTGCGAAACTGCCCACCACCCGTCCTCAAACCTCAACAGTTGGCCTTCTCCAGGTCCCGTCCGCCAAACAATGTCGGTTGGCGGGACGTCGGGGAAGAGCCTTCTCTGTGGTGGCCCCGACCCTTTGGAATCAACTGCCCCCAGAGATCCACGCTATCTCCTCCCTACTGATCTTCGGGAAAGCGGTTAAGACCAGGTTTTTTCCGACAGGCCTGGAATTAGATTGACTGCTGTGGAGTGCATGGTTCTTTTTAAAGTTACTATTTATCGTTGTTACTGATTTTATTATGTATTTGTGATTGTACTTTAATATTATTGTATTTATCACATCTAAATGAGCGGCATATAAATGCAATAAATAAAAAAATAAAATAAATAAATAAATAAAAATAATAATAAATCAAATCAAATCATAAAATAAATAAATAAACAGAACCCCACCCCATCCAGAAAGATGCACCAAGAACAGTGGTGCTCAACCTTACTAATAATGCTGCAACCCCTTAATACAGTTCTTCATGTTGTGGTGACCCCCAGCCATGAGTCTAGCACCAATTCTCCCAATAGAGCTTGAAGCTGATTGGCAGTAAGGTCAGAGGGACATCCCCAATGTCAACGCCTGATTGGTTGCCTAAGGCCATGTGAAAAGAGAAATGTAGTGTTAGGAACTCAAGCTTCTATTCTGGCAACTTGGAACATACTTTTTACTATCCGACCAATCGGACGTTTACAGTGGGGGCATCCCTCCGACCTTCCTGCCAATCAGCTTCAAGCTCTGTTGGGAGAATTGACGCTAGACTTATGGTTGGGGGTCACCGCAACACGAGGGGCTGTATTAAGGGGTCGCGGCATTAGAAAGCTTGAGAACCACTGCGCTAGACCAAAGGGATGTCCAACCTTGTGGCTATAAGAGATGTGAACTAATTTGTATGCTGGCTGGGGAATTCTGGCAGCCCAAGTAGGAGGTCAGGTTGCCTCTGCAAGGCAAGGAACCCCCCCCCCCAGCCCCCTCCCTACTGCAGGCTGCTGTAGTTCCCTCCCTTCTGGGGCTGTTGGTGCCCCCTTGAGTGGAGGCTTCCAAGGAAGGTCAGGATGTGGAAGCTGCTCCACCACCTGCTCCGCTTTCTCTGCCTTGAAGTGGCTCCCGAACAGAAGACGGCTGAGCCTGGGGGGGGGGGGGGGCTGAGGAGGGGGGGGGAGGCAGGAAAAAGCCCCCTTGCTCCTTAGCAGTCGCCGCAGCAGCAGCAACTCTGGCTCGAGGGTCTCTCGGGTGGCCTTCTGCAATGAGCCCCTCTGGGTGCCCTCCACTTTGGGGGCAGGGGGCACAGAACAGAAGATCCAAATCAGGAAGCAGCTGTTGCTGCTTTTCTTGCTATTGTGACTGGGAGGGGGCAGCAAGGGGGGGCTGGGAGGGGGGGCAGGTGGAGGAGACCTCAGCCCCTTTGCCTGATCCTGCTTGGAGGCAGGTTGGAGCTTCCTTTTCCTTTCCTCTCTTTTCTCTTTCTCCTCCTCCTCGCCCTTCTTCTTCTTCTTCTTCTTCTTCTTCTTCTTCTTCTTCTTCTTCTTCTTCTTCTTCTTCTTCTTCTCCTCCTTCTCTTTTTCCTTTTCCTTTTCTTTTTTCTCCTCTCTTCCTCCTTCTCCTCGTCCTCCTCCTTTTTCTTTTTTCTTTCTCCTTCTCCTCTTTTTTCCTTTTTTTCTTTCTTTTTTCTCTTCTTCCTCCTCTTCCTTCTTCTCCTCCTCTTTTTTCTTTTTCTTCTTTTTTCTTTCTCCTTCCCTTTTTCCTCTTTCTCTTTCTGTCTCACTTTCTCTCTTTCTCTCTCCTTACGATTTTTATTAATATTGATGGGTTCCTGATTGCTTATTTGACCCCTATGACAATCATTAAGTCTTTATACATCATGATTCTTGACAAATGTCTCTTTTTCTTTTATGTACCCTGAGAGCATCTGCACCAAAGACAAATTCCTTGTGTGTCCAATCACTCTTGGCCAATCAAGAATTCTATTCTCTTCTTCTTCTTCTTTCTCTTCTTCCTTCTTCTTTCTTTTCTCCTCCTTTCACCCAACCTCCCTCCCCCACTTCCTGCCCCCCTCCTGCCCCAGAGTTGGCTCCATGGAGGCTCACCATGCTGCACGAACACAGCTATTGTGGTTTGCAAATTGTGGGTTGTGGCTTAGTGCAAAAGGCGAATCGACTCAGCCAACCAAAGCCTCCTTCCAGGATAGAAACCAGGCAGGCAACCGAAGCCAAACAGCTGAATGTCAAAACCCCACGGGCAAAACCTCCCCCTTTCCTCCTCCCCCATGCCCGATGGGTTGCTTGGGGCTGCCACTGGCATTTCCCAAAGTCGTCCGGGGTTGCCTAAGGACTGCCCTTCCCTTGGCCTTTCCTTTGACTTCCTGCAGTGGCCGCCGAGGCTGCCTCTAGCCCAGGTAACCTGGGTTAAATGCCCTTGTTTCCGAGGTAATGCAGTTTATATGACAGGCATGAATAAAAGATTATTGTTCCTGGGAAGCTTTTCAGGCGTGTGTGTGTGTTTTTCCTTCCTCGTAGACAGGTTCCTCCTGTTGCTTGGCTGTAAAAGGCTGGTTTTATGTCTGTTTGTGTATTGGGGGGAGTGTAATTCTCAAGAAGGATGAAATAAATGAGGAGGGGGGGTGTCTTCTGCATCAGAACGCTCTGTGAATGAATGAATAAATATCTCTGGGGAGCAGCAGTTTCGTTGTCTTAAATCTGTGACTTGTTTCCAACTAACTTTTGGCCTCTGGATCCAAAAACAACCAGAGTTTTTGTCTGTCACGTCAACTTTTTAAGCTACAGGATACAAATGGTGCATATAAAGGACACTGCTCAAAAAATGAAGGGAACACTTAAAAAAATAGAATATAACTTCAAGTAAATCAAACTTCTGTGAATATAACTTCAAGTAAATCAACTTCAGTCCACTTAGGAAGCAACACTGATTGGACCGGTCAATTTCACATGCTGTTGGGCAAATGGAATAGTTGTGCCAATGAAATATTCAATGAGAATTTATTTATTCAGATCTAGGATGTGTTATTTGAGTATTCCCTTTATCCTTTTGAGCAGTACATATTGTTTCCGAGACCATCTTCCCACAGAGTCGACCTTCTCCGGGTCTGTCAACAAAACAATGGCGGAAGCCTTCTCTGTGGTGGCCCCGACCCTCTGGAATCAACTCCCCCTGGAGATTAGGATTGCCCCCACCCACCTTGCCCTTTCGCAAACTCCTTAAAACCCACCTTTGTCGTTAGGCATGGGGAAATTGATTCTCCTGACCTCTTTCATTTTATGTATGGTTTGTATGAGATTTATGACTGCTTTTTATATTAAGGGTTTTTAAACTGTTTTAACTATTGGATTTGTATTATTTTGTTGTTGTGAGCCGCTCCGAGTCTCCGAAGAGGGGCGGCATACAAATCTAATTAATAATAATAATAATAATAATAATAATAATAATAATAATAATAGAATAGAATAGAATAGAATAGAATAGAATAAAATAGAATTTTATTGACCAAGTGTGATTGGACACACAAGGAATTTGTCTTGGTGCATAGGCTCTCAGTGTACATAAAATAAAATATACACTTGTCAAGAATCATGTGATACAACACTTAATGATTGTCATAGGGGTCAAATAAGCAATGAAGAAGCAAAAACTGTTCTTGTGTGTAGTTGTCTTGTTGTGCAGTGCTCTGTAGCGATGTTTTGAGGGTAGGAGTTGAAACAATTTGTGTCCAGGATGTGAGGGGTCAGTAAATATTTCCGCGCCCTCTTTTTGACTCGTGCAGTATACAGGTCCTCAATGGAAGGCAGGTTGGCAGCAATTGGTTTTTCTGCAGTTCTGATTCTCCTCTGAAGTCTGTGTCGGTCCTGTTGGGTTGCAGCACCAAACCAGACAGTTATTGAGGTGCAGATGACAGACTCAATTATTCCTCTGTAGAACTGAATCAGCAGCTCCTTGGGCAGTTTGAGCTTCCTGAGCTGGCGCAGAAAGAACATTCTTTGTGGTGCTTTTTTGATGATGTTTTTGATGTTAGGTGACCATTTTAGGTCTTGAGATATGATAGACCCTAGAAATTTGAAGGTCTCTACTGTTGATACTGTGTTGTCTAGTATTGTGAGAGGTGGAAGGGTGGATAATAATAATAATAATAATAATAATAATAATAATAATAATAATAATAATAATAGTAGTATAGAAAAAACTTGACGTGGTAGAAGAAAACTAACTCCAGTTTTGAAACCAGCATGCCTAATTAGCTAGAAAAAAGCTCAAAAATCAAACTCGACGGAAATTGCGTTACAAATTGTTCCCCAGTGATTATAATCACTTCTAGGTAGCTGCGTCCTTTCTTCGCATTCCCACCCAGATATGTTTTGCCTGTGTCCAGCTAATGTTTCACCCGGGTGGTCACTTGACTCTTCCTTGCACACTGGTCCTTATCGTCCGTTTGCAAATCTAGTGCAAATAACTGAGCCCGGCTGGGCGTTGCAGAGACGCGTGCAAACGGAACGAGCACATTTCTCCTTCCCTGGACATCTGTCACGTGTTAGCAAACAGGTGTTAGCCAGGCTGGCGCTTGCAAAAGTCTGCAAAGCTTTGGGGCCCTGGCGAAGCACCATCTGGCCGGGCGGCTCCAGGAACAAGGCACTGGCGCTCGCGTTGACCTCGGGGTCTGGGCCAGGGGGAGCGGCACGCGAGTTCGAATCTCCCGGAACACGTTGGCCTCATGCTTTCCAGGCAGGCGAGCAAACTTCCCCGTCAAGGTTTACAGAAAACTGCTTTGCTGCTGCTGGAAATTGCCCGAGGAAATGCAAATAGTCCTAAGTCCAGGACAGTTTAAGCTGTTCCAAATTCTAGTATCTCACATTGAATAGGCTGAAATGTTTCAAATCTCTCCTAATCGCTTCCATATCAATTTTCATATATAATCAATACCCTTTACAAATAGTTCAAAGTTACAACAGGACTGAAAGAAGTGAGTTAGGGCCGCTTTTCAAACTTATCCCTGGAGGGTCACGTGATCAAAATCCAGATTTATTTATTTGATGGATTGATTTGATTGATTGATTGATTTCTATGAAAGTCTTCTCCTGAGACTCAGGGCAGCTTACAATAAAATAGATGCAGCATGTAGGAAATCTAATGTTTAGAATACTAAATGACAGCAACCTAAAAAATACTTAAAAAGGCTAAGATGAATCATATTCTAAAACCCAATTCATTAAAAGACCGATCATCCACAATTCATATCAACATACACTCATTGATTCAAACATCTGTCCGTCTCTCCCTCTCCCTCTCTTTTGTGCTCTTTCTCTCTGCCTCTCTTTCTCTTCTCTCTCTCTTTTCTCTGTCTCTGTTTCTTTCTGTCTGTCTCTGTCTGCCTCTCTTTTCTCTGTCTCTTTCTCTGTGTCTCTGTTTCTTTCTGTCTCTCTGTGTCTCTCTTTTCGCTGTCTCTGTTCCTTTCTGTCTGTCTCTCTCTGCCTCTCTTTTCTCTGTCTCTTTCTTTCTCTCACTCTGTGTTTCTTTCTGTCTGTCATTCTGTCTCTCTCTTTTTTCTCTGTCTCTGTTTCTGTCTGTCTGTCTGTCTGTCTTTCTCTCTCTGTGTGTCTGTCTCTATCTGTCTCTGTCCCTCTTTTCTCTGTCTCTCTCTCTCTCTGTCTTTCTGTCTCTGTCTGTCTGTCTCTGTCTGTCTCTGTCTCTTTCTCTCTCTCACACACACACATGCCCAGTGCAGGGCGCCAGATGCTCCCGCCGCCCGTATCCGGCTCTCATTTCTCCACTGGAGTGGAACAGGGGAAAGAGCACCAGTGGTGTATGATTGTCGAGGTCCCTGCATCTGTCGCCTGGAATCGCACGCCATGGGGAGAAACATCCTCACCCCCACCCAGCTGTGCGTACGGAATGCGGGGGGGGGGGACACACACACTCTGAATATTTATGCAAAGACATCTTGGCTGCGCAAGGGGGTTGGGATGCAGGGAGGAGAGATAGATAAAGTGTCTTTCCTACACAGCCTGCAAAACAACATAATCCACCATTTCAAAGTGACCTTTGGAAAACACAGCCCTCAATTGCAAACTGGCCTGGTTTTCATGGATATATTTTTTGGCTGCTTTGCTGACCAAAAAATCCTCCGATTTCAAGGATCAGCATTAGGTTGGAGAGCTTTTCCTTTTCCCTCATTCCCCACAAACATAGGTAATCCTCAACTTATAGCCTCTCATTTACTGACTGTTTGAGGCCGCAACAGGAATGGAAAAAGCGACATCATCGTTTTTCATACTTACGGCTCTTTCGGCATCCCTGGAGGATCACATGATCAAAATTTGGACCCTTGGCAAATGACTCACTTTTCTGACCACCTTCTGACCCCATTTGGAGTTCTGTATACAGTTCTGGTCACCGTACCTCAAGAAGGATAGAATGGAACTTGGAAAAGATGCAAAAAAGGGCAACAAGGATGATCAAGGAAATGGAGGCCCTCCCTTATGAAACCAGGTTGCAACGCCTTGGTCTCTTCAGCCTTGAAAGACGGAGTTTAAGGGCTGACATGATCGAAGTGTATAAAATCCTGCAGGGGATAGAAAAGGTGGATAGAGAAAAATTATTTTCTCTATCGCACAATCCTAGGACGAGGGGGCCCTCCCTAAAGCTCATAGGTAAGAAAGCGAGGACAAATATAGGGAAATATTTCTTTACCCAGAGGGTCCTTGGTTGATGGGATTCCCTTCCAGAAGAGGTCGTGACAGCTGTCAGCATTGATAGCTTCAAGGCAGGATGAGGCAGATTCAGGGATGCCAAGTGTATCATAGGTGGTGATTGAAACGGATGTCCAAGTGGCAAGCATGAAACAAGGAGCAGAATCTTCAGAAATACGATGGTTGTCTCCTACGACAGACGCTCCCCTTTCCTTCCATTTATTCCCCAGCCAGGCAGGGGCCCTGCGGGATCCATATTTGCTTTGCTTCCTGAGTTGACTCCTTGTCCTCCATTGTTCTCCTCTCCTTAACAGCTCTGGGCATACAGGCATCCAGCACAGGCTCCAGCTGTTCTTCCTCCTCGCTCATCTCCGCCTCCAAAGGCAGCTGGGAAATGTCAGACAGCCCTGGCTCTCTCTCTGCTTCTGAGGCAGAGCATCCAGAAAAGCCTCCCCCAGACTCCAGAACTGGCCCAAGATGCCCCCCACAACCTTCTCATCATCCTGGTCTGTCACCAGCTCTGCTGGCGGGCCACAACAGGTGGTGCGGTAGAGAGGTGTTGAGTTTTGAATGAGTGTCAACAGCTCCCAACCATTTGTGGTCCAGGTATCCTGGCCTCTCTGAGCTTTTGTCCCCCCTGCTGGGTTGTCACCTGAAAACCAAACCCTTGAACCAACAATCTCAGCATCCAAATTCCAGGAAATGGCAGGGTGATGTCACCCTTTGGGCCTGGAAGGAACAAATAAACACAACCTGTCAAGTGTTTGACAGCCTTGAAACCTTCCCCAAGCCAGGAAAAATAAACCAGAAAAGCCTGCCCACCTAACCAGCTACATACAGTTTCTTCCAACATCTGGGAGAAAGTCTACTCTAGGTTAATGCATGGAGCCATCCAGGAAGAGGGGGGGTGTTTTTGGAGATGTTCCTGGTTAATAGCAGATTTGGGGAGGGGGCGACTTTGCTGATCTATTTCAGTTTGATGGTAAATGATTTAGCATTACTAGATAAATGGTCAAAGCAATGGAAACTGCAGTTTACTGTTTTCCAAATGTAAAATAATGCACTTGGGGAAAAGGAATCCTCAATCTGAGTATCGTATTGGCAGTTCTGTGTTTGCAAAAACTTCAGAAGAAAAGGATTTAGGGGTAGTGATTTCTGACAGTCTCAAAATGGGAGAGCAGTGTGGTCGGGCGGTAGAAAAGGCAACTAGGATGCTTGGCTGCACAGCTAGAGGTATAACAAGCAGGGAGATTGTGATCCCGCTATATAGAGCACTGGTGAGACCACATTTGGAATTCTGCGTCCAGTTCTGGAGACCTCACCTACAAAAAGAAATTGAATGGGTCCAGAGATGGGCTGCAAAAAGGGTGGAAGGTCTTAAGCATAAAATGTATCAGGAAAGACTTCATGAACTCAATCTGTATAGTCTGGAGGACAGAAGGAAAAAGGGGGACATGATCGAAACATTTAAATATGTTAAAGGGTTAAATAAGGTTCAGGAGGGAAGTGTTTTTAATAGGAAAGTGAACCCAAGAACAAGGGGTCACAATCTGAAGTTAGTTGGGGGAAAAGATCAAAAGCAACATGAGAAAATATGATTTGACTGAAAGAGTAGTAGATCCTTGGAACAAACTTCCAGCAGACGTGGTTGGTCAATCCACAGGAACTGAATTTAAACATGCCTGGGATAAACATAGATCCATCCTCAGATAAAATACAGGAAATAGTACAAGGGCAGACTAGATGGACCAGGAGGTCTTTTTCTGCGGTCAATCAATCTTCTATTTTCTCTGTAAAGAGGGGGATGGGCATTGCAATTTCTCCTCTCTTCTTCGCCCAGTGTGAGTAGCAGCGACTTCAAGGGTCTTTTGGTGCTGTGGTGGGTTTTGAAGTAAGCGTGCTGAGCTTTAAAGCTTCTGCCGGTGTGTCACGAAGCCTTCAAGAAAGGCCATGCCTGTGTTTACGGTCAGTGGGAGTTGCTGTTTTTGCGCTGGCAGGATTTGTGTGTGTGGAGGAAACTCACACACCGGAGATTAAATAACTCTGGGGTTAACAAGAAGCAAGCTTGGAATTCTGGCACCCACATCCATGCAGTTTCCTTGGTAAAACATGCCATAGTGGTGGGATATTGCCTCCCACCCCCCTGCCGCCCCCCTGTGGCCTGCCTGGCCTGGCTTGCATTATCTGGGATCCCCTGGTGGTCTCTTGTCCGCATGTCAAACGGGCTCACTTCCAACATCATCCAGGTGTTGTTGCCTGCTGAGGCTCTGACAGTTAATTGAGAGGTGATTTTGTGTGTGTGTGTTTGTGTGTGTGTATGGCTGCTTGCACGGAATGGCAAACCTGTCATTTGATGCTCTGGAATTGAAAAGAAGGACGACGAAATGAAGACGTTTTGCCCAGGAGGAGACAGGCAGCTGCTTCTGCTTTAGAGGACGGTTTTTTTCCTCTGGGGCTTCTACGTTTGGCAAATGCAAACCTCGAATTAACAGTTCCAAATCTGGATTAAGTCCCATTTCTTTTTGGGTGCATCGAAATGGAAAGATGGTTTAAGAGCTGATAGAAACATGGAAACATAGAAGTTTGACGGCAGAGAAAGACCTCCTGGTCCATCTAGTCTGCCCTTGTCCTATTTCCTGTATTTTATCTCAGGATGGATCTATATTTATCCAAGGCATGTTTACATTCAGTGATTTACCAACCACGTCTGCTGGAAGTTTGTTCCAAGCATCTACTCCTCTTTCAGTAAAATAATATTTTCTCACGTTGCTTCTGATCTTTCCTCCAACTAACCTCAGATTGTGCCCCCTTGTTCTTGTGTTCACTTTCCTATTGAAAACAGTTATCTCCTGAATCTTATTTCACCCTTTAACATATTGAAATGTTTCGATCATGTTCCCCCTTTCCCCTTTTGTCTCCAGACTATACAGATTGAGTTCACGAAGTCTTTCCTGTTAAGTTTCATGCTCAAGACCTTCCACCCTTTTTGTAGCCCATATTTGGACTCGTTCAATTTTATCAATCTCTTTTTTGTAGGCGATGTCTCCAGAACTGAACACAATATTATTCTGAATGGGGTCTCACCAGCCCTCTATACTGCACTGTCATTCCAGGCAGGGGTCTCCGACCTGGGCAAATTTAAACCCAGCGGACTGCAACTCCCAGAATTCCCCAGCTAGTGACATCATTCCAAACAGGGGTCTCCAACCTGGGCAACTTTAAGCCTGGCGGACTGCAACTCCCAGAATTCCCCAGCCAGTGACGTCATTCCAGGCAGGGGTCTCCAACCTGGGCAACTTTAAGCCTGGCGGACTGCAACTCCCAGAATTCCCCAGCCAGTGACGTCATTCCAGGCAGGGGTCTCCAACCTGGGCAACTTTAAGCCTGGCGGACTGCAACTCCCAGAATTCCCCAGCCAGTGACGTCATTCCAGGCAGGGGTCTCCAACCTGGGCAACTTTAAGCCTGGCGGACTGCAACTCCCAGAATTCCCCAGCCAGTGACGTCATTCCAGGCAGGGGTCTCCAACCTGGGCAACTTTAAGCCTGGCGGACTGCAACTCCCAGAATTCCCCAGCCAGTGACGTCATTCCAGGCAGGGGTCTCCAACCTGGGCAACTTTAAGCCTGGCGGACTGCAACTCCCAGAATTCCCCAGCCAGTGACGTCATTCCAGGCAGGGGTCTCCAACCTGGGCAACTTTAAACCCAGCGGACTGCAACTCCCAGAATTCCCCAGCCAGTGACGTCATTCCAGGCAGGGGTCTCCAACCTGGGCAACTTTAAGCCTGGCGGACTGCAACTCCCAGAATTCCCCAGCCAGTGACGTCATTCCAGGCAGGGGTCTCCAACCTTGGGAACTTTAAGCCAGCAAAGCTGCCTGGGGAATTCTGGGAGTTGTAGTCCGCCAGGCTTAAAGTTCCCGAAGTAGGAGACCTCTGATTCCAGGGTACTGCAGGGTTTCCCAGAATTCCCTAGCCAACATGCATAATCTGGGAGGATCAGGCTGGCTGGTGGATTCTGGGAGTTGAAGTCCACCCTCCTTAAAGCCCTCTGGCAGGGGAATTCTGGGAATCTATACAAACTAAGCTTCCCTGCCAAGCAAATCCTCCACCTCGTGGCTTGGGGTCACCAAGACCGTCCACGTTTTTGCAGCCTGCAAGGTGGGGAAGTAAGTGAGTGCGTTCCAGCCCCCTTATTTCTATAGGGGAGAGTGAACCCCCACACCCAGATCCCCCCCTGCTCTCCCCCTGACAGCTTTATCAAGGCTCCTGCTTCCCAAATCCCATTGTTCCTGACATCTGTTTCAGTAAGTGATTAATTGCAATTAGTGAACAGTTTGAAAGCCCGTGGAACAATATTCAGCCGAAAACTCGTCAAGACTAATGAGTGGTGGCAGTTGTCAGCGGAGCCGCAGCCTCGCAGGGAACGGAAGGTGGGAGCCGGTTGGCAGGGATGGGGAGCCGGGCCCGAGCTAACCCCCCCCTCTGTTCCTGCAGCCGCCCCCCCTCCCTGCCCCCTCCTTTCCTTGCAATAACAATGACCGGCTGAGTTTTGCCGGAAAACACACCAATTCCCTTCCAATATGCAGTTTCTCTCCGAGACAGCCAAGGTTGCGTTTTAATGAGTCCAAAACAGGGTCTCATTAGCTGCTTGCACCCTCTTGGCTGGAAGGGGGCTCGAACTCTGGGAAAGGGGGCACATTAATTTCCCTGGGGTGGGGTGGGGGCTGCAAAGCAGTGGGGTGGAACCCAGGGTGGGAGGGAGGAGAAGGCAAAGGGGATCCTATTTTTTATTGTTTTTATTAAAAAATATAATATTTAGAAATATAGAAGACTGACGGCAGAAAAACACTTCCTGGTCCATCTAGTTTGCCCTTATACTATTTATCTTAGGATGGATCTATGTTTATCCCAGACGTGTTTCAACTCAGTCACTGTGGATTGACAAATCACGTTTGCTGGAAGTTTGTTCCAAGCATCTACTCCTCTTTCCATCAAATCATATTTTCTCACGTTGCTTCTGATCTTTCCCCCAACTGACCTCAGATTGTGTCCCCTTGTTCTTGTCTTCACTTTCCTATTAAAAACACTTCTCTCCTAAACCTTCTTTAACCCTTTAACGTATTTAAATGTTTCGATCATGTCCCCCTTTTTCCTTCTCTCCTCCAGACTATACAGATCTTTTTTATTGAGATTAAGTACAAAAAATGATATAAAAAGAGAGAAAGAGAAAGAAAAAAAGAAAGGAAAAAGAAAAAAACCCTAGGCAGATGCAAATATAAAAATATTTTATAAGTGTGTCCAATCACACTTGGCCAATAAATTCTATTCTTCTATCCTAAGTATTGGGGTCCCTATTTTAGGGGGAGCGGAAAATCCAGGCCAAAGAGAGGTTTTTGCCAGTGTTTCCAATTTGGGTGGGTGGGCAATTTGCAAAAAAAGCCAGGGTGGGGGGTGCTGAGGGCCTGGCTCGCAGCCATCTCGGATGGAGAGAAGAGAATCTCAGACTGGTTCTGAAAAGGAGGGTTGGGCTGGAGGGGCTCCTTAAATTGCCCTGCTGGAGCACCTAGATTTTCACACCTTTGAAGAGCATCTCTGGCTAATGACGCCCACTCGCCTTTTCAGAATCTCTCTCTTCTTTGTGCTGCAGCATAATGGGCGCCAGAGGTGTTGGCAAGGATTGTGCTCCACCGCCGAGGTCTGGCTGGGTTGTGCGTTCTGCTTTGCCCCTCTGGAGCAGGCAAGGGCTGGTGCGCTTCCTCCCGTAACCAAGCACCGTTTAGCCCAGGCACTCTCCCTCTGCTTCTGCGGGGGGGCCTTCCTGCAACACTGGGGGGGGGGGATTGTGGTTGCCGACCAGTTTCCGGTCACAATTCAAAGTGTTGGTTATGACCTATAAAGCCCTTCATGGCATCGGACCAGAATATCCCTGCAACCGCCTTCTGCTGCACGAATCCCAGCGACCACTTAGGTCCCACAGAGTGGGCCTTCTCCGGGTCCCGTCGATGAAACAATGTCATCTGACGGGGGCCAGGGGAAGAGCCTTCTCTGTGGCGGCCCCGACCCTCTGGAACCAATTCCCCCCGGAGATTAGAACTGTCCCCACCCTCCTCGCCTTTCGCAAACTCCTAAAAACCCACTTCTGCCGTCAGGCATGGGGAAATTGATTCCCCCGGTCAGTTCCATTTTATATATGGTTTGTTTGGGATGCATGACTGTTTTTTTTTTATAATAAGGGTTTTAAACTGTCTTTTTTTAACCATTAGATTTGTACTATGTATTGTTGTTGTAAGCCGCTCCAAGTCTTCGGAGACGGGCGGCATACAAATTTAATAAATAATAATAATTGTAATAAATAGCCTTGAATGTCTGCTTGGGGTGGACGTTGCCTCTTGGTTCCCAGAATGGAGACTCGCAGGGGACAATTCAGTATGATGGAAGAAGAAGGTGACTTGCGATGGCCAGCTCGGATCGAACGGTGGCACGGAACAGCCTAAATTGGACGCATTCTCCAAGTTTATGGAACCGCCTTCTGCCTCATACCTCTCAGCGGCCAATAAAGGCCTGGAGAAGGCCAACTAGTTGGTCGCTGGGAGTCACTTGACAGAAGACGGTCCCATAGATAGTCTGGTCCGAAGCCATGTAGAGCTTTGTAGGTAATGACCAACACCTTTAATTGCGTTTGGAGACCATTTGGTAGCCAGTGCAGCTCGTGGAGTGATGGAGTTTTGTGGGTGTATCTCGGCACACCCGCTACAGCTCGCGCAGCTGCATTGTGTAGTAGTTGCAGTCTCCAAATGTCAATGATGGGACAATGGGATTTTTTTCAGTGTAATCATTGTCAACTTCAAATGCCCACTAAATGGATAGGGTAGGGTAGAGTAGAGTAGAGTAGAGTAGAATAGAATAGAATAGAATAGAATAGAAAATAATTCTTTATTGGCCAAGGGTGATTGCACACACAAGGAATTTGTGTTTGATGCAGATGCTCTCAGTGTATACAAAAGAAAAGAGACATTTGTCAAGAATCAAGAGGGACAACACTTAATGATTGTCATAAGGGTAAGAGAAGCAATCAGGAAACAATCAATATTAATAAAAATCTTAAGGATACAAGCAACAAGTTACAGTCATACAGTCATAAGTGGGAGGAAACGGGTGATAGGAATGATGGGGAAAAACAGTAGTAATAGTATTGCAGAATTAATAAATCATTTGAGAGTGTTGAGGGAAATATTTGTTTAGCAGAGTGATGGCGTTCGAGAAAAAACTGTTCTTATGTCTAGTTGTCTTGGTGTGCAGTGCTCTGTAGCGACATTTTGAGGGTGGGAGTTGAAACAGTTTATGTCCAGGATGCAAGGGGTCAGTCGATATTTTCCCAGCCCTCTTTTTGACTCGTGCAGTCTACAGGTCCTCAATGGAAGGATGCTTGGAACTTGAGGACTTTCCCTATTAGGAAAAGTGGTACAAAGACAGCTGGGGTTGGTTTTTTCCTTTATGCGTTTTCTTCCTTCCTTCCTTCCTTCCTTCCTTCCTTCTTCCTTCCTTCCTTTCTGCCTTCTTTCTTTCTTTCTTCTTTCCTCCCTTTCTTCCTTCCTTCCTTCCTTCCTTCCTTCCTTCCTTCCTTCCTTCTTCCTTCCTTCCTTTCTGCCTTCCTTCCTTCTTCCTTCTTTCTTTCTTTCTTTCTTTCTTTCTTTCTTCTTTCCTGCATTTCTACCCCTGAGAAAACTCCAGATACATTCTGTTATAATGGCTTCTCTTGGGATTTTGCGGAACTTGGGAGCCTAGCAGAGAGGGCAGACTCCTGGGGAAAACAGAGAGAGAGAGAGGATGAAGGATGGGGCATTCGCATGTGCTCCTTGGCCCCCTTGACAGAGAAGGAAGCACAGGAGGACCACTGCAAAGGAGAATTTTAGCAAAAAACTCTTTTTTTGGCCCTGGAAAGGGATTGAATGAGAATTGACCCGGAGGGGGGAGGGGGGAGACTAAAATAAGAGGATGTAGAATCAATCAAAGCCAGTAGCACTTTCCGTTCGGTTGCTCTAAACCCACTCGGACCGATCCGGAGGGCCCAGTCGATCACACCCATCAAATTGCGGGATTGGTTTTATTTGTGAAACCGACCGGAGTGATTTGGGCTCATTTGTTTAAGTTAAATCCAACCGGGTGGGATTTGGAGACCTGAATTGGACGAGCGAGTCAAATTGGGCTGATTATCCACATCGATTGGCTTGTCAGAACCAAATCAGGACGGATTGGCCCGTCTGGGTTGCTTAGGCTTACTAAATGAGTTCCCGGGAGTTTTCTCGGTTGATTTTTAAAAATTTATTTGGTTTAGCGCATGGCAACTGGGCCTCGCGTCCTTTGCTTTGTTGCTTCCTAAGGCTGATGGCTCTTCAGACCAGGGCAAAGAGGCAGCTGGGGTTTTTTTTTTTTTGCAGAACAAACCCCCCCCAAAAAATGAAAAGGAGCAATTTTTAAGAGTTTAGCCTTCCTGTGGTGGCAGTATTCCTCTCTATTTTCCCCATATATGTGAATAATAACAGGCAACGGAGACGTGTGTGCTGATAGATATGTGTGCGTTGGTGTGTTTTACTTCAGCATCATCAGAAAGAAGAAGTGGGGGGTGGAAATCTTCTTTTGGCTGCTGTTCCTTTCTTGGGCTGAACTTCAGGGGGGATTGTTTTGCCCTCCGTGACATCTCAGGGGCTTTAGCTGTGAGCTACATGGAGAAGGAGACTGTTTTTATTCGCCTGCAATCACACTCAGGGCCAGGGGTTCGCAACCGCGGCCACTTTAAAATGCACTCTGGGATTCGAAGGCCACGCACTTTAAAATGGCCAGGTTTGGGAAACATTGGCACAGTCAATTTGCAGAAAGCTTTTGGGGGTATCGGAAAACCAGTGGCCTTGAACCCTACTTTGCAAAGAGGGGAGGATGTAAAACCAGCAACATAACTCCCAACAACCTTGCATGGAGCCCAAACCAACAACATAACTCCCAACCTGAGCTACTAATATTCACTTTCTGCTCCTACTTTCTGCTCCTACTCCCTATTCCTACTCATTTCCTATTGCCTTCCTACTCTTATTTCCTTCCTACTCCCTTCCTACTTCCTACTCCTACTCACTTCTTATTCCCTGCCTGCTCCTACTCCCTATTCCTACTCATTTCCTATTGCCTTCCTACTCCTATTTCCTTCCTACTCCCTTCCTACTTCCTACTCCTACTCACTTCTTATTCCCTGCCTGCTCCTACTCCTACTCCCTTCCTACTCCTACTCCCTTCCTATTCCCTTCCTTCCCCTACTCCCTTCCGACTCCCTTCCTATTCCCTTCCTACTCCTACTTCCTTCCTACTCCCTTCCTACTTCCTACTCCTACTCACTTCTTATTCCCTGCCTGCTCCTACTCCCTTCCTTCTCCTACTCCCTTCCTACTCCCTTCCTTCTCCTACTCCCTTCTGACTCCCTTCCTATTCCCTTCCTACTCCTACTTCCTTCCTACTCCCTTCCTACTTCTACTCCTTTCCTACTCAAAAGTAGGCCCTTTTCCTTTCCACCAAGAAGGGAAAACCAGCAGCAACTTTGCCCGCTAACAAGCAGATGACTTGATTAAAAAAACTCCGAACGGAGGGGACTATTTTCCTAGCTCGCCGTCTTCCCTGGGGAACGTCACCTGCTTAAAGCTCAGACATTTTCAGGTTCAGCTTCCCACCTTCTGAATAAAAGAAGAAAAAAAAAGCAGTGGGTTTATTTAGACCCACTGAGTCAACGGGACTCCCCGGGAAGAAATTTCGGGCAGACCCCATATTTTCAAACGCAACCCGTCCACTGATGGATGAATTGTGCCAGGCCAACCTGTGGGAGAAACAGGGCAAGGGAAATAATTGCGCTGCTTGTGCCTGCTTCTGCTAATTTACCAGGTCTCTACTAACCCCTCCTACTCCACCCTCCCACCGTCTCTGAGCAAAACAGAAAAAAATTCAAAATAAGGGCAGGAGATGATTCTCTTTAGTGCCAGACGAAGGGACCCCTCGCCTCCCACCCCTCCAGCTGGGGGTTGTCATGGTTCGAGTGATGGATGGCTCCCTTTCCTGTTTCTAAAAAAAAAAGAATTCTGCACACACACACCAGTCAGGGGCGGCAGGGGGGCCGCAGGGGTCACGGCGGTTCAAAAGTCGGGGAAGGGGGCTTTGTTGGCCTCTGGGATAATGAGCCCAGGAGGTTATTTGCTGGGCAGGGCAGAGAATGGAGGGCTTGGGGGGGGGAGGTCAGGCGTGCTGGAGACCCCCAAGTGACACGCCTCCCGCTAGACCCCCAGGCACAGGGGTGCGTGTTGCATGCGAGGGGTGGAGGGAGGGGTCGCGTGGGGCAGGCCTTCTCTCCCCCCTCCCGCCACGCCATCTGCCTGGGATGGAGCGGTTTGCCCCTTTTGCTTGTGCACAGATGGCGGTGTGTCTCCCAGTGTGTGTGTGTGTGTGTGTGTGTGCAGAGTTTACGTTTTGTTCCAAGGGGGACCTGGAGGGCGGGGCAGCAAGAGGGAGAAGAAAGGCAGGGAGCAAGGAAGGAGGAGGAGAGGCGGGAGAGAGAGAGAGAGAGAGGAGGGCGGGTGGCTGGCTGTTGACTTTCATCGGCTACCAGAACAGCCACCAGGTTAGCTGTGCCACCGAATGAGCTTGGCAGCTTCTGTGCTTTGGTCTTTCATTCGGGGAGGGAGAGAGAGAGAGAGAGAGAAACAGAAAGAAAGAGAGAAACAGAGAGAGAAAGAGGAAGAGAGAGAGAGATAGGGAGAGAGAAAAAAAGAAAGAGAGAGGGAGGGAGAGAGAGAGCAAGAAAGAAAGAGCGAGAGAAAGAGCGAGAAAGAGAGAGGCAGAGAGAGAGAAAGAGGGAGAAAGAGGGAGAGAGAGAGAGAATGAGAGGGGGAGAAAGAGAAAGAGACAGAGAGAGATAAAGAGGGAGAGAGAGAGAAAGAAAGTGAGAGAGAAAGAGAAAGAGAGAGAGAGAAAGAGAGAAAGAGGGAGAGGATGAAAGAGGGAGAGAGAAAAAGAGAGAAAGAAAAAGAGAGAGAGAGAGAAAGAGGGAGAGAGAGAACCAGAGAGAGAGAGTGTGTGTATATTTGCCTGAGTGTCTTCTTGCTAGCGGGGCAGTTGTGCACTGAATGGTCTGTACACACACACACACAAACATACACACACACACAGAGAGAGAGAGAGAGAGAGAGAGAGAGAGAGAGAGAGAGAGAGAGAGAGAGAGAGCTTCTGTCTGCAATCCTCCCCTTTTCTCACTGGGAGAAGAGGGCCCAAGCAATGCCGGCCAGCCAACCTGGGCTCTGCTCCTGGCCATGCAGAACTAAAAAAACAGAAGCACCCCCCCTCAAAATCCCCTGTGCTGTGGGAGGTGTGCATGGCGGTTGGTTTGAACCCACGGTCGTGGATCAAAGGCGACAAGGGTTGGCCAGAAGGAAGAGCAGCAGAGGAAGTTGGTTATCTGCAAAAAAAAAAGGGGGGGGGAGTGGCTATCAGGTGTAAAAGACGGTTCCGCAGCTGTGCTCTCCCCGAGCTGCTGTTTTCAAGATGTTAGGTTGCTGGCTTGAGCTCCCAGCTCGGCTCCGCTTGGGTTGCCAACGTTTCATCCCCATTCGAGGAGGCATCTTTGGTGCGCTTTGGATTCCTCGAAGAGGGGCAGCAAATAAATCCAATAGGTAGGTAGGTAGGTAGGTAGGTAGGTAGGTAGATAGATAGATAGATAGATAGATAGAGAGATAGAGAGAGAGAGATAGAGAGATAGATAGATAGATAGATAGAGGCAGGCAGGCAGGCAGGCAGATATTATTTATTATTAGATTTGTATGCCGCCCCTCTCTGAAGACTCGTAGATAGATAGATAGATAGATAGATAGATAGATAGATAGATAGATAGATAGATAGATAGATAGATAGATAGATAGAAACTGTGGATAGATAGATTGGTAGGTGGGTAGGTAGGAAGGAAGGAAGGAAGGAAGGAAGGAAAGAAAGAAAGAAAGAAAGAAAGAAAGAAAGAAAGAAACCAGAGTCCAAGTCAAGGCATTCCTAAAATTCCAATTTGGATTGTCCTTTTTCTGGGGGAGCGAAAGCACAATCCACAGTGCGCCGAAGATGTCTCCTCCTCCTCCATCACCACTTCTTCCTCCTTCTTTTCCTCCTCCCTTTTCTCCTTCATAACCAACTCCCCCTCCTCTTTTTCTTCCTTCTCCTTCATCACCGCCTCTTGCTCCTCTTTTTCCTCCTCCTTCATCACCAGGACTTCCTCCTTCTCCTCTTTTTCCTGCTCCCCCTCCTCCCCCTCCATCACCACCTCTTCCTCCTCCCTCCTCCTCCTCCTCCTCGCAGGTGCAGGGGCCCGACTCTCCAGCAATCTCATCAGCTGTGTCTGCAAAAGAGAGGGGAAAAAGGGGGGGCGGGAGGGGGAAGCGGGAGCAAGCGAGAGGAACGCCGATGCCAGCAGGCTGCCGAGAGCTTTCTAAAGGTAGCCGCCATCTGCCACGGCTGCGATAAAAAGCCCGCGAATGATAAATAGGCGAGTAGCACTTTTATTGGATTGCAGTGATTGGAGCAGCCACTTTGGGTTTGGCACGGCGCTAACAACAGGCCGCCTGGGCTTCGCCGGGCAGGCGCTGCGAGAGGGGGAGAGAGAGAGAGAGAGAGAGAGAGAGATAGAGAGAGAGAGGCATGCGCCACTGTGCCTTTTGTTCACAGGAGATACTACTCGAACGAGCAGCAATTCTCCAGTGGGGGGGGGGAGAGGGAGGGAGGGAGGGGCAGCCAAGCTGCCTGGAGCATGATGCGCCTCTCAAAGCCAGCACAGAGGTCAGGGATGTGGGGCCAAAGGCAGCCCTTGGAGCCTCCTGGTTGCAGCCGGATGGAGCAATGCAATTCACCCCTCCCTCCATTCGGCCTTTGCAAGCAATGGGGCCAGAAATTTACACCAGGTGGGAGGGAGGCCAAGGTGGGGCAGGGCTGCTTATAAGATTGAGGGACACCCCCCCAAGTGCAGGAAGAGGGGTGGGTGGGTGGGTTCCACATCTCCCTCTTTGGATTCTTCTTCTTTTTTTGAGGTGGGGGTTGTTTGGTTCCAACAGGGGTCAGATCTGTTTAGGTGGATGATTAAATTAGATTAGATTTCTTGGATTTATATGCCGCCCCTCTCCGTAGACTGGGGCGGCTCACAACAATGGTTAACAAAACATAGTAACAAATCTAATATTTCGCAATCTAAATTACAGTTTTAAGTTAAAAAATCCAAAAGAACCCCAATATATAAAAAACAAGCACACAATCGAATCATACACAAAAACTACATGGGCAAGGGGAGATGTTTCAATTCCCCCATGCCTGATGGCAGAGGTGGGTTTTAAGAAGTTTCCGAAAGGGGGGACCTGGAGAAGGCCAACTCTGTGGGACCTAACCGGTCGCTGGGATTCGTGCGGGTGATGAAAGGTTTAGTTCATTATCATTAGCATTTAGACTTATATACGGCTTCACAATTCTTTATAGCCTTCCCTCAGCGGTTTACAGAGAGTCAGCCTTTTGCCCCCAATTATCTGGGTCCCCATAGAATGAATAGAATAGAATTTTATTGGCCAACTGTGATTGGACACACAAGGAATTTGTCTTGGTGCAAATGCTCTCAGCATACATTAAAAAAAAGAGACATTTGTCAAGACTCATGTGGCACAACACTTAATGATTGTCATAGGGGTCAAATAAGCAATGAAGAAACAATATTAATAAAAATCTTAGGATACAAGCAACATGTTACAGCACCACAGTCATAACTGAGAGGAAATGGGTGATAGGAATGATGAGAAAAAACTAGTAGAAATAGATGTGCAGATTTAGTAGAAAGTCTGACAGTGTTGAGGGAATTATTTGTTTAGTAGAGTGATGGCGTTCGGGGAAAAAACTGTTCTTGTGTCTAGTTGTCTTGGTGTGCAGTGGTGCAGTGCTCTGTAGCGACGTCTTGAGGGTAGGAGTTGAAACAATTTGTGTCCAGGATGCGAAGGGTCAGTCAATATTTTCCCCGCCCTCTTTTTGACTCGTGCAGTATCCAGGTCCTCAATGGAAGGCAGGTTGGCATCCCTTGTTTATTCTGAAGTTCTGATTCTCCTCTGAAGTCTCAGATCCCTCAGTATCTTCTCGTTCTTCATGGTTTGTGTCCTGCTCTAATAAAAGGAGATAAGAGCTCCAGATGGCGCCTGTCATCTGAGAAACCCAACGGTGAAATCTAGGATGGTGTGGAGCAGTAGGACTCCGAGGGCTGATGGTGGGAAAGGTGCCCACCTTGATGGTAGATGTCCACCTCCTTTTCTCGCCCCTTCTTGGAATGGCCACTCTCCCCCTCCTCCTCCTCAACCCCAAGTCCCCTGTGGCTTCCAGCGTGGTGGAATACGGGGGTAAATAATTGGTTCCTTAGCAACTCCAACCTGCCTTTTGCCGTTTTTTGGCAGTTGCCTAGCAATCACTCCCCGGCCTTCCTCTCTGCTTCGCCTCCTCCTGGCTTGACTTCTAGCCAATATTGATCTAAAGAGGGTGAGAAGAAGCCTCCGTGCGCTGAAAGGGTTTTGGCCCCTTTCCTCCCTGCTTTTGCCCTTCGACTGGCCGACGAGAGGGGAGGCCAAACCCCACGCGGTGGGAATGGACTTCCCTGAGACCTGCGGCGCCCTTGTCTGTTTGCTTTGGGTTTGTTTTTCTTTTTAATTTTATTTTCGGCAGCTCTTGAAAGGCTGCCAGAGGGAAGTGGCAGAGGTAAGCTTAATACGGAAACAGTTTCTGCCTCCAGGAAAGGATTTGGAATATCACCTGTCAGGCTTTTTAGCAGAATAACAGAGTTGGAAGGGACCTTGGAGGTCTTCTAGTCCAACCCCCTGCTTAAATCCTATACTGTGCACCAGGTGCAGCCCTATTTGGACCGGGACTCACTGCTCACAGTCACTCATGCCTTCATCACCTCGAGGCTCGACTACTGTAACGCTCTCTACATGGGGCTACCTTTGAAAAGTGTTCGGAAACTTCAGATCGTGCAGAATGCAGCTGCAAGAGCTATCATGGGCTTCCCCAAGTATCCCCGTGTCACACCAACACTCCGCAGTCTGCATTGGTTGCCAATCAGTTTCCGGGCACAATTCAAAGTGTTGGTTATGACCTATAAAGCCCTTCATGGCACCGGACCAGATTATCTCAGGGACCGCATTCTGCTGCATGAATCCCAGCGACCGGTTAGGTCCCACAGAGTTGGCCTTCTCCCAGTCCTGTCAACAAAACAATGTTGTTTGGCGGGGCCCAAGGGAAAAGCCTTCTCTGTGGCGGCCCCGGCCCTCTGGAACCAACTCCCCCCGGAGATTAGAATTGCCCCCACCCTCCTTGCCTTTTGTAAGCTCCTTAAAACCCACCTCTGCCGTCAGGCATGGGGGACCTGAGATATTCTTTCCCCCTAGGCCTTTATAATTTATGCATGTTATGTTTGTTTGTAGGGATGTTTGGTTTTTACAATAAGGGTTTTTAGTTGTTTTAGTATTGGATTTATATGATGTTTTTTATTACTGTTGTTAGCCGCCCCAAGTCTACGGAGAGGGGCGGCATACAAATCCAATAAATGAATGAATGAATGAATGAATGAATGAATAAATAAATAAATAAATAAATAAATAAATAAATATATTTTTTTTCAGATAAATGGCAGGGCTGTCTCTTCTTAAAAACCTCCAGTGTTGGAGCATCCGCAAGTTCTAGAGGCAAGTCGTTCCAGGGTTGAATTGGTTTCACTGTCCGGAAATGTCTCCTTAGTTCTAGGCTGCTTCTCTCCTTCATTAGTTGCCATCCATTGCTTCTTGTCCTGCCTTCAGGGGCTTTGGAGAATAGCTTGACTCCCTTTTTAAAAAGGACTGGACTCTCCTAATGGCAGTTGCCATATCCCATGGGTGCTAAAAGTTAATGTGTGTATGCTGTTGTGAATGTGTGAATGCCCACACCCATAATTCAAAGCCCGGGGAGGGTAAAAACGGCCTCCCCTGCCCCCTGGAGGCTAGAAATGGTCCATTTCCCAACTTCTGGTGGGCCCAGTAGACCAATTTTTCACCCTCCTCAGGTTCTAGAGCAGTGGTTCTCAACTTCCATATCTTTTCGAAGGCGAGGTCTCCAGAACTGAGCACAGTTTTCCAAATGTGGTCTCACCAGCGCTCTATAAAGCGGGGTCACAATCTCCCTCTTCCTGCTTGTTATACCGCTAGCTATGCAGCCAAGCATTCTACCTGCTTTCCCTACCACCTGACCGCACGGTTCACCCATTTTTCTCTGGACCGTGCGCCCCACCTTCTCCATGTTGAAAAGAAGGGACAGCCTTTTTGACAGCAACCTCTTGGCCAGGCCTGAATCCCAGGAATGTGGCCTTGCGTTGGGGGAGAATTGCCCTCCCTGACCTCTCCGTCCTGTGAATGAGACAAGCCTTCTTCGGTTTCACCTCGGACAGATTATGGGGTCAGCTCAGCAGTCATCCTATCTCTCTCCATCCTCTCCCTGATAAAACATCTCTGATCTCCCTCTGGAGCTGTCAGGATTGTGGCCAGGAGCCCAGGCAAGGGAGGGGAGAAGCAAAGTCCAGGAATGGCAAGGGTGCTGGGTCACCCACTCTTGTTTTGCTGACCTCTTAACCCGCGACTTGTTTTGCTTCTCAACCGTTGTGCAAACAGACCGTTGAGGTTGAACGGTGAAAACTCCTGGCAGGCAAACCAGAGAGATGGTTTTTTTTCCGCAGAGAAAGACGCTCTTAATGATTTCCCAAGAACGAAACTTCCCTTTTATTGCACCGGTTCTGAAAAGCAGGGAAGAGCTGCTCCCCTCCCACCACCGTCTTCTTCTTGCCTTGTGGTAAGAATGGAGATGTGGGAAGGCAAAGAGACTGCAAGGGTCAGGGGAGAGATTTGCACCGCGAACCTTGATGGCTTTGTAGCTAAAAGGTGGAAGAATATTACTGTATCCTCAGTAGAAAGAACCCAATAGTCATTGTCCTAAGCGGTGGTTCTCAACCTGGGGGGTCAGGACCCCTTTGACCATTTCACAGGGGTCGCCTAAGACCTTCATAGGAAAAGACAAATTTCCCACAGTGTTAAGAACTAAAGCTTTTATTCTGGCGCCTTTGAACATTCATTCATTCATTCATTCATTCTTATTTGTTTGTTTGTTTGTTTGTTTGTTTGTTTATTTATTAGATTTGTATGCCGCCACTCTCCGCAGACTTGGGGTAGCTAACAACAATAAAAAGACAATGTAAACAAATCTAATATTAAAAATAATCTAAAAAAAACCAATTTAAAGAACCACTCATACATACAAACATACCATGTATAAATTCTATAAGCCTAGGGGGAAGGGAAAATTTCAATTCCCCCATGCCTGACAACAGAGGTGGGTTTTAAGGAGCTTGCGAAAGGCAAGGAGGGTGGGGGCAACTCTGATATCTGGGGGGAGTTGGTTCCAGAGGGTCGGGGCTGCCACAAAGAAGGATCTTCCCCTGGGCCACGCCAGACGACATTGTTTAGTCGACGGGACCCGGATAAGGCCAACTCTGTGGGACCTAACTGGTCGCTGGGATTCGTGCGGCATAAGGCGGTCCCGAACATATTTTTACAATCCGACCAATCAGGCGTTGACAGTGGGGTTGTCCCTCTGACCTTCCTGCCAATCAGCTTCAAGCTCTGTTGGGAGAATTGGCGCTAGACTTATGGTTGGGGGTCACCACAGCATGAGAAACCGTATTAAGGGGTTGCGGCATTAGAAAGGTTGAGAACCAAGGATCTCCAAACTTGGTAACTTTTAAGATTTGTGGAATTCAATTTCCAGAGTTCCTCAGCCAGCTGTGCTGGGTACACAATTCTGGGTGTTGAAATCCACAAGTCTTAAAAGTTACCAAATTTGGAGATCCCTTTTTCTAAAGGAACCTCTCCCCATTTGCTTTGAAATTATGGAGGTAAAGCTAAATATGTATAATGAAAATAAATTGAAAAAACTGATGGAACGATGGGAAATGGTGAGAGGTTATATGACAAGTAGAATTTGTGATTTAGCCATAAAGAATAAATTAGAATCACTCTTTGATATGTAAATAGAACACAGATTCCAGCTTAGAAGAATATTAAAGATGTTAGTACAGACCCTCCAATTGGTGGTGGGGTATATATGTATGATGTCAGGTGATGGGTGCACCTTCACAGGACACTGTTTTTATGTTGTATGTATGTGGTTTGTATGTTTTAACATTTAAAATTAATAAAAAAAATTATATTAAAAAAAGTCTTAAAAGTTACCAAATTTGGAGATCCCTTTTTCTAAAGGAACCTCTCCCCATTTGCTCTGAGGTGACGTGGCTCAGTGAAAGAGGGCCTTGAAAGTAAATTTAGGAGCCCAGAGCTGTCAAGGACTTTACCTTCTCCAAAATAGGACATTCTTCTGATGTATCAACCTCAGTTTTCAGAATTCCCAGAATTGGCCACGCTGGTGGAGACATTCTGGGAGAGGAGGCCACTTGTGAGGTGGGCACCCAGTTGAAGAAGGCTGGGCCATGAACGTTAGCAATTGGACCGGCTCAAAGTTTGGGCAAGATGAGAACAACGGGTAGGACAATGAGAGGAGCCAAAGTCACTTAGGAGGAGGAGAGAGAATCTGTCTCTTAGATTGTCCACCCAACTGCATCAAGTTCTATTTCTCAGTGGAACAGAAGTTGCCTCCAGAAGTTGTGAATGCTCCAACACTGGAAGGTTTTAAGAAAATGTTGGACAGCCATTGTCTGAAGTAGTGTAGGGTCTCCTGCCCATGCAGGGGGTTAGACTAGAAGACCTCCAAGGTTCCTTCCAACTCTGTTGTTTTTGTTGTTGTTGTCTTCCTAGCTAAACTCACATTTAGTCTGTCTCTTTCAGAGGTTCCCCCAGTTCCATAATGTCCTCAGTAGAAGAGAAGGGTTAGGACGTCCTCTTAACTGTTCACCAAAATTGGACTTTTGGCCTGTCTATGTGTTGCCCTTCTTGTTCAGATGTTTCTTCTTGACTTCTTTTGGTGACATTTTGGAAGATTGTCCTCCTGGGTTCAGCTGCTCAGATTGGTAAACTAGATAGTAATTCTGAACAGGATCCATCATGTCAAATTTATTTATTATTTTTATTTATATATATATTAGATTCCTGTGCCGCCCTTCTCTCTTTTTAAAATTTTTTAATATTTTTATTAAGTTTTTTCAAAATATAAACACACACACGGCATAAAACAGGTGCTTTGTGAATTAGCGCCCACCACCAGACAAACATTCACACCCCACCACCAAATCGGGGGTGTTTCTTGTATAAACCATTTTAACTCAAGAGCAAAGTATCTATTTACATATTATAAAATAATTCCAATTTGTTTCTTGTAGCTTGGTCTCGGATTCTACTCGCCATATATCGTCTTACCTTGTCCCATCGTCCCATCAGTTGTCGCAAATCAATTCCATTAACCAAATTCATCCTTTTATCCATAATCTCAAATTGAATGTGGTCCACCCTGTACCGGTACCAATTTTGCATTGTCCATTTTGTTGCATCCTTCCAAAACAAGACTATTACCGCCTGAGGCGCTTCCTCTCGCTGCTTGTTTTATTTCTCTAAAAATGTGCCGTCCTTCTCAAACCACTCCGGGCAGCAAATTGTTGGAGACTGTCTGAAACCTTCCAAATTTGGGCCCTTGAGGGGAACATCAAAGGCTCAAGGGCCCTTCCTCTCTTCTCTAGTCCTTGTCTGCGGAGCCCCTGTTTCCTTCCTCTCCCAGGGACCCCGGACCAAGAGGAAGTGCCACATTTGCCAAGAAGTAAACACCGGCAGGAGGAAATGCAACTGTTTGCCCCGGGAGGGCCCTGGAATAGCCACAAAAAGAGAGGGAGGGCGGGCGAAGGGGGGAAGGAAGGAAAGAGGAATCCGGCTCTATTGAGAAACGGAAAAAACCCCCTCCTCCAATTAGGAGCTTTGGTGCTGCGAACTGGAGGCGAAGCGCACTCGAAGTGCCACGCAGGAACCTTAATTAGCAGCTGCAGGTGAGAGGTCAGCTACAACTCAGCGGTCTTGACAAGGTTGCTATCAAGCACGAGGCGACGGGGTGGCAGCTGGCCGGCTGGGGAAGGAAGGGAGCTGTTTGTGGGTGGGGGCGGCAGAGCCACGGCTCTTTCAGCACCCTCCCTCCCCTGGGGAGGACAAGAGTTGAGCTGGGGGGGCGGAAGTGGGAGGGAGATGTGTTGGCGAGCGGGTGGACGGACGGGGTCTTCTCCAGGAGCTCAGCATTCACAGAAACAGCTGCTTGGCTGCCCCAGTGGAGTCGGTGGCTGCCCTGGGTGGTGGTCTTCAAGGGACGCCCTTGGCAAGAGATTGGGAGAAGCCCAGCAGCCAGAGTCTGATCTCCCATCGCGTTGGAAGGCCGCCATGTTGGGAACGAAGACTTGGTCCTCTTTACTTCAGAGCCTGAGTGAGTGAAGTCCTCTTCCTTGGCTAAGAGGCCACCTGGTCACCTCTGGGGGGGGGGGGGGTTCGGTGGTGCAGTGGTTAGAGTGCAGTACTGCAGGCTACTTCTGCTGATTACTTCTGCTGCCAGCAGTTTGGCAGATGGAATCTCAATGGGCTCAAGGTTGACTCAGCCTTCCGTCCTTCCCAGGTGGGTCAAATGAGGACCCAGATTGTTGGGGGCAAGAGGCTGAGTGTTTAAACCACTTAGAGAGGGCTGTAAAAGCACTAGGAAATGGGATATAAGTCTAAATGCTATAGCTATTCCTTCCTCCCTCCCTCCCTCCCTTCCTTCTCTCCCAATGGTTAGAATACAGTTTGGAGGCTAACTCTGCCCACTGCCAGGAGTTCAATCCTGACCAGCTCTAGGTTGACTCATCCTTCCATCCTTCCAAGGTCGGTAAAATGAGGACCCAGATTGTTGGGGGCAAGAGGCTGAGTCTGCAAACTATAAAGCCCTGTGAAGCATATATAAGTCTAAATTCTAATGCTATTGCTAATGTTAAATGGAGCCCCTGGTGTTGTCTTTGGCCACGTGGGATTTGGACACGTGGTGCTCCCTCCTGGATTTCTGTGGCTGCCCGGAGCACATAAGTTTATTTCTGGAGGTAATATTACAATGCAAGTAAATGATTTGTAACCATGGGAAGGGCTAATATAAGCCATAAGCAGTATGTAATCATGGGTTTGTTAACTGTGCTGTATGGTGGATCACATACATTTTGAAATTATGGAAATAAGATTAAATAATTTTGATAAGAATAAATTGGAGAAGCTGATGGTGCGATGGAACAAGGTAAAAGACTATATGTTAAGTAGAATCTGTGATGTAAATATGAAAAATAAATTGCAATCACTCTTTTAGTAATATTAGAACAAGATAGAGCCAAGGAATAATAGATAAACAATTAAATTTTTTTGAATCCTCTTGTATGGGTGGTGGGGGTGATGGGGTGTGTGTTGTTGTTAGGTGATGGGCACATGCACTGTGCACTGTTATATGTCTGTTGAATGTAAACTATTAAAAAACCAATAAAAATTTATTATTAAAAAAACAACAACTGTGCTGCAACCTGATTGACTGTAACCTATATAAGGAGCATTTTATATTTGGATTTGTTATTATGTATTGTTTTTACCATTGTTGTGAGTCGCCCCGAGTTTGCGGAGAGGGGCAGCATATAAATCCAATAAATCTAATCTAATCTAATCTAATCTAATCTAACATCCTTGCATGGGTGTGGTTTGTTATAGAGTGGTTTGTGCTGGGTGGTTTGTTATAATGAGCTGATGGTTTAGTGGTTTGTGGGTAGTTGCAGTGGTGGATGTAATAAGAGTTATATACTAGTATTGTGGATAGTTTATTATAGTGGTTAAGTGTAAAAGTGACCGTTTATTTAGAGAAGCAGTTTGATAAGAAGAAAAGTAAAACATATTTTTACAAGAAAGCCTGCTGCAGTGTTTTCTCATTGAAGACTTCAATTAGGTATAATGGTGAAACTCTGGGCATTCGCTTGACGGCTGTTGGGTTCTGTTGGGTTTTGCCAACTCCGCATGGAAAACAGAATTGGGAGAGTAAGAGGAGCATTATGGGGAACTAGCCTCCACCCCCCCACTGTGTATGGGTGATTGGGAACAGGAAATTGAGGGGCTGTGTGTGCTCCTATCACCCAAATTAGGACACCTTGGTTGCAGGGGGAAAAATGGGCAAAACTTCTTCAGCCAGTCGCTCTATTCGTTGCACGCTAATTAAACTCTACCTGTTCAACTATTTCCTGAAAGGAGAAGGTCCCATGAGGTGATGACTTCCTGACCTCACCGGTCTTCTTCTTTAACCTCTGGCCTTTTGGACCTTTGGCAAAGAGGATGAGGGGGAGAACCAGAGAGAAAAGGGATTTAAATGCCAAAGTTGCTGGATAGCTAATCCCAGCTGGAATGTCGGCTTCCTTGACCACCAAATTCTTCTTTTTGCAGAATCGAGCGTTTGCAGAAAACGGGCTTAGCTATCTGCCCTGGGCTTAAAGATCACACCAGTTTTGTAATGGCCAAGATGGTGCACTTTACACAGAAGAAGAGGTCAAGGGCTACCAAGGGTCACATCACTCCTGGTTTCGGGCATTTCTGCTCAGTTTGCATCTTATTTGCTGTTTCCCAACTCAGAAGGTCTTCTGTGATCAGCAGTCATAGAAACATAGAAACACAGAAGATTGACGGCAGAAAAATACCTCCTGGTCCATCTAGTCTGCCCTTATACTATTTCCTGTATTTTTTCTTAGGATGGATATATGTTTATCCCAGGCAGGTTTAAATTCAGTTACTGTGGATTTACCAACCACGTCTGCTAGAAGTTTGTTAGTTTGTTGGTTTGTTGTTTGGAAGGTCTTGGTCAAAGGCCACCCAAAGTGGTTTTGCCACCCCCCAAAGCATAGGAGAGATTGCCTTGGTGCGTCGGTCCTTAACAGGCTCATGTGGCGGGATGCTGGAAGTAGCATAGATGGGGCATCAGAGGAAGACTTTTTGCAGAAGATGTGGTGGACCAGAGCCAGAGGTGAAATCCAGCAGGTTCTGACAGGTTCTGGAGAACCAATAGCGGAAAGTTTCCTTCCTTCCTTCCTTCCTTCCTTCCTTCCTTCCTTCCTTCCTTCCTTCCTTCCCTCCCTCCCTCCCAATATACAGTATTGCGGGCTAACTCTGCCCACTGCCGAGGAGTTCAATCCTGACCAGCTCAAAGTTGCCTCCCATCCTTTCGAGGTGGGTCAAATGAGGACCCAGATTGTTGGGAGTGAGAGGCTGATTCTGTAAACTGCTTAGAGAGGGCTGTAAAAGCACTGTGAAGCGGCATATAAATCTAAATGCTATTCCTTCCTTCCTTCCTTCCTTCCTTCCTTCCTTCCTTTCCTTCCATCCATCCATCTAACCCACCCATCCATCCTTTCGAGGTGGGTCAAATTGAGGACCCAGATTGTTGGGAGTGAGAGGCTCAGTCTCTGTAAACCGCTTAGAGAGGGCTGTAAAAGCACTAGGAAGCAGTATATAAGTCTAAATGCTATTGCTATTTAAGGTGAAGAAACTCCAGTCTAGGGCAGTGTGTATGTGTGTGTGAGACAATGCCGAGCTCTTGGGTTGACCAAGGGGGCTGCTTGCATCAGCCCTTCTCCCTGGAAAGGAGGATGGGGATGAGATGGGAAACCGAAGCGGTTCTGCAGCCTGGTCTAGCAAAGCCAGAAGTGGCCGGGGAGGGGGGGGGCTGCTTATTAGAGGGGCTCTGGGGCTAATCGGCAGAGGGCAGGCTGTGCCCCCGCTCCTGCGGAGAAGGCCAAAAGGTGCTCGCCAAACTCTAATGGCATCAGAGTTCCCTCCCCTGGGGAGGATTAGCAGGCAGAGGTCAGGCAGATGCCTGGCAGGGCAGACAGTTACGCTCATCCGCAGCGGCTTGTAATCTGAGTGTGTGTCTCTCTCTCTCTGTGTGTGTGTTTGTGTCTATATTCAGCTCAACACCCAGCCAAAAAAGAGGAGGGAGGGTTCCCCTTTTTGCTTAAACAGCAGCCTTCCCAGTGGGGAAAGGGGTAGAGGGGGATCCGGGCTGGCCAGCCCTCTCCCCTTCTTTCTTTCTCGCCCCCTCTCCCCGTCCCGTGCCTCGGCAGGCGGCTGGGTCTCATAAGGGGACCCTTATCATGTGCTGAGCGTCTCCATTACAGGGTGATGTCAGGGTTTAATTTTGCATTAGGCTTCTTCCCCCCGGCTGGAGGCATTGGGGGGGGATCCGAGACCTGCTGTCCAGGACAGGACAAGGGGTGGAGTTGGGCCGCTCCTGGCGGAAAGAAGATGGGGGCCCGCTGTCCTGTAGACGGCCTCGGAGAGCCCTGAGCTCACTGGAGGAGGAATAGGAGGAGTGGGGTCCGAGACCTGGAGGGGCATTGAGAGCAGTAAGTGGATTCCACCAGCCCCCTACTCTCTAAAGCCATGCAACAGAGGGAAGAGACAGGGCAGCCTTGGTGGGAGAGAAGGAGGGACAAGAGAGAGAGAAAGAAAGAGAAAAAGGGGGAGAGAGAGAAAGAAGAGAGAGAGAATGCAGTCTCTGCAGAAAACATTTAGCAATTTATATCAAGAATGCACGCTTTGGTTTCATAACACTTGTGGATGCTGCGGTTTAGATTATGTGTGTTATCCTCCCCAACTTAACTCTTAACCATTTCTTGCTTTCTCTCCTTGGGGCCCTCTGAGCCTCTCCCTTCGTTCAATCTACTCAGCTTGTTCTTTTGCGAGTTATATTTCTGAAGCTTTCACCCTGTTTGGGGAGGATGTGTCCCGTAATTTTCTTTTTAGGTGGGAAATCCTGTGGGTTTCAGTCCCGAAGTCTCTGGAGGACTCCTGGTTAGTCCTACTCTTCCTCCTCCTCCTCTTCCAACTCCTCCTCCCCTCTTTTCTCTTCCTCCTCCTCCTCTATTTTCTCCTCCTCCTCCTTCTCTTCCTCCTCCTCCTTCTCTTTCTCTTCCTCCTCCTCCTCTATTTTCATCTTTTTCCTCCTCCTCCCTCTCCTCCTCCTCCTCCTCCTTTTTCTTCCTTCTTCTTCTTCTTCTTCTTCTTCTTCTTCTTCTTCTTCTTCTTCTTCTTCTTCTTCTTCTTCGTCTTCTCCTCCTCCTCCTCCTCTTCTCCTCTTCCTCCTCCTCCTCCTCCCCCTATGATCAGGAAGGTAACTTTTAATAACACGGGGACTGCTTGGAAATGATAAAAGCAACCGGTAGATTTGCAAAGGGGCCCCATGAAAGCATAGCACAATAGAAGCAAAGAGGGGTAGGTGATGTTGTGAATCTTCACCTCTCTGTCAAAAATAGCCAAGCACTGTATGGTCTCCAAAGTTCTCAGCTTGTTCTGAGCCTCTCTCCTTCTTTGCTAATCCTTTCTTGAAGAGCCGCAAAGTAGAGTGTTTGGCGTCTGGCTTCATTAACACCGTCTTAATGCGAGAGAGAAACATTTGATCCGCTGCCTCCTTTCCTTTGAATCCTTCGTCTCCCTTCTGCTTTGGTTGTGCAGCTTCAGAAAGCTAAGCAGGGTCAGGACTGGGAGTCAGCAAGGAAAAGGAAGAACGTGGTGGCAGGCCCCTTTCTCTTTGTCGCTCGAAAATGCTTTGAATCTCCCCGTGAACACATCAAGGGCTGAACTCCCCTTGAAGGAGCCTTTGCTTTCGGCAAGGAACAGCACCTGGGCAGCCTTGACTGGGTTTGGAAAGCTAAGTTGGCTCCAGGGACCCTTAGATCTGCGAGATAAGGAAGCTGAAAGATTGTGTCACCCGCAACACGCTTCACAGCTGTCAAGAAAAAGGAAGGACGTGTTCCTGAAGTCTCTGGCAGTAGACTTCTAAGGCTGCCTTCTCTCTTATCAAAGCTTCTTTGCCTCTTTGTTTTTCTGCCCCTTTTGTTTTGCTTTTTTTACCCATACCTACAGAAGTTGCAAATTGTCATTATTCCACCTGGATGATTCAATGTTTTAGAAACATAGAAACATAGAAGACTGACGGCAGAAAAAGACCTCATGGTCCATCTAGTCTGCCCTTATACTATTTCCTGTATTTTATCTTACAATGGATATATGTTTATCCCAGGCACGTTTAAATTCAGTGGCTGTGGATTTATCTACCACGTCTGCTGGAAGTTTGTTCCAAGCATCTACTCCTCTTTCAGTAAAATAATATTTTCTCATGTTGCCTTTGATCTTTCCCCCAACTAACTTCAGATTGTGTCCCCTTGTTCTTGTGTTCACTTTCCTATTAAAAACACTTCCCTCCTGAACCTTATTCAACCCTTGGACATATTTAAATGTTTCGATCATGTCCCCCCTTTTCCTCTGTCTTCCAGACTCTCCAGATTGAGTTCATGAAGTCTTTCCTGATACGTTTTATGCTTAAGACCTTCCACCATTCTTGTAGCCCATCTTTGGACCCGTTCAATTTTGTCAATATCTTTTTGTAGGGTTTTGTAATTTGTGACATCTTATTTATTTATTTATTTATTGGATTTGTATGCCTCCGTAGACTCGGGGCGGCTAACAACAGTAATAAAAAACATCATATAAATCCAATACTAAAACAACTAAAAACCCTTATTGTAAAAACCAAACATCCCTACAAGCAAACATACCATGCATAAATTGTAAAGGCCTAGGGGGAAAGAATATCTCAATTCCCCCATGCCTGACGGCAGAGGTGGGTTTTGATGAGCTTACGAAAGGCAAGGAGGTTGGGGCAATTCTAATCTCCGGGGGGAGTTGGTTCCAGAGGGCTGGGGCCGCCACAGAGAAGGCTTTTCCCCTGGGCCCTGCCAAACGACATTGTTTTGTTGACAGGACCCAGAGAAGGCCCACTCTGTGGGAACTAACCAGTGGCTGGGATTCATGCGGCAGAAGGCGGTCTCGTAGATACCCTGGTCCGGTGCCATGAAGGGCTTTATAGGTAATGACCAACACTTTGAATTGTGCCCGGAAACTGATCGGCAACCAATGCAAACCGAAGACTCGGGGCAGCTCACAACAGTGATAAAACAATATACAATAACAAATCTATTCAATTCAATACAATTTATTAGATTTGTATGCCGCCCCTCTCCGGAGACTCGGGGCGCCTCACAACAACAATAAAAACAATATTCTAGCGAAAACAAATCTAATATTAAAAAGCAGATAAAAACCCTATCATATTTTAAAAGCAAACAACACATACATATCCAAACATAAATATAAAAAAGTCTGGGGAAAAGGTGTCTCAACTCCCCCATGCCTGGCGGTATAGATGGGTCTTGAGTAATTTACGAAAGACAAGGAGGGTGGGGGCAGTTCTAATCTCCGGGGGGGGGGTTGATTCCAGAGGGCCGGGGCTGCCACAGAGAAGGCTCTTCCCCTGGGGCCTGCCAAACGACATTGTTTAGTCGACAGGACCTGGAGAAGGCCAACTCTGTGGGACCTTATCGGTCGCTGGGATTCGTGCGGTAGCAGGCGGTTCTGGAGGTACTCTGGTCCAATGCCAAGTAGGGCTTTAAAGGTCATAACCAACACTTTGAATTGCATCTGGAAACTAATTGGCAGCCAATGCAATGTCTCTAGTGCTGACCTGGTCTTGGGTGGAGTATTTTAGCCACTTCCTTTAAATTTCTGTCTACCCCACTGGGCAATCAACACACACACACAAAAAAAGAGACAGTTTGGAGTTGTCCATAGGGATAAGGTCTCTTCTAGGGGCTTGGGCCACCTTGATGCTTTTGTACCCATTTGGCATCTTTATGACCCTCAGAGTGACCTGTAGAGTGACCTTTGGAAGAGGGCAGGTCAAAGGTCATGGCAATTATCTGGCCTGGAGCATGAAATAGTCACTAAATCTTAATTTTAGGGTGTAGAGGGCTGTCTTGTCTGGAATGGGGAAGGGGCTGTTTAGATTTCCAAGAAGCTGATGGTCCTCCTAAATCATTTTAATACCGGCCAGTGTCCATAAGCTCAAGAGGGGAGGGGGGCAGGGGAATGTCAGATTCCAGATCTTTGCCTTTAAGTCTCTCCACAAATTTTATTTATTTATTTTTTATTTATTTGTTTTGTCAAGTATGCATTGGCAGTATGCAAAGATATAATAATATTCATATACATGATACCAGTAAAAAAGAAACATTAGGACAGGGGGCGGGAGGCACGCTGGTGCACTTATGCACGCCCCTTACTGACCTCTTAGGAATCGGGAGAGGTCAACAGTGGAGAGTCTCAGGGTAAAGTTTTGGGGGTTTCGTGATGATACTACAGAGTCTGGTAGTGAGTTCCAGGCATCAACTACTCGGTTGCTAAAGTCGTATTTCCCGCAGTCGAGTTTAGAGCGGTTTACTTTAAGTTTGTATCAGTTGTGTGCTCGTGTGTTGTTGTGGTTAAAGCTGAAGTTGTCGTTGACAGGAAGGGCATTGTAGCACGTTGGTCTTTAGGCTCTAATAAGGGATGCCCTCTTAATTCAGGCTAACAGCCAACCAGCAAAAAAAAGCCAATCCCCAAGTGGAATCCTTGGTTTGGATCAGGACCCGGGATCCATACTTGAGTACCACTTTTGCTAGGTGCCACTATTGGTGTCTTGCGTGTCTAGTCTAGTTCTTAGTTTCTGAACTCTTGCCCCACAATTCCTCAAAAGTCAAGTTTCTAAATGTCCTACGTAGTGTGCAGGAGGAAACCTCAGATGAAACACACCCTGGATCAAGTGAAAAAACAAACCCAAATTCCTGGGTTTTGGTCCTTTGTTACTTTGCCTGCCTGCTGACCATGATTTTCCAGGGGCGACCATCAGCGGAAGAACATTATATATCCATTTGAGGGAGGTGGAAGGTTCACTTACCTTCCCCACCAGTTTGTATCACAATGGAAGGGCAGGTTTTGTGTGCACAAATCCCCAAGTGCAATTTTGCTTTCGCGCATGCTCTGTGGCTTGAAACCAGCCCAAAACACAGCTGAGGAGCTGATCAGTGAGCTTTGGAAGAATACAGGTCAGTGTAAACCACTTTTGAAAGAGGGCCCTCCTTCAAAAACATTCCAAAAAATAAAAAAAATCAATTTTTTAAAAAAGATGGACCATCACCAACCGGTTTATTTATTTATTTATTTATTTATTTAGATTTGTATGCCGCCCCTCTCCACAGACTCGGGGCGGCTCACAACAAAGTGAAACAATTTACAACAAATCTAAATTACAGTTTAAAAATATTTTAAAACCCCCATATTCTAAACAAACATACATACAGACATACCATTCATAAATTGTATATGCCCGGGGGAGATGTCTCAGTTCCCCCATGCCTGATGACAAAGGTGGGTCTTAAGGAGCTTACGAAAGGCAAGGAGAGTAGGGGCAGTTCTAATCTCTGGGGGGAGTTGGTTCCAGAGGGTCGGGGCCGCCACAGAGAAGGCTCTTCCCCTGGGGCCCGCCAACCGACATTGTTTAGTCGATGGGACCCGGAGAAGGCCAACTCTGTGGGACCTAATCGGTCGCTGGGATTCGTGCGGCAGCAGGCAGTCTCGGAGATATTCTGGTCCAGTGCCATGAAGGGCTTTAAAGGTCATAACCAACACTTTGAATTGTGACTGGAAATTGATCGGCAGCCAATGCAGACTGCGGAGTGTTGGTGTGACATGGGCATATCTAGGTAGGCCCATGACTGCTCTCGCAGCTGCATTCTGCACGATCTGGATTTTCCGAACACTTTTCAAAGGTAGCCCCAGGTTGCTACCAGTTTGGGCGAACTGGTCCAAACCAGCAGAAAGCCACCACTGTTTGACCCAGTACTCTATTTGACGGTTTAGAGGAGGGGTCTCCAACCTTGGCAACTTTATAAGGCTTGTGGACTTCAACTCCCAGAGTCCCTCAGTGTTGCTGGCTGAGGAATTCTGGGAGTTGAGGTCCACAAGTCTTAAGGTTGCCGAGGTTGGAGACCCCTGGCTTAGAGGAAAAAATTGGGGCTGAGGGAGAAGAACATATCAATTGTGTTTGTGGGCCATTTATTGGAGAGCTCAGGGTGATTTATGAATGGCAAGGTTGGTTGGGTCAATTTTATTCAAGACTTTCTGCTCCTTCCTTTGGCCACCTCTTTCCTGTCCATTAAAAGGGTTGCAACAAGAATGATTGATTTCCTCCTAGGGGCTACCAGGATTACAAAGTCCAGGGCGGTAATAATCAGACCAGGAGCATCTGAAATGGATGGGCTTGAGTGATTGAATTTAGCAGTTGATATAAAGGCTGGCGACTTTCTGCTGTTTGCCCACAATGAGGAGCCAGTAGGGCTTGTGGTTGATAGGGGCGGCCAGCTCTTTGGGATAACAATGACCATCATCCAAGGAATTTGGAAAAGAAAAAAAGAACCAGAAAAGATGAGGGAGATTTCTAACTAGTCTTTGAATCCTGAAGGTTTCTCATAAGTAGAAGAGAAGTGGGAATTGTGCAAGCAAACCATTTTGGAGGACCTGGGTGGATCTTCCACTTATTAAGAAGTCAATTTTTCTTAATAAGGATGGAGCCCCTCCCTTATGAAACCAGGTTGCAACGCCTTGGTCTCTTCAGCCTTGAAAGATGGAGTTTAAGGGGTGACTTGATCGAAGTGTATAAAATCCTGCATGGGATAGAAAAGGTGGATAGAGAAAAAATATTTTCTCTCTCACACAATACTAGGACGAGGGGGCCCTCCCTAAAGCTCACAGGTGAGAAAGTGAGGACAAATCAAGGGAAATATTTCTTCACCCAGAGGGTCCTTGGTTGATGGAATTCCCTTCCAGAAGAGGTCGTGACAGCTGTCAGCCTGGAGAGCTTCAAGGCAGGATTAGACAGATTCATGGATGCCAAGTGTATCATTGAAACGGATGTCCAAGTGCCGCCTCTATGTTGCTTGAGGCAGGCAGGATTCCCTTGGGTCCCATTTGTTGGGGGTCAAGGGAAAGGGAAGGTCTTGCCTTCTCTTTCTGCTCAAAATCCCCATGGACAATTGATGGACCACTGAGTGACACAGAATGCTGGACTCAATGGGCTTTGGCCCCATTCAGCTTGGCTCTACTTAGGTGCTTATGTTCTCATGTGGGTGAATCTATGTGGACTTCAACTCCCAGAATTCCCTAGCAGCAGGGGTGGCCTGGGGAATTCTGGGAGTTGAAGTCCCTACCACTTCAAGTTGCCAAGGGTGAGAAACTTGGCTCTGAAGTGTCCTTGCGTTCAACTGATCCCCCGCTGATCCCTGAGCTTGGGATTAAATGACTCTGAGTGACAGAGAGTTTTTTAATTGCTGCCTCTCAGACTTCGCACCTGAGAACACATCGCCCTCCCTGGATGAGCTGGCTTAACTAATTCACCAGATGCCTCCATGGATGAATTTCAGGGGTTATGTGGGAGGTGTGGAGCGGGTCTGCCTGTGGCGTGAGATATCAATGGCGCTTGGCAGGCTGGCATACCGCGGACACGAGCCTAGACTTTAAATAAGGGTGCAATTATTGTCTGAATAATTGACGAACCACGGGCAACGCTTCGGCAGTCAGTCTAATGGGCTTTGAGATGTTGCCACCGGAGAGGCACTGGACTCCTGGCGCTGCCAGCATTTTTCACGTGGTTGGCAAAAAAGCCGAGAGGGGAGAAGGAGTGGTTTTCCTGGGCTGGAATCGAGGCCTTGGACCCAGAATGGACCTCAACTCTGCAAGTTGAGCCTGATTTTAGTTTGTAGATGCCGCGAGAACGGAAGGAGTCATTCCCCTGCAGCCCCGATCGTCTAAATTAATTTAATTTAATATTTGACTTCCATGCTGCCCGATCCCGTGGGACTGAATCTGGAAATGCAACTGCACTCAAAGTGCAGGCAAAGGTTTCCGCCCCCTTCCTGCCACTTCTCAACCGTGTCAACTTGGATATTATTATTATTATTATTATTATTATTATTATTATTATTATTATTATTATTAATTAGATTTGTATGCCGCCCCTCTCCGTAGATTCGGGGCGGCTCACAACAATAACAAGAACAATGTAAGAACAAATCTAATAATTTAAAAAATGCTAAAAACCCCATTATTAAAAGCAAACATACACACAAACAAACATACCATGTATAAACTGTATAGGCCCGGGGGAGATGTCTCAGTTCCCCCATGCCTGATGGCAGAGATGGGTCTTAAGAACTTTACAAAAGGCAAGGAGGGTGGGGGCAGTTCTAATCTCCGTGGGGAGCTGGTTCCAGAGGGTCAGGGCTGCCACAGAGAAGGCTCTTCTCCTGAGTCCCGCCAAACGATATTGTTTAGTCAATGGGACCCAGAGAAGGCCAACTCTGTGGGACCTAACCGGTCGCTGGGATTCGTGCGGCAGAAGGCGGTCCCGGAGGTATTCTGGTCCGATGCCATGAAGGATAGCCTAGAGAAAAGAAGGGCCGGGGGAGACATGATGGCAGGCTACAGGTACTTGAGGGGCTGCTACAGGCAGGAGGGGGTCATGCTGTTTTCCAGGCCATTAGAGGGCCAGATGAGGAACAACGGTTGGAAGCTGACCAAGGAGAGATTCAACCTCGAAATAAGGAAGAACTTCCTGATGGCCAGAGCGATCAACCAGTGGAACGTCCTGCCAGAGGAGGTTGTGAACTCCCCAACTTTGGACATTTTCAAGAAGAGATTGGACTGTCATTTGGCTGGGGTGCTGTAGGATTTCCTGCTTAAGCAGGAGATTGGACTTGATGATCTGCAGGGTCCCTTTCAACTCTAATAATAAATAAATAAACTTGAAGATGTGTGGATTTTCAACTCCCAGAAGTACCCAGAGATGTGGGCTCCAACTCTCCAAATTTCATAATCAGCAGGCTTTAAATGCATGGACTTCAGCTCCCAGAATTCCCCAGCCAGAAAGCTTTAGGATGTGTGGGTTTAACCTTCCAGAATTCCCTATATCCATGATGGTGAACCTATGGCATGGGTGCCACGCGGAGCCATATCTGAAGGCACGAGTCTGAGGAATAGGGCGGCATAAAAATATAATTAATAAATAATAACTAAATAAATGGGAAGGGATGAGAGAAAGCCCTACACACAGAGAGAAATAAGAGTAGAGGCGGCAAAACCTGTCAAGATCGGTTAGATGTTTTGAGACAGAGAAGCAATGTGGGAGGCCAAATTCTGCCTTTCTCACCCCTTCTGTCCTAACTGGTGGCTTGGAAGGTTTTCAGTCTGGACCATAGCAGGATGTTGCACAACCCCGTTTTGTGAAACCAAGGCCCATTGTTTGCAGTAGGAAGTGTGGATGGGGGAGCACTGGAGCCCTCCCAGGGAAGAGTCTGACTTGCCTTGAAGGCCAAAAGGCAGAGGAATCATTGTTGGGTCTTGGGTATCGTTGGTTGATGCATTCTGTGTCTACAGCTTTGGGGGGATTTGACAGAATAGAGTAGTGGTCTTCTTGGGAAAGAGAGAAGGACCCTTTGACGGCTAATAATGTCAGGGCTGCACCCAGCAATGGTTTAAACCAGGGTGTCCAAACTTGGCACCGTTAAGACTTCTGGACTTCAACTCCCAGAAGTCCCTTCTGGCTGGGGAATTTTCAAGTCCACAGGTCTTATAAATTGCCAAGGTTGGACACCCCTGGTTGAAATCATTTGATGGAGAACCTTGCACAGTCCCTAATTACATTTGCATCGGCTTCAGGCTTCAGTTAAATCAATTTGCATTGAGCTGGATGCCGCAGTAGCAGCCGATTAGTGGCATGTAAGGCCACGTTGATGCTCGCCCAGCTTTGCTCAGTGGGTTGCCACCATCAGGTAATCCATAAGCCACAACATGGCTCAAAAGCTACAAGGGGCAGAGTCAGTATTATTCTAGCCCTGTCTAAGCCTGCTGGGCATCTCTAGGAAGGAGGGGTTCTGGACCTGTGACACATCCTCATGATTCTTGCAGGCACGTTTTGAGTCCTTCCAACCAGGTTTAGGGGCCACGCCTGGTTAGATTAGATTAGATTAGATTTATTGGATTTATATGCTGCCCCTCTCCGCAGACTCGGGGCGGCTCACAACAATAGTAAAAAAAAAACAGTACATAGTGACAAATCCAATGCCCACCAATCCAATTACCATTTTAAGTTAAGAAATTCATAAAACAATCCCAATATATATAAAAAACAAGCACACAATCAATCAAACGGCAAAACAACATGGGCAAGGGGGAGATGTTTTAGTTCCCCCATGCCTGACGGCAGAGGTGGGTTTTGAGGAGTTTACAAAAGGCAGGGAGGGTGGGGGCAATCCTAATCTCAGGGGGGAGCTGGTTCCAGAGGGTCGGAGCCACCACAGAGAAGGCTCTTCCCCTGGGTCCTGCCAGACGACATTGTTTAGTCGACGGGACCCGAAGAAGGCCGACTCTATGGGACCTAACCGGTCACTGGGATTTGTGCGGCAGAAGGCGGTCCCTGAGATATTCTGGTCCGGTGCCATGAAGGGCTTTATAGGTCATAACCAACACTTTTGAATTGTGACCGGAAACTGATTGGCAACCAATGCAGACTGCGGAGTGTTGGAGTAATATGGGCATACTCAGAGAAGCCCATGATTGCTCTCGCAGCTGCATTCTGCACGATCTGAAGGTTAACTGGAGCAGGTGAGAATCGGCTGCAGGAATGGGCTTGCTTAGCAGCCATGCTCCTTCTACTGCTCCATGGAGGTCCTCAGCTTTTATCCACAGTCCACGGAGCCTTGTTTCCTGTTGCTAACCGAGACAGCAGTTAAGTGAGTTTTGCCCCATTTTATGATCTCCCTTGCCGCACTACAGCTGTTAAAGTTAGTCACAAGGTTGTGAGTCTGCCTTCCCCCATGGCTTTGGGTTGTCAGAAAAGGGAAGCCCTGGGGCTTGTAATTGTGAAAAGGGGTCACGTTCAATGATCCCTCGAATATTAGAAAATGGCATGCGGCAATTGGAAACTGCTGCATGTAATGTTCGCGCAGGCGTGCAGGCGCGCAACCTACGATATTAGAAAACGGCACACGGCAATTGGAAACTGCTGTGCGGTGTTCTCTCGTTACGTGCGCGGCTGCGCAACTCAGAGGGAACATTGGTCGCATCCACTTTTTTCAGTGCTGTTGTAAATTTGAGTGGTCAGTAAATGAACGGTTCTAAGTTGAGGACCTTCAGTCTGGTTGAAGCCCGTCTGACAGAAAGAAGACAATTTGGCTACCAAGGAAATATGGTTGTGGGGGATCTTTAGAAGGAGCCTGACCTTCCCTTCCCCTTCCCCTCCTCCGCCCACTTTGCCTTTCTCCCCTCCTTCCCCTTTTCCCTTCCCTTCCCCCTCCCTTTCTTTCCTCCTCCTTGCACCCCCACTTCCTCTGGCCAGTCACGTGGAGGTCACCAAGTGCCTTTTCCACCCTCCCTCCCCACTGCAGACTGCATTCCTCTCCCGCACTCAATTATTTATAATTACAGCTTTAACAAGCGGCAGTAGTTCCCGTCCCATTAAGGAGAAGTGAAGGATTGGGGGTGAGAGGGCGGGGAGGGCCAGGCCCTGCAGGGGATTCCCCTCCATGCTGCTGCATGCTCTAGAAAGAAACCCCTTGCTTGGCCCTGAGAGTAAAGCTGTGAGGCTGACTCTGTTCCAGCGTCTCCTCCACCTTTCCAGGAGACCCTTCATTTAGGTGGTAGCCTTGTCATTATGCCGCAGGGCGGGCTCTATATACTATACACTTGACGGCGAACCTTTTTTTTTGGCTTGGGTGCCAAACGGGTGCACATGTGTCCAGTAGCATGTGCATGTATGTGCCCACACCTATAATGCAATGCCCTCCCCCCATGCTTGTGCACACAATCCACCAGCCGCACGAGTGTTCGGAGAGGGGTGGCATACAAATCTAATAAATAATAATAATAATAATAATAATAATAATAATAATAATAGTAGTAGTAGTAGTAATAATAATAATGATAATAATAATAATAATAATCACTCATGCCCTCATCACCTCTAGGTTCGACTACTGTAATGCTCTCTACATGGGGCTACCTTTGAAAAGTGTTCGGAAGCTTCAGATCGTGCAGAATGCAGCTGCGAGAGCAATCATGGGCTTCCCTAAATATGCCCATGTTACACCAACACTCCGCAGTCTGCATTGGTTGCCAATCAATTTCCGGTGACAATTCAAAGTATTGGTTATGACCTATAAAGCCCTTCATGGCACCGGACCAGATCATCTCAGGGACCGCCTTCTGCCGCACGAATCCCAGCAACCGATTAGGTCCCACAGAGTTGGCCTTCTCCGGGTCCCGTCAACTAAACAATGTCGTTTGGGGGAACCCAGGGGAAGAACCTTCTCTGTGGCGGCCCCGGCCCTCCCCCCAGAGATTAGAATTGCCCCCACCCTCCTTGCCTTTCGTAAGCTCCTCAAAACCCACCTCTGCCGTCAGGCATGGGGGAACTGAGATATTCTTTCCCCCTAGGCTTCTACAATTTATGCATGGTATCTTACTATGTATGATTGGTTTTATAACAAGGGTTTTTAGCTGTTTTAGTATTGGATTTCTACATGCTGTTTTTATCACTATTGTTAGCCACCCCGAGTCCATGGAGAGGGGCGGCATACAAATCCAATAAATGAATGAATGAATAAATAAATAAATAAATACAAAAATAAAACAAATACTGCATGCAAGGCTCACTAAAGCCTCCAGAGTTCCAGTAGGCCCATTTTTTGCCCACCTCAAGCTTCAGAACGCTTTCAGGAGGGTGAAAAATGGCCCAATGGGCCTATCAGAAGCCTGTTTCCGAACTTCCATTGGTAGGCCCATTGAGTCTCTTTTTTGCCCTCTATAGGCTCCGGAGGCTTTGCTGAAGCTAGGGGAGGGTGAAAACGACCTCCTGCCCTCCAGAAGGTAGAAAATCAGCTGGCCAGCACACATGTGCTTGCTGGAGCTGACATAGGGCAATGCCTCTTGTGACCTCAGCTATGACTCCGCGTGCCACCTGTGGTACAGGTGCCATGGGTTCACCATCATGGTTCTATCCTGTCTTGAAGGTAGGAGAAAAAGCAGTGGATTGGAATGAATCAAGGAGAGAACCAAGGGAGGAGAAATGATGTGATGGCGAGAAAAATTAACCAGCGGAATGACTTTCCTCCAGGAGTTGTGGGTGCGTCATCATTGGAAGTTCTTAAGAAGAGCTTGGGCAACCGTTTCTCCAAGACAGTGTAGTAGGGTGTCCTGCTTGAGCGGAATAATAGAACTGGACTAGAAGACCTTGCAGGTCCTTTCCAACTCTGCTGTTCTCCTAAGAACCACTTCCCTGCCAGCTTTAGGGGCCACGCTGGTGGGGACCCCAAGAAAGGCTTTGAAAGGGGTCTTACCTGGACTATAGGTTGCCGAGTCCTGGGGGATGTTCCTAGAACAGAAGGTGCTTCTGCCGGAGAAGACAGAACTTGGGGAGAACTTGTTGGAGGAATTCCCTCTTTGGATCTCTGTTCCTGTAGTATTCCTTGTGTAGGTCTAAGGCAGTGTTTCTCAATTATTTTCTGTTACACACACACACACACACACACACCACCCCCAGGAAGATTGTTTGCAATATTCAGCATGCTTTCGCTGAAAAAACTCAAGTGGCTTATCAACATGATAGGGGTGTAATGTGTTCCCCGGGATCACGCGCCCCCCTGGCGTTGGGCATCACTCCATGCCCTCCCCAGGGCCCCCCGCCCCAGTATTTGACAAACACTGGTCTAAGGTCAACATAGTCCGTCCCCCCGGGCTCCTTTCTAAACCTGCTCTCTGCAAATGGACTCCATGGCCCGTTCGGCTGGGGGGCGATTCAGGGTGTCCGATTTGCATGGGGTGGAAGGACCTCTGAGCAAAGGGGTGAATGAGGGGTCCTGCCCTTGCTGTCATTCTGCAGGGTCCCAGCTCGGGGGGGGGGGGCGGGGGAGTTGCCGGAAAGGGAAGGCGTCTTGTTGACGCTCTCCTGTTTCCAGAGATGTCTCCTTCTCCCTCCCTCTCTTTATCTCACATTTTCCTAAATGCATTTTGTTCCTCTTATGGCTCTCAGTGCCTGCGCGCAGAGAGAGAGAGAGAGAGAGAGGAGATGCATGCGTGGAGAAAAGGCTCTTTGTAGAGGAAAAAAGCAATAAACAGATCTTTGCATCTGGTGGCTGCTTAATTTGTTTTCAATAGGTTTCAATCAATTAAATGCAGTCCCGGGCAACGAGGGGGACAGTGTGCCAGTAATTGGCTAAAATAAATCACCTACTTCTTCTCTGGGCAGCCGCGCGACTTAGACAGAGACGATGACTCGAGTTGTTAATCAATGCGCAGAGAGGCCTGTAGGAGGAGGGGGCTTCCGAGGGGAGGGGGCTCGGGGCGAGGAGGGGCCCACGGTCTTTATGTGTCCTTGGGGCCTGGAGGGGCCGGATTGAGGACAAGGGCATTCCAGCCTGCCAGGAGGACGCCCGGCCTTGGGCCCTGTCCTTGTGCTTCATCCCGGGCTTTTATTGCCCTGTTTTGTGGCTTCTCCGCCTCTCTCCTCCCACCCCCGTCGCTCCCCCTCCTCAAATTTCCTCTACCTTCAAGGCAAGGCTGCTTTCCTGCTGCCTCCACTTTGTACTCAGCAAGCAGCGTTTATGTGGCTGAGCAGGAAGCTGAGAATGCAAGACCGGAGGTGAAATTGACGAGGCGGTGAGGCTGCCTTCCAAGGTTTCACCCCTCTGCTGCCTGCCTGCCTGCCTGGAGGTTGGCTTTCCCCCCCTTCTCACCTGGAATCAAAGGCCTCCGGAGATGTGATGCGGTTGGAGAACTGGGATGGAGGACGCATCCACTCTGGCTTTGAAAGGGTGCCAGGGTGTGTAACCTTGCCAGCTTCTGGATCCTACCCACCGAAGCGCATCTCCCAGGCAAGCCCAGTCTTGGAGTCAAGGCTGAGGATTGAGTGGGGAACACAGTTGGGAGAGAGGGAGCGAATAGAACAGAACAGAATGCAAAAGAGTAGAATAGAGTAGAATAGAATTGAATGCAAAGGGGAGTAGAATAGAATTGAATGCAAAATTGTAGAATACAGTAGAGTAGAATAGGATAGAATAGAATGCAAAAGAATAGAGTAGAATAGAATAGAATGCAAAATTGTAGAGTAGAGTAGAATAGAATAGAATGGAATGGAATAGAGTAGAATAGAATAGAATAGAATGCAAAAGAATAGAGTAGAATAGAATAGAATTGAATGCAAAATTGTAGAGTACAGTAGAGTCGAATAGAATAGAATAGAATGCAAAATTGTAGAGTAGAATAGAATGGAATGGAATGGAATAGAGTAGAATAGAATAGAATAGAAAATTGTAGAGTAGAATAGAATGGAATGGAATAGAGTAGAATAGAATAGAATAGAATAGAAAATTGTAGAGTAGAATGGAATGGAATAGAGTAGAATAGAATAGAATAGAATAGAATTCTTTATTGGCCAAGTATGATTGGACACACAAGGAATTTGTCTTTGGTGCAGATGCTCTCACTGTACATAAAAGAAAATAAAACATTTGTCAACAATCACGAGGTACAAAACTTAATGATTGTCACGGGGTCAAATAAGCAATGAAGAAACAAGCAATATTAATATAAATCGTAAGGATACAATCAACAAGTTACAGTGGGAGGAGATGGGTAATGGAAACGATGAGAAGATTAAATTATGGGTTTTTAACTTTGTAATATTAGATTTGTATTGTATATTGTTCTCTATTGTTGCTGTGAGCCTCCCCGAGTCTGCGGAGAGGGGCGGCATACAAATTTAATAAATAATAAATAGTGCAGGCTTAGTAAATAGTTTGACAGTGTTGAGGGAAGGATTTGTTTAGCAGAGTGATGGCATTCGGGAGAACCATTGGAAATATGTGTTTTCCGATGGTCTTAGGCGATCCCTGTGAAAGGGCCGTTCGACCCCCAAAGGTGTCACAACCCACAGGTTGAGAACTGCTGGTTTAAAGGGACCTTAAAATATTTAGAGAACTTTTAGGTACTTGGACTAACTCTGTCTGGTTCAGTGTCTTTCTAAAGGAAAGGTCTTCAAACTCGGAGACTTTAATTCTATGCTGGCTGGAGAATTCTGGGAGTTGAAGTCCACAAGTCTTAAAGTTGCTAAGTTTGGGGACATCTGCTTCAGAGCCAAACCTTGAGAGGACCTTGTGCTGAAATTTTCTATCTGGGCCGTCACCCGTGAGAAGTTTGAGTCTAATGAAACCTCCGCTTGATATTGCAACTCCGCTGAAGGTGTTGCAAGAGGGAAACCGTGTGAAACTAATTAGTTATTGTGGACAAACTGTCAGGCAGGAGGAGTACAAAAGGGTGGGACGGAGTGGTGGAGAAGACCAAGCAATAACTGCTCGGGATGAGTAAAGTAAAACTGACGATTTTCGCACCTTGAGTTCCAGTGTGGCATCTTAAGTGCCTGTCTAATGGACACTTAGCTTCAGCGAGTCCGCTAACTCATAGATCGTCTCTTGGGGTGGGGTGGGGGAATGGACTTCTAAGGACTTTGGTGGAGGACGTGGGGGGGTTGCTGTTGTTAGACCACGTTTGTTTGCTCCTTTCCAATTAATTAAGCGCAGCAGCGACCCAGATCCTGACGTCTGGCCTCTTGAAGTGTGGTACTTTTAACCTCTACGGTTTGGAGTCACATTTAAATTTCTAACCTGGGCAACGGCGTCACGGGAGGAAACGGTTGGAGTTGAGCTATAGTTTACAGGTGGCAAAATCTGGAGGAGGAGATGGAAGAAAAGAAGGAAAGGGGGGAGGAGATGGGAATGGGACTTTTTGCCTCCGCCAGTTGGATGAAGCTCTTTCCTCCGCAGCAGCTGATCGGCCGCTGCCTTCACTCCCTCGCCCAAAGGCCCCTAGCTCTTGGCCCCAGCCCTTTGGCCACAAAAATCCAAATTCAGCCACAGCCTTTTGGCCACGTGGGACACTTCGCCACCATCCAATCAGAACGGTTGTTACAAAATTCTACTTTTGGAAGGAAAGAATGGGACAGTTTGCTCTTTCATACACAAACACATTGAATGATGGAGATGGAAGGGACCTCGGTGGCCATCTAGTCTGACCCTCTTCTCATTCATGAGACTTACAGAATGATAGAGAGGGAAGGGACCTTGGTGGCCTTCTAGTCTGACCTGAATGAGAAAGTGGGTCAGACTAGATGGCCACCAAGGCCTTTGGGCGAGGGAGTGAAGGCAGCGGCCGATCAGCTGCTACGGAGGAAAGAGCTTCATCCAACTGGCGGAGGCTAAATGTCCCAAACCCGGAGGAGATGGAGAAGGAGTTGGAAGAGAAGGAGACCTCTCCAAGCAGTTTACAGAGAGCCAGCATATTTACCCCCAACAATCTGGGTCCTCATTTGACCCACCTCGGAAGGATGGAAGGCTGAGCCAACCTTGAGCCTACTGAGATTTGAACTGCCAAATTGCTGGCAGCCGGTGATCAGCAGAAGTAGCTTGCGGTCCTGCACACTAACCACTGCACCACCGAGGCTCTTCCTACTGCTCAAGGGGGTGGGTTTCTCCTTGGTGGCTCAGGAATTCTGGGGGTTGAAGTCCACAGGTCACAAAGCTGCCTTATAATTGCCCACCCCTGATATAGCAGCAGCTTCCAATGATTTAGAGGCGGCTGGGGGCAGAAAGGAAGCCAAACCCACAAACCGCTAAGACCACTGAGTGGTACCCTGCCCACTGCCCCCCACTAGGCTGCCTTGAAGTCAATAGGACCGAGTTGGGGGTGGGGGGCTCTTATGCCCTCTGTGTCCTGTCTGTCAGGACCAGCCCTGGTTGGGAGAGACAATGTGCAAATTTCATGAGGTCTTTTGCTAGGAATCGATCCGGCTAAACTGCTGCTGGTCAGCCTGGCCGGTTTTTCCTCTCTTTCCCGTCAGCATCTCGGGGAAGCGTTGATGGATCGGAGTGTGGTTGAAGCATAAATCTCCCCCAGCGGCTTTTAAGAGAGGCTGCCTGGGTGACAGAACTGGTCTTTTCCCATGTCTAGCTCCTGGGGGGGGGGGATCAATCCCCCGGCTCCGTTTCTGCTCTCCCCCCAATTCCCAGGAGCCAGGCTGATGTGGTGGGGGGTTGATTTCCCTGCAGGCTACGTTTTAATTTTTCCAGTCTGCAGGATTCGGCTACCTGTTGGGTTGGGCCCTGTTTTAAACACACTCTGTCCGGTAAGGACCTCCTCTATCAGATTTCTCAACCTTAGCCACTTGTAGATGGGTGAAATACAATTCCCATAATCCCCTAGCCGGGCAAGCCCTAGTTGGCTTCCTAGTAATGCTTTGCAGAGCAAGTCAAAACTTACGACCACCACTGCCCCCCCCCTTCAAAACTCTGGGGTTAAGAGAGGGACAGTTAAGAGAGCTTTGTCCCTCTCTCTCCCTCTCTCTCCCTCCCTCCCTTTCTCTCTCTCTCCTTTCTTTCTTTCTCTCTCCCTCCCTTCCCTTCATCTCTCTTTCTCCTTTCTCTTTCTCTCTTCCTCCCCCTCTCTCTCCCCCTCTCCCTCTCTCCCTCCCTCTTTTTCTCTCCCTCCCTCCTTTCTTTCCCCTCTGCATCCTGGGGAGGATGGCAGCGTGTGTCCACCCCCCCCCCCCATAGAGAAGCAATTACAAAGACGACTCCAGGGAAAAAAAGGCTATTTTAAAAATCCCTCCCTTGTTTGTTTTATAAGCTTAAAGTGTTCCTGGCAGCGCTGCAGAGGAAGGAATTGCTAACAACAAGGGCACAGTGAACGGGAACTGCAGCCCCGGTGCCAAGCCCAGAGCAGCCAAACCAGCTTCCTGCGACCTTCGGCAAAAGCCACTGGGCCTCCCCAGCCCCGTTCTCTGGAGGGACAAAGGGGAACCCCCTCAAAACACCCCCAAGCGGCTCTAGGAGGAGGCCTGGAAGCCTTCGGCTGATTGGCAGGTGGCTGCTGCTGCTGCTGCTGCTATAGTTGCCTCTTCTCTTAGGCTGCAGGTGTGCGGCTCAATTTGGCTCCATTAAAATGGTAACCATTAATCATTCATCCTCTCTGCCCGGGAGGAGAAACTCAACCGAAAGGTTGGGATTTCTCACAGGTGAGGAAGCGATAGCAGCCAGCCAGCCAGTTGGGGGAAAGGGATTGATAAGAAGCCTCCCCGCTTATCTGATCCCCTGCACGCCACCATTAGCTTCCTCTTACACTGACAGCAGAGTAACGGAGCCGGAAGGGACCCTGGAGGTCTTCTAGTCCAGCCCTGCCCTGCTCGAGCAGGAGGCCCCTCTATCCGGGTGGTCCCCGAGTTATGGCCACCGTTGAGCCCGGAGCCGATGCTGCTAAGGGAAACCATTTGTCACGCGGGTTTTATGCCCCGTTTTACGACTTTTCTCTGCCATTGTTGAGTGAGTCAATTCCTTTGTTAAATGATTAAAATGGCTGTTAAGTGAATCAGGTTTCAAAAGGGGATGACGTGACCCCCCACCCATAAATATGCATTAGTTGCCAAACATCCAAATTTTGATCAGGTGACCATGAGGGGGGATAAGGCATCTCTCTCTCTCTCTCTCTCTCTCTCTCTCTCTCTCTCTCTCTCTCTCTCTCTCTCTCTCCCTCCCTACCTACCTACCTACCTATCTCATCTATCTATCTACCTACCTACCTACCTACCTATCTCATCTATCTATCTACCTACCTACCTATCTATCTATCTACCTACCTACCTACCTACCCACCTATCTCATCTATCTCATCTATCTACATATCTATCTATCTATCTATCTATCTATCTATCTATCTATCTATCTATCTATCTATCTATCTATCTACCTACCTACCTACCCACCTATCTCATCTATCTTATCTATCTACATATCTATCTATCTATCTATCTATCTATCTATCTATCTATCTATCTATCTATCGTATGACAAACGGTCCCAAGTCCGCCATCCCAGCTCTAGAATAGAGCTGGAAGAGACCTTAGAGGTCATCTAGTCTGACCCTCTGTCCAATCAATCAATAAATCAGAATAGAGTTGGAAGGGACCTAGGAGATCTTTTAATCTAACCCCTGTTCAATCAATCAATCAATCAATCAATCAATCAATCAGAATCACAATAGCATTTAGACTTTTATACCACTTCATGGTGCTTTTACAGCCCCCACTAAGTGGTTTTTACAGAATCAGCCTCTTGCCCCCAACCATCTGGGTCCTCATTTGACCCACCTTGGAAGGATGGAAGGCTGAGTCAACCTGGAGCTGGTGGTGAGATTTGAACTGCTGAACTGCAGCTAGTAGTTGGTTGAAGGAGCCTGCAGGGCTGCACTCTAACCACTCCGGCGCCCCGGCTTTACAAAGACGATGTGGCTCCTTCCTTGCCAACATGTGTCCCTGAGTCTCTCTTTTGGGTGGTGCCTTGAACTGATCCACCTGCACCGCCAAATGAGCCAGACTACGGAGCTGCAGGATCGTGTCAAAAACAAACGGCAGGTAAATCACTCTGTTCGGCCGACAGCAATCAGAATGGGAGACGCTTTTGTTCTCCAGCACCAAGCAGGGGATGGGAGGCATAATGCCAGCTGGCAACCGCGCCCTGCTGGGCCTTTGGTTTCACCAAAGGTGGTTGGGCCGTTCATTCAGGTAAAGTCCCTTTTGTTAACGGAAAGAGGAGGAAGCTGTGCAAACAGGTGCAGTGGTTGATTTTGCAGCCTTGCCACTCACGGCCTCTCGACGGAACCATGTCCTTGGACAACTGGGTCAGGCCACAAGGTGGATGCCACTGGCGTTGCCCACTGGAGGCCTATTGTACGTTGCCAGTGGGAGTTGTGTTCCAGGTAGCCCTCAAGTGATAATGCAGATCAGCATTTAAGTTGCTGAGCTAGGTAGTGAGCCTGTCCAAGGGTTCAACTTTCTTTTCTCTTTTTAATGCAGTTTAATGTTTCCAAATGTAAAATAATGCACTTGGGGGAAAGGAATCCTCAATCTGAGTATTGTATTGACAGTTCTGTGTTAGCAAAAACTTCAGAAGAGAAGGATTTAGGGGTCGTGATTTCTGACAGTCTCCAAATGGGTGGACAGTGTGGTCGGGCAGTAGGAAAAGCAAGTAGGGTGCTTGGCTGCATAGCTAGAGGTATAACAAGCAGGAAGAGGGAGATTGTGATCCCGCTGTATAAAGTGCTGGTGAGACCCCATTTGGAATAACACTGTGTCCAGTTCTGGAGACCTCACCTACAAAAGATATTGACAAAATTGAAGGGGTCCAAAGACGGGCTACAAGAATCGTGGAAGGTCTTAAGCATAAAACGTATCAGGAAAGACTTCATGAACTCCATCTGTATAGTCTGGAGGACAGAAGGAAAAGGGGGGACATGATCGAAACATTTAAATATATTAAAGGGTTAAATAAGGTTCAGGAGGGAAGTGTTTTTAATAGCAAAGTGAAGACAAGAACAAGGGGACACAATCTGAGGTTAGTTGGGGGAAAGATCAAAAGCAACATGAGAAAATATTATTTTACTGAAAGAGTAGTAGATCCTTGGAACAAACGTCCAGCAGACGTGGTAGATAAATCCACAGTAACTGAATTGAAACATGCCTGGGATAAACATAGATCCACCCTAAGAGAAAATGCAGGAAATAGTATAAGGGCAGACTAGATGGACCAGGAGGTCTTTTTCTGCCATCAATCTTCTATGTTTCTGGTTTTTTTGCCGAGGTCCTTAAGTGAATCCTTGCAGCGAAGCCAATCCTGTACAAACACCCCCCCTCAATGGAGCTTTGTGTGGGGAGGAGTGGGGCTCTCTCGTTGCAGCATCTCTGGCAAGCAGTGATTTTTAAGGGGGATTTTGGAACAGATGTTCCAGCAACTGTTTTGGGACTCTGTTATTTTCCCATCTGGAAATCCAGCTTTGCTCTCTCTCGCTCTCTCACTTGCCTGGTCTTTACCTTGAAGTCCCCCCCCCCACCAACCTTCACCTCAGCTTAGGAGGTTCTGCAAAAAAGAAAAACGGGACACAGAATGGCTCAGATCCCTCCATTTGCCATCAAAGGAAAGTTAGGTTTTGCAATCTGTGAAAGAAAGAAAGAAAGGAAGGGAGAAAGGAAAGAAAGAAAGAAAGAAAGAAAGAAAGAAAGAAAGAAAGAAAGAAAGAAAGTCCTGCCTGCCTGCCTTCCTTATCAGCTGCTGGACTAGACTTATAACAAGTAGATGGATGGGTGGTAGATGACTGGCTGGATGGATAGATGGATAGAAAGAGGAATGGAGGGAGGGGGGAAGGCAGGGAGAGAGAGAGGGAGAGAGAGAAAAAGAAAGGAAGAAAGGAAGATAGATAGATAGATAGATAGATAGATAGATAGATACAATGCATTCTGCCTGCATTCTTGATCAGCTGCTAAACTAGACTTATAACAAGTGGATGGATGAATGGATGGAGGGAGGGAGGGAGGGAGGAAGGGAGAGAGAAAGAGAGAAAGAGAGAAAGAAAAAGAAAGAAAGAAAGAAAGAAAGAAAGAAAACCCTTCCTTCCTTCCTAGACTTATAACAAGTGGATGGATGGATGGATGGATGGTGGGAGGGAAGGAGGAAGGAAGGAAGGGGGAGAGAGAGAAAGAAAGAAACCTCCCTGAATCTCCGACCATTTGCATGTGCTGCTCAGATGATTATCCTAAAGCCTTTTTCCTCCATCTGTCATCAGCTCCCTGTTCATAATTTGCAGCTATCAGAGCTTCAATAGATGGGCATTTTTTTTAAAGGAAAAAAACCCCTCTAAAATCTTGGAAGAAGATAGCTTGCAATTTAGCCCTCTCGTAGTGAGATGAGAAAGCTGCTTTTTAATGGTTTCTGTCCTCCCTTTCTACAGTCACAAGAGCTGGGTCTCTTCACTTGCAGCTCGCTAAATTAAAATTTTTGCCTCGATGGTTTTCAATTGGGCTGGCAGGACGGAAGGGGATTGATGTGTGTTTGCAACCAGTGGTCTTAAAGATCCTTCAGTTTATTTTTATTTATTAAATTTATAGGGCAGCCATCTCACCCGCTGGTAGTTGCAAATGTCCCTTGGATCCTTCACTCGTTTTTTATTTTATTTATTTATTTTATTTATTTATTAGATTTGTATGCCACCCCTTTCCGTGGACTCAGGGCGGCTCACAACACAATAAAACAATTCATAACAAATCTAATAATATACAATTTAAAATAGTTAAAAAAAACCGTTTTTAAGCAGACATACCTACAAACATACCATACATAAATTATATAGGCCCGGGGGAGATGTTTCAATTCCCCCATGCCTGACAACAAAGGTGGGTTTTGAGAAGTTTACAAAAGGCAAGGAGGGTAGGGGCAGTTCTAATCTCGGGGGGGGGGGGCTGGTTCCAGAGAGTCGGGGCCGCCACAGAGAAGGCTCTTCCCCTGGGGCCCGCCAACTGACATTGTTTAGTTGACGGGACTCGGAGAAGGCCCACTCTGGGAATTTTGGGAATAGTATTGAAGAGAAGAGAATTCTATATTGGCCAAGTGTGATTGAACACACAAGGAATTTGTCTTTGGTGCAGATGCTCTCAGTGTACATAAAAGAAAAAGAGACATTTGTCAAGAATCATGATGTATAAACACTTAATGATTGTCATAGGGGTCAAATAAGCAATCAGGAACCCATCAATATTAATAAAAATCTTCGGATACAAGCAACAAGTCACAGTCATACAGTCCTAAGTGGGAGGAAATGAGTGATAGGAATGATGAGAAAAAATTAGTAGAAATAGAATTGCAGACTTCGTAAAAAGTTAACAGTGTTGTGGGAATTATTTGTTTAGCCGAGTGATGGCATTCGGGAAAAAACTGTCCTTGTGTCTAATTGTCTTGGTTTGCAGCGTTCTGTAGTGACGTTTTGAGGGTAGGAGTTGAAACCATTTGTGTCTAGGATGTGAGGGGTCAGTAAATATTTTCCCCGCCCTCTTTTTGACTCGTGCAGTCTACAGGTCCTCAGTGAAACGCAGGTTGGCAGCCATTGTTTTTTCTGCAGTTCTGATTGTCCTCTGAAGTCTCTGTCGGTCCTGTTGGGTTGCAGAACCTTTTTAAGAGAAAGGGCTTCTGCCTGGGTGTCCTATGATTTTTTTTCCAGCTCTGGCTCCCAACTTCAGCTTTTGCGGGGTGCAGAGAAGCCCCCCCGGCCAGAGTCCGCTGCATTGGAACCAGGATGTCTGTTAGCCTTGCGACACGCATCTTGGCCCAATCTGTCCTTCTTCCGGTTTCCTGGCTGCTGCTCCGGGGGCCACAGCTGCGGCTGCAAAGACCCCGCTGGAGTTGCATCAGCCATGGTTGAGTTTCAACCTGAGCCCGCCAGGCGCCTTTGTCGAACGTCTGGTAGGAGGAGAAGTTGGACGGGGTTTGTCCTCAGGGGGCTTCTGGGCTTCTGGCTCTGGAGTCCGGTTTCTGCTTCTCACCTGTCTGGAGAAAAGGCAGCATGTGGGGCGAGGTTTGAGAATCCTTTGGGAATGTTGAAAAGAGACATCCTCCCTACTTTTTCCTCCCCAGACCCTCTGTTTCCTTCCTTTCTTCCTTCCTTCTTCCCTAATTTGTCCCTTTCTTCCATCCTCCATCCTCTTCTATCTTCCTTTCTCCCTCCCTCCACTTTCCCCTTCCTTTCTTCCTTCCTTCCTTTCCTCCCTCCCTCCCTTCCTTCCCTCCTCCCTCCTCTTCCTTTCTCCCTCTCTCCTTCCTTTCTTCTTCCCTCCCTCCCTCTCTCTCCTCTTCTATCTTCCTTTCTCCCTCCCTCTCTCCTTCCTTTCTTCTTCCCTCCCTCCCTCTTTTCCATCCTCCCTCCTCTTCTATCTTCATTTCTCCCTCCCTCCACTTTTTCCTTCCACCCTCCCTTCCTTTCCTCCCTCCCTTTCTTCCATCTCCCTTCCTCTTCCTTTCTCCCTCCCTCCCTCCTTTCTTCTTCCCCCCTCCCTCTTTTCCATCCTCTCTCCTCTTCTATCTTTGTTTCTCCCTCCTTCCCTCCTTCCCTCCCTCCCATCCATCCTCTTCTATCTTCCTTTCTCCCTCTACTTTTCTCATCCCTCCCTCCCTTTTTACCTTCCTCTCTTCCCCCCTCCTTCCCAGCAGAGAGGGGAGCAAGGGAGCTGCCAGGGCTCCCCCCCTCCGCCCTCTCTTAAAAAGCCCCGGATTAATAATTTAGCACCTTGAAGAGTTACTGTTGTTGGTTTGGCCGCCTGTCTCTCCGACTCTGCCGGCACCTGGGAAGCCGAGGGAGGTCGGGAGGGTCAGAGATAAGTTGCCCGTTGGCGAGAGCAGCCTCTCTTTTGGGGGGGCACGGGGGCTGCTCTTTAAAAAGGAACTCCGAGAGGCTTTTATTCTTTTATCGCCTTGGTTTTGGCAAGCTGGCTGTTAACCCAGTGGGGCATTCCCACCACTGCAGAAAGATCTTTTCTTTCTTTCTTTCTTTCTTTCTTTCTTTCTTTCTTTCTTTCTCTTTCTTTCTCTTTCTTTCTCTTTCTCCTTCCTTCCTTCCTTTATTTATTTATTTGTTTTATTTATTATTTAGATTTGTATGCCGCTCCTCTCCGCAGACTCGGGGCGGCTCCTTCCCTCCCTCCATCTATCCATCCATCCATCCATACATACATACATACATACATACATACATACATACATACATCCACCCATCCACTTGTTATAAGTCTTGTCCAGCAGCTGATCAGGAAAGCAGGCAAAGTTAGCCGCCCCGAGTTTTCGGAGAGGGGTGGCATATAAATCCAATAAAACTTGAAACATTATTATTATTATTATTATTATTATTATTATTATTATTATTATTATTATTATTATTATTATTATCATTATCTCAACAACATACGTAAATTGTGGTCTAGGATTACTTCTATACTGTCCTGGTAGGCCATCTCAAACTCTGATGGGGCACTTGGGATAACACCAATGACACCCCCTTCCTCCTCTGCCTTCTTCCCCCCTTCCTCCTCCTCCTCCTCCTCCTCCTCCTCCTCCTCCTGCCTAGAAGTTGATCTGTCCTGGAGCTGCCTTTGTATGCAAGAGAAGGGAGCCTCTTCTCTCTGGCTGCTCAACGGGCTATTAAGCCAGGAGGTGGTTCTTGATTTGGGAGATAATGGCTTCGATTTCCCCCTTTTTTCCCTTCCTTGCAGCAGCTGGTAAATGGGCCCAGCTTTGTCTGGAGGAGCTGCACAAAAGCCTCCAGACCATTTTCTTCCCTCTCTTCCCGCCTGCCCAGACCCGTCCTGCGTTCGCTCTTTCTTTCTTTCTTTCCCCCCCGAAATTGTAGCATTATCTGGAGTGTCTGAGCGTTTCATCTTTTTCCCCCCCTTCAATGAGGCATCTGAAGTGGGCTTTTAAGACGGAGCTGCGCGGATGTTTTAGGCAATTTGGAGACCGGGAGGGAGGCTGATGCAAAACAAGGAGGAGGGGAGACCTTTGCAGGGGTTTTTGCAGGGGTGGAATTAACCCACAGCCCAGTTTTCACCACCTTCAAACCATTATTATTATTATTATTATTATTATTATTATTATTATTATTATTATTATTATTATTATTATTATTTAAATTTGTATGGTGCTCCTCCAGAGACTCGGAGCGGCTTACAACAACAAAACAATACAAATCCAATAGTTAAAAACAATTTAAAACCCTTAATTTTTAAAAAAACAATCATACATCTCATACAGACCATGCATAAAACGGAGAGGGCCCAGGGGAATCAATTCCCCCCATACCTGCCGACAGGGGTGGGTTTTAAAGGCAAGGAGGGTGGGAGCAATCTTAATCTCCGGGGGGGAGTTGGTTCCAGAGGGTTGGGGCCACTACAGAGAAGGCTCTTCCCCTGGGTCCCACCAGACGACATTGTTTAGTTGACGGGACCGGAGAAGGCCGACTCTGTGGGACCTAACTGGTCGCTGGGATTTGTGCAGCAAGAGGCGGTTTCGTAGGTATTCCTATCCGATGCCATGTAGGGCTTTATAGGTCATGACCAACACTTTGAATGACAAGAATTGGGAGGGACCTTGTAGGTCTCCTTGTCCAGGGATCTCCAACCATGGCAACTTTATAACTTGTGGACTTCAAATCCACATAGAAACATAGAAACATAGAAGTCTGACGGCAGAAAAAGACCTCCTGGTCCATCTAGTCTGCCCTTATACTATTTTCTGTATTTTATCTCAGGATGGATCTATGTTTATCCCAGGCATGTTTCAATTCAGTTCCTGTGGATTTATCTACCACGTCTGCTGGAAATTTGTTCCAAGGATCTACTACTCTTTCAGTGAAATAATATTTTCTCACGTTGCTTTTGGTCTTTCCCCCAACTAACTTCAGATTGTGTCCCCTTGTTCTTGTGTTCACCTTCCTATTAAAAACACTTCCCTCCTGAACCTTATTTAACCCTTTAATATATTTAAATGTTTCGATCATTTCCCCCCTTTTCCTTCTGTCCTCCAGACTATACAGATTGAGTTCATGAAGTCTTTCCTGATACATTTTATGCTTAAGACCTTCCACCATTCTTGTAGCCCGTCTTTGGACCTGTTCAATTTTGTCAATATCTTTTTGTAGGTGAGGTCTCCAGAACTGAACACAGTATTATTCCAAATGTGGTCTCACCAGCGCTCTATGTAAGGGGATCACAATCTCCCTCTTCCTGCTTGTTATACCTCTAGGTATGCAGACAAGCATCCTACTTGCTTTCCCTACCGCCTGACTGCACTGTTCAGTTTCGTGACTGCTTTACTGACTTTGACCTTTTGTGTGCTGATTTTTCCCCGCTTTGAAACTAAACCAGAGCAAAGTGTGTGTCACTTTGTGAAAGAAGGAGGACTGTGAATTGCCTCACAGCTGCAAGCTAAGTATCACAGAACTGATAAGGGACTTGTACAAATTACCAGTTTGTTTGGAGACCAGTGCTCTTTGCTATACCAAAAGAGGGCTTGGTTTAAGTGAATTTCCATTATAAAGAACATTGTTTTGAATTTTCAAACGTGTGTGTGTCTGAAATTTGTACCTGTGAATTTTTGGGAGGAGTCTACCAGAGAGCCCGACAGAACAGATGGATAGAAATAGGTCTTCTCCTCCTCAGTCATGAAGATCTTCCGGTCACGTTCAGGGCTCGAGTTGGATTTAGCAGCCTGGATAGATGTCTTCATCTGAATTAATCAAAGGTCGGAGGCAGACAGGAATCTTCGAGTCGTAGTAATGAACCTGCGAGGTGGCGTCTACGGGTTCCCTTGTGGGTTGATGGATCTTCCCCGTTTTGGCGGCTGCCGGAAGGTTGGATGGTGGGGCAGGGAACTCCTGTCTCCGCTCCAAATTATAGACTTCCAGGAGCTCAAAACTTTGGGAGGAGAGTGAGCGGGCAGGCGCTAGGCATTGGAACACAGTGATCCCTCGTTTTTCATTTTTCGTGGGGGATGCGTTCCAAGACCACCCGTGAAAAACAAATTTCTGTGAAGTAGGGGAATGTCGTTTGGCGGGCCCCAGGGGAAGAGCCTTCTCTGTGGCGGCCCCGGCCCTCTGGAATCAACTCCCCCCCGGAGATTAGAACGGCCCCCACCCTCCTTGTCTTTCACAAGTTACTCAAGACCCACCTATATCGCCAGGCATGGGGGAATTAAGACATCTCCCCCAGGCCTTCTTATATTTTATGTTTGGTATGTATGTGTTGTATGGTTTTAAAATTGTTGGGGTTTTTTATTGTAATTTTATTATTAGATTTGTTCCATTGTTATACTGTTTTTATTGTTGTTGGGAGCCGCCCCGAGTCTTCGGAGAGGGACAGTATACAAATCTAATAAATTGAATTGAATTGAATTGAATGTATTTAAGGAGTATTTGGACCTTTAATACCCACCCTTGGCATTAAACAGTCGTTCTATAATGTTTCTCAGCTGGAACTACATGTGATATTCTACCAGTTTCTTTAATAGAGTACAGGAGTACTGTAGAAGAACTTTAGGAATTTTTAATGGATTTAAAATTTGTAATGGATTTAATGGATTCAAGCCCCCATTGAAAACCCGTGAAATAGCGAATCCGCGAAAGATGAACCGTGAAGTAGCGAGGGATTGCTGTAGCGCTGTAGTGCTGTAGTGCCAGGAGATTCAACGAGGCTTTTATCTCTGTTTGAGAAACCCTGAGGGCAGGAGGCTGGTTAGGAGATCGAAGAGAAGGCAAAAGCCAGATTTATTTCCGGGCCACGCCCACAGTGTGGTAGTAAAACTTTTGGTAGCTCTTCACTGACATCACCAGCACCAGCACCACCAGATAGCATCCCTGCAGGCATTTCAAGACAGCCGTTGTGTGTGTCCCCTGCAGCCTTCTCTTCCCCAGGCTCCGCCTCCCCGACACCCCCAACCCTTTCTCATTGATTTTTCCCTTCCACTTGAAAAGAGCCGAGTAGACAGAAGGAGACCTTGCCAAGCTGCTTTCTACAGACCCAGGATGAGAAGCAGTTTTCCAAGTCTGCTTGTTCCACCACTTTTCAGCACTGCTAGGTGGTTCGATTAATGGGGAGAGTTCAAAGAAACTTGTCCTGTCCTCGTTTGACCCTGCAAATTTGGAAAATAAATAAATGCATCCACCTGCCAGCTCCCTTCGTCTTTTCTCTCGGTAGCAGCTTCTCTAAAAACCAACAGCAACCAATATTATCCAACATCCTCTGAAGGCAGAACGTTGATTCTTAGCAATGGGTGGAAACTCATCAAGGACAGATAAAACTTAGCATTTAGACTTATATACCGCTTCACAGTGCTTTTGCAGCCCTCTCTAAGCAGTTTACAGAGACTGAGCCTCTTGCCCCCAACAATCTGGGTCCTCATTTGACCCACCAAGGAAGGACGGAAGGCTGAGTCAACCTTGAGCTGGTGAGGATCGAACTCCTGACATGGGCAGAGTCAACCTGCAATACTTTCTAACCACTGTGGTTCTAGGAAGGGGAAGGGGAAGAAGGAAGGAAGGAAGGAATGGCAATAGCATTTACACTTATATACCGCTTTTACAGTCCTTTTACAGCCCTCTCTAAGTGGTTTACAGAGACTGAGCCTCTTGCCCCCAACAATCTGGGTCCCCATTTGACCCACCTTGGAAGGACGGAAGGCTGAGTCAACCTTGAGCTGGTGAGGATCGAACTCCTGACTTGGGCAGAGTTAGCCTCAATACATTCTAACCACTGTGGTACCAGGAAGGAGAAGGGGAAGAAGGAAGGAAGGAAGGAATAGCAATAGCATTTACACTTATATACCACTTTACAGTCCTTTTACAGCCCTCTCTAAGTGGTTTACAGAGACTGAGCCTCTTGCCCCCAACAATCTGGGTCCCCATTTGACCCACCTTGGAAGGACGGAAGGCTGAGTCAACCTGGAGCCTGGTGGTGAGATTCCATCAGCCGGCGATCAGCAGAAGTAGCCTGCAGTACTAAACTCTATCCACTGTGCCACCACGGCTCTTAAAACCAAAGAGAAATTTCCTGTCGGTTAGAACAAGTAATCAGTGGAACGGCTTGCCACTGGAAGTTGTAGGTGCTCCACTATACTGGAGGATTTCAACCAGTCATACCACTTGTCCCGTATTTTATAACATTCAGTATCATCTTTGTTTTGGAGGTCTAAGGTTAATCTTTGTAGCTCGGGGTTGCAATGAGCGGTCCTTGGTGCTCCCTAGGCAGGGTGGGTTTTCTTGAAGACGTTTCATTACCCAACTAGGGAATTTCATCATTGGTAGAAGGGAGTGGGGTTTGTGGAGAGTAGGAGGAGGATATTTATTTATTTATTATTTATTAGATTTGTATGCTGCCCCTCTCCGAAGACTCGGGGCGGCTAACAACAGTAATAAAACAATGTACAATAATAATCCAATAAATACTAAAAATGATTAAAAAAACCATTAATATAAAAAACCAAACATACATACAGACATACCACACATGAAATTGTAAAGGCCCAGGGGGAAAGAGCATCTCAATTCCCCCATGCCTGGCGGCAGAGGTGGGTTTTAAGGAGCTTACAAAAGGCAAGGAGGGTGGGGGCAATTCTAAACTCTGGGGGGAGTTGGTTCCAGAGGGCCGGGGCCACCACAGAAAAGGCTCTTCCCCTGGGTCCCGCCAAGCGGCATTGTTTGGTTGACGGGACCGGAGAAGACCCACTCTGTGGGACCTAATCGGTTGCTGGGATTCGTGCAGCAGAAGGGGGGCCCTGAGATAATCTGGTCCGGTGCCATGAAGGGTTTTGAAGGTCATAACCAACACTTTGAATTGTGACCGGAAATTGATCGGCAACCAATGCAGACTGCGGAGTGTTGGTGTGACATGGGCATATTTGGGAAAGCCCTTGATTGCTCTTGCAGCTGCATTCTGCACGATCTGGAGTTCCGAACACTCTTCAAAGGTCGCCCCATGTAGAGAGCGTTACAGTAGTCGAACCTCGAGGTGATGAGGATAACAATTGTGGGGTCCTTGGTGCTCTCTAAGCTTGGTGGTTTTCCTGCAGATTTTTCATTCTCCAACTAGGACACGTCATCAGTGGTAGTCCGTGGTAGCTTCCCTAATTTGGAGAATGAAACGCCTGCAAGAAGCAGTCAAGCTCCCAGAGCCCCAAGGACCCTACAGACGTCCTCCTCTTTCCCCCCACCTCTTCCTCCCTGCAAATTCTGCTCTCTTCTAGCACTGATGAAGTTGCCCCCTTTGGGTAATGACACCCACCCAGCTCAGCCCTCTCCCGGCTGGCCTCTCTTCTGCAGTGGCACTGTCCTCACACCAGAGGGCGCTGGGGGGCCCTGCCAGGAAGGGTGAGGGGGGGGGCTGGAGATTGCAATTACATCTTAGTGCTGAAGGTGATAATTGCAGCCCCGGAGGGAGGAGGGGCCTGTGAACTCAGGAGGGCCAGAAAACCTGGTTGTTTCTCCTCCTCCTCCTCCTCTTTCTCCTCCTCCCTCTTTTCCTCCTCTTTCCTTCCTCCCCCTCCTCCCTCTCCACTCCTTCTCTTCTTCTTCCTCCTTCCTCTTCTCTTTCTCTTCCTTCCTCCTTCCTATTTTTCCTTCTCCTCTTCCTCTCCTTTTCTTCCACCTCCTTCTCCTTCTCTTCCTCCTCTTCCCTTCCTCCTCTTCCTCCTTCCTCTTCTCTCTCTTCCTCCTCCTCCTCTTCTCCTTCATCTTCCTCCACTCCTCCATCTTCATCTTCCTCTTCTCCCTTTTTTCCTCCTCTTCCCTTCCTCCTCCCCCCTCCACTCCTTCTCTTCTTCTTCCTCCTTCCTCTTCTCTTTCTCCTCCTTCCTCTTTTTCCTTCTCCTCTCTCCTTTTCCTCCTCTTCCCCTTCCTCCTTCCTCTCCTTCCTGCTCCTCTTCCTCCTCTTCCTCCCCATCCTCTTCCTCCATCTCCTTCTCTTCCTCTTCCGTGTCCAGATCAAACTTTAGCATGCCAACAGGAAGCCAACTTCTTGGCTTGGTCGTTGTCTGAAACTAAGTTAGTCTTCCGCCTTCCTTCTCCTGCCCTTCCCTGTTAGTAAAGGGAGGAGGAGGAGGAGGAGGCAGAGCTGCCCAGAGACAGGAAGGAATCCAGGCTGGCACCAGGCAGGGGCAAAACTGGCCATTCCTGAAAAACAAGTGCAGGAGTGGCCACCTCTTGCCCTCTGCTCTCCTGGAATTGGCATCTTCCCTGAGGAGACGGTGCCAAGAGGTGTTCACCCCGGTTGGTAGTACAGCTCAAGCGAGAAAAAAAAGAGAGGGGGGCTGGAGGAAACCTCGGTGCCACCAGTGGGGCTAGAGGAGCCCAGGAGTTTGGGGTTCCTCCTGCCCTGGCATTCTGGGGTAGCAAAGGGGTGATTTCTACACCTGGCCACTTGGATATTCCAACATATACAGTACATGTATACATTTATCCTACATATTTGGCCTCCCAATGACTGGAATATTGGGTGTGGATCTTAGGAGGTCTTTGTCTGGCCTGCCCTGGTGGCCTTTTGGGGTCCCCAAACTTGGCAACTTTAAGCCTTGTGGACTTCAACTCCCAAAATTCTCCAGTCAGCTTTGCTGCGTGGAGACTTCTGGGAGTTAAAGTCTTTACAAAGTTGCCAAGTTTGAAGACCTCTGACCCTGGAGTTGAGCGATGGCCATTTTCAATTTTCCCAGCTGGTTTCCCACAAGCAAAGTCAGTGGGGGAACCCCGATTTGCTTAACAACGGCATGATTCACTTAAAAACAGGCATTCCCTTAACTACCATGGCAAAAGAGGTCTTAAACTCAGATGCGACTCCCTTACCGGGCTTTGTTTAGCAGAGAAGCAGAGTTGTAAAGGGCCGTCTAGTTTGTTCAATTTGAAAACTGTGGGACACAGAATGCCGGACTCGATGGGCTTTGGTCCGATTCAGCCGGGCTCTTCTTATGTTCCTTCCTTCCTTCCTTCAATCATTCCTTCCTTCCTTCAATCCTTCCTTCCTTCCTTCAATCGTTCGTTCGTTCCTTCCTTCCATCCTTCCTTCAATCCTTCCTTCCTTCCTTCAATCCTTCCTTCCTTCCATCCATCCATCCATCCATCCTTCCTTCGTATCTTCAATCCTTCCTTCCTTCCTTCCTTCCTTCCTTCCTTCAACAGATGCCCACGTACCGCCTCTATGTTGGTGGAGGCAGGCAGGATTATTATTATTATTATTATTATTATTATTATTATTATTATTATTATTTATATTTGTATGCCACCTCTCTCCAAGGACTCGGAGCGGCTTGGATTCCCTTGGGTCCCATTTGTTGGGGGTCAAGGGAAAGGGAGGGACTTGCCTTCTCTTTCTGCTCAAGATCCCGAAGGGGAACAATTGGTAGGCCACCGTGTGACACAGAATGCTGGACTCGATGGGCTTTGGCCTGATTCAGCCGGGCTCTTCTTAGGTTCTTATGTTCTTACAATCCCAGAGAACCAGGTCTTAGTACGTGCAGATCTCTGCAGGGTTTGGGTCTCCTGAATTCTTCCTCCAAGGACCCAATAAATTTGCCTTCCCCATCTTTCCTTGACCTTCTGAGCTCAGACCTCCGATGGGCGCAGGAGCCGTGGCCAGATTAGGCCACGTGTAGCAGATCCACGCCGTTGGGGGTGAGTCCACCCCACCTTGGAGGAGCGTGTCTCCTTTCGAGCTTGACATAATTAAAAATGCAGAAGAAGGCGCCAGCTTAAATTGGCATAGCGCCCCTCCCTCTGTTCCTGTTCGGCGATTGGCCTATAATTGCGGGTTTATTGGCTGTACAGCTATTGTGTAATGACATGTTTGCAAATTTAATTTTTATGGCTCATGCCATTAGCATATACGGTAGAGGAGGGGGATTCGTATTAATTACCGCCGTTGTTCGGGTAATCCTGCCGAATTAAAAACGTATAAAAAGATGACAGTTGAAGGCAGGATGGGCTGGAAAAGGTGGGTGGGCAGCTCAGGAGCCTGGTTGGCATTGGTTGCCGGGGGAAATGCTTCAGAGGAGACCGAGGGGGGAGGCGAGGAGAAGAACAGTTGGGTGGGTGGACGAAACCGTGAGAATTCGGCTTCTGTTCCTGGTGGCTGAAATCATATCTAGGAAACCAGGGTAAAATTCCAGCGAATTTCCTTCGAGGAGGAAGGAACCGTGCCCCATTGGTGCCCAATGAAACCTTTTCAACCACAATCCTGAACTGTGGTTTATCACACAGACCACCATTGCCCTAGTTGGAGCAATTTGCAGAGTGATTAAACCCAGCCAGGAACTTATATGTTTGTCTGGAGTAACTCCACTCCTTAGCCTTTATAGTTTATAGCCGGATTCAGAAAGCAGCGGTGTGTGTATGTGTTTGTGTCTTGGCCTATGCCGACCATCTTTGGTGAAGCTAGCCAACTGTAGCTTATTCAACAAGTCATAGTTTAAACACAGGGTATCTTCAGCTTGACGTTTCTCCTGAATAGACTAGAATTCTTTCTGGGCCAAGTGGTGATTGGACACACAAGGAATTTGTCTTTGGTGCAGATGCTCTCAGTGGACATGAAAGAAAAGACTGAACATTTTGACTTCGGAGCTAGAATCACCCCAAGTCCTCTTGCCCTCCCACTCAGTCTGTCGCTTCTGAGCATCCTTAAAGGGTCTGCTAGAAGTAAGCAAGTTAGTCTGGGTCAGCATGGACCTCTGTACTCTGCAGCGAAAGTTTTCCACGAAATATATATTTCCTGAGGTCTTTCCAACTTCCTTTGGCTCCCGAGAGCCATAAAACCTTTGGCAGGCTTCTGCACGGGCTCGGAACTTGCAAAGCGGGCTCGGTAGAATAACAGTCAGAGAAGAGAGCTCTTCTTCCTAAACAGCATAACTTCCTCCCCTCCAAATTCTCCAAGTCACTGTTTGGTTACAAAATAACAACAACAACAACAACAACAACAAGTTTCCTGTTTCTTTCTTTTTCTCACTTTCTTTGGATTGAAAGTCTGCTCGTAGGAGGGGAGTCTCGGCCAACTGTTGGGAAGGAGGATTCTTCCCATTTCATTTTTTTTTTGGTTTTAAAAAAGACTTTATTTAAACAATTAAAATGAACAAAATTAACAAACATGCTTAACATTGGTTGAACTTCTTAGGCTTACCTTTCAGCTGTTTACCATTCTTTTTTCCTATATAAATCATATAGAATGTATCTACATTCTAAATCAATTAAGTATATTTACTGTAATTTGTGCTTATTTAATTACCCACTTAAGCGTAGACTAAATTTATGCATGATAAAGAAAAAAGAAAGAGAAAAGAAAAAAGGGAAAGGTAAAAGAAGAGAAAAGAAAGAAATACGATTGGTATTTAGTATTACTATTAATCTTATTATTCCAAATAAATGTATCTTACTGTAAAATAACTATGTACAGTGATACCTCATCTTACGGACTTAATTGGTTCCGGGATGAGGTTTGTAAGGTGAAAAGTTTGTAAGACGAAACAATGTTTCCCATAGGAATCAATGGAAAAGCGATTAATGCGTGCAAGCCCAAAACTCACCCCTTTTGCCAGCAAAAGCGCCTGTTTTTGCACTGCTGGGATTCCCCTGAGGCTCCCCTCCATGGGAAATCCCACCTCCACACTTTCGTGTTTTGGTGATGGTGCAGGGGAATCCCAGCAGCGCAAAAACGGGCGCTTCGCTGGCAACGGAAGTCCAGAGGTGGGGCATCCCAGTGGCAGCGGCTTGGGTTTGTAAGGTGAAAATAATTTGGAAGAAGAGGCAAAAAAAATCTTAAACCCCGGGTTTGTATCTCGAAAAGTTTGTATGACGAGGGCTTTGTACGACGAGGTATCACTGTATTTACAAGCCAAGAATTCACTAATTGCAGTTCGCTTAAATACATGAGCCAACGGAAATACGGTAGTTGCTTCTTTCCATTTCAGAGGGTCCTTGGGTTGGTGGGCTCCCTGGAGAGGTGACCCTTCCCTTGGGGACCCTTCATTTAAGCTTCCCCGACCGACGTTCGCTCTCGTGTCTTCTTGAAGCTTTTCGGAAGGGCTGTCATTATCAGCAGAGGAAGTGGCTTCTCTGTGCAAGGCAAAGATACCACTACTCCCCTCCTTGTATTCCGGGCTTAAGAGGTGAGAGTTTCCTCACTGAAGGGAAACGGGGGTGTCTTTCGTCCCCCAGAGCGAGTGCGCATTGTAACCGCACTCCTTTCGTCTTTTCACGTTGCCAGCTGAAGCCTTCTGTGGATCTCCAGGGCTGGCAGCTGGTGCATCTTAAATATATATATATATATTAAATAACTGCTACAACACTTTGAAAAATGATCGTCTGATCCAGAAACGTGTTCTGTAATTTATTTATTTTTAATGGGAGATTTGCTGATTCAATGAGCCAGCTCTGGATGCCAAGTGCATTTTGCCTCCTTGCCTTTCATAAGCTCCTTAAAACCCACCTCTGCCATCAGGCATGGGGGAACTGAGATATTCTTTCCCCCTAGGCCTTTACAATTTATGCATGGTATGTTTGTTTGTCTGTCTGTATGTTTGGTTTTACAAATAAGGGTTTTTTAATTGTTTTAGTATTAGTTTTAGTATTTACATGATGTTTTATATTATTGTTGTTAGCCGCTCCGAGTCTACGGAGAGGGGTGGCATACAAATCCAATTAATAATAATAATAATAATAATAATAATAATAATAATAATAATAATAATAATAATAATTTTTAATGCATTGCGTCCCAGCAGGTTGTGTACTTTGGAGGGGGGAATCTCCCTCTTTTCCATGTCATCTGCTTTGCCTTGAGGTGCAAGGGTGCCCTTCTATCTTTACTCCCCAGCCCCCCCCCCCCGCCAGCCTGATCCAAGAGGCTTTAAACACGGAAGGTTCTTGGCTTGCAAAGAAAGCTTTGAAACAGACATCTGGAGGTCTGGGTTTTGCCATGTTTGGTGTTGGGTGGGCTTGTCTTGGTGGCCTTCGAGAACCCTGGGGACTTTCAGTGACTCTGCTTGCAACCTTTAGTAAAGGATTCCTTTACTAAAGGTAGCCAATGCGAGCTGCATTGGCTACTGATGGGTCTCTGAACGCAATGTCATGACCTATAAAGCTCTACATGGCTTGGGACCAGGTTACTTATGGGACTGTCTCCTGCCTCACGTATTGCAGTGGCCGGTTAGGTCTCACAGAGTCAGCCTTCTCCAGGTGCCATCAGCTAAGCAATGCCATCTGGTGGGGCCAGGGGTAGAGCCTTCTCTGTGGCGGCTCCAGTCTTTTGGAATCAACTCCCCCTGGAGCAGTGTTTCCCAGCCTTGGCAACTTGAAAGTATTTGGACTTCAACTCCCAGAATTCCCCAGCCAGCAAATGCTGGCTGGGGAATTCTGGGAATTGAAGTCCAGATATCTTCAAGTTGCCAAGGTTGGGAAACACTGGCCTTTCACAAAGTTTTGAAAAGTCACTTGAGGCTGTTGAGCCTTGACATCCTGCGCCAATAAATGGGGATGATTGCATTTAAATAATTAGGGGGGTTATATTAGATTTTAGACTAGTTTTTAACTGTTGGATTCCCTTTGGTATTTATCCCTGTTTTTCGGTAAGCCGCCCTGAGTCTGCGGAGAAGGGTGGGCTAGAAATCCAACTAATAAATAAATAAATATTTATTGACACTCACAGAGCTCGCCCCCCCCCCTTTCCTTCTCCTGCCCTGAAAGACCAGAAGTGGGTGTGAGAAAAAAAAACCAACCCCCCCCCATTCAGCCACAGCCATCTGGTTGTCAATCCCCCAGCAGCCTCCTCCACCCAGCCCCCCCTTTTTTCCTCTTCCCAAGTGGCATTTTTTAAATTCCTCCCCCCCCTTCCATCACTTTGCTTCTCTCCCCCTCTCCCCCCCTCCCTTGCTGCTCTCCTCCCTTGCCGTGAAAATCCAGGAGGCGGCGAAGGCGCAAAGAACCAGCCGGGCTGAGCCGCCCCGACGTAAAAGCGCAGGACGGTGGCGGCTTCTTAGCCGGAGCAGATGCCGGCTGCTTCCCCGACTCGGCTCTTTCATTAGCAGAGACAAATTTGCTGTCAGTTGGCCAGATTTCCAATTTACCGATAATGATTCTTGCATGAGAATTGATCGGGGTGGGTGGGAGGCGTCCGCGGGCTGCTGCTCTTGCCTCCACCCGCCCGGCCGGAGGGGCAGCTTCCCTTCCTGTCTGCCTGCCTCACTCTTCCCTCTTTCTCCTCCTCCTCTTCTTCTTCCTCCTCCTCTTGTCCTCTTCCTTCCTTCCCCCTTCCTTCTCTTCCTCCCTCCCCCTTTTCTTCCTTCCTTTTTCTTCCTCTTCCTTCCCTCCCCCTTCCTTCCTTCTTCCTCCTATTTCCTTCCTTCTTCCTCCTCTTTCCTTCCTTCCTTCTTTCTCTTCTTCCTCTTCCTTCCCTACCCCTTTCTTTCTTCCTACCTTCCTTCTTCCTCTTCTTCCTTTTCCTTCTCTCCCTCTTCCTTCCTCTTTCTCTTATTTCCTTCCTTCGTCCTCCTTTCTTCCTTCTTCCTCCTCTTCATTCCCTCCCCCTTTCTTTCCACTCCTTCTATTTTCTTGCTTCTTCCTCCCCTCCCCTCCCCTTGCCTTCCTTCCTCCTCCTCTTTCCTTCTTTCCTTCTTCCTCCTCCTCTTCCTCCCCCCTCCCCAGGCTGGTGGGTCGCAGGCAGCACCGAGACCCTCTAACCCACCCCCTCCCACTCCCAGGTAGACCCCGACAGGCTGTGCCAGCTGCGCTCCGCAGCCACCTGCGCTCCTTTCCCCCCTGCCCTGTCGGGTGGCTCCACTTAGCACCTGGACGTGCCCGGCGAGACCCCCGGGGAAGGGGCCACGAGACCCCTTCGGCGGCGCCGCTCGTCCTTTCCACACCTCTCCCCCCCCCCCCGCCCTCTGCCGCCGCCCCCCCCTCCTCCCTTTTGCAAACCAGTCGCTAAGGAGGCGGCTAAAACAAAGCCCCGCTCCTACTAGACAACCGTGGCGCGCAACTCCCCTTCGCCTTCCCTTCTGACAAGGACCCCCCCTCCCTCCCTTCTTTCCTCCCCTCCCCTCTTTCTCTCTCTCTCTCTCCTTTTTACTGCGAGGCTGAGCCCTGAGCCCCTTTGCAAACAGACCCCCTGACTCCCCCCGCCTTCCCTCCGCACCCACCCACCTCTTTTACCCTTGACATCCAAGGAGGCGCTTGGATGGAGGAGGAGGGGGCTCGCTGACATGACGGAGGGGGGGCCGCTCCGATCTCCTCCCTGGACCCCCTTTTAATGTTATTTTTATTTGGGGTTTTTTTCCCCCTCGCGCGCGCTCCCTCTCCCCATGCGTAATCCCTAAAAGGGGAGATTGATTTATTTAAAAAAAAAAATTGGGATTTTTTTTAAAAGAAAGCGGAGAAAAAGGAAAGGGAGGGGAGAGAGAGAGAAGCCACGAGCTGCCCCCCCTTCTTCCTCCGCTTCCTCTGCCTCGTTCTTTAGTTTCTCTTTTCTCGGTCTTTGGGGCGTGTGCGCGTGTGGCTCTCCGGGCGCGCGCAAAGGGCGCGCGTGCATCTTTCTCTCCTTTATTTGCAACTCACCGGACTCCAAAAAAAGAGGAAACCGGGAAGGTGGAAGGAAGCAAAGGAGAAGGGAGGGGAAAAAAAAAAAAAAGAACCGGCGGAAAAAAAGACTGGAAGACCAGCTGCGCCGGGACTTGAGCCGTTTGTGGAAGTGAGGTTGAGTGTTGCGGGGAAACAAAATTGACCGAAGACTCTTTTTTAGAAAAATCTTCTTTTCCCCCCAATTAGTCCAGGCGCAGCTTTTTTTTTTTATTGTTTTTTTTCCAACTGACTCATCCGAGTTATTGATCATTATTTCATTATTTCTTTTATTGTTGCATTTGGGTTTTTGGGTTTATTTTTCCTTCTGGATGCCTTGGGTCAGTGATCTAAACCATGTTTGGACTGAAACCACCGCTCTATTACTTACCAGGTAAGGCGGCTTTTGATGTGCCCTATAAGTCTAAATGCTATTGCTCTCTCTCTCCTTCCTTCCTTCCTTCCTTCCTTCCTTCCTTCCTTCCTTCCTTCCTTCCTTCCTATTTTTCCATTTGAGTTTTACAGCCGTTGAGTCTTCTGGAGGCTCAGTTAGTCACCCTAATGAAACTTTTCTTGGAATGGGCTGCTTTGATGCTCTCTTCTACTCTGCCCCTGGGAGGTGAGACCTGGGTTTTGATCTGGGGGGCAGCCACCCTGGGTGGAAGGGTTGGGCACAGAGTCCTTGGCAAATTGGCAGAGGGCTAGAGCTCAGCGGCTTGCCTGCTGTTCTGGGTTTTGCTAAGGGCAGCTTGGGGGGGGGGGAGAAGAACAGAGGGGTGTCTGCCAGTTCCCTTGGCAGATAACCTTCTCCCCATGTAAGAGTGGGGAATAAATTGGAGGAGGTGTACTAGGGTCATCAACACTGAAGGTGGTGGGCTTGGGTCTGTAGGTCCAACATCTAAATGAACTCCAAGGTAGATGGGTCTACAGCACTGATAGATCTACTGTGTTGATGGGTTTATGGCATTGATGCATCTACCGTATTGGTGGGTCTATGTAGTTGATGAGACTGTGACATTGATGTGTCTACGATGTTGGTGCGTCTATGTAGTTGATGAGTCTATGGCATTGATGCATGTACAATGTTGGTGGGTCTATGTAGTTGATGAGTCTATGGCATTGATGTGTCTATGGTGTTAGTGAGTCTGTAGTTGATGACTCTTTGGCATTGATGTGTCTATGGTGTTAGTGAGTCTATGTAGTTCATGAGACTACGGCATTGATGCATCTACGGTGTTGGCGGGTCTATGTAGTTGATGAGACTACGGCATTGATGCATCTACGGTGTTGGCGGGTCTATGTAGTTGATGAGACTATGGCATTGATGTGTCTATGGTGTTAGTGAGTCTATGTAGTTGATGAGTTTACGGCATTGATGTGTCTACACTGTTGGTGGGTCTATGTAGTTGGTGAGACTATGGCATTGATGGGTCTACAGCCTTTAGTAAACCTTTACTTTAGTAGCAAATCCCGGCAGGAGCCAAGAGACTCTCAGCTGGGACTCCTCCCCTCCCCTTGCGAACACAGTACAATTAGTAGCATCTGTGGGGTCCAGATAGCCCTGGGGGGGTGCACCCCACACCCCTCCCCTGCTCCCTTTGTTCACCAATCTTTGGCTTCCTTAAGTGAGGCTTCTTGTTTTATTCAGGAGCCTGAGCAGCAAGAAGCACTTTAAGTAATCCAAGGTGAATTAAGAAGCGTGTGGTGTGAAGTTACTTTCCAGTTGGTGCCTAATATTGTTTCACAGATGAGTAACCTCCGATCAGGAAGCAGGAAGAACCAAAGTGGTCCAGAGGGTGGGGGGTTTGCTGTCCCCACTTCCCCCCTGCCTGCCCCCTTTCCCTCGTCCGCTTGCATGGCTTCCTTTCTTCCGCCCACCAGCCTCTTCTTAATCTCTGAGGTGGGGAGGGCAGGCCTCTCCCCCTCGAACCCTTGGGTCAGGAAAGATGGGCGCAATACCTACTCTACAGAGGGCTTTGCCTTTCCTCATCCCACCTCCTCCCCCCAGTGTAGGTCTCAACTGCCACCGCTCTTGCAGATTAGAGGGTCTTTTGAAAAGCAGATGATTTGGGGGCTGGGGGCAAAATGGTGGCTGGAGGAAAGTGGAGGATGGTCTCCCCTCAAGCCTTGGCTTGAGTTGATTCCACCATGGATTGGCTCCCTTGGGGGCAGCCGAAGCGCCTCAAGCAGGCCCCTTGGAGACTGTCTGCCACCCAGCGATGATCCTTTCCGTGGCGTGGCAGGGCGAAACGAAGGAGCCTCCCCCCCCCGCCCTCTTTCCTCTGCCATCCCTATCATCTCACACCAGCTGTGTGGTTTTCTCAGCCCCGCCACCGATTGTGCAGCCTTGCTATCAGGAAGTGTCTTTGCTGTGTGGCAGTTGGTTCCAAGAATTTAACTTTTTCTTTTCTCTCTCTCTCTCTGTGTCTCTCTGTCTTTCTCTCTCTCTCTCTTTCTCTGTCTCTCTCTCTCCCTCTCTCTCTCTCTGTGTCTCTTTCTCTCTGTCTCTCTCTCTCTCTCTCTCTGTGTCTCTGTCTTTCTCTCTCTGTCTTTCTCTGTCTCTCTGTCTCTGTCTCTCTCCCTCTTTCTATCTCTCTGTCTCTCTCTGTCACTGTTTCTCTCTGTCGCTCTCTCTGCCCCCCCTTTCTATCTCTCTGTCTCTCTCTCTCTCCTCCAATGAAACGCATTGTGTGCCTGGGGAAGAGGTCATGACAAATGTGCAGAGTGGCCACAAACACTTGGAAATGTGTGAAGGGTTTGTGGAATTCTCCAGTGCCATGCGACCCCTGTTTTCTTATGCCCGATTTCGCTTCTTCCCTTCCATCTTGCTTCCGATTAAAGCAGGATGGCCCTTTATGACCCGTGGGCTTCCCACTCCCTGAACTCCTGGGCCAACCTCGGCTTGGGGATCCTAGGAGTTGACGTCCCCATGCCATAAAACGGGCCCTAGTTGCCGACTCCTGGATTAAAGCCTTTGTAAGCTAAGATGTTTAGCAAAGGGAACCGTGCGACAAGAGTTTGGAGGTGAACGAATCTAGGGCAGTTTCCACGTTGACCTCACTTCCCGGCAAGCTGATAAGCTATCGGTGGCTTTGATGGAGTACGCTGTGACTCTTCCCACCCACCGATGTTCTTGATGGCTATCGTGGCCTTTGTTTGTCCTGCAGTGTCGGCGCATGACGAAACCTGTGATAGGAAGCCAACTTTAAGAGCTTTTCAGTCTACCGAGTGGCATTATTTGTAGCTCGGGCTTTAACTGCCTATCTCTGAGCTCAGTGGTTTTTCTGCAGATGTTTCATTGCCCGACTGCGTTACGTCATCAGTGCTGGAAGGGGAATGGTGTTTGTAGAGAGGAGGAGGGGGGAGGAATGTGGCGAACTTGGTGCTCTTCGAGCTTGGTGGGTTTCTTGTGGACTTTTTATCACCCAACTAGGTAACAACATCAGCGCTAGAAGGGCGAGGGGTCTGTGAAATGGTGGAGGAGGAGGCGAAAAGGGAAGAGGGGAAGAGGATTGTGGGGTTCTTGCTATTCTCTGAACTTGGTTGGGGGGTGCTAGAAGGGAGTGGGCTTTCTTTACTTTCTCTTTATGTCACTTGTGGTGGGAGTGATATTTTCCTTGGTGGTTCCTTGGTATCTGCCTGTTGTTTCCTGTTCAATTGTTTGTCTGAGTTGGGTAGTTCCTTGATTAGAGCATTGCTTACTGCTTGGTTGTGGATCTGGTGTCGATATATTCCTGGAGGATTCTGGCAGTTGAAGTTCACAGGTCTTACAAATTGCCAAGGTTGAGAAAGACTCGACCAGAGGCGTTGCGTGGAAGGCATTGTCGAATTGCGTGACAGTTGTATCGCAATAAGAAGTGGTTGTTCACTTTGGAGACACACTAAATAAAGGGCAGAATGTTTTATGATTGTTTATAATTACAACATGGATTTCTTGGCCAATGTAAAATTTGAGTTGAGTAACACTTAGGCATAAATGCAGCTGTCTTCCAAGTACAGTGGTCCCTCTACTTACGAACTTAATTTGTTGCGTGACCAGGTTCTTAAGTAGAAAAGTAGAAAAGAAGAAGCAATTTTTCCCATAGGAGTCAATGTAAAAGCAAATAATGTGTGCGATTGGGGAAACCACAGGGAGGGTGGAGGCCCTGTTTCCTCCCAGGAGATTCCTGGAGAGGCCCCACGGAGGCTTCTCCCCGCATTTCCGGCCCTGTTTCCTCCCAGAAGATTCCTGGAGAGGCCCCACGGAGGCTTCTCCCCGCCTTTTCCGGTTACAGTTTTGGAGGCTCTGGTTTGTAAGTGGAAAATGGTTCTTGAGAAGAGGCAAACAAATCTTGAACACCCGGTTCTTATCTACCGTCATAATAGCCAGAAGTGTGAAGACCAGACATAAGCAATTTTTCTTCATCCTCATTGTAACATTGAACAGTCTTAAAACGAAGAGTTGTGAGTGGAGTGATTTTTCCAGTGGAATATTTTATACCTTCTTTTAATTTTGCCTTATATAACTTGGAGAACTGTATGTCTGTGTAATGTGTATAAATGTATATGCAAGTAACTCTGTTTTTGCAATTGCAATATGTTTTCCTTTTTTCTTTCTCATTGTTTTCCTTTTATTTTTATTTTTCAAAGCATACTTAAGTAATTTCAAGGGCCGATGGGAGCTTTCCCTGGGCAAAAACTGGTGCTGGAACCAACAGTCAGCTATAATCTGGCTTTGCGTGCTGCATTTTGAAGGACATTGGAGATTCTTGGCGGGATCAGATTAAAGGCCTCCTGTTCCTGATGTTTATTGGGCTCTGATGCTGAAAATAGTATTACGCTTGTTATCTCTGAAGATGCTTAAAACTGGAGGCCGTAAAGAGGGCCCAAGAAGAGACTGGACTTTAGCATTCCCCGCCGTGCCTTTGGTGGAGATAAAATTCTTGGTTATTGGGGGGGGGGGTTTGAGAAGAAAAATGAGTGTCCTACGATGTGTCAAGAAGGCCCTTAAAATGTGACAGCCCCCTGCAGTCCCTTGTTAAGTGGGATGCCACTTAAAACATAGAAGATAAAACACAGAATAACAGGGTTGGGACAGGGGTGAAACCCAGAAGGTTCTGACCAGTTTTGGAAAACTGAAAATTTTGAGTAGTTTAGAGAACCAGCAAATGTCATCTCAGGGTGACCCCAGAGTGGGTGGGAATGGAGATTTTGTAATGTCCTTCCCCCAGGAGTGTATCGCAATAATGGGGATTTTATTTATTTATTTATTTATTCAATTTGTTTTTAATGCTGCCCTTCTCCTTAGACTCAGGGTGGCTTACAACATGTGAGCAATAGCCCTTTTTAACAGAGCCAGCCTCTTGCCCCCACAATCCAGGTCCTCATTTGACCCACCTCGGAAGGATGGAAGGCTGAGTCAACCTTGAGCCGGTGATGAGATTTGAACCGCTGACCTGCAGATCTAGCAGGCAGCTTTAGTGGCCTGCAGTAGCGCACTCTACCCCACTGCGCCACCTCGGCTCATTTTGCGGTATCCTTCCCCTGCCACGCCCACCAAGCCATGCCCACCACATCATGTCACGCCCACCAAGCCATGCCCACAGAACCGGTAGTAAAAAAATTGATTTGACCACTGGGCTGGAAGAGGTCTTCTAGTCCAATCCGATCTCCCCATGGCAGGGAGATGATGATGATGATGATGATGATGATGATGATGATATTATTATTATTATTATTGTTGTTGTTATTGTGAGCTGCCCTGAGTCTTCGGAGAGGGGCAGCATACAAATCTAAGAAATTATTTATTATTATTATTATTATTATTATTATTATTATTATTATTATTATTATTATTATTATTTCTATGCCGCCCTTCTCAAATGACTCAGGGCAGCATGCAACATAACAAATACAGTACAATACACATGGATAGAAGTCTAATATTAGTTTCTGGGGGGTTGCTGATTTTTGGTTTCTTCTCCTTCCCCTTCTTCTTCTTCCTCTTCCTCCTCCTCCTCCTCCACTTCTTCTTCTTCTTCCTCCTCCTCCTCCTCTTCATCTTCCTCCTCCTCTCCTTCCTCTTCCTCCTCCTCCTCCTCTTCTTCCTCTTCCTCTTCCTCCTCCTCTTCTTCCTCTTCTTCTTCCTTCTCCTTCTCTTCTTCTTCTTCTTCCTCCTCCTCCTCTTCTTCCTCCTCCTCTTCCTCTTCTTCTTCCTCCTCCTCTCCTTCCTCCTCCTTCTTCCTCCTCCTCTTCCTCTTCTTCTTCCTCCTCTTCCTTCTTCCCGCACAAAAGCTGGGTGTGCCAAGTTTGGAGGACGAAGGCCCCTTTTGTCACTTCGGTTGAGCTATTATGCCATTAGAGAATGATTTTGAAGCGGGCTTTGGAGGAAATCTGATGCTAATATATTCTGTCCCCCCTTACAAGTTTTTGTGTTGTAAGTGGGGGGGAAGAAACACCACCCGGTGTTTGTTATACACGGCTCTCGTTTTGTTTCTCTCTCTCTCTCTCTCTCTCTTGTCTTGACAAACCTCTTTCTTCTCTTTGAAGATGACAAAGCCCGATTTGCATCTTTGGGTTCGCTCCGCACCTGAATCAGGAATCGGGAAAGGCCGTCCCTGGTTTTGTCCTGTAAAAGACAGGTGGTGCAGCCCCCTCCCTCCCACGAGAGCCTTCTGGACAGATGTGAAGAGAATTGACTTTTCTGCCCCCCCTCCCCTTTTTTGGCTGCTCTCCCAGCTGCCCCCCCCCCCCCGCTCCATGCTTTTTAAATTTCAAATGACAAGACTCCAGTCCAGCAGGATTTGGTCTGTGCAACTTCTCTGTCCGTCTCTGAGGGTTGAATGTTGACTTCAGCTTTCCTGTTGGAACCAGCCTGAGAGGTCACGCTAGGAGTAGGGATGGAGGAAGGCAATAAATCTCTCAAGGAGGCTGCTCTGAAGTAGTCGAACTACTCCTCCCAATTCAGTTGTTGTTGTTGTTGTTGTTGTTGTTGTTGTTGTTGTTGTTCTTCTTCTTCTTCTTCTTCTTCTTCTTCTTCTTCTTCTTCTTCTTCTCTTTCTCTTCCTCCTCCTCCTCCTTTTTAATTTTCTTCTTCCCCTCCTCCTTCCTCCTCCTCCTTCTTCTTCCTCTTCCTCTTCTTCTTTTCTCCCCCTCCTCCTCCTCCCCCTTCTTTTCTCAGTGGTGCAGTGGTTAGAGTACAGTACTGCAAGCTACTTCTGCTGATCACCAGCTAGCTACCTTCAGTTTGGCAGATCAAATCTCACCAGGCTCCAGGTTGACTCAGCCTTCCCTCCTTCCAAGGTGGGTCAAATGAGGACCCAGATTGTTGGGGGCAATGGCTTATTCTGTGAACCGCTTAGAGAGGGCTGTAAAAGCACTGTGAAGGGGTAGATAAGTCTAAATCAGTGGTTCTCAACCTGGGGGTCGGGACCCCTTTGGGGATCGAATGACCATTTCACAGGGGTCACCTAAGACCATGGGAAAAGACAAATTTCCAATGGTGTTAGCAACTAAAGCTTCTATTCTGGCATCTCGGAACATATTTTTACAATCCAACTAATCAGGCGTTTACAGGAGGGTGTCCCTCTGACCTCTTGCCAATCAGCTTAAAGATCCGTTGGAAGAATTGGCGCTAAACTTATGGTTGGGGGTCACCACAAGATGAGGCACTGTATTAAGGGGTCGCGGCATTAGAAAGGTTGGGAACCACTGGTTTAAATGCTAATGCTTTCCCCCCTCCTTCCTTTGCCCCTCCTCCTTTCTTTCTTCCTCCTCCCCCTCCTCCTCTTCCTCATCCTCTTCCTCCTTTCTTATCTCTCCCTTCCCCCCTCCTCCAGGCATCCGTCCGGTAGCGTCTTCTGAAGGGGGTGGGGGGGAAAAGCGGAAGGGAAAGTGTTGGGCGGTGAGACCCAAAGCAATTATAGAAAATTATGCACCTTTCCAGGTGATCAGAAGATGTGAGAAAAGCTAATCACGCACAAGGAGGGTCATCCATCACATGTAGAGATTTTCAACCTTCCCCAGGTTGGCTGCAGCCGAGGGGAGAGGCGCCTCCCTCCGCAGAAAGGGCCAACAGGCATTGTAATTTCCTCCACCTTTTCAAAGGTTTCGCTAGCAACGCCAGTTGCGTCTCACACGGCCTCCTCCCTTCCCTTAATTATCCCCGCAGGTCAAGGGAGTCAGGACTCCTGATCACACTACAAATGGGTGGCGAGACCAGTCAGGGCAGCTTTTTACATTTTGCCTTCCGGGCAGTTTCTGAAACTAAAAGACAGAGACGGCTTTGGAAAATGTCTCGCTGGAGCTCTTTGTTGTTACTACCTGGGCTACCTGGGGCTCATGGCTAGCATGGGCCAGGACAGAGGAAGGGAGTTATCGAAAAGATTTGGGGTATAATTTTTTTCCCTCCACCTTAAGATAAAACATTGATTGATTGATTGATTGATTGATTGGATTGATTGGATTTGTATGACGCCCCTCTCTGCAGACTCCGCAGACATATGCATCTACTACACTTTCAGTGAAATAATATTTTCTCACGTTGGTTCTGATCTTTCCCCATTTGGTGATGGTTATTCCATCATTGGAAAACCGAGAAGGTTTAAGTCAGAGGTCCTCAAACCTGGCAACTTTAAGACTTGTGGACTATGCTAGCTAGAGAATTCTGGGAGTTGAAGTTCACAAGTCTTAAAGTTGCCAAGTTTGAAGAGCTCTGGTGGTTGACATTCATATTTAGGGGGAGGTCTTCGGTCCTCGGACTTGGCAATTCAAGATCCTGGGCCTAGAAAGCCTAGAACTAAGATGCCTTTAAACAAGATCTAAGTATTGTCCACAAGATCATATGCTGCAACGTCCTGCCTGTCGGTGACTACTTCAGCTTCAGCCACAACAACACAAGAGCGCACAACAGATTTAAACTTAATATTAACTGCTTCAAACCTGACTGTAAAAAATATGACTTCAGTAACCGAGTTGTCGAAGCGTGGAACTCATTACCGGACTCCATAGTGTCATCCCCAAACCCCCAACACTCTCCTATATCTCCTATCCCATTCTTCTATTCCTATATCTCTTCTTCTATTCTTTCATTGATATATTCTATTACTATATCTTGTTTCTATTCTTTCATAGATATATTTTACTATGAGTATCTCCTCTATACCCACTAAAACCCTCATTGTGTATTGGACAAAATAAATGAATGAATGAATGAATGAATGAATGAATGAATGAATGAATAAAAATAAATTTGACTGAAGCCTCTCAAGACCATGGATTTTCTCAGTCAGGAGATGTCCTGAGGGGTGGCACAATGGTTACAGTGGCAGCACTGCAGGCTCCTTCAGCTAACTGCTAGCTGTAGTTCAGCAGTTCAAATCTCACCACCGGCTCAAGGTTGACTCAGCCTTCCGTCCTTGGGTCAAATGAGGACCCAGATTGTTGGGGGCAAGAGGCTGATTCTGTAAACCATTTAGAGAGGGCTGTGAAAGCACAATGAAGCTGTATATAAGTCTAAATGCTAATTGCTATAGCTGTTGTGCTTGCTTCCTATACTTCTTGGGAAAAAACCCCAATCTCTCCTTGAATCAATCTTCCCACCTTTCTTTGAAACCATAACGAGAGGTTGTTGTACATTGAATGTTGTGTCCACTCTTGGACTCTGCTGTCCAGGGGTCCTCAAGTGCAATCTGTCGTGGTCCACTTCACCCCGTATCTGACTTTTCTTTCCGGAAAATAACCGAATGTTCTGAAGTCAAAACGCTCTACTAGCAAATAGAAAAACTTTGCTTGAAACTAGGTTAACCCTCCATCACCAACCTCTTTCATGGTCCTTTAGTGCAGTGTTCCCCAACCTTGGCAACTTGAAGATATCTGGACTTCAACTCCCAGAATTCCCCAGCCAGCGTTCGCTGGCTGGGGAATTCTGGGAGTTGAAGTCCAAATATCTCCAAGTTGCCAAGGTTGGGAAACACTGCTTTAGTGAAAGTGCCTTGTTTTCCAGCTGGATTGGTTGGGAGGGGACACCTTAGAACAGTGGCTCTCAACCTGGGGGTCGGGACCCCTTTGAGGGCCGAATGACCATTTCATGGGGGTCACCTGAGACAAATTTCCCCTAGCATTAGGAACTAAAGCTTCTATTCTGGCATCTTGGAACATATTTTTACAATCTGACCAATCAGGCGTTTACAGTGGGGGGGCGTCTCTGACCTTCCTGCCAATCAGCTCAAAGCTCTCTTGGGAGAATTGGTGCTAGAATTATGGTTGGGGGTCACCACAACACGAGGAACTGTGTTAAGGGGTCGCGGCCTTAGAAAGGTTGAGAACCACTGACTTAGAAGATGAGCTGCTTCCCTCTCTCAGAGTTTTCGGAGAGGGGCGGCATATAAATCAAATAAATAAATAAATAAATAAATTATGGGCACGGGGGCTTTTGAAAGTAGGGTTTGTAGTAGGACGCAGGAGGCACAGTTTCTCCTTTCACCGTGCCCTTAGATCTACGATTTCATCACCAAAGCCCTTGTTGTCTCTCTCCTTCCCTTTCTCCCCCCTGCCCTTCCTTGTCTCGTAGCCAATTCCCCCCTTTGCAGGAGGATAAAAGTGACAAGGAAATGCATCTCTCCAGCAGTGGGCAGCCCCCAAACTGTTTTTTCTTTTCCAGCGCTGGGGAGGCTCTTCTCAAATTACCTTCCCAACCACTCCAGGTCATTCAACGCAGGCAGTCATTAATAAAAGGAAATTGCAATCAGATTCTATTCCGCATAAGAGGGGTGAGCAAGGGGACATTAACAAGGCCCTCCGCAAGCTGCTTTCAAAGAGACCCAGATTCGTTTTAAAGGCTTGAGCGAGGGAAGGTGGAAAAGGGGGGGGGGAGGAGAGAGGACGAGGGGGGAGGAAATCCTTTATCTGGGGAGATCAAAGGCAAAGGCTTGTGCAGGTTTTCTCTCTGGAGGAAGAATAGGAGGTTGCCAGCAAGCTGGAGAGCAGCGATAATTTGATTTGGCAGCCAAGCCGGCGTTTCTGGTGCCCTGGATTTGCTCTGGGTCAGGCTGGGTCGCCAGCCTGTGATCTTGTCTAGGCCATGACCTCTGGACTGTCCACTGTGGTCACCTCTCTTCTCCTTACCCGCTCGCGATTCTGCAGAAGACAAGAGTGGGGCTGCGTAGAAAGTAAAAATGGGATTGTTTTTTCTGCTCAAGTAAGCGTGAATGACAAATGCAAGCTTAACACCTGTGGGGGGGGCACTCACTGAACCCCCTCTGCGACCAAGGCTGTAGGGCAGAGGTGCCCCCCTGGCCGGTTGCCCCAAGGGTAGAGATGATGTCCTAAGGTCCAGGTGGCGTCTCCATCTGAGTTTAGAGGTCTACTGTGTCCAGTTTATTTATTTATTTGTTTGTTTGTTTGTTTTATTTTATTTATTTTATTTATTTTATTTATTTATTGGATTTGTATGCCGCCCCTCTCTGTAGGCTCAGGGCGGCTAACAACAATGATAAAAACAGCATGTAACAATCCAATCCAATACTAAAATAACTAAAAAAAACCTTATTATAAAAACCAAACATACATACAGACATACCGTGCGTAAATTGTAAAGGCCTAGGGGGAAAGAATATCTCAGTTCCCCCATGCCTGACGGCAGAGGTGGGTTTTAAGAAGTTTACAAAAGGCGAAGAGGGTGGGGGCAATTCTAATCTCTGGGAGGAGTTGGTTCCAAAGGGCTGGGGCCACCACAGAGAAGGCTCTTCCCCTGGGTCCCGCCAAATGACATTGTTTAGTCAACGGGACCCAGAGAAGGCCAACTCTGTGGGACTTAACCGGTCGCTGGGATTCGTGTGGCAAAAGCCGGTCCTGAAGATATTCTGGTCCGATGCCATGTAGGGCTTTATAGGTCATAACTAACACTTTGAATTGCGACCGGAAACTGAGCAGGCTGCAGAGTGTTGACGAAACATGGACATATCTGGGAAAGCCCAGGATTGCTCTCGCAGCTGCATTCCGCACGATCTGAAATTTCCGAACACTCTTCAAAGTAGCCCATGTAGAGAGCGTTACAGTAGTCGAACCTCGAGGTGATGAGGGCATGAGTGACCAATGACTCCCTGTCCAAGTAGGGCCACAACTGGTGCACCAGGCGAACCTGGGCAAACGCCTCCTTCGCCACAGCTGAAAGATGTTTCTCTAATGTGAGCTGTGGATTGCGGAGGACACCCAAGTTGCGAACCCTGTCTAGATTCACCATCATGGTTGTAAGACCTAGAGAGGATTCTGGAAGGGTCTATTAGATCACAAAATCAGAGATGATCTCCTGATCTGGTCAGGAAGGACCAACCCAATGCGTTTTTGGGGACAGAGAAGCTGGTTAATCAGGTGAAAGCATCTCTCTGTCCCTCCTCCCTTGCCAGGGCCCTTGATCGCTCCAGAAATGCAGGTGGTTCTTCATCTTTTCAGGTAAGAGCCCCCAAGGAAGACCCCTCGCCCCTTCCTCTTCCTTTGGCCCCCATTTAGATCCCACCCTCTCTATTTACTTGTTTGCTTTTTCAGGTGTTCTACACCTCCCACTTCAGTTCACTCAGGATGAGCTCCGCATTAACCCCACATTGAACAGGCATCGTTTTCCCTTCCCGGCAGGTCCTAAATTCCGTTGGCATGGCAACGGTGTCAACCACTTTTGAGGGTCTCTCTCTCTCTCTGCCTCCCCCCTCTTTTCTTCCCCTGTGATAATTTGACAAGGGGAGGGGGGAGAGGAAGAAAAGGGGAAAACGTAAAAAGAAGATGGTAAAGGAGAAGGGAAGATGGATGGATGGGGAACACTTTCTTTTCTCTCTCTCTCTTTTTCTGTCTTTCTCTTTCTTTCTCTCCCTCCCTCTCTCTTTATCTCTCTCTTTCTTTCTCTCTTTTCCTCTCTCTTTCTTTCTCTCTTTTCCTCTCTCTTTCTTTCTCCCTCCCTCCCCCCTCTCTTTCTTTCTTTCTTTCTCTCTTTCTCTCTTTCTCTCTATCTCCCTCTCTCCCCCCTCTCTCTCACAAGAGACAGATGGATGGATGGGGAACAGTTTCTTCTCTCTCTCTCTGTCTCTGTTTTTCTCTTTCTTTCCCTCCCTCTCTCTTTTCTCTCTTTCTCTCCTTTCCTCTCTCTTTCTCTCTCCCTCCCTCCCCCTCTTTCTTTCTTTCTTTCTCTCTCTTTCTATCTTCCCCTCTCCCTCTCTCTCTCACAAGGCAGATGGATGGATGGTGAAACACTCCTTTTCTCTCTCTTTCTCTCTCCCTCCCTCCCCCCTCTCTCTCTTTCTTTCTTTCTCTCTCTTTCTATCTTCCCCTCTCCCTCTCTCTCTCACAAGGCAGATAGATGGATGCTGAAACACTCCTTTTCTCTCTCTTTCTCTCCCTCTCTTTCTCCCTCTCTCTCTCTCTCACATTCCCCCTCTCTCCCTCCCTCCCCCTCTCTCTTTCTTTATTTTTCTCTCTCTCTATCTTCCTCTCTCCCTCTCTCTCTCATGAGGCAGATGGATGGATGGTGAAACACTCCTTTTCTCTCTCTTTCTCTCCCTCTCTTTCTCCCTCTCTCTCTCTCTCACATTCCCCCTCTCTCCCTCCCTCCCCCTCTCTCTTTCTTTATTTTTCTCTCTCTCTATCTTCCTCTCTCCCTCTCTCTCTCACAAGGCAGATGGATGGATGGTGAAACACTCCTTTTCTCTCTCTTTCTCTTCCTCTCTTTCCCCCTCTCTCTCTCACATTCCCCCCTCTCTCCCTCCCTCCCCCTCTCTCTTTCTTTATTTTTCTCTCTCTCTATCTTCCTCTCTCCCTCTCTCTCTCATGAGGCAGATGGATGGATGGTGAAACACTCTTTTTCTTTCTCTCTCTCTCTCTCCCTCCCTCTTTCTCTCCCTCCCCCCCTCTCCCCCCCTCCATTCCTCTGGAGCTGGAAGGGGGCAGAAGGATGGCTGTGACCTGCTGGCAACCAAGCAGAAGAAATCAATAGCCTTGCAAAGGGCAGAGAGCCTTCCTTGGCACCCTATTGCAGTAGAATGATTCCAGTCTCCATAGGCTCCTTGGACACCTGCCATCCTCCAGGCCTTCTGTATCTCAAAGCGGCCCTGCCACCCTCCCTCCTAGATGGCTCAGGACTACACTTCCCAGCATCCCCCGTCGGGTGGGCAATAGGGTTTTAATGCTAAGGGAAAGTCCACTTTTTGCCAAAACGTTCAGGGGAAGTTGGTGCCTTGCCACGTTTTAAGTGGACATCTAACAAAGCAATGGCCAACCTCTACTGTTCAGAGCGGAGCAATTGTGACCTCCACAGGAAGCTTGGTTGCTTGGTAGATCAATATGCGGTGGTTAAAAGTCAAGGGTCACTTGATACATAAAGTCCATGTTTATCACTTGGTAGCCATGTAGGTAGCCCGTATACGGGACCTGTCCCCAGCTTGGCCCTTTGGGACTTCAATAATGCTACTATCACGGTCATCTCTTTGGCTGCTTGTTATTCTTTCCTCCTCCTCCTCCTCCCCCTCCCCCCTCCTCTTCCTCCTCTATCATGGACATATCAATGGAACGGAGTCTTTGCAATGGTGGACTGGGCGATTATATGCCATCAAGTCACTGTTGACTCTTAGCGACCATAAAGATGAACCTTCTGCAGGAGGGTCATGATTTTAAGTGTATAAAATCCTGCATGGGATGGAAAAGGTGGATAGAGAAAAAAAAATTTCTCTATCACACAATCCTAGGATGAGGGGACCCTCCCTAAAGCTCACAGGTGAGAAAGTGAGGACAAATCAAGGGAAATATTTCTTCACCCAGAGGGTCCTTGGTTTATGGGATTCCCTTCCAGAAGAGGTCGTGACAGCTGTCAGGCTGAATAGCTTCAAGGCAGGACGAGACAGATTCATGGATGCCAAGTGTATCGGTGGTTATTGAAACGGATGTCCATGTGCTGCCTCTATGTTGGTTGAGGCAGGCAGGATTCCCTTGAGTACCATTTGTTGGGGGTCAAGGGAAAGGGAGGGTCTTGCCTTCTCTTTCTGCTCACCATGGACAATTGGTGGGCCACAGAATGCTGGACTCCATGGGCTTTGGCCTGATTCAGCAGGGCTCCTCTTAGGTTCTTAGGGTCTGTCCCCAACTTTGTCCTTCAGGTCTTCCATCATCATTATATCCAGTCCATCTGTCTTCTTCTGTTTCCCCCCCACCTGTCTCAGCATGATGGGCTTTATCAGGGGAAGGGGCTTCTTTGCACAATATGCCCAAAACATAACAATGGAGCTTGATACCTCTATGAAAAATGCTCAGCCCCCCAGATCAGAGACGGATCGGTTGAAGTAACTATAGAGGAAGGTTAATTTAGACTCCTGCTCCAACGCTGGTGGTCTTCCCTCCTTTGAGGCTGGCGAGTTTTGATCACCAGGACTAAAAGTTGAACTTGCCTCAAGCAAGCTGGATAAAAGCGAAAGGGGAAAAAAGGTAGAGCGATACAAATGAGGTGTACAATTTGCAAGCACATCTGCTGGGAAATAGGGCATCAGCCGCCATTGTTGTGTGCTGCATATTAATAATCCTTGAGAAAGGTGTGTGTTTCCCTTTGTGTCTCCCAGTGGGCTACCAATGAGACAGGGCAGCAATCGGGGGCATTTGCCCCACATCCGGCAAGTAGGAAGGGAAGCGCCGTCTGGTTTCTGAGGACAGTTGGAAGGGGTCAAGAGAAGGGAAGGGCTCTCTGCCAAAGCTGGCAGCTCAGGTCAGATCCCGAAGCTTTATTTTTGGGGTCAATCACCTCTGATTCTTCCGGCCCTGTTTCCTCCCAGAAGATTCCTAGAGAGGCCCCACGGAGGCTTCACCCCATCTTTTCTGGCCCTGTTTCCTCCCAGGAGATTCCTAGAGAGGCCCCGCAGAGGTTTCTTCCTGCCTTTTCCGGCCCTGTTTCCTCCCAGGAGATTCCTAGAGAGGCCCCATGGAGGCTTCTCCCTGCCTTTTCCGGCCCTGTTTCCTCCCAGGAGATTCCTAGAGAGGCCCCATGGAGGCTTCTCCCTGCCTTTTCCGGCCCTGTTTCCTCCCAGGAGATTCCTAGAGAGGCCCCATGGAGGCTTCTCCCCACCTTTTCCGGCCCTGTTTCCTCCCAGGAGATTCCTAGAGAGGTCCCATGGAGGTTTCTCCCCACATTTTCCTGCCCTCTTTCATCCCAGGAGATTTCTAGAAAGGCCCCACGGAGGCTTCTCCCCGCCTTTTCCGGCCCTGTTTCCTCCCAGGAGATTCCTAGAAAGGCCCCATGGAGGTTTCTCCCCGCCTTTTCTGGCCCTGTTTCCTCCCAGGAGATTTCTAGAAAGGCCCCACGGAGGCTTCTCCCTGCCTTTTCCGGTGACAGTTTCGGAGGCTCGGGTTCTTGAGAAGAAGCTAAAAAATCTTAAACACTCGGTTTTTATCTAGAAAAGTTCATAAGCAGAGGTGTTCGTAGGTAGAGGTTCCACTGTATATGTAAATAATATTTATACTCTACTTTTATTAATCTGGTTTATTGGCTGAATATCTACCCCTGCCACATCCACTCTGTGTAAGTTTGTCCTGGAATATTCTACATAATTCCTAAGCATCCCAACAGTCTGTGGTCTCTTGCAAAAGGGTCCTGATCCTGGAGCAGGACTGGAACATCTGCCCGCAGACTCAAAGCCCAGGAGAGCTACCAAAGGGCCACCACCAAGTAGCTCCAGGCCCACTAATTTTGGCTGCGGCTGGAGATTCACAACGAAGTATATACAGTTTCTGCTCACCCAGGGCGGGCGTGGTGCCCGAGTCGCCCAGCCTGTTCTTTTGCTGGATCAACATTCCCCTTCCTTAATGAATTATTTAATTGGAAAGAAATGAAAGGCACAGCCAACATATTTCTTCTTCTTCCCTTCCCTCCTTTTCAAAACCTGGAGAAGGAAAAGGACCATGGGGTAGGTTTTTTTTTTGGGGGGGGGAGGTTTGTTCCCGGCTTTCGGGAGACCTGTTGCCTTTCTCCTTGGCGTCGCACACAGACACCAAGAAGACTTTGGCCAATTAACCGGAGCCCAGAGGAGGCAGGGCTGAGGGTTCAAAATGTGACTTTCCTGGCAACCTCCCTCCCTCCGTTCTTTTTATTTTAATAATAACAAACCTTTAAAGTTGTTTGACATCTGTAACAAACAGCTGGCGTCTTGTTCTGGAAGAATGTCCTTTTATTTCGGAGCAGGTTGAACTGCCATTAATAGTATAATTAGGTGATTATCAGCCATACAGCAGAAAACTGCTTAATTGCAGAGAGAGAGAGTGAGGGAGCGAGAGATGGAGAAAGGGGTTCATAGATATATCTTTTTTAATGGTTGCGTTTGTTTTAGTCTGCAGGAATTCCATGCCGTTTCCTCCCCACCTTTTTTGTTATTTGAGGCATCAATTACTAGCTTTGCACCTGGCAGCTGCTGGAGCGTTGCTGAATTCTGCCTCTGAGCATCCTCTTAGAGAGTGATGGGTCGCCCCCGGGAGTTCGGAAGAGGGGGGGAGATCAGGGATTAGGAAGGAGGAGGCTGTTTGTGAAAAAAGCTCAAGGATGGATTTGAGTCCAGGGATGCAGCAACAGGTGGGGCGATGTTGATCTCCGAGGTTGATGTGGGCCCACATTATGGTGGGGTCCTTGGTCCTTCCTGAGCTTGGTTTCCAGGAGGACTAAGGAGAACCTTAGGACAGTGATGGCAATCCTATGGCACGGGTGCCACAGGTGGCACACGGAGCCATATCTGCTGGCACGCAAGCCATTCATTGCCATAGCAAAGGACATTCCCGAGAGATTTCAGTTGTTGTAATTTGTGTACAATCCCTTACTAGCTGTTTCCATATCCCGACACCCAGTAATGGACAGCCAAATTTTTTACTGCCACACTGTGGGTGTGGCTTATATTGTGGGTGTGGCTTGGTGGTCATGTGACCGGGTAGGAGTGGCTTGCCGGCCATGTGACCAGGTGGGAGTGGCTTGGACAATCATCATCGTTCAAGTGAACTGTTGAAGTCCTCGACTTACAACCTCACCAGTGTCTTTTTCTGGGGTGACAATTTGCTTCGCGTTTCCCGCACTCGTTGCCCCTCGTCTCAGGTTGGGTAGCTAAGCGAACAGGTACCGGTCAGCTGTTGAGAAAAGAGGGGGGAGGAAATGGGCCCCCTGCAACTCCTGCCGGTGCTGGTCTCCCTGCCGCTTTCCGAGGAAGAGGAGGAGGACAGGAGGGGGGGATAGTCAGCTGCAGCTGGGCACACAGCTTCATTTTTGCCAGTGGAACTGCGCTCCACCCCGTCCTGCCTGCTGCCTGTTCTGTCGGGCTCTCTGGTACACTCCTCTGAAAAATTCACAGGTACAAATTTCAGACACACACACGTTTGAAAATTCAAAACAATGTTCTTTAAAATGAAAATTCACTTAACCTAAGCCCTCTTTTGGTATAGCCAAGAGCACTGGTCTCCAAACAAACTGGTAATTGGTACAAGTCCCTTATCAGTTCTGAGATACTTAGCTTGCAGCTGTGAGACAATTCACAGTCCTTCTTCTTTCACAAAGTGAAACAACCTTTGCTCTGGTTTAGTTTCAAAGCGGGGAAAAATCAACACATAAAAGGTCAAAGTCAGTAAAGCAGTCACGAAACACAACGATCAGATAATCCTCCACAATGGCCAAACCCACAGGCTGCTCTTTATAGCAGCCTCACTAATGACCACAGCCCCACCCAACCACAGGTGGCCTCATTTTCTTTGATAATACTCTCTCAGTTGTTGTTGCCTATGCATCGCTCTCCGCATGCGTGGCTGTATCATTAACTCTTGTTCTGAATCCAAGGAGGAGCTAGATAATTGATCTCCTTCTGAGCTGTCTGCCACACTCTCCTCCTCCCTGTCACTCATGTCTTCTTGATCAGAGGAGCCTTCATCATCAGATTCCACCGAGGGCAAAACAGGCCTGCAGCATGTGGATGTCTCCCCCACATCCACAGTCCTTGGGGCAGGAGCTGGGCCAGAGCTAACCACAACACTGCCCAGGCCCCACTCTTTGCATTGGGGACCCTGTGCCTTCAGACCTCTGCATACCAGTTGTCCAAAAGGAGCAAAGGGCCATGCTAATGCTCTAATTGTGGGTTTCCTGGAGGCGTGGTGGGTTTTTTTGTTTTATTTTTGCAGGGAAGCAGGTGGCCACATATTTGTGGGCTCGTCCTTCTCCTTCTACCTCTTGCCCCAGTTTGAAACATTTTGCAAACTCACAGCTGCCTCTGGAAGAAGCCTTTGCTTGCACAAGACCTTCGGGGCTTCAGGCACAATCCCCACCATCTCCCAGAGTCGAGAAAACAACCCTTCCCCCTACACACACACACACAAAACACACATACGTCCCAGTTACCCCCAGCTCCAAGCTTGCTAGCTTCTCAGGAGCCACTTCACCGTAACTTGGTGGGAGTGGGGTGGGTGGAGAGATAAAGTCCTAAGATTAAAAGCCAGTCAATCAGACCCTGTTGGCAGGAATGGAGAAGCCAGCCGTGTGTCTCGTCTTCCCCTCCCTGTCCTCCCCTCCTTGCGACACACACTCGGCACACAAAAAAAAGTCGGCACAGCTGAGCCGCTAACATGCGGGCGGCGTGAAGAGATGAAAGCCTGTGAGCAGAACGTGTCTGTCTCGCTTGAAGAGGAAATATAAAAAGAGGCCTCCAGCCACCTCCGAGCTGATTGTTCGGGGACCTGTTTCTTTAGCGGCTCAAAGGGAGCGAGAGAGACGGAGGTTTTCGATGGGTCATCGGCTCCATTGCCTGGAGAGGAAACGAGGGCTTCCGCGCGGTTCCTTCCGGGGGGGGGCAGCACACTGCTAGCCCCCCTTTCCCCCTCCTGGGAATAACAGAATAGCAGTGTCGAGAGGGGCCTCAAAGGTCTTCTAGTCCGACCCTCGGCTTGGTTGTGTGACCGACCGGCTTTTCTGAGCATCACAACCTTTTTTTATCAGTAGGCAACAGCTAGTTGACCCAGGCTGATAGGTGTCTGTAATGTTTGTTCGACACTTGAGAAAGTGGGGTGTGCCCTAGATTAGCTACTTAGAGTAGAATTCTTTATTGGCCAAGGGTGATTGGACACACGAGGAATTTGTCTTTGGTGCATAAGGTCTCCTAAGAACCTAAGAAGAGCCCGGCTGAGTCAGGCCAAAGCCCACCGAGTCCAGCATTCTGTGTCATACAGTGGCCCACGAATTGTCCATGGGGATCTTGAGCAGAAAGAGAAGGCAAGACCCTCCCTTTCCCTCGACCCCCAACAAATGGGACCCAAGGGAACCCTGCCTGCCTCAGTCAACATAGAGACGGCACTTGGACATCTGTTTCAATAAGGGAGAGAAAGAAGGAAGGAAGGAAGGAAGGAAGGAAGGAAGGAACATAAGAACATAAGAAGAGCCATGCTCTTACCGAGTCCATCATTCTGAGTCCCACAGTGGCAAGGAAAGTGAACACAAGAACAAGGGGGCCCAATCTGAGGTTAGTTGGGGGAAAGATCAAAAGCAACATGAGAAAATATTATTTCACTGAAAGAGTAGTAGACGCTTGGAACAAACTTCCAGCAGACACGGTTGGTAAATCCACAGTAACTGAATTTAAACATGCCTGGGATAAACATCTATCCATCCTAAGATACAATACAAGAAATAGTATAAGGGCAGACTAGATGGACTGTGAGGTCTTTTTCTGCCGTCAATCTTCTATGTTTCTATATATGGCTGACATTTTCTCTTTATTTACCTTTTTCTCTCTCTTAATATGACTTGTAAGAATCCTCGAGTCTTCTGAGAAGAATGGAGCGGTTTTGGCTCCTTTTTAATGTTCTGTGTTTTGTCTGTGTTTTTGTTTTGCCTCGAAAACATGTTTCTATGTTTCTACTCCTGGAATAGGTAATTGCATAAACCAACATATCGGCGCTTAGGGAATCCGACTGCTTTTGATAACAGATTGGAAACCTTCTCAACAGCCAGGAGGGCTTTGGGCCTGCCTGGATATTGGACAGCCCTTGGTCAGCCTAAGTGATTTATTGTGAGCTTCTGAAATGGTCTTTTGATGTGGTAGATAGGGCTTCACCATTTGCTCCAGGCCTGGATATGTTGCTTGGCTCCTCAGGTGTTACCAGGTCTTGTAGCTTCTCATCTCTAAAATGAGAACATTTAATCTTTTAGCCCTGGGCTGGTTGAAGAAGCGAAGGGTGATGATTACATTGAAATGGGGCTTCAAACAGGTTATGCTGATGCCTTTCTTCCAGTATGTAATTCTTAGATTTAGTGGTTGTTGTTGTTGCTGCTGTGGTATATATAACAACAATGTGGCAAGTTGCCAGTGTTGTCATCTTCCATCCAACACAAGGGGAAAATATCCCAATACTGAAGAAACAAGTTCCAAGATGATATACATTAGAAAGTAGGTAGCGTTTTCTCTTGTGTGTCACCTACATTTTATCATAATTATGATTCATGTGCCCACTTGATGTTCATGAGATGATTGGGAAGCCGGTGTAGGCTTGAGATAAAGCTGGTTGATGCATGTTTGCTGGAAGATGGGTTTTGGGTTCCCTTCTCCACTGGACAAGCAAATCCGTGGCCCATTGAGGGACCACAACACCCATGGGCCATTGATTTGCTTGTCTACTATGGAGAGATGAAAGTTGGAAAAAGGAGCCAGGTGTTTTTAACAGACCAAGCAGACATCTGGGCTCGTAGATTGGTCAATGATCTACCATGGAGGCAATACCAACCGAATAGATCTGCTTATTTATTTTATTTATTATTAGAGTTGGAAGGGAGCTTGCAGGTCATCTAGTCCAACCCCCTGCTGTTGCAGGAGACCCTACATCATGCTAGTCCAATAGCGGTCCAGTCTTTTCTTGAAGGTCACTAGTGTTGGAGCATTCACCACCTCCACTGGTTGATCACTCTCACCGTTAGAAAATTCCTTCTTATTTCCAGGTTGAATCTCTCCTTGGACAGCTTCCATCCGTTGTTCCTTGTCTGGCTCTCTGGTCCTTTGGAAAATAATGTGACCCCCTACTCCTTGTGGCAGCCCCTCAAGTATTTGAAGGCTGCTATCATGTCCCCCCTGGATCCCCACTTTGCTAGACTATCCATGCCCAATTGCTGCAACCTTTCCTCGTATGTTTTAGTTTCTATCCCCTTTATCATTTTGGTTAAGCTTTCTTGGTGATGGCCCCCTTCCCTGTCAAAGAGTGTATGCCCTCTTTGTTGGCCTTTCAAAGGATCTTGAAGGTCGGTCTCTTTAGGGGGGCATTAGAAAAAAATGTGTTGATTATTCTGATTCTCGGAGGGTTTTTGTTTGCCTGATGCAAACTGCTCAGAAATATTTGGAATAAAGTGACTCCAGTCAACAGGAAGTCATTAAATGCCAACCTCCCCTTACTTAACAAACCTTGATATAATCAATTGCCTGATCCTGTCCGTGTAACTATAGCGCAGTAGTTGTGTTCAAGGCTTCTGTCTACAACACACTTGCGGCTTTCATCTTGTTGAAGATAAACCTTTGACCTTCAACCCTTGGCCCTTTGGCCTTCAACACAGAGTGGTTTTTGTTGGGAGTTGCTTTCCGGAGACTAGAGGTCCATTTGGAGGTCATTTCCTTGGAAACGCTCGGCTCCCTCGGCCACCTACTTGGAGAGCAACGTGACTGTGGTCTCTGGGGACACATGGGTCAGTTCCAAACATGGCTGAAGTGCCTCTTCTCCCACTATCTGGGGCAGCTTTCACCAAAGCGTTCATGGGGGAGGAGGTTCCAAAGGTACATTTTTCACCTGGACCTTCTGGGTTTTTGCTTCTCGGTGGCACAGTGGTTAGAGTGCAGTACTGCAAGGTACTTCTGATCACTGGCTGCCAGCAGTTTGGCAGATCGAATCCCAGTAGGCTCATGGATGACTCAGCCTTCCATCCTTCCGAGGTGGGTCAAATGAGGACCCAGATTGTTGGGGGCAAGAGGCTCAGTCTCTGTAAACTGCTTAGAGAGGGCTGTAAAAGCACGGTGAAGCGGTATATAAATCTTCTCATCCCAGTTCTGGATTTTGGAAGTACTGTACCTCGGAAGAAGCTTCTTGGATGAAAAGTGGAACATTTTCAAGAAGGGCGGGAAACAACCAAGGAGATCCAGTTGCATTTTGAAAGGCACTTTGGGGACAATCATGACCTGGATGATTGAGAAGCTCCATCAAGGTGGATGAGGAAGGCTCCTCGGCGACCTATCAAAACCGCCTTTTGCCTCATGCATCCTGGTGGCCGATCAGGTCCCACAGAGTTGGGCTTCTCCAAGTCCCATCAGCCAAACAATGCCATTTGGCGGCATCCCCCTTAGGGGAAGAGCCTTCTCTGTGGTAGCCCTGGCCCTCTGAAATCACCTCCCTCCCTGAGATTTGCGCTGCACCCATCCTCTTGCCCTTTTGCAAGGCTTTAAAAACTCACTTCAGCCGGCAGGCTTGGGGGGTCGTGAGCGTTAATACCTGGCTCCCACCATTGAGATGAATCTTGTGGGTGATTGTTTTGATCGGCAGGACTTCTAGATTGTTTTTAGGTTGGGTTTCTTATTATTGTATTTACTTATATGTTGTAAGCCGTCCTGTGTCTGCGGAGAAGGGCACCCTACAAGTCCCACAAATAAATAAATGTGACGGCAGTTTCCAAGTCTCTTCAGGGCTTCACCAAGCAGAGGGAAAAATTTGGCTTCCGAAAACCAAATTAGAACTGGCAGGGTGGGGGGAATTTGCGACCCCGTTGCATGAAACGTCGGCCACCCTTCTCGAGGAAGGACCGAGAAATGGCCCCCTGCGAAGTGTGGCTTGTTGCCTTTGGAATCTTCAGGTTGCAAATGTCTGCCGAATAATTACGCCTTAATTTGTGATAATCCCAGGAGTGGAAGGGCAGGAAGGAGCCGAGGCTGGGAGGCAACTGTTCCCGTCTCCCCGTTGGGGTTTCTTCTCGGCTCAATTGGAGAAGGCCGGGGAGCTCTCTTGAACAGCGCCAGGAAGGAGTGGATCCCAGCGGCTGCTTCCCGTCTGCCTTGGTTGTGGGTTCAAGAGGGGGAGTTGGGGAGAAAGGAGTTTGAGTGCTGTATAGAACAGCCTTCATGGGAGGATTTAATCAGTGGCACAACTTGCTTCCTCCAGAGGTGGTGAGTGCTCCGACACTGGAGGTTTTGAAGAAGAGAGTGGGCAACCAACTTGTCAGAAAGCCAACTGGGGAAAAGAGTGGAGGAAGGATTTGTTCTCCCTCCACCACCCTCCTGGTCCTCCTCTCCTCTCCTCCTTTCGTTCTCCTTCCCCCTCTCCTTCTCTTCCTTCCCCCTCTCTCCACTTTTATTCTCTCCTCTCTTCTTTTCCCCTATCCTTCTCCTCCTCCTTCTCCTTCTTCCCCTCTCCTCTCCCCTCCTCTCCCCTTCTTTCGTTCTCCTCCCTCTTATTCTCTTCCTTCTCCTTTTTTCCTCTCTTCTTCTGTCCTCTCCTTCTCCTCCTCCTCCCTTTTCCTCTCATTCTCCTCCCTCCCCCTTCCCTCCTCTCCCCTTCTTTATCTCTCCCATCTCACTTTCCCCTTCCCCCTCTTTTCCTTCTCCTCTCCCTCCCTCCTCCCTCTCCTCTTTAAAGAAAACAAGAGTTTTGCCCCTGGTAATCCCAAGAAGTGTTGCGTGATGGCTCCTTGGGGATCCTGCGATCGTAGGTCCTTCGCGGGGTTAGGGAGATCTGGCTTGCAGGCCTGCAGCTGCTGTGGTCTGGCCAGGGCTGGTTATGACTCATAGAAGCGCTCTTCACAAGTCTGGCTCAGGAAGGAGATGTGTGTGTGTGTGTTTGTGTGAGCGCCCAGTCCTTTTATCTCTGACACCCCTGGGTTGCATTTCCTGAGCTTCTGGTGGCGAAAAGCTTAACTAGTGAGTCAGTCGGTCGGAAGACAAAGGCCAAGGCCAATCTGTGACACAGGATCTTTGGCAGAAGACCCGAGAGGTTGGGGGGTGGCACTTGGCATGGTGTATATAAACACACACACACACAAACACAGAGGGCCTTGGCTGCATTTTGCCAGAGTTCAGCTCAAGGGAAAGTCAAAGAAGATTCACGCCTTCCAGCTGCCCCCCCCACTGTCTCCCCATCTTTTTCTCACCCCAAATAAAGACACAACCCCTTGGCTAAATTGGAGACCTTCCTCTTGAAACCATGCAAGCAGTTATGTGGGCAATGGTATCTATCTATCTATCTATCTATCTATCTATCTATCTATCTATCTATCTATCTATCCATCCATCCATCCATCCATCCATCCATCCATCCATCCATCTATCCATATAATCTATCTAATCTATCTAATCTATCTATCTATTGGATTTTATGCCGCTTTAATACTGGCATTTGCTTACCCTCATGAGCATTTCTGACTGAGCCTCCAATGTTCTCAGGTGTGTCTCAGGGACATCTTGCAATAGTTTTTCCAGTTCAATTCAATTTTCAATTCAATTTATTAGATTTGTATGCCGTCCCTCTCTGAAGACTCCAGTTGTTGTCTACATTGGTGGTGTGTGTATGTGTAATGTTTGTTTGCAACATTTGCGTGGAGGTTCCATCAACAAGTCTGGCTATTGTCAGGTTGGGAAAGTCTGTTGCCTTCCCCTCCCCTCCCTTGGTCCTCCGAGGTCTCTGCTTAATGGCTTCCATTCAGGGACCTGCCTGGTGATGATGAAAGAATCCCACACATTTGCAAGAAGGCCAGGGAATCAATCAGGCCAGGTGGTTTGTTTGGCTCTCTTGGAGTCTCTGCCACACCTTCTGGCTTTCTTTTGCTCAGGGTCTCTTGCACAAATCCAGCCTCCGTGATCTCACAATGGGTTCTATCTAGGTCAGGGTGCCTCCTCAACCTTCTCAAAGCGACTGTTGAGTTGCCCAGGATGAGAAAGACGGATCTAGGTGAAGGGTGCTTGGTTGTTTCTGGCACATCTTTCATTATTCAAGCTAGGTGATATTATCGGCATTGATGATGTTCCCTAGTTGGATCGTGAAACATCTTCAACAAAGCTGCCACGATTAGAGAGCACCAAGGTCTGTTGTTGTGGTTGTGGTGGTTCTTCTTCTTCTTGTTTTCCTTGTTGTTGTTCAGAAGAATCTTCTCCTTCCTCTCCTTCCTCTTCTTTGTCCTCCTTCTCCTCCTCTTCTTCTACTACTCCTTCTCCCTCTCCTTCCTCTTCCTCCCCCTCCTCCTCCTACTTCCTCTTTTTTCCTCCCCTTCCTTCTCCTCTTTTTCCTCTTCCTCCTCTACTTCTTCCTCTTCCTCCTCTGACTTTCTTCTTCTTCTTCTTCTTCTTCTTCTTCTTCTTCTTCTTCTTCTTCTTCTTCTCCTCCTCCTCCTCCTCCTCCTCCTTCTCCTTCTTCTCCCCCTTCCTCTTTTTTCCTCCTCTTCCTCCTCCTCTTTTTCCTCCTCTTCCTCCTCTACTTCTTCCTCCTCCTCCTCCTCCTCCTCCTCCTCCTCCCCTCAACTCACCTCCCTTGTGGTGCTGACACGCCTCACTTTTTCAAGCCTTCCGCTGTGATCCGTTGGCTAGTTTGTCATTTAGCTGTTTGGAACCAGTGCAAATAGTGACATTTGCCGAGCATAAAAATTCAATTAAATTCCAGAAGGCAGATTAAATATAAGTGAATTTTAATAATTTGCTTTAAAGGCTGAGGATTACTGTAGGCGAATGGGAGGAAATGATGCTCGTGTGATGTAGGGGGTTATGTTTTTTGGCACCGATATAAGGGATCGCTAGCTGAATGCAATCAATCTCGTTAACTCATTGCTTGGGTGTGAGGTCAGGGAGAAGAAGGAAGGGCCGATGTTTGCACTGCTCCAAGGGACCTTGGAGGTCTTCTAGTCCAACCCCCTACTTAGGCAGGAAACCCTACACTACTTCAGACAAATGGTTAGCCAACATCTTCTTAAAAACTTCCAGTGTTGGCGCATTCACAACTTCTGGTGGCAAGCTGTTCCACTGATCAATCATTCTGACTGTCAGGAAATTTATCCTTAGTTCTAAGTTACTTCTCTCCTTGTTTAGTTTCCACCCATTGCTTCTTATTCTACCTTCAGGTGCTTTGGAGAATAGGTTGACTCCTCCTTCTTTGTGGCAACCCCTGAGATATTGGAAGACTGGTATCATGTCTCCACTGGGCCTTCTTTTTGTTAGAGATACCCAGTTCCTGCAACCATTCTTCATATGTTTTAGCTTCCAGTCCCCTAATAATAATAATAATTTATTAGATTTGTATGCCGCCCCCTCCGGAGACTCGGAGACCTAATCCTCTTTGTTGCTCTTCTCTGCACTTTTTCTAGAGTCTCAACATCCTTTTTGCATCGTGGCGACCAAAACTGAATGCCGGATTCCAAGTGTGGCCTTACCAAGGCCTTATAAAGTGGTATTAACCCTTCACGTGATCTTGATTCCCTCCCTCTGTTGATGCAGCCTAGAACTGTGTTGGCTTTTTTGGCAGCTGCTGCACACGGCTGGCTCCTATTTACCAAAGCTTTATAAATTGTCCCATTCTGTTGCGATGGCATCCTCGCCTTTATTAATCTCTTACCTTCACAGTAGATAAGTTGGCAGTAGATTTTTTTTACTTTTCTGGTGGCACAAAATGGGCTCAACCGGTGACATCTCGCCTGGAGACCTTATTTGGCACCCTGTGACCCTGTCCCTTCTGCCGCCATCCCTTGCCGTGTTCGCCTTACAAGAATAAACGTGTTGGATGACCAGCTGCCCAGCCGCCCAGCCAGCAGGCTTCTTTCCAACAGGCGCAGATGCCAGGCAATTGCCATCTTGCTCGCTGCCGCTCACAGGGCCAAGATCACCTGTCTGTCTGTCAAGAAGCAGGCTCGGTTGCCCTGGTGACAGAAAAAGGTGGGCTCCAAATTGCATTTGGCGAGAAGCCCAAATCTTTTGTGCACGCCTGTGTTTGCTGGCTGCTGGCGAATTCAACCCACAATCTTGTTTCATATCCTGTAAGGTAGCAAACTTTGGTTCGCCGATCTTGGGGGTTTTTTGAGTCAGGGGGCAGAATTACAGTCAGGCGGTAGGGAAAGCGAGTAGAATGCTTGGCTGCATAGCTAGACGTATCACAAGCAGGAAGAGGGAGATTGTGATCCCGCTGTATAGAGCGCTGGTGAGACCCCATTTGGAATAATACTGTGCTCAGTTCTGGAGACGTCACCTACAAAAAGAGATGGATCAAACTGAATGGGCTACAAAAATGGTGGAAGGTCTTAAGCATAAAACGTATCAGGAAAGACTTCATGAACTCCATCTGTATAGTCTGGAGGACAGAAGGGAAAGAGGGGACATGATCGAAACATTCAAATAGGTTAAAGGGTTAAATAAGGTTCAGGAGGGAAGTGTTTTTAATAGGAAAGTGAACACAAGAACAAGGGGGCACAATCTGAGCTTAGTTGGGGGAAAGATCAAAAGCAACATGAGAAAATATTATTTTACTGAAAGAGTAGTAGATCCTTGGAACAAACTTCCAGCAGACGTGGTTGGTTCTTGTGTTCACTTTCCTATTAAAAACACTTCCCTTCTGGACCTTATTTAACCCTTTAAGGTATTTAAATGTTTCCATCATGTCCCCCCTTTTCCTTCTGTCCTCCAGACTAGACAGATTGAGTTCATGAAGTCTTTCCTGATAAGTTTTATGCTTAAGACATTCCGCCATTTTTGTAGCCCGTCTTTGGACCCCTTCAATTTGATCCATCTCTTTGTGTAGGTGAGGTCTCCAGGACTGAACTTTGAAAAGCAATGGGCAACAGCTGGAGTGCTCAGAGAGACAGCTCTGTGTGCAACCCCTGGTTCATATGCCATTGGTTTGCCATTGTGGCCCTACAACATAAGGAACCTTCATCCAATCCCCCATGGATCCATTTGCCCGCCCAGAGGCCTATACATCCAATCAATGAAATTAAATTTCTCAGCCTTCTCTATCTGGAAGGACCAAACATCTCCAAGCGAAACCTCTTTCCCTTGCTGTCCAGATCCTCTCTACACCAGAGGTCTTCAAACTTGGCAACTTTAAGACGTGCGGACTTCAATTCCCAGAATTCAACCACAACAACACAAGAGCACGCAACAGATTCAAACTTAATACAATCTGAAGTTAGTTGGGGGAAAGATCAAAGGCAACATGAGAAAATATTATTTTATTGAAAGAGTAGTAGATCCTTGGAACAAACTTCCAGCAGACGTGGTTGGTAAATCCACAGTAACTGAATTTAAACATGTCTGGGATAAACATATATCCATTGTAAGATAAAATACAGGAAATAGGATAAGGGCAGACTAGATGGACCATGAGGTCTTTTTCTGCCATCAGTCTTCTATGTTTCTATGTTTCTAATATTAACCGCTTCAAACTTGACTGTAAAAAATATGACTTTAACAATCGAGTTGTCGAAGCGTGGAACTCATTACCGGACTCAATAGTGTCAACCCCTAACCCCCAACATTTCTCCCTTAGACAATACACGATTGACCTCTCCAGGTTCCTAAGAGGTCAGTAAGGGGTGTACATAAGTGCACCAGTGTGCCTTTCATCCCCTGTCCAATTGTCTTTCCTTTATCTCATATATCATATATATTTTCTTCCTTTCATATATCTTCTCCTCTATTTTTACATATTATCTTTATATATATTACTTCATGTCTATTCTCTTCCATATGTATTGTGTATTGGACAAATGAATTCTGGGAGTTGAAGTCCACACGTCTTAAAGGTGCCAAGTTTGAAGACCTCTGCTCTACACCTTGCTAGCCTTTCTTCCGTGTCTTATGCGTCCACATGGAAAGTGTGAAGGTGGAAGGAACACAGCTGACCATGCTGGGGTTGCACTGTCCCTGCACCTTCCCCTAATTTGCAAGCAAGCTGGTTGCAATTGTATCCATCTGGTTTTTCCTTGCTTAAAACTGCTCTCCCCCTTCCTTGCAATTCCAGGGAAGAACCTCAGCCAACGTCTCGCTTTTGGGTGGTTGCTCCCCACATGGAGCTGTGTGGTCTCCCCCTGCCAATCTGGTCCTCCTGCTGGCTGAGCTTCCACCCTGGATGGGGTGGGGAGGGCTCCGTAGACCCCCACCCCCAGCCCTCCTTTTCCAGAGAGAGACCCAGTTCCTTCCTCAACCTTCTCCAGTGGGTGAAAGCCACCTGCCACCTGCTATGCTTGGCCCCAACCCTGGCCAAGAGTCACAGCTGCTTTGGAGAGCCAGCTCCCAGCCCTGGCTTGGTTGGTGCGTTATCCATTCTCACGCCTGTGGATTTCGGACAGCGAGTCTTGTTGCTCGCTGTTGTCCACCCCCACCCCCCCATGGAGTTCTTGGATCATCGCAGCTTTGGAGAGTGAAGGGAAAAATCTGGCCTCTATTCTGTGCCATCTCTGCGCTGCCTCTACCCCCACCGCCCACCTTGTGCTTCCAGCCACGAGAGAGGTCCAAGTATCGTTTGCACACCAAGGCAGCTCGGTTGGTGCCGTAGCCCAACTGCCAGTCAGATGGATACTTTGGATGGGGGATTTCTCCATCCTTGCGTTTTGGAAGGCTGGAGGCCTTTGTTGCAAAGGAGAGGAGCGGCGTTGGTAGTACCTGATAGGCCTCTTTTCATAGGATGGAGTCAGCGTTCAGAATGGGTTGTCCTCGTCCACTCAGAAATGAGGACCAGGTCTGTTGCTTTTAGCAGGATCCGCCCTTCTAGAACCCGGCTTTGACTCTGTCCTCAGGCTGGATGGACATGGCTACTTGAGCTCCGTTCCTGAATTTATTTATTCAATTTTTTTAATGCCGCCCTTCTCCTTGGACTCAGGGCGGCTTACAACATGTTAGCAATAGCACCTTTTTAACAAAGCCAGTGTATTGCCCCCACAATCCGGGTCCTCATTTGACCCACCATGGAAGGATGGATGGCTGAGTCAACCTTGAGCCGGTGATGAGATTTGAACCGTTGACCTGCAGATCTAGCAGTCAGCTTTAGTGGCCTGCAGTAGTGCACTCTACCCCACTGCGCCACCTCGGCTCGTTCTCTTTCAATTGCAGATTGACCCTTGATTTTGCTCAATCGATAGGGCTGTTTCTGTATTATGACTCTTCTAACTCCAAACACGGAGAAGGCATCAGAAGGATTGAAATCTTCTTGGAAAAAATGATTGACTTCTACATCTTCCAAAGTCCTTTACTGAAGAAGGCCACTTCTTAGGTCAGTGTCTCTCAACTGTGGCCACTTGCCCATGGATGGACTTTGACTCCCAGCTGTGCTGGGTGTGGAATTCTAGGAGTTGAAGTCCACCCATTGGAGAAACGCTGGCTTAGATCTTTGATGGTTGCAAACTACTGAAGATTCCCTGTTTGTAAACCTATGGGTGGAGCAGGAAAGTACCTAGGAATTACCAAGTGAAGAAGATGTAGCGGCCCACCCTTTAGATTGGGGGAGTTTTCTGCTGGAAACAGGCTGAGGTTAATGAGGTCTTTGTTGAAGACTTTGAGCCATCCACCCCATCTCCTCTTCCGAGCCCAAAGCATGTACAATGTCAGAATGGTGGTTAGAGTTGGAGGACAACTGTTGGACTCCTTGGTGCTGTCTGAGTGTGATTCCTTTCTTGCAGACGTTTCGTGACCAAAACCAGGTAACATCATCAGTGCTAGAAGAGAGTGGGATTTGGGGGGAGGAGGAGGAGGAGGAAAAGAGGAGGAGGACTGTGGATTCCTTAGTGTTCTCTCAGCATGGCTCTTTTCTTTTCTTCTAGTGTAATTATATAGTTTAGATAATGCAATATCTGAGGACCCAGATTGTAAGCCTGACTCTGTAAGCCGCTTAGAATAGAATAGAATAGAATAGAATAGGAATAGACATTTGTCAAGAATCATGATGTATAAACACTTAACGATTGTCATAGGGGTCAACTAAGCAATGAAGAAACAATCAATATTAATAAAAATCTTAGGATACAAGCAACAAGTGACAGTCATACAGTCCTAAGTGGGAGGGAAAAGATGATAGGAATGATGAGAAAAAACTAGTGGAAATAGAAGTGCAGATTTAGTAAAAAGTATGACAGTGTTGAGGGAATTATTTGTTTAGCAGAGTGATGGCGTACGGGAAAAAACTGTTCTTGTGTCTCGTTGTCTTGGTGTGCAGGGCTCTGTAGCAAAGTTTTGAGAGTCGGAGATTAAACAGTTTGTGTCCAGGATGTGAGGGGTCAGTAAATATTTCCCCCCTCTCTTTTCGACTCGTGCAAAGAGGGCTGTAGAACACTAAGCACTATTGCTATTTATAAAAAAAGCAACCAATCTCGGAAAGCACCAAGGCCCGCACCGTTCAACCTTGAGCTACAAATATTCTCCTTTATACGTTGAGGATTCTGTAGTTTTGAGTTGTGGCATTCCATCTTCAGCTGAGCCAAGCCAACACAGCAAGAGAGGGCCTAACAAAACGTACAAGCACACTGTTGAAAGCAGAGACAGCACTTTGCCACTTAAATAATGAAGTGTACGTACAGGCGCACACCTATTTTTAAAAGTGATAAGTACCCAGACCTGTGGCAGTTGGCAAAGGGAGGTATCGGAAGCGCCACATTCCTTCCAGCCTCCTACCTTGGGAGGAAAGCCTCTTTCAAGGCAGGATCTGGTGCCAGGAGGCTCATGAATAATTTGAGATCCGCGGGCAAAACACACCAGGATGCCTTTTCTTTCAGAAGAATTGGATTGCCTCATTTGGATGCAAATGTATGCACATTTAATTGATCACTCAGCTCAAGGCATAGGCTAAGATTTCCTTAACCAGGTTACAGATGTAATAACATTCGTGCTGGGTGTTAAACAGGATTGTGGGCAGCAAAACCCGGCCACTATATCGGGGGCAAAATCCTGCAGGTTCTGGAGAACCGGTAGCAGAACTTTTGAGTAGTTTGGAAAACCGTCAAATACCACCTCTGGCTGGACCCCCCAGAATGGGTGAGAATGGGGATTCTTTCTTTCTTTCTTTCTTTCTTTCTTTCTTTCTTTCTTTCTTTCTTTCTATTTATATTTATTTATTCATTCATTCATTCATTTATATTTCTTTCTTTCTTTCTTTCTTTCTATTTATTTCTATTTATTTATTTATTTATTCATTCATTCATTCATTCATTTATATTTCTTTCTTTCTTTCTTTCTTTCTTTCTTTCTTTCTTTCTTTCTTTCTTCTTTGTTTGTTTGTTTGATTTTTATGCCGCCCTTCTCCTTAGACTCAGGGCGGCTTACAACATGTTAGCAATAGCACTTTTTTAACAGAGCCAGCCTCTTGCCCCCACAATCCGGGTCCTCATTTGACCCACCTCGGAAGGATGGAAGGCTGAGTCAACCTTGAGCCGGTGATGAGATTTGAACCGCTGACCTTCAGATCTACAAGTCAGCTTCAGTGGCCTGCAGTACAGCACTCTACCTGCTGCGCCACCCCAGCTCATCAGATTTTGCAGTATCCTCCCACTGCCCACCAAGCCACGACCACAAAACCGGTAGGGAAAAATTTTGAATTTCACCCCTACAGTAGATTCATCCATAGGAATTCTTTTCACCACGGTGGTGCAGTGGTGATAGTACCGTACTTGCAATCTACTTCTGCTGATCATCGGTTGCCACCAAGTTTGGCAGATCGAATCTCAGTAGGCTCCAGGTTGACTCAGCCTTCCATCCTTCCAAGGTGGGTCAAATGAGGACCCAGATTGTTGGGGGCAAAAGGCTGACTCTCTGTAAACCATTTAGGGAAGGCTGGAAAGCACTGTGAAGTGGTATATAAGTCTAAATGCTATTGCTAATTGTCCTGCAGCAGCTCAGCAACTCTGCGGAGAGGGGCGGCATACAAATTTAATTAAGAATAAATTTAATAAATAAACTCTGCATGCAGATTATTCCACATTCAATAATTTGCATTTCTCTTTTCTTAAACGAAAGAGAAAGAATAGTTATATTGGAAGGGATGAAAAACCCTCTTTGGAGGGTGGAAGGGAACTTGGGAAACTGTGGCTAGAGGAAAAAACCCAACCAAATATTTTTGAAATACAGGTAGTCCTTGATTTATAACAGTTTGTTTAGTGACCTTTCAAAATTAGATGGGCACTGAAAAAATTGGCCGTTTTTCACACTGGTGACCATTACAGTATCCCCAGGATCACTCAGATGTTGACTCCCATTTATGGCGGTCTCAATGTCCAGGTGTCACCTGATCCCCTTTTGTGATCGTCCAACACACAGATTCACTTAACAACCACGTTCCCAACTGAACGCCATCACTCTACTAAACAAATAATTCCCTCAACACTGTCAGACTTTCTACTAAATCTGCACTTCTATTCTACTAGTTTTTCTCATCATTCCTATCATCCATTTCCTCCCATGTTGACTGTATGACTGTAACTTGTTGCGTATATCCTAAGATTTTTATTAATATTGCTTCTTCATTGCTTATTTGACCCCTATGACAATCATTAAGTGTCGTACCACATGATTCTTGACAAATGTATATTTTATTTTATGTATGCTGAGAGCATCTGCACCAAGACAAATTCCTTGTGTGTCCAATCACACTTGGCCAATAAAAATTCTATTCTATTCTATTCTATCAAGCCGAGTGATTCCTTAACAACAGTGGTGAGAACTTGGTCCTGTCTTTTCCTGGGAACCACAAGTGACACATCGCTTGCACGTCTACATTAAATACACACCACTCTTTCCCCCCCCAACGCGGGGCAGCGATTGGTAGCAGATGGTGCTCGTATTAGGAAAATGAAAATACAGGCAATAAATTTGCTATTTGCCAGAGTTAATTTCTTATCCCTAGGTAAAACCTTCCCACTGGCCTACACACCACGCCATCTGCGTGTTCATAAAAATACATTATGTTGCGACGGTTGGGCTGCGTGCGAGCATGTTGGGGGTTTGTGCGCACCGGCTCTGTAGCGCACTTGGGGAGAAGTACAGTGGAGGAAGTTTGGGTTTAAATCTGGCCTCATAGAAACATAACAGATTGATGGCAGAAAAAGACCTCCTGGTCCATCTAGTCTGCCCTTATACTCTTTCCTGTCTTTTTTAACTCAGGATGGATCTATGTTTATCCCAGGCATGTTTAAATACTGTGGATTGACCAACCACGTCTGCTGGAAGTTTGTTCCGTGCATCTACTACTCTTTCAGTAAAATAATATTTTCTCATGTTGCTTCTGATCTTTCCCCCAACTAACCTCAGATTGTGCCCTCTTGTTCTTGTGTTCACTTTCCTATTAAAAACACTTCCCTCCTGAACCTTATTTAACCCTTTAACATATTTAAATGTTTTGATCATGTCCCCCCTTTCCCTTCTGTCCTCCAGATGATACAGATGGAGTTCATTAGGTCTTTCCTGATACTTTTTATGCTTAAGACCTTCCGCCATTCTTGTAGCCCGTCTTTGGACCCGTTCAATTTTGTCAATCTCTTTTTGTGGGTGAGGTCTCCAGAACTGAACAAGCAGCACAGATGACTCAAACGTTTCCTCGAAGCAAAAGTGGGAAGGTTGCATTGTCGCTTCCTCCTGGGGAGTGAGGAGGAAGCGGATTGTGCCGAGAGGCATCCGATCTGCACAGTTCTGGATCTTAACTCCGTTTGACTCCTCTTTGGGCTGCCCTGTAGGTGCCTGCGGAAGAAGCAGGAACGGCAAAGAGGCGAGGAATGCTCTGGGTTGCTGGAGGGTGGAATAAGAGAACCTAGAGAGAAAGCACGCCAGGACTTCTCTTGACTCTTATCTTGGACAGGTGAGAGGAGTGGAGAGAATAGTTGGAAAGGGACCTTGGAGGACTTCTATGCGGACCCATGTCTGCTGGCATGCAAGCCGTTGCCCTAGCTCAGCTCCCGCGCTCATGTGGACGCCCGCAAGTTGATTTTCAGCTCTTGCAGAGGCTCTGGAAAGGCACTTTTTGGCCTCTGGGAAGCTTAGGAGGGCATTTGTGCCTTTGCCAGGCTCCAAGAAAGCCTCTGCAGCCTGGGAGGGCGAAAAATGGGCTTAATGGGCCCACCAGAAGTCAGGAAACGGAGATTAGATTAGATTAGATTTATTGGATTTATATGCCGCCCCTCTCCGCAGACTCGGGGCGGCTCACAACAATGGCAAAACAATACATAGTAACAAATTCAATACTCACCAATCCAATTACAATTTTAAGCTAAAACATTAATAAAAAACAACCCCAGAATATCATTGTTTCTTAATTCTTAGGTTAATTTTAACCATTTCTGCACAATGTATAATTTTTCTCCAATATTAGCTCTTCCTGTGGTATTTCTTCATTTTTTCACATTTGAGCAAAAGCTATTCCAGCTGCGGTTGTAATATGGATTATCAAATATAGGTGATTTTTATTGAGGTGTTGCTGTAAGATTCCTAAAAGAAAGCATGTTACACCAACACTCCGCAGTCTGCACTGGTTGCCGATCAGTTTCCGGTCACAATTCAAAGTGTTGGTTATGACCTATAAAGCCCTTCATGGCACCGGACCAGATTATCTCAGGGACTGCCTTCTGCCACACGAATCCCAGCAACCAGTTAGGTCCCACAGAGTGGGTCTTCTCCGGGTCCCATCAACCAAACAATGTTGCTTGGCGGGACGCAGGAGAAGAGCCTTCTCTGTGGTGGCCCCGGCCCTCTGGAACCAACTCCCCCCAGAGATTAGAATTGACCCCACCCTCCTTGCCTTTCGTATGCTTCTTAAAATCCACCTCTGCCGCCAGGCATAGGGGAACTGAGATACTCTTTCCCCCTAGGCCTTTACAATTTTATGCATGGTATGTCTGTATGTATGTTTGGTTTTATAATAAGGGTTTTTAACTGCTTTAATACTGGATTGTTATATGCTTTTTTAATTAATGTTGTTAGCCGCCCCGAGTCTACGGAGAGGGGCGGCATACAAATCCAATCAATCAATCAATCAATCAATCAATGGTGTCAACTCTTGATGCTGGACCAGAAGACCCCAGTTCCTGCATTCTGTTCAATTCTGCCCCCCTTCCCCTGGTCAAGATCAAATCTCTGTCTTGGCCACCTCCTCCTGTCCCTTCCCAAACCAGGCGATTCCCAGGCCTGCTTTCATTCCTGCACCTCGCAGCCGTTCACCCTCCTCGGTTGGCGAGATTGATAGAAATTGCAGCTGACCTCTGCTAGGACAGGAAGCGTTATCATTAATACTCCCATATTTTCCCCCGGGTTCCGCATGACACATAAATCTCCTATCAACTCAGGCAGGCAAACCAGCCTGCCAGGCGCCTTCTATACACACACACACACCGCCCTTCTCCACAAACGTGTGTATCGGGGATTTGAGCCAAAGCCTCCCGGTCCAGCCAAAGGAGGCTGAGAGGCAATAGTGTGGGGATGGGAGAAAAGGCCCCCTAGGACAGGGGGGGCAGGTGCTACCTCCTGCTTCTTTTCGTAGTGATTTCAGGACAGTCGGGGGCTTCCTGGGCCAATACGAATGCTACCTGCACTCCTGATTTGCAGGTGAGTCACCAACACAGAGCTCCAACATTGCACATAGATGTGATTGCACCTCATAGATGTGCCCCTGCCCTCTTATTTCCCTGCCTCTTCAAGTTTCAAGTTTTATTGGATTTATATGCCGCCCCTCTCTGAAAACTCGGGGCGGCTAACAACAATCATAAACAATATACAATGATAATCCAATACTAAAAGCGAATTAAAACCCCTTAATATACAAAACCAAATAATACATACAAACATACCATGCATACAATTGTAAAGGCCTAGGGGGAGAAGAAGTCTTAATTCCCCCATGCCTGGCGGCAGAGGTGGGTCTTAAGTAGCTTACAAAAGGCAAGGAGGGTAGGGGCAATTCTAATCTCTGGGGGGAGTTGGTTCCAGAGGGCTGGGGCCGCCACAGAGAAGGCTCTTCCCCTGGGTCCCGCCAAGCGGCATTGTTTAGTTGACTCTTCCAGCTGGGCTCCAGATTAGCATTTAGCAATAGCATTTTGGACTTATCTACCGCTTCACAGTGCTTTTACAGCCCTCTCTAAGCAGTTTACAGAGAGTCATCATATTGCCCCCAACAATCTGGGCCCTCATTTGACCCACCTGGAAAGGATGGGAGGCTGAGTCAACCTTGAGCTGGTCAGGATTGAACTCCTCGCAGTGCACAGAGTTAGCCTGCAACACAGTATTCTAACATAGAAACATAGAAAGATTGACGGCAGAAAAAACCTCCTGGTCCAGCTAGTCTGCCCTTCTACTATTTCCTGTATTTTATCTTAGAATGGATCTATGTTTATCCCAGGCACGTTTACATTCAGTGACTGTGTCTTTACCAACCACGTCTGCTGGAAATTTGTCCCAAGCATCTGCTACTCTTTCAGTAAAATAACCATTGGGAGAGAAGGAAGGAAGGAAGGAAGGAAGGAAGGAAGGAAGGAATAGCAATAGCATTTAGACTTATATACCGCTTCATAGTGCTTTACAGCCCTCTCTAAGTGGTTTACAGAATCAGCTCTTGCCCCCAAAAATCTGGGTCCTCATTTGACCCACCTTGGAAGGACAGAAAGCTGGGTCAACTTTGAGTCTGGTGAGATTCTATCTGCCAAACTGCTGACCACTGGTGAACAGCAGAGGTGGCCTGCAGATGGTCTTTCAGTAGGCAGAAGGCTGATTTTGGCTTCCCGTCACAGCCTATCCGCCCAAATGGGTGCCTTGTAGATGCCTATCCTGCCCGCCTGGCATTCTCACCGTTCCTGCCCTAGATGCCACCAACCAGATGTGGTTGGCTGTGCAGATGTGGGGTAAGCATGGTATGCTTACCAGGTCCTTGGGTACACCCCGCTCTTCTGTGCATGCATTTTAAGAGCCGGGGTGGCCCAGTGGTTAGAGTGCAGGCTACTTCAGCTAACTGCTAGCTGTAGTTCAGCAGTTCAAATCTCACCACCAGCTCCAAGTTGACTCAGCCTTCCATCCTTCCTTGGTGGATCAAATGAGAACCCAAATTGTTGAAGGCAAGAGGCTGATTCTGCCAACCACTTAGAGAGGGCTGTAAAAGCACTATAAGCGGTATATAAGTCTAAGGGCTATTGCTTTTAAAAATCTATGCTGGACATGTGTTTACGCTTGTGTAGAGTCTCGCAGAGTATCTTAAGATGGCTTACAAACCCTGGATGGAGTTTTAATAGACAGAGAAGAGGACCAGCCTCACGTGGGGCAACCAGAGAAGAGAGAAGGAGGGCACAGAAGCAAGGAAGGGGCAGCTGAGAGGCCCTTGGTGGCACAGTGGTTAGAGTGCACTACTGCCAGCTACTTCTGCTGATCACCGACTGCCAGCAGTTCAAATCTCACCACCAGGTCAAGGTCAACTCATCCTTCCATCCTTCCGAGGTGGGTCAAAAGAGGACCCAGATTGTTGGGGACAGGAGGCTGATTTTGTAAACTGCTTAGAGAAGGCTGTAAAGCACTGAAAAGCGGTATATAAATCTAAATGCTATTGCTGTGATGTGCAAGTCAGAACTGGAGAAGTGAATAGCTTTGACCTCAGCAGATGGTCGGCTCAAAGATCTCCTGGAGGTGGGTGGGTGTTAAGCTCCCTCTGAACTGCTCCAAGACCTGGTCGAGTGATGGCAAGGGTGCCACATATGTGTCTTTGGAGACAGGAGGCACATTGCTAGTGAGGTTGCAGAAGACGGTTGCAAAAAGGCCCTGCATCTGGAGTTTTGACCCTTGAGGACACCCTTGACAGAACTGACCCCCCCTCTGAACACCCCCCAACCCTCTCCACCGCCCTGGGTCCCCTGAGTTTGCTCTTTCCCGCCCCTCCCTTCCGCCCCCTCCCTCCCCCCTTTCTCTTCCCCCCCCCTCTGCCAGCTAAAGCCTGGGCGAATGTCTAATCTCCCAATTTTATTCGTTAGAGCTCCAGCCTGATTTACATAATCCACATAATCACCCCGGTTTTAATTGCCCACAACTCTGCGGAAAAGATCATGTGGTTAAGTGGTAAATCATAATTAGATAAATAATTGGTTTGGCCACAGCAAGCTGCTTTGTTATACCTGCCATCTGCTGGGCAAGTCGGCCCCCCCTCCCTTTCAATTAGAACAATGGGCCTTGGGTGGCCCCTCCCCTTTCTTATCTGCAGAGGGGGCAATGGAGGGGGGTGGGGGGTGGGAATGACAGAGCCTGGATCCCTGCCCAGCCCCCCCTCTCTCTCTGTGCATGGCTCGTTCCCATCCGAGCATCCTTCACAGATGCATTTAGCCATTGGTTAACTGAGCCGGCTTATTGCATCAGAATGAGACATTTGACTTCTTTGCATAAAAGGGAGAATGGGAGGGGGCAGGAGGGGGTCGCAGGGGAGCTGCTGCATTGGGAGGAAAATGCGTAGCCCTCGGGGGTCTTCCCATTAGTTCTGCACCACTGGCGCATCCATAGGGCCAGATATTGTGCATGCGGCGAAAGAGAGAAGTGCGGAGTGACCATTAATGGGAGGGGAGTTAACTCACCTGGTCATTCCCCTCCCCTTCGAGGAAGGAATCTCCTTAGGGTGGGGGCTTCCAAGAAGTGGATTTTGGAGGTTTTGTGCTTTGCTTTTAAGGGAGACTTATTTGTGGGGTTGTATGCAATGATGGGCTCCTACAGGTACACAGAACCGGTAGAAAAAAAATTGATTTTTTTTTCTTTTTTTCCCTTCTGGTCTGTGGGTCTGTTTTTCCTATCACAGTAAATGAGGTTGAATGTGTATAATTTTAGAAGAGCTGTGCATTTGTGTGTGTGTGTACATACACCTACAGTTTATATAGTAGATAATGTCTATTTTTGTGTGCCTATGTGTAATATGTAGATACACCTATGGGATATATACATAGAATTAAATAGTATATTTTGGAGGTTCAGTAATGGTAAATAAATGGGGAAATTGTCTCTCTTTGAGGCGAGGAGAGGCCAGGCACCCTAACCCTAACTCTTGGTGTGAGTGACGTCAAGTTGACCACCTTTAAGCCAGTCTCATGACCTTTAAGCCATCCCCGGTCACATGACCATCAGGCCACCTGGTTATATGGCTGGCAAGTCACACCCACAAAATAAGCCACACCCACAACGTGGTAGTAAAACATTTTGCAGCCCTTCCCTGGTTATATGTCTGTGCTTTTGTGGGCAAGGGGCATTTCACCCTAGGGGAGTTTTAATGCTTTGCACACACACCCGTTTCCGGATTCCACTCTCCATCCTTTAAGCTCCTGGTCTGCAGAGATGTTTTACAGGTGGTGCCCCTACCTCAAATAAAATTTTAATCTCTCCCAGGTGGCGTATAGAAACTCAATGGCGCTCTCTTCCTTTGCCACTAAGTTCATCTCATGATGCCTCTTTGGCCGCCACAACAAAGCAAGAGAAAAGATTAACAAGAAGTCAACTTTGTTGAACGTGGAGCCACGACCAGGCCAGGAGGACAGGCGGGGAGAGAGATGTGAGTGGCACATGCTTTATTTGCAAGTGCCACATTCTCCGTGCCTCGAAATTTCTTGCTCTTTTTCAGATCGGTCTGCATACCCCCCCCCCAGCTTTCCTCAATTTCTCCTCGGTCTCCCCTGCCTACTTTTAAAAATTTATTACTGCAGATGTTTGCACAAAACCAAAGATCTTTTGTTGGCGTGCTGTATTCCCTTCCCTCCTGTCTCCTATCTTCCAACGTGTCTTCTTCGAAGGAGGAAAGGGCCAGGAAGCCCGAGGCCTTCAAAACACAAAGTGGTTGTGATGTGAGAGGGACACGGAGCTTGGAAAGGGAGATTGAGCAGTCTGAGATGCTTTCTCGTGAGGGTGGAGCTACGTTCTCCAAGCTTATTGCCTCCAACATTCTGGGTCCTCATTTGACCCACCTTGGAAGGACGGAAGGCTGAGTCAACCTGGAGCCTACTGAGATTTGATCTGCCAAACTGCGGATTGGCAGAAGTAGCTTGCAGTACTGCACTCTAACCACTACACCACCAAAGCTCTAGAAAGAAGGAAGGAAGGAAGGAAGGAAGGAAGGAAGGAAGAATAGCAATAGCATTTAGACTTACTGGTATATACCACTTCCTAGTGCCTTTACAGCCCTCTCTAAGCAGTTTACAGAATCAGCCTCTTGCCTCCAACAGTCTGGGTCCTCATTTGACTCACCTGGGAAGGATGGAAGGCTGAGTTAACTTCAAGCCAGTGGAGAGATTTGAACTGCTGAACGACAGCTAGCAGTTAGTTGAAGTAGCCAGCAATGCTGCACTCTAACCACTGCACACCAAGGTTTTGTGATGGGTCTTTTGATGCAAAATCCCAATGTTTGGCAATCAACCCACAAGCTCCGAGAATGAACCTCCACTCTCCCATCATCCACCTGAGCTACAGATGTTTGCCATCACTGCATGCTTTCTCGTATGATGTTTCTGCCCTGCATTCAAGGTTCCTTTTATCCAACGTCTCGGTTGTCTCTCTTCCTTCGGTCTCTCTTCCTTCTGACTTCTCTACAGTACTTTGGTACGACCACGTTTGGAATACTGTGTTCAGTTCTGGGGGGCCCAATTTTAAAGTGACATTGATAAACTAGAGCAAGTTCAAAGGAGAGTTACAAGGATGGTGAATGGTCTGGAACCCATGTCCTGTGAGGAAGGGTTAAAGGATCTAGGGATGTTTAGTCTGCAAAGGAGAAGACTGAGAGGAGACTTGATAGCTGTCTACAAATATCTGAAGGGCCGTCACAGAGCAGAGGGATCAGCATTGTTCTCATTAGCACATGGAAGGACTCGAAACAATGGAATGAAACTGCAAGGGAGGAGATTTAGGTTAAAACTTTCTAACGGTAAGGGTGATAAACCAGTGGAACAGTTTGCCACAGGAGGTGGTATTCTCACCTTCAAACAGAGACTGGACAGTCATCTTTCTGGGATGGTTTAATGAATCCTGCATTGAGCAGGGGGTTGGACCCGATGACCCTGGAGGTCCTGACCAACTCTATGATTCTCAAGGTTATTCCTTCTTCTCATTTCAAACAGCAAAATTGTGCCGTCTAAATAGGAATGAAATGGCCCCCACCTGCGCCTTTTAAATGCACCAGCACCTTAACAATACAGTGATGAATAATTGAAACGATGAGATGGGATCTTCAAGGAGGAAGAGGTGAAGTCCACATTCAGGGCCAGGAACCTGAACGAAACCATCTCCAAAAAAGCCACCGGGGCGATTTCTCCCCAAATGGGCTATTTTGCCCACTGCTCCTTGATGCATACAGAGAGGCTCAGAATAGAGACCGGTGGAGATAATGCCCCTTGGTGCCCTCTGCAAATTGCTTGCCCAACACCCGTCATTCTGCTCGACGGTCATTTTTCTGGTGGCTCTCGAAATAAAACCCTTATTAAACCGGCTTGTCGTCATTTAGCAGATCAGTGATCCACAGCCGGGGGATCGGTAACGGAGCCTGCGAAAACTGAGTGGGTTAATCGAGCGGCGCCGGGAAGGCAGGAGAGTCCAGCTTATGTCTGGGAGGGTGGGAAAAAATCTCAGTGCGGCTCCTTCAAACTGGCAGGAATCCTCTTAACAGGTATCTTCAGATAGGCTTGGGGTTGGGGCAAAGTTGGGGGAACGATCAGAAGCAACGTGAGAAAATATTATTTGACTGAAAGAGTAGTAGAGGCTTGGAACAAACTTCCAGCAGACGTGGTTGGTAACTGAATTGAAACATGCCTGGGATAAACATAGATCCATCCTAAGATAAAATACAGGATATAGTATAAGGGCAGACTAGATGGACCAGGAGGTCTTTTTCTGCCGTCAATCTTCTATAGTTTCTATGATTGATTGATTGATATTTATATGCCGCCCAACTCCAAATTGGACTTCAGGTGGCTTACAGTGATCACAATAGTTAAAAAGCAGTATAAAATATAACAACAATAAAAACAGCAAATAGCGTGAAAGACATAAATAACCCAAAAAACAGATAGAATAGAATTCTTTATTGGCCAAGTGTGATTGGACACACAAGGAATTTGTCTTGGTGCAGATAATAATAATAATTTAATAATTATAATTTATTAGATTTCTATGCTGCCCCTCTCCGAAGATGCTCTCAGTGGACATAAAAGAGACATTGGTCAAGAATCATCAGCTGTCCACTTAGAGAGAAATGGCAGGTGCTGCCTTGGAGACCATCCTAGGTACTTCCCACCAGGAACCAGTCTGACAGTTCTGTTTCTACCACCAGCCAATGTTTGCCGAAAGACGGAGCTTGTTTGTTGTGGGCTCCTCGGGCAGCTCGTCCTCCTTTCTTCCTGGAGACTGAGCAGGACAACAGCTGTTGTTTTCCTTCTGGGAATCCAGGGCAGGTCGGTGATTTGCATAGATCCAACTTAAGATGGCGAGTTCCTGGGAACGTTCGTGAAAGCTGGAGACTTAGAGCTCCTTCTTTGCACGAGATGAAGGGGACCTAAATGGTGGACAGTACAAGCGCATGTCTCAGAAGCTGGGAAGTAGGAGCCCTCGGCCAGGATTGTTGTGGGAGAAGGTTGGTTTTATTTATGGAGGCAGCTCCTGTACGCAAAATGCCTCAGCTGGAACCCCAAGCAAGACAGGACAATTTGCCCTTTGCTACATCCAAAGCAGGAGACTGACTGTCTTCCTTCCTTCCTTCCTTCCTTCCTTCCTTCCTTCCTTCCTTCCTTCCTTCCTTCTTTCTTTCTTTCTTTCTTTTTCTTTCTTCAATTTCTTTGCCACCCTTCTCCTTCCTTCCTTCCTTCCTTCTTTCTTTCTTTCTTCAATTTCTTTGCCACCCTTCTCCTTCCTTCCTTCCTTCCTTCCTTCTTTCTTTCTTCAATTTCTTTGCCACCCTTCTCCTTCCTTCCTTCTTTCTTTCTTCAATTTCTTTGCCACCCTTCCTTCCTTCTTTCTTCAATTTCTTTGCCACCCTTCTCCTTCCTTCCTTCCTTCCTTCCTTCCTTGTTTCTTTCTTCAATTTCTTTGCCACCCTTCTCCTTCCTTCCTCCCTCCCTCCCTTCTTTCTTTCTTTCTTTTTCTTTCTTCAATTTCTTTGCCACCCTTCTCCTTCCTTCTTTCCTTCCTTCCTTCCTTCTTTCTTTCTTCAATTTCTTTGCCACCCTTCTCCTTCCTTCCTTCCTTCTTTCTTTCTTTCTTTCTTTCTTTCTTTCTTTCTTCAATTTCTTTGCCACCCTTCTCCTTCCTTCCTTCCATCCTTCCTTCCTTCTGTCTTTCTTTCTTCAATTTCTATGCCACCCTTCTCCCTCCTTCCTCCCTCCCTCCCTTCGCTTTCTATGCCTCCCTTCTCCTTAAAACCCCAATATTAAAATTAATCAACCCCAATCTCTCGGGAGACCTTGTGGCACTGATGAGAATAGGCCGTTGGCTGCCTCTTAACTCTCCGTCGGCTGAAATCTTGGCTTAACCTCCGATCAGGAGGCTCCTTACAGGGAAGTCAATTAAAACTGCTCCTTCGGTTTGTCTAATTGAAAGGCTGCCGAAAGAGGGAGATTATTGCGGGAATGGCTTTCTTTCCTCCCTGCCCTTGTAAGGTTGGATCGGCGTTGCTGGGCCACAAAGGGGAGGAATCAACTACTGTCTCTTCCCTGCCTCTAGCCCAGGATCTGGGGAACCCAGCAAGACCAGGAATCCTGAATAATCTTTAAAAATCTTGATTCTCTAGAGTGGATTCAAAGCTAGGAAGTTGATCTTTTGGAAACAGACTGCGTTTTGTGAGGTTCTCTGTGCTCTCTTGAGCTTGGTTGCTTTCTCGCGGACCTCTCATGACCCAACTAGGTTGCATTATCAGTGCTGTGCTTTGCCGGTTCGCTCTGAATTACGAGGGGGCTGAATCCGGAGACGCTTTGCAGTGAGAATTTCCAAGCAGGCTCTCAACTATCTCCATTTGCAGTTACCTTGCTGGAGGGAGGTTGTATCTCCCAAGCTTTCCTTTAGAGCTTGAATCTCTGTTCCGGTTGCCAGGATAAGCTTTTCCATGGCTCCTAGGTTCTGAATATAGTCATAATAATAATATTTTAAAAAGCATCTAAAAACTCATCATTTAAAAACCATACAAGACAAGCACACCATACATAAAACTATATAAGCCTGGGGGAGATATTTCAATTCCCCCATGCCTGGCGATGCAGGTGGTTCTTAAGCAGTTTATGAAAGACAAGGAGGGTGGGGGCAGTTCTGATCTCTGGGGAGAGTTGATTCCAAAGGGCCGGGGCCGCCACAGAGAAGGCTCTTCTCCTGGGGCCTGCCAGACGGCGTTGTTTAGTCGAAGGGACCCGGAGAAGGTCAACTCTGTGGGACCTAATCGGTCACTGGGATTCATGCGGCAGAAGGCGGTTCTGGAGGTATTCAGGGCCGATGCCATGTAGGGCTTTATAGGACATTACCAACACTTTGAATTGCGACCGGAAACTGATCGGCAGCCAATGCAAGCCACGGAGTGTTGGAGAGACGTGGGCAAATCTAGTCATGGGTTTGTAGCTACAACAAGGTTATATGTCTGTGTGTTTCTTGCAGAGAATATGGATTTTGGAAGTCTGGAAAGGGTGACGATTTGCTAACTGGTCTGACCTGGGAGCCTTTCCTACCAGCACTCAGATCTCCTGCCAGCTTCTGTTGGGTGGTATCATCTCTTTGCCCTGGCTTGGCGGTGCCAGCCAAGTTTCCTTGGAAGAACATGATCAGGGGAGATGTGATCTCTGGGCTCCAGGCAGTCGCCTAATTAATTTGCTAATGAACCAGGCTGTTGATATCCGTTGGATCATTGGAGCAAGCGTCTCTGAAAATGATGCAATCCGCTTGGCGAGAGACAATCGTCTTTCCGTCATCCTAGTCATAATAATAAATATCAGTGTTGTTGCAACAAGGTGGTACTCCTGCCTGATTTCACCGAGGCAAGCCCAGCTCAAGCTCATCTGCTTGATTGATGCAACCCTCCTTCCTGCTTTGATAGGGCCGAGTTGGGAGAAGAGGTGCCAGGAGGTGGTTCAAAATGTTTGGATGGCCAGATGTTGGTGCCTTGAAGCAGGTCAACCAACTTAGGGAGATCTGGAACTAGTTGGGCTTCTTCTTGACTTTGTCTGCGGAGCTTCTGTTGGACGGCGATTCTTCTCCGAGGAGAAGGTCCTTGAGCTAAATGGCAGGCCCAAGGCACATCTTTGAGGACAAACTGGCGAGAGGCCAGAGACCTCCCTTTCTTACTCCTAGTACTTCACAACCACCCCTAAGGACAGGGAGAGTTGTGGGACAGAAGTGGCTTTATGACCGCATGCCTAGGAATACCGGAGTCCACAGAGATCCCAACGGCAAAACTGGTAGGTGTGGAATCTCTCCATCTTGACATTTATTGCGCTGTGCTTAGGACAGCTCAGGTTGTGGGTGGTTACCCAGTTTTACAAGATTTCAAGGCACTGGTATGTTCCCAGGTGTGCCGTCACCTGGTTGCATCTCCTAATCCGTCGCAATCTGTCTAAGAAGGATCCGTCACCTCTGGCTACCATGTTTTTGAGGGAATCGTGGATCCTCAGCGCTGCTCATGTTCAAGTCTTCAGGCCTTCACTGTCGTATTCTAGAGGCCTTCAAGTCTTGGCTGTGAATGAAACTCCCGTTGAAGGTTTGGGGCAGAAGTAACTGCAGGAGTTACTGTTATGTCCACGCTTCAAAGGGTTATGGCTGTATTCTGCTAGGGATCAACAATGTTAACGTGGCTTGCCATTTTTGTTCAGAGGTGAGGTGTGTTTGTGAAATGGGTGTTGACCTTGGCATCAGTGACCGCTGTGTTGTATGATAGATGTTGAGGCTCTAGAAAGAGGGCCGAGAAGAGCGACAAAGAGGATTAGGGGACTGGAGGCTAAAACATATGAAGAGCGGTTGCAGGAACTGGGCAAGGCTAGTTTGGAAAAAAGGACCAAGGGAGACATGATAGCAGTCTTCCAGTATCTCAGGGGTTGCCACGAAGGAGTCAACCTATTCTCCAAAGCACCTGAGGGTAGAACAAGAAGCAGTGGAGCCCACAGAGAGGGCTCTCCTTGTCACAGGTTCACCATCCCAGATCTAGGGTCTACTGTTCAAAGCAGGGGGTTGGACTAGAAGACAACCAATGTCCCTTCCAGCTCTCGTTATTCTGTTAATATTGATTGTCTTGTTACACGTTGGTTTGTTGTGCTAATACAAATCTCAGATTTGAGAATTCTTTTGCTTTTGGGAAGTACTTAAACCTCACCATCTCTTGTTCCAAAAATAACCATTTTCCTGGAAATGAATCCTCCCACATGGCAGATTGAAGGGCCCTTGGCCATTGGCAGATTATTATCACCTTCCTTTTCTTTCTTTCTTTCTTTCTTTCTTTCTTTCTTTCTTTCTTTCTTTCTTTCTTTCTTTCTTTCTTTCTTTCTTCTTTTTCTCTCTCTCTTTTTCCTTCCTTCCCTTCTTCCCTCCCTTCCTCTCTCCCTCCGTCCCTCCTTTCTTTCTTTCTTTCTTTCTTTCTTTTCTTTCTTTCTTTCTTTCTTTCTTATTTTCTTTCTTTCCCTCTTCCTTCCTCCTTTTCTCCCTTCCCATGTCTTTCTTCCTTCCTTCCTCCCCCCTCCCTCCCTCCCTCCCACCCTCTTCCTTCCTTCCTTCCTTCTTTCCTTCCTTCCTTCCCACGCCAGCCCTTTCCCAAATCCAAGTCTCATCTTCCTTTTTCCCTGAGGGTCTTTGGCTTTCCCCTCCCCCCTTCCTTCAGACCCCAGACCCCGAGAAGCACGGCAGGCAAAATCCCCGCTCGCTCCACAGCTTGCTTTCCACTGTCTCTCTCTCTCTCTTTTTTTCTGCTCCATTTGCTGGCAGCCAGGAAGAAAGAAATCTCTCCCCGTTGCATTGGGTAATATATTATTAGTTCCGCTGCTTTCGCTTCTGCGAGCTCAAAATAGCTGCGTTGGGCGCAGGCGGTGGGTGGCACGGGTTGAGTTCAATGGCGGCCGATTCCTGAAGGATGCTTGTCTATTATTCACGGCTTTGAGAGGGGAGCCTCCTCCGCGCTGCCCCCGAGGCCAGCCAACCCAACGGCGCTGTTGAACTGCTCCGGGTCTCTCGGCAACCCCTCTAAGAGGAGGGCCAGGTGTGAACTCCTGGGGGGTCCAGGGGGGCTTCGCTGGTAAAGGGCAATGCAGGCGTCGGAGCCCCCCCTGATTTATGGCCTCCCCCCTCCTTTCCCCCACTCCAAGCACATTTACCTTGCCTGCCGCTTCTTGCGAGCGCCTATAAATCTCCCGTTGCACCTGTCTCCGCCGCCTGGTAATTGCTGCATCCTTCAGATGCCAGGCCGTTCAGAGAGCCTGACCTCCATCTTTCATGAGCCTGGGAAGAGGGGCTGGGGAGGGCCTGTCGGGACGTCCAGAGGCCAGGTGGCTCGGATTCTTACCACCACCCCCCGCACCTCAAATAAGCCCAGAAAAAGGAAAACAGAAGCACTAGCAGACAATGGGAGCACCTGGGGAAAAGGGGACAGCCTGCGTTACTTTGAGAAGAAGGCTTGTTTGTTGGGTTTGGGAGGGCGGGTGGTGGTGGGTGAGGATTTAGAGATAAGTAGAATTCTTGATTGGCCAAGGGTGATTGGACACACAAGGAATTTGTCTTTGGTGCAGATGCTCTCAGTGGACATAAAAGAAAAAGAGACATTTGTCAGGAATCATAAGATGGAATGGAATAGGAGTATAGAATAGAGTAGACTACAGTAGAGTACAGTAGAAAGAATAGAATAGAATCAAGAGGCAATGGAATGGAATAGAATAGAATAGAATAGAATTTTATTGGCCAAGTGTGATTGGACACACAAGGAATTTGTCTTTGGTGCAGATGCTCTCAGTGGACATAAAAGAAAAAGAGACATTTGTCAAGAATCATGTGGTACAACACTTAACGATTGTCATAGGGGTCAAATAAGCAATGAAGAAACAATATTAATAAAAATCTTAGGATACAAGCAACGTTACAGTCATACAGTCCTAAGTGGGAGGAAAAGAATGATAGGAATGATGAGAAAAAAACTACTAGAAATAGAAGTGTAGACTTAGTAAAATGTTTGACAGTGTTGAGGGAATTATTTGTTTAGCAGAGTGATGGCGTTCGGGGAAAAGCTGTTCTTGTGTCTAGTTGTCTTGGTGTGCAGTGCTCTGTAGCGATGTTTGGAGGGTTGGAGTTGAAACAGTTTGTGTCCAGGATGCCAGGGGTCAGTCAATATTTTCACCACCCTCTTTATGACTTGTGTGGTATAGAGGTATAGACCACCTGGTGATAAGATCTTGAAGTGGGGAGGGAACGGCAGGTGGGGGGTCCAGCCTTACAGCCCTTTCTCGATGTCCTTTGGATCAGGCGAAGTCACGGTAACTGACCGTCCTTGGTAGATGCGTGTGGTGTCTCCTTTTCCACCACGGCAAAAATCCTGCGGCTTACCAAGTGGGATGGATACAGGTAGTCCTAGCTCCATATCCACTTGTTGGAACCCGCCACCCATTGCTAAGCGAGGCTAAGTAAGACGCGATTGTGGCCTGCAATTGTACTGCAGAGTCCTCCGTCGATTCTGGATGTCAGAAGCTGTCGCGTGATCGAGATTTGGAGATCTTTGCGATGGTTATAAGTGGGAGAACTGGTCATAAATCTGCTTTTCAGCACCGTCATAACTCTGAGCAGTTGCTAAACAGGGCAGTCGTCAAATGAGGACTATTCTTAGTGCTTTGGAAATCATGATTTGTGGCTTATATGCTTTTCAGTACCGTCGTAACCTTGAGCAGTTGCTAAATAGGACAGTCGTCAAACAAGGACTATTCTTAGTGCTTTGGAAATCATGGTTTGTGGCTTATATGCTTTTCAGTACCGTCGTAACCCTGAGCAGTTGCTAAACAGGACAGTCGTCAAACGAGGACTATTCTTAGTGCTTTGGAAATCATGGTTTGTGGCTTATATGCTTTTCAGTACTGTCGTAACCCTGAGCAGTTGCTAAACAGGGCAGTTGTCAAACAAGGACTATTCTTAGTGCTTTGGAAATCATGGTTTGTGGCTTATATGCTTTTCAGTAACGTCGTAACCTTGAGCAGTTGCTAAACAGGGCAGTCGTCAAACAAGGACTATTCTTAGTGCTTTGGAAATCATGGTTTGTGGCTTATATGCTTTTCAGTAACGTCGTAACCCTGAGCAGTTGCTAAACAGGGCAGTCGTCAAACAAGGACTATTCTTAGTGCTCTGGAAATCATGGTTTATGGCTTCGTTTACCAGGAGCAGTCAGCCCTCAAATTTGGGGTGGGTGGGTGTTGCAGCCACTATCCCCCATCCTCCAAGAAGCTCAGCGGTGCCTAGCCACCCACGGATTGTCCCCCCACCCTCTCCGAATCAACAAACAAACGTGGTCCTTCCTGCCTTTTCTCTTTTCATTTTTCAATGCAATCCCACTCGACTCAATCCAAGGCTTTCTCTGCGGATGATTTGCTGATGACCTTGCCCTGTGCGATGCAGGGAGCCGCTGCCTTCTCGTGCTTTGCGAGACGCGAGTCAAACGGGTGCCTTGAGTGGCGTCAACGCTGCCACCCCAAAGAGCAGCTGGAGTGGAGGGGGGAGGGCAGCACAGCTCCCTCCCATCAGTTCTTCTTTTCCGTGTCTCCTGGCAGAGAGGTTTTTGCAGGGGAATCTCGCTGTCCCAGTTCCGTCTTTCTTATCAACCAGAGTTGCAAGGAACGCTCTTAAGTCTGGAAGCATCCACAGCTCAGGCCCCCTAGGGCAGTGATGGCGAACCTATGGCACAGGTGTCACAGGTGGCACTCGGAGCCCTAAATGCTGGCACGCAAGCCGTTGCCCTAGCTCAGCTCCAGTGTCCATGTATGTGCCGGCCAGCTGATTTTGGGCTCACACAGAGGCTCCGGGAGGGCGTTTTTTGCTTTCAGAGAGCCTCCGGGTTGATGGGGGAGGGCATTTTTACTCTCCTCCAGCTCCAGTTATGCCTGGGGAGGGTAAAATACGAGCCTACTGGGCCACCAGAAGTTGGGAAACAGGCCGTTTCCAGCCTCCAGAGGGCCTCCAAATGTAGGGGAAGCTGTTTTCGCCCTCCCCAGGCATTGAATTATGGCTGTGGACACTCGAGCATGCGCAATAGCGCACATGTACGCTCTTTCAGCACTCGAGGGGGAAAAAGGCTCGCCATCACTGCTCTAGGGGATGTGGGTTCACTATTCTTATTTATGGGGCCAGAAAGAAAACACTGCCCAGCCTGCCAAAAGGGGGGCTTCCTTCTGTCGGAGAGAAAGCTCTCCTGCAATGGTGAACCAGTAGATCTCCATCCAGGGATGGCTAAACAACCTCTTCCGGAATTCTTCTTCCTTGGGCAGGGGTAGGAAAAGTTGGTTCTTGTTTCTATGACATGTGGACTTCAACTCCCAGAATTCCTGAGCTAGCATGAGTGGCATGGGAATTCTGGGAGTTGAAGTCCACAAGTCATAGAGCAGCCAATTTTGCCTACCCGTCCTTGGGTCTGGTCTATGGGGCTGCTGGGAGATGTAGTTCAGCCACCTTTGGAGGTCCCCTGCTTCACCTCTGCTGGGCTGAGCAGAGCAACAGCTGGCCAGCTGCTGCCTCCTAGCGGTGGCTACAAGTAATGCCTCTTCTCTATTCCGTCCACTCATTTTAGAGGCGAGGTATTCCATTCATTTCCCATTGCAAGAGCTCCAAAATAGACCATTAAAATCTGCGAAAAGGACCACCCCTGGGCTTGAAGGACTTGTGGGTCCAGGGACTTTGGGTCTAACCACCGCACTGTGGCCTCCAGTTCTGTATTCTGTATTCCAGATGTTAGATGTCAAGGTTCCAGGTTTATCACCAACTTCTGCACCCTCTTGATGCTATGCTAGACAGCCAAGTTGGATGATGGCTTCCCAAACAGAAACACAGACAAAAATCAGGGTTTGTAGTTGTGGTGGTTCCAAAGTGGTGGTTCTTCCAAAGTTGGAAGAAGCTTTCTTGGTGGCTGTGAGCGAAAGACCCCACCGGCCACGATTGACCAGCCAGTTGTGAAGGCAGAGGTAGGAGAAACACCCTTGGAAAGCCGGAATCTTTCAGAGATCTGAGAGGAGGCTGGGAGAGGGGAACGGACACATAAAGAATTGAGACAGCAGGCAAATGAGCTGATAGCTTATCTTGTAAATAGCAATTTAGCCCAGCTGGAGAGGGAACAAGGCGCATTTCAAAGACGCAGAGGCTCCAACCTTGGTGAATTCACGCTTACCGTTTCCAAAATTTGGCATTGAATGCTAAAGATTCTAGTTTCTTGGCTGGGCCCAGTTCTGGACAGCTGGACAGGAAGGACCAGGACAAGGTCTCCCCCCAGTGAGGGATCTTCTCAGGGTATTCGGGGCTAAGAAGGCAAACCACCTTCATCAGAGCCAGGAGGGTCTCCAGCAATTCCGGCAGCTTTTTTTGTTGTGCTTCCACCGGTGAGCCAAAGTTGGGCAGATGTTTCCAGAAAAGTTTGCAAACCCAGAGAAGCATTGTGGCCTTAACACCCGGATGCTGTTTTGAGGCTGTGGCAATTGGAAGACCACCTTGAATCTGGAGAACAGCGTTGGCAGCATTAAGATGGGTACATGTCAATTCCCAGAATTCCCCACACCTGAAGATGTTTGGAGTGGAAATCTACATACCTTAGAGCTGCTGAGGTTGAGATATGCGGCTCTAGACTATAATAATGACTTCCTCCCTCCCTCTCTCCCTGCTCTTCTTCCTTCCTTTCTTCCTTCCTTCCTCCCTCTCTCCCTCCCCGTGTCTTTTTTCCTCCCTCCCTTCTTTTATTCCCTCCCTCCCCTGTGTCTTCCTTCCTTATTCCTTCCTTCCTTCCTTCCTCCCCTTCCCTTCCCTCTTCCTCCCTCTCTTTCTCCCTCCCCGTGTCTTCCTCCCTCCCTCCTTCCCTTCCTTCTTCCCCCTCCCTCCCTCCCCGGTGCCTGCTTGCCTTCCTTCCTTTCTTCCTCTCTCCCTCCCTCCCCATGGCTTTCTTCCTCCCCTCCCTCCCTCCCCTGTGTCTTCCCTCCTTCCTCCCCCTTCCTCCTTCCTCTGTGTCTTCCTCCCTCCCTGCCTCCTTCCTCTGTGTCTTCCTCTTGCTCTCCCTCCTTTCCTTCCCTCCCTTCCTCGCTCCCCTCTGTCTTCCTTCCTCACTCTCACTCTCCCCCTTCTCCTTCTCCCTCCCCTTCCTAAAGGACCTTTAAGTCCCACCCTCCACTCCCTGAAGAAATCAAAGTGTCTCTCCTCGAATCGCACCCTTCCTGGGGTGGGAGGGAGGGATGGGGCTGAACGTCAGAAGCCCCGAAGCCTTGTTGCCTCCTAACCTCCACGAACGGCTGAGTGAGAAGCTGGCAGAGAGGAACTCTTCCGCCCACCCACTTCTCCCTTGACAGCCCACAAGCAGCGTGTCGTTCCCTCTCTTCCGCGCCCCCCTCCGCCTTCCTGCAACCAACAAGCGCCCTCCGCTGTCACCAAGGCAGGCAGGCGGGTTTCACTCGTTGCCCTGGGGCAGCATCTCCCCCTTTGCCACAATGCCAGGGAGGAGGAGGAGGAGATGGCAGCTCCCCAGCGCCTGGTTCCCTGCCAGGAGCGAAGTTGGAGGCGTGTGCAGCGCCTGGCGGAGTGGTGGAGCTTGGCGAGGGCCAACAAACACGCTCGCTCGGGGTTCTCGGAGGCCGTTGGAGAGAAACACACACCTGCATCTCGGGCTAAGCGATGCCCAAGGAGTCAGGTGCTAATTGGGCCCTGCCGACTTTTCAGGGAACGCTGCTTCTGTGTCGCAGGAAAAAAAATATTTCCCCCACTTTTATTCTCTCGCCTCGCAGCCCTGCCACAGTCCTCGTTTTGCACTTTTGACGAGATCTGGGCAAGATCCAGGAAACCTTTGACTCTAAAGCAGGGGTTGGGCGAAGGGGACTTCTTTATGACCTGCGGACTTCAACTCCCAGAGTACCTGAACCAGGTGGGCCAGCCCTGGGAGCCCAGCTAGGTCTCAATAATAACAACAGAGTTGGAAGGGACCTTGGAGGTCTTCTAGTCCAACCCCCTGCTTAGGCAGGAAACCCTACACCACTTCAGACAGATGGTTATCCGACATCTGCTTAAAAAGTTCCAGTGTTGGAGCATTCACAACTTTTGGAGGCAGGTTGTTCCACGGATCAATTGTTCTGACTGTCAGGAAATGTCTCCTTAATTCTAAGTTGTTTTTCTCTCCTTGATTAATTTCCATCCATTGCTTCTTGTCCTGTCTTCTGATGCTTACAGAATAGGTTGACCCCCTCTTCTTTGTGGCAACCCCTGAAAAATTGGAAGACTGCTATCATGTCTCCCCTGGTCTTCTCTTTCTCTCTCTTTCTCTCCTTTCTCTCTCTCTCTTTCCTTCCTTCCTTCCTCTTTTGCTTTGGAGAATAGGTTGACTCCTTCTTTGTGGCAACACCTGAGATACTGGAAGACTGTTATCATACCTCCCCTGGTCCTTTTCTCTCACTCTCTCTCTCTCTATCAATCTCTCTCTCTCTCTCTCTCTCTCTTTCTTTCCTTTCTCTTTCTCTCTCTCTTTCCTTCCTTCCTTCTTTCTTTCCTTCCTTCCTTCCTCTTTTGCTTTGGAGAATAGGTTGACTCCTTCTTCTATTGTGGCAACCGCTGAGATACTGGAAGACTGCTATCATGTCTCCCCTGGTCCTTCTCTCTCTCTCTCTTTCCTTCCTTCCTCTTTTGCTTTGGAGAATAGCTTGTCTCCTTCTTCTCTTGTGGCAACCCCTGAGATATTGGAAGGGTACTATTGTGTCTCCCCTGGTCCTTCTCTCTCTCTCTCTCTCTCTCTCTTTCTCTTTCTTTCCTTTCTCTCTCTCTCTTTCCTTCCTTCCTTCTTTCCTGTCTCCCGTGGTCCTTCTCTCTCTCTCTCTTTCCTTCCTTCCTCTTTTGCTTTGGAGAATAACTTGTCTCTCCTCCACCCCAGCCAGACCTGGTGGGAAGCCGCCTTCCCCGCGTCGCCGCTTTGCTGCAGAGCCCAAAACTGCAGCGGTTGCATCCGAGGAGACAGGCAGTCTGTCTCCAAGCGGGTCATCCCAGGCGCTCTGTAAACTTCAGCAAAATTGCAAGGTGCTGACGGCAAACGCCAGGTTCCCCGTTGGGCTTGTGGCAGGTGGAGTTTCTCCTCCTCCCCACCCAGCCACCTCCGTGCTGCGCAGGTTTCATCTGTTGGATGTCTGCCTGGGGGGCAGCTGTTTGACAGCGGGCAGCCGGCCAGGAAGAAGGCGTGCTTTCAAAAAACCAGAAAGCCAGCTGGTTTGTTTGCTGAAAAGCGGCACCCGACTCTGGTTTGGCTTGGCGTGGGGTTTTTTTTTTTCCCCAGCACTGTTGGTGCAGGAAAGAACAGAACTGGAAAGTGGGGGGAGAAGAAAGGGATAGAAGACCTGAATTGACACCGAGGGTGGGGCTTTTAGCACCTGCTTTGCTCCTGGCAAAAAGGGTGGGTGCAAACGCCCCCGGAGTAAGGCAAGGCACTTTCAACATTTGGGATGGTAGAGTTGGAAGGGTCCTTGCAGGTCATCTAATCCAACCCCCTGCTCAAGCAGGAGACCCTACATCACCCCAGCCAGATGACTGCGGGATTCTGGGACTTGAAGTTCATTCATCTTGAAGCAGGGCTGGCTGGGGGGATTCTGGGACTTGAAGTCCTCCCGTCTTAAAGGGGCCAAGTTTGAAAGATGCTGCTGTAAATCAAGGAAGCAGCTTAGTTAGCTCCTTCCTTCCTTCCTTCCTTCCTTCTTTCCTTCCTTCTTTCCTTCCTTCCTTCCTCTTTATTTATTTCTTTCCTTCTTTCCTTCTTTCCTTCTTTCCTTCTTTCCTTCTTTCCTTCTTTCCTTCTTTCCTTCTTTCTTTCCTTTCTTCCTTCCTTCCTTCCTTCCTTCCTCTTTCTTTCTTTTTTCTTTCTTTCTTTCTTTCTTTCTTTCCTTCCTCTTTCTTTCTTTCCCTCCCTCTCTCTCCCCCATTATCCTTCTCTCTCTCCTCTCTCGCTCCCTTCCTTCCTTCCTTTTTTCTTCCTTCCTCTTTATTTCTTTCTTTCCTTCTTTCCTTCTTTCCTTCTTTCCTTCCTTTCTTTCCTTCCTTCCTTCTTTCTTTCTTTCCTTCCTTCTTTCTTTTCTTCCTTCCCTCTTTCTTTCCTCCTTCCTTCCTTCCTTCCTTCCTTATTTATTTTTTTCACTTATATGCTGCCCTTTTCCGAAGACTCAGCGCGGCTCACAGCATATAAAAAACAAAACAAAAACAATTCTAAGCCCCATTCTAAAACTGATCTAAAAAACCCAAGTCATACAACCCCTTCTCAAAGTCAAGGAGATGGGGGAGCACTGCGTATGGGCAGAGAATTGTTTCCAGCACTGATGCCTGTCTGTTTCTGGCAACAGAGGTGGGGAGGGGTTGGCTGGGCTCCAGGGGACAAGGCAGGGCAGGGCAGGGCAAACAGACTAGGCTGGGAGACAAACCTATGCCACTCTGCAGCAGGTGCCGAAGTTGGTTAGAAAGGTGAGCTGGTTTTGCCGTTTTATGTTTTACGTGGCTACCTGGTTTTTTAAACTGGTGCGGCCGGTGGCTTCTGGGGTTGTGTATGGGGCGAGCGGTGTGGGTTGTGTACCACACAAGGATGTCGGCGGAGGGAAGGAGAGAGGGAGGGCAGGTCTTGAAACTCTGCAAATGTCCCCGAAGGAATCAGCCAAAAAACGTTTGTGCTGCGGACGAGTCGGAAAGATGTTCCAGAACAGAAGCTGCCTTTGTATGGAAAGGCACTTTGTATGCGCCTGCGTGTTGGCGGCGGGAGGAGTGTGGGGGGCTCCGCACATCGTAATTTTTTTAAAAAAATGATGGGCGGGTTGTGGTTTTCCTGGAAATGCATCTGCTTGCAAATCGGTTGCGGGCAGTTTAAATGAAGCAGCTGCGTCTGTTGGGCTGGAAATCCTGATGAGAAGAGCAGTTGCAAGGAATAAACGCTTCGGAGAAGGCTGTGGAGCATCGGCTCTCAAACCTGGCAACTTTAAGACAGATGGGCTTCAACTCTCAGAGTTCCCCAGCCAAGCCCTCGGGAAGTCCACCTATAGTTGCGAAGGTTGAGAAAAACTGGTGTGAAGGATCTCCTAAGGTTGAGGAGCAAAGGGCTGAAGGATCTTCTCAGGAGCTGTTTAGAAGTTTCAATGGCCAACTGATCTGGCTGGTTTGAAGGCCTCCTTACGTAGAGGAGGAAGGTAGGCATTGCTATCTCCATGAATTGTAGCTGGAGTGTTCCGTTTCATAGCTGTCCACTTTGATGGTTTGTCTATGATAAATGCAAGTTCACTAGAGGAGACCAAACTTGCAGAGCTGAATCCTTCGGCTCCAGGGATCGTGGAGATGTTGTGCCTTCTGCTGCAGCCCGCTTGGCTTGTTCTGCAGGTCCATTGACATGCTCCACAAATATCTCCACTGGTTTTGCAAGCAGTTCAGAACAATTAAGGCTGGATTGTAGCGAGCACATTTGGTAAGGTCCCCCCAGCAAGCATCACTGGCAAGATTTTAGAAAGGAGGAGTCAGCTGGATCGACCCTCGTAGAGATTCACCAGGTGATTGGCATCCTATTGCCGGACCAGAAGGTGGTCAATGTTGTCAGAGCAGCAGGACACACGCAGAATATTTCCTTGGCCACTGGACCTTGGAATAAGTGTGTTGTAATAGCCCTAACACAATCCTGCTGCTGGTTGACTTAAGAAATGTACGAGAAGACCTTGAAGGCCCTCAGAGGTTCACAGCAAAACCACCCATTAATGAAGGAGCTAAAGATGGATTTGCTGAAGTTCCTTCGATTAGTATGGCCATTGGCCAACTGCTGAGGAATTTGTGGTTTGTTTTTTAATCCCAAGCAATACCCTCCAGGTTTATGGGAAAGCTTGCTACTTGTGAGTAACTTCTGCATCTTTAGATGACTTGTTGTAACTCCATCCCTGCAGGTAGAAGGCTCTGCATAGATGTCAAACATGGGTGGAGGGAAACCGAGATTAAATTTAGATTAGATTATTATTACAGTTGGAAGGGACCTTGTAGATCATCTAGTCCAACTTCTCTGCTCAAGCAGGAGTCCCTACACATGGTAGTCCAATCGCCCTTTGCAAGTCTCAAGTGTTGGAGTGCTCACAACCTCCGTAGGCAACTTCCGTTCCACTGGTTGACCGCTCTCACTGTCAGAAAGTTCCTCCTTATTTCCAGGTTGGATCTCTTCTTGGTCAGCTTCCATCCATTATTCTGGCCCTCAGGTGCTTTGATGATGGTGGAATTCTCCATGCCATGACCTTTAAGCCACCCCCATCACATGATTGTCAAGCCACACACATCTGGTCACATGGCCAGCAAGCCACACTCACAAAATAAGCACAGTGTGGTAGCAAATTTTTTTTGCAGCTCTTCACTGCCTGGAATTATGAGGTGACTGGTTGTCTGGACCTTTTAAGGGTTTTCAGACTTTACACAACTCAATTTTAGAAACTGTATTTTGGAAATAGAAAAGGGGTTCGGAGTTTCGGGCAACTGAATGGTTTCAGGATTTTATATATGGAGCCGGTTCACTTCTATTAGTCTTATAGAATCATAGAATCATAGAATGAGTTGGAAGAGACCTCCAGGGTCACCGGGTCCAACCCTCTGCTCAATGCAGGATTCATTAAACCATCCCAGAACGATGACTGTCCAGTCTCTGTTTGAAGACCTCCAGTGAAGGCGAACCCACCACCTCCTGTGGCAAACGGTTCCACTGGTTTATCACCCTTACCGTTAGAAAGTTTCTTCTGATATCTCATCTAAATCTCCTCCCTTGCAGTTTCATTCCATTGTTTTGAGTCCTTCCATGTGCTAATGAGAACAATGACAATCCCTCTGCTCTGTGACAGCCCTTCGGATATTTGTAGACAGCTATCAAGTCTTCTCTCAGTCTTCTCCTTTGCAGACTAAACATCCCTAGATCCTTTAAACGTTCTTCATAGGACGTGGTTTCCAGACCACTCCCCATCCTTGTAACTCTCCTTTGAACTTGCTCTAGTTTATCAATGTCCATCTTAAATTGGGGGCCCCAGAACTGAACACAGTAGTCCACAGTCTTATTCATGGGTCTCCCACTCACCCAACTCCATGGTTGGTGAAATGCTATGCCTAGCTCTGAAGTTTTATTTTTTTAAATCTGGAAAATGCACGCCATTATGGATTTCCAGAATTAAGTCATGTGATGTTGTGAAAATTTAGGTGGTCTTTTCACTCAGGTTTTGATGAGGAGCTGAGGTTGGGCGGGGGATCTAACCTCCCTTTGGATGATACAAGGAATAATAGGAACAGGGAGTCAGATGTTTTTGCCCAACCCGGATTTAATTCCTAAAGATTGACATGAGGCGCCAAAGAGAAGGGTGTGTGTGTGAATTCCCCACTACGCACCACTGATCTAACCCCAAATTGATAGAAAGACTTCCAGTGGTCACCTTGTGGTCAATCAATGCTTGAGGTCCATGCAACTCATAATAAACTTGGACAGCTCTGCGTGGAAGGAATGTGCTTTCTCGGTTTGTCTGGTGGAAAAAGCTTTGTGTACGTTGTTTAGTACTACAAGTGGCAGCACAGCAGCCCGTGGCGCAAGAAAACTCAGGAATGTCAACCAGCCAATGATGAAACCCTGTCAGTTGGAAGCAGATTTAGAAGCTCCTGTCCTTAGGACAAACTCTGAATGAGTAGGAAGGAAAGCCAACAAACTGGTTTGGTAGGCCTTGGAGGGAGATAGCAAAATAGGCCTCGGTTCTATCCAAGGGTGGAGAAAGTCAGCCTCTCTTCAGTTGAGGTTCCTCATTCAAAGCATGGAACTCTTGTCTTTTGCTAGAAAACGTCTATTACTCAAGACGGAGGTTGCATAAAATGTTCCTAGGATGAACCTATGAAGAAATAGATGTTACCTGTTGTGATTCAGTCTGAGACTCCTCAGGGAACAGCTGGAACTCTGCCGGCTCCATGCTCAGAGGGGGAGGACGAGGAACAGGAGGAGAAGGAGGACCAGGCAGACGGGGAAGAGGAATGTCAGGATGAGGAGGAGGGAGAACAGCCTGAGACCCCTGGGGGGGAGCTCTCCCCAGCGAGTAGCCTGGAATCATTAGATGAGAATGCACAAGCCATCATAGATATGAGGCAGAGAAGGGCAGCACAACGAAGGGAACAATTAGCCAGGTATTTCCATCCCTAATAGGCAACAGCTGGGTTTGGGTGTGGTTCTCCTCAGAAAGGTTGAAAAGGCAGGCCCGCCCTTCCTGTATTGTGGAGAGTTATCTTTTGGGAGTCCTGTGACCTTGCTTTGATCCTTGGCGTCTCTGATTCTGGCTTGTGGCCTCGAAGGCTGAAAACTTGGGGGAGGCGTGGGTGTTATTATCTACAGTGGTGTGTGTGCCAGCAAGAAGCCTGTTATATTGTCTGGCCGTCGTGACTCTTCTGTGAAGCTTCATAGCATTCCAGTTTGTAAGAACAGTTTTTGTTATCTGTGTTTGTTTTCAAAGATATAAAATGACTTTGCTTTTTATCAGCGTGTCTGGATACTCTTTTTAGTTGGTGTTGACGTCTGGGGGAACCCAGACAGAACATTACCTAGAGAAGAAAGGGATTAAGATTTGAAGATTCCCTCTGGCCTGTGCAATCGAACGTGGTATGAAGAAAGTAGGTTTTCTCCCTCTGTCAAAACCCAAGGAATAGGGGTCATCCAGTGAAGCTGGTTAGAATGAAAGATGAAAGTACACTTTTCCACAACGCATAATTAACTCGCAGAAGTCATTATCGTGGTTTAAGTGACAGCGAACCTGGGTGGGTTTAAATGGGGATTGAATTAAGTGTTATGGAGAATATGAATATCTAGGTCTACCTTGAACCTCCTGTGTTATCTCTGGGCTTGGATGTATGACCCAGGTATCAGTGGAAGATGAACAGTGATGAGAGAGGACTACATTTCCCATCTCCTTCTGACAAGAGTTCCACAGTTGGCCTCTGTGAGACATGAAATGTAGGAATAAGATGGACGTATTCCAACAAGGCTCTTTTTATGAATATCTATACTTTGGCCAACAGATGGCTTCTTAGGAATGGAGGAGGGGAAGAAGGAGGGAATAAGAAGGTTTTGTTGTTAGGAGCTGGTGTCTCATGATCATCCTTCAGGTTGTGCAGTAGTGTGTCTACTCATTCCAGCTTGTGTGTATCATGCATAAAGGTATAGTGGTACCTCTACTTATGAACTTCATTCATTCTGTGACCAGGTTCATAAGTAGAAAAGCTTGTAAGAAGAAGCAATTTTTCCCATAGGGATCAATGTAAAAGCAAATAATGTGTGCGATTGGGGAAACCACAGGGAGGGTAGAGGCCCTGTTTCCTCCCAGGAGATTCCTAGAGAGGCCCCACGGAGGTTTCTCCCTGCCTTTTCCAGCCCTGTTTCCTCCCAGGAGATTCCTAGAGAGGCCCCACGGAGGCTTCTCCCTGCCTTTTCCGGTTACAGTTTCGGAGGCTTGGGTTTGTAAGTGGGAAATAGTTCTTGAGCAGAGGCAAAAAAAATCTTGAACCCCCGGTTCTTATCTAGAAAAGTTCGTAAGTAGAGGCGTTCGTAGGTAGAGGTACCACTGTATTATGATACATCCAAGTCCTTCCAAGTCAAACAACCTGGAAAAGATGGTGCATGGCCCTTCACTGCTGTGACCTTAGTAGGACTGACACTGGGAGAAGATACTTCTCCATCATGATTCATGGGCTATGGAAGAACATTCTCAGCCTCAACGCTGATGGCCTTCAGAAGCAGGTCGAGACAAATGCCGTCCAGAGAGCTTTTGAAATTTAATTAGGAAATGACCCCATCGTATTAGGTTTTTGTAGACTGCTTCCATTTTATGCTGAATATTGATTGTTTTGATTATTTCTTTATGGTACCGTGGAGGTTTTATTGTTACGCGATACATTATTGCTTATGCTCGAAGATTGTGCACTGCCGAGAGACTCCGGACGAGTGACAGATGAGACAAATGAGAAATACATTTCTCTCCAAGGTTTCCTCAGTTCCAGATGCTAAATCTTCGTATCCCCCAAGTCCTCGGCTCAAGGAGAGCCATCCCCAAGCTACAGGTCAGAAAGAAGGAGATAGAAGATGTGTGCACCGCTACGAAACTAAAAGCAAGGGATTGTTTTTAGCAATAGCTAATTTAAGAGTGGAGGAAATTTGGGGTAGCCAAACGTTCTCCTTTCCTTTCCCTGAATAGTTCTATGACAACCAAGGACAGTGGTGCCTCTACCTACAAACGCCTCTACTTACAAACTTCTCTAGATAAGAACCAGGTGTTTAAGATTTTTTGCCTCTTCTCAAGAACCATTTTCCACTTACAAACCTGAGCCTCTGAAACTGTAACAGGAAAAGGCAGGGAGATGCCTCCATGGGGCCTCTCTAGGAATCTCCTGTGAGGAAACAGGACCGGAAAAGGCAGGGAGATGCCTCCATGGGGCCTCTCTAGGAATCTCCTGTGAGGAAACAGGACCGGAAAAGGCAGGGAGATGCCTCCATGGGGCTTCTCTAGGAATCTCCTGTGAGGAAACAGGACCGGAAAAGGCAGGGAGATGCCTCCATGGGGCCTCTCTAGGAATCTCCTGTGAGGAAACAGGGCTGGAAAAGATGGGGAGAAGCCTCCATGGGGCCTCTCTAGGAATCTCCTGGGAGGAAACAGGGCCGGAAAAGGTGGGAGGAAGCCTCCATGGGGCCTCTCTAAGAATCTCCTGGGAGGAAACAGGGCTGGAAAAGGCAGGGAAAAGCCTTTGTGGGGCCACTCTAGAAATCTCCTGGGAGGAAACAGGGCTGGAAAAGTTGGGGATAGAATATCATACTGCAGGTTAACTCTGCCCACTGCCAGGAGTTCAATCCTGACCAGTTCAAGGTTGACTCAGCCTTCGTTCCTTCCTTGGTGGGTCAAATGAGGACCCAGATTGTTGGGGGCAAGAGGCTGATTCTGTAAACCGCTTAGAGAGGGCTGTAAAAGCACGATGAAGCGGTATATAAATGCTATTGCTAATTTTAAGACCTTTTCCGCCACGGCACCTAAGCAAACCAGTCGTTGAGTAAACCTTGCAATCCTTAAGCAAATCCATCTTCCCCCCATTGACTGGGCTTGTCGGAAGTTGGCAGGGACGACGCAAAGGGCAGTCACATAAGTGTTCCAAATACAGGCCAGTTTCCAAGGGTCCAAATTTTGATCATGGGGATGTCAGAACAGTCCTAAGTGCCAACGAACGGTTGGGAGTCACTCTCTTCAGTGCCGCCACTTCAAACAGATTGGTTGGGAGTGGAAGAGCGGCTGTAGAAACATAGAAACATAGAAGATTGACGGTAGAAAAAGACCCCATGATCTGCCCTTATACTATTTCCTGTATTTTATCTTAGGATGGATCTATGTTTATCCCAGGCATGTTTAAGTTCAGTTACTGTGGATTGACCAACCACGTCTGCTGGAAGTTTGCTCCAAGCATCTACTACTCTTTCAGTAAAATAATATTTTCTCATGTTGCTTTTGATCTTTCCCCCAACTAACTTCAGATTGTGTCCCCTTGTTCTTGTGTTCACTTTCCTTTTAAAAACACTTCCCTCCTGGACCTTATTTAACCCTTGAACTTATTTAAATGTTTTGATCCTGTCCCCCCTTTCCCTTCTGTCCTCCAGACTAGAGAGATGGAGTTCATGAAGTCTTTCCTGATAAGTTTGATGCTTAAGACCTTCCATCATTTTTGTAGCCGTCTTTGAACCTGTTCAATTTGATCCATCTCTTTTTGTAGGTGGGGTCTCCAGAACTGAGCACAGTATTATTCCAAATGTGGTCTCACTGTATTTAGAGGCAGCCCCATTCAGAGGGGAATGCAGTAGTCCAGCCGAGCCGCGATCGCAACCTTGAGCCGCCTTGCAAGCTGCTCTTGCTACAGAGACCACAGGGGCGTCTTGTGGGGCTAAGCAAAGCGAAGGAACATCATGTGCCATTCTCCATGGGTACATCACATGCACATGACCAGAGTGGGGACTGAGGCTTCCCGTGTCATTCATCCCCCCCTCTCCCAAGGAATGGTGCACCTTTGGGGGGGCAGAATTCCTGGCCTGTCCTTGTTCACAAGCATCTCCCCCACCCCCGGTAATAAAGAAATTACCCAGGAGGGGGTGATTACGCCATTTGGACCTGCAGCTGAATTGGAGGAAGGGGGCTCGTCTCCTGCTGTGCTCTGCTTCCCGTGGTATAATTATCCCGGGTGGGGGGGAGACAAAAGGGGGGCAGGATTTGGCACTTGAAGTGGGGGGGGGGGGAAGGGGTTGGCAGCCGGAGAATTCATCGGAGCTATTAACTGGTAATTACAAAGCACCAAAGTCACAAACTCTGTGCTGGGTGCCTGTGAAGAGCTGCAGATGAAAGCAGAGGTAATTATGGAAGCCACAGGCGGCCCGGCTGAGCACTGATAAGTAATGCTTCTTGAGCCATTTATGGGTGGTTGGGAGCGCGCGAGGGGGGGGAGGAACGAGGGGGGGGGGGAGGCAAGGCGGGAGGAGAGCCGCCGGATTGCCAGAGAGGCTGGTCGATTTATGCTCGGTGGGGAGACTCCTCCGAGGAACAAGATAAATTCCGGCAGGATTACATGGTTAGGGACGTGTTTCTCAAGCTCGGCAGCTTGAAGACTTCAACTCCCAGAATTCTCTAGTGGGAGGAGCTTTCTTTTTGTTCCCTTGCAGAGGGTTCATTGGGAGCATCCCCATTGCTGAAAGGGAAAGGAGTTTGTGGGGAGGAAGAGGAGGAGGAGGAGGAGGACTGTGGTGTCCTCACTGCTCCCTCAGCTAGGAGGGTTTCTTGCAGGCCTTTCATGACCCACCTGGGTAACATCATCAGCATCAGAAACAATGAGTGTAGTAGAGTAGAGTAGAGTAGAGTAGAGTAGAATAGGTAGAATAGAGTAGAGTAGAGTAAAACAGATAAGAGTAGAGTAGAATAGAATAGAGTACAATAGGTAGAGTAGAATTGGTTGAGTAGAGTAGAATAAAATAGGTAGAGTAGGTAGAGTAGAATAGGTAGAATAGAGTAGAGTAAAATAGGTAGAGTAGAATAGGTAGAATAGAGTAGAGTAGAGTAGAATAAAATAGGTAGAGTAGAGTAGAGTAGGTAGAGTAGAATAGGTAGAATAGAGTAGAGTAGAGTAGAATAAAATAGGTAGAGTAGAGTAGAGTAGGTAGAGTAGAATAGGTAGAATAGAGTAGAGTAAAATAGATAAGAGTAGAGTAGAATAGAGTAGAATAGGTTGAGTAGAGTAGAATAAAATAGGTAGAGTAGGTAGAGTAGAATAGGTAGAATAGAGTATAGTAAAATAGGTAGAGTAGAATAGGTAGAGTAGAGTAGAGTAAAATAGATAAGAGTAGAGTAGAATAGAGTAGAATAGGTAGAGTAGAATAGGTTGAGTAGAGTAGAATAAAATAGGTAGAGTAGGTAGAGTAGAATAGGTAGAATAGAGTAGAGTAAAATAGGTAGAGTAGAATAGGTAGAATAGAGTAGAGTAGAGTAGAATAAAATAGGTAGAGTAGAGTAGAGTAGAGTAGGTAGAGTAGAATAGGTAGAATAGAGTAGAGTAAAATAGATAAGAGTAGAGTAGAATAGAGTAGAATAGGTTGAGTAGAGTAGAATAAAATAGGTAGAGTAGGTAGAGTAGAATAGGTAGAATAGAGTATAGTAAAATAGGTAGAGTAGAATAGGTAGAATAGAGTAGAGTAGAGTAGAATAGGTAGAATAGAGTAGAATAGGTAGAGTAGAATAGGTTGAGTAGTGTAGAATAAAATAGGTAGAGTAGAGTAGGTAGAGTAGAATAGGTAGAATAGAGTAGAGTAAAATAGATAAGAGTAGAATAGAATAGAGTAGAATAGGTTGAGTAGAGTAGAATAAAATAGGTAGAGTAGGTAAGTAGAATAGGTAGAATAGAGTAGAGTAAAATAGATAAGAGTAGAGTAGAATAGGTAGAGTAGAGTAGAGTAAAATAGATAAGAGTAGAGTAGAATAGAGTAGAATAGGTAGAGTAGAATAGGTAGAATAGAGTAGAATAAAATAGGTAGAGTAGAGTAGCATGGAAGAGACCCCGTGGCTCCCAACATAACAGACCCTATTCTCAGCTAATTGCGCAGCTCCGCAGCTCTGGCGCGTGAATGTGGAACCGAGCGCAATTTTTCCTTCCCGCATCTTCTCGCATGGGCATGCACATTTCGGTGATTTTTTTTGCTTCCGCGCATGCGGGGAAGCAAACCCCCTCGCCGAAACACGCCCGCTTATACATCCCTGCTTACGCAATTTTGAGGGAAGCAAAATTGCACTCAGTCCCACATTCACGTGCCAGAGCTGCGTAGCTGCGCGCAATTAGCCGTACCGGCAGGAGCCCACCACTACCTATTCTCCCCCTCCCTCTCCAGCAGCTGGAAGAGGACAGCTGCCTCTCCCCTCCCCAGTCCCTCCCCCCACTCTGCTGATGCCACCGTCACTCCCAGCTGCGGTGGGAATGAATGGACCGGAGCAGAACCGGGCGCAGTGCCTCATTTAGCGGCTGTGTGTGTAACCGAGGGCACAGTGGCAGAGGCCGGGTCGCGGCGGGCGAGGGCAGGCGGTAGAGTTCAACCCACTCCTCCCCTAACAAGCCCACTTGGATGGCTGCCTGTCTGGAGCTCTTTTCCAGCAAGTGTTTCGGCACAAAGGCGTCTTGGCGCTCAGCCAGCCCGCTTCCTCTCGCCTCTGCCTAAACTCCGGTCAGGGGCTCCCGCTGAGCGGTGACCCCACTTAGACAGAGGGCGAACGGAGGGGACGTTTGTGTTTTGTTTTTTGACCGGGTCTCTGAACTGAAGCTCCAAGGATTTTTCTCCGGGTTTTATTGTATGTCATCCCTCGGTAGCACGCTGATGGCCTTTGTGCGAATTTCGGATGAAGGAATTGCTCTGTTTTCTATATTCCAAAGGGACCGTCTTTGTTAATGGCAAGCGAAGCCTTGGTGCACACACATTTGCAAGGGTCTTGTTCCTTTTTTTGGGGGTGTATTTTTTTAAAATAATTTTTTCCTCTCCACATACAGGCATCAATGCAATATACGAGGGTCACCCAGAAAGTAATGCACCACATTTTTTTTCTCAGCCTACCGTAATGGTACGAATGCGAAACTTTAGATATACATTATTTGAACTGTCAGGAGTGTGTGTGTGAATTTTGTGTTTCTTGGGACAGGTAGCATAGCTGCAGCCGTGTTTCGAAATGGTGTCTGTAAGTGATGTATATTACAAGCAGCGTGTCGTCATTGAATTTCTCACTGCGGAGAAAGAAACTGTTGGGAACATTCACAAACGTTTGTGTACAGTTGATGGAGAATCTGCAGTCGACAGAAATATGATTAGTCGCTGGGCACAGAGGTAAGGCCATTAGAGGTGTAGAAATGGCTTTGTGACCAGAACAAGGAGTGGTACCGATAGGGCATACACGCCCTTGTGTCTCTCTAGAGGAAGGCCACAGAACGGGATGGAGATTACGTGGAAAAATAGGGAGTGTAGAAGAAACATAATTCTTTCTTGGGTGTAAGTTTCATTGTGTTCAGTAAATAATTGTTGAAGAAAAAAAAAGTGGTGCGTTACTTTCTGGGCGACCCACATACAATAAAATGCAGTATCATGTTAGTAAGACATAGAGAGTCACAAACAATTCTAAATTCATCCTTATTTGATTTGGTAGACATCATTTTTCCGGGTTGCCAAGTCTAATTTTGTCATCCAGATAAACCAATTCTCTTACATTTTAATTTAATCATTAGTATTCCTTCAAGTAGTTAATGCAAACAATACCTCTAACATTTTAAATGCTAAGCTTCCTTCCTCTCTTTCTACATTTTTCTTAAAAACAAAAAAAACCCCTTTCTATTATTAAAATCTATAAAAAAAAACCAATAACAAAATGAAAAAAAAGACCATATCAGTATACCTGTAATAATTTCTATCTCCTCAGTCTCATCCTCAGACCTATTCCTGGGTGTTTATTTATTTATTTATTTATTTATTTATTTATTGGGCAAATTTGTAGGTCCGTCCATCTCGCCTGAGTCTGGGCAGTGTACGATTAAAAAAAATGAAAATTCTTTGCAAACCCATTTAAAGCACCATGCCGAAAGCATTCTTCCAAACCGTTCGAATCCGTGGCTCTGCTCCATTTCCTTTTCTCCAGCTCAGCAACCTGAAAATGCATGGGACTTCAACTCCCACAATTCCCCAAATGGATGAGCAGTGTGGTCGGGCGGTAGGAAAAGCAAGTAGGATGCTTGGCTGCATAGCTAGAGGTATAACAAGCAGGAAGAGGGAGATTGTGATCCCGCTATATAGAATGCTAGTGAGACCACATTTGGAATATTGTGTTCAGTTCTGGAGACCTCACCTACAAAAAGATATTGACAAAACTGAACGGGTCCAAAGACGGGCTACAAGAATGGTGGAAGGTCTTAAGCATAAAACGTATCAGGAAAGACTTCGTGAACTCAATCTGTATAGTCTGGAGGACAGAAGGGAAAGGGGGGACATGATCGAAACATTTAAATATGTGAAAGGGTTAAATAAGGTTCAGGAGGGAAGTGTTTTTAATAGGAAAGTGAACACAAGAACAAGGGGACACAATCTGAGGTTAGTTGGGGGAAAGGTCAAAAGCAACATGAGAAAATATTATTCTACTGAAAGAGTAGTAGATCCTTGGAACAAACTTCCAGCAGACGTGGTTGGTAAATCCACAGTCACTGAATTTAAACATGCCTGGGATAAACATAGATCCATTGTAAGATAAAATACAGGAAATAGTATAAGGGCAGACTAGATGGACCATGAGGTCTTTTTCTGCCGTCAGTCTTCTATGTTTCTATCCCCTGAGGATTCTGGGAATGGAATCCCAAGTTGCTGAGGTTGAGAAAACCAGCTTTAGGGGTTTACTATAGAGTTTCCAAGGTCTAAGACAGGGAGAGGGCAAAGGGAGAGCATCTCCCCATTGTACTTGTCCCCCTCACCCACCCCTCATCCTGCCACACAAACCGAAGAGGGATGCTAATTTTAGCTTTACTAATGAAGCCGTTAGCTGGCAATTCTATTTTAAGGAAGCCAACATCAGCAGTTCCTCCGTCAAAGACTCCGGAGTAGAAGGAAACGGCATCTCCCAGGGGCTAGAGGTTGGGAGAAGGAGGTCGGAGATGATCGATTGGTGCACCCCACCAAGGAGTTTCCAATGTCGTCCTCTTGGGATCCCAGGTCCCGAGGTATTTCTGGTCCTCTGGAGGTCCAAAAGATGGAACGTAGCCTTCAAATCCTAGGAAAGGACAATGGAAATTGTGGAGCTCAAGAGGGTTGACCTGATGAAGGAGCTTCGATCAGAATAGAGTCGGGAAGAACCTCAAAGGTCTTCTAGTCCAACCACCAATCGATCAGGAGACTCTCTAGGACAGTGCTTCTCAACTGGGGGTCGGGACCCCTTTGTGGGTCCAATGCCCATTTCACAGGGGTTGCCCAAGACCCTGGGGAGAAAAGACAAATTTCCCCTGGTGTTAGGAACTAAAGCTTCTATTCTGGCGCCTTGGAACATATTTTTAGTATCCGACCAATCAGGTGTTCACAGTGGGGGTGTCCCTCTGACCTTGATGCCAATCAGCTTGTACCTCTGTTGGAAGAATTGGCACTAGACTTATGGTTGGGGGTCACCACAACATGAGGAACTGTATTAAGGGGTTGCGGCATTAGAAAGGTTGAGAACCGCTGCGGCCTATACCGTTGGAGACAAGTGTCTTGTCCAATCTCTTCTTAAAATCCTCCCGTGTTGAAGCACCCAAACCTTCTGGAGGCAGGTGGTTCCACTAATTGTCCCCACTGTTAAAAGCGTTTTCTCCTTAATTCCAGGTTGCTTCTTTCCTTGATTACTTTCCATCCGTTGTTTCTTGTTGGTACTTTTGGAAAATAGGTTGGACCCTTCTTCTTTGAGGCAGCCCCTCAAAGAAGGCAGTGGTTAGAATGCAGTGCTGCAGCTTCCTTCAGCTGACTGCTAGCTGTAGTTCGGCAGTTCAAATCTCACCACCGGCTCAAGGTGGACTCAGCCTTCCGTCCTTCCAAGGTGGGTCAAATGAGGACCTAGAGTGTTAGGGACAAGAGGCTGACTCTATAAACTGCTTAGAGAGGGTTGGAAAAGCACTAGGAAGTGGTATATAAGTCTAAACGCCATTGCTAAATGCTAAATACTGGAATATTGCTATCATGTCATCACCAGTCTTTCTTTTCTCTAGAGCAGTGTTTCCCAACCTTGGCAACTTGAAGGTATTTGGACTTCAACTCCCAGAATCCCCCAGCCAGCATCCGCTGGCTGGGGAATTCTGGGAGTTGAAGTCCAAATATCTTCAAGTTGCCAAGGTTGGGAAACACTGCTCTAGACCACCCATAATGGTGGAATGGTGGAAGGTCTTAAGCATAAAACGTATCAGGAAAGACTTAATGAACTCAATCTGTATAGTCTGGAGGACAGAAGGAAAAGGGGGCACATGATCAAAACATTTAAATATATTAAAGGGTTAAATAAGGTTCAGGAGGGAAGTGTTTTTAATAGGAAAGTGAACACAAGAACAAGGGGGCACAATCTGAAGTTAGTTGGGGGAAAGATCAAAAGCAACATGAGAAAATATTATTTTACTGAAAGAGTAGTAGATCCTTGGAACAAACTTCCAGCAGACGTGGTAGATAAATCCACAGTAACTGAAATTAAACACGCCTGGGATAAACATATATCCATCCTAAGATAAAATACAGAAAATAGTATAAGGGCAGACTAGATGGACCATGAGGTCTTTTTCTGCCGTCAGACTTCTATGTTTCTATAACTAGTTCTTGCAGCTGTTTTCCCATATGTTTTAATCTCCAGGTCCTTAATTTGACCCAATTCCGCATCCAATTTTGGCCTTGGGAACGTGGGAACCCCACTCAGCCCAAGAGGGAAGGACCTGGGTTGGCTGGCACATCCCCTCTGCCCCCCAAAAACATTTCAAAGTCTGCCTGTCTTGTGCTCAGCCTGGTTTCTTTTCCTACCTTGTCAACAGATGGAAGACCCTGTCAGCTACCTCCAGGCTGCGGCTGTGTCAGCCTTTTTGATTCCCTTAACCCAGTTCTGTGCAAGAGGCCTGGATTCATTGTTCCCTGGGCGGTCAGCCCTCCCCCTTCGAGGACATTTTCTGGAAAGATTTGCTGGCAGCCAAAAGCAAAAAAAATAATCCAAGAAAAGAGAGTACGAGACAGAGAAAGAGAGAAAGAGATTTACTTGCCTGGGGCTAAAATCCTGCAAAGGGGTTTCTTTCCTCTTTTCTTTTTATTTCATTTTTGTAAGTTTCTGGTTAGGCTGCTGTTTCATCTGGGGCATTTTTCTTGACTTGACTGGAAAGGTGGGGGAAATCTCTTCTTGCTAAGCCAGCTACCTGAAGGATTCCGGTCACCAGTAAAAAAAAAGACTTTAAAAATATTTTATTTCTTTATCGAATTGATCCCCCCCCCCCAAATCTCATAACCAAAAGATGCAGTGGGATCCCACCCACTTTGTTGGGAGAATAATGCTCTCCATCTTGCTACGTTCTGTAGGTCCTGGGGGCATTTGCCCAGGTTCGCCTGGTGCACCAGTTGTGGTGGCCCTATCTGGACCGGGAGTCACTGCTCACAGTCACTCATGCCCTCATCACCTCGAGGTTCGACTACTGTAATGCTCTCTACATGGGGCTACCTTTGAAAAGTGTTCGGAAACTTCAGATCGTGCAGAATGCAGCTGCGAGAGCAATCATGGGCTTCTCTAAGTATGCCCATGTCACACCAACACTCCGCAGTCTGCATTGGTTACCGATCAATTTCCGGTCACAATTCAAAGTGTTGGTTATGACCTATAAAGCCCTTCATGGCATTGGACCAGAATATAGATGATTTTTAATATTAGATTTGTTCACATTGTCTTTTTTATTGTTGTTAGCCACCCCGAATGTTCGGATAGGGGCGGCATACAAATCTAATAAATACAAATACAAATACAAACTCTTCAAAGTTAAAACGGGGCTGAAAAAAACTGACGGGACCATTTCCCCCCACATCTAATGACCATCTCAGCATCCCATCACCATCAAAATTTGGATGCTTGGCAACTGTGTTTGTGACCTTCTAGCCACCTTCTAGCAAGCCAAGTCAAAGGGGAGATTTGGGGCAAGCAAAGGGGAGCCAAATTCACTCAACAATTGTGTGAACTAACTTAAAAATGCACCGATCTCTTTACCAGCTGTGGCAGGAAAATGCGGCAAAACTCACTTAACAACTACTGTCTTAGAAATGTGGGGCTCAGTTGTGGTCCCAGGGATACCTGTTATTCCCGAGGTTGTGGGAGGAAGGACAGAGGACACTGGTTAAGGTGGTGGGAGATGGGGTGGATGGAGATGCTATGGCTAACCTCCATGCATAGCTGAAGTCTTTCGTCTTTCATCTCTATCAGCAGTTGGACTGGATTTAAGGGCATCGTTTTGGTAGATGATGAGGTTGTGAAAGGCTTTCCTCAAATGCATGGATCTTCTCCAATCTCATTGATGCGGCCAAGGAAATTGTTGGGATTGCGTTAGCTTGGACGTGTTTCTAATCGCTTGAAGGAAGGAACAGAGGGGCATCTTGCTTCCTTGCAGGCTTGTTGTGTTGTATGTGAAAAAGGCTGTGTGTGTGTGTGTGTATTTGTGCAACATCATAGGAGTTGGGTGAACTCCATCCTTCCTGGAGGAAAGATGCTTTGGAAGGCTGGGTTAAGGAGCGATAGATACTACGATCTGGATTCTGCAGATGGAAGAATAAGAATCACACTCCAGAGACTCTTAGATCAGATTAGATAGGGAGTAGACAAAGTTGGCTCTTCTATGACATGTGGACTTCAGCTTCCAGAATTCACCAGCCAGCATTCACTGGCTGGTGAATTCTGGGAGTTGAAGTCCAAATATCTTTAAGTTGCCAAAGTTGGGAAACACTGTTCTATGACATGTGGACTTCAGCTTCCAGAATTCCTGAGCTAGCATGATTGGTTCAGGAATTCTGGGAGTTGAAGTCCGCAAGTCATAAAGAGCCAAGTTTGCCTATCCCTGGACTAGATGATCTTTGGATCTCGTCTAGCAGCTGATTGGAACAGTCCATCTTTTTGGACTGTTAACTTCTCGGCAGTCTTAGTCTTCTAGACATCTTAACTTCTAGGCAGTGTCCTAGAAGTTTAGAGGGAATGGCTGGACAGGTAGAAGGGTGAAGGTTCGTTCTCCAAGCTTGTGGGTGGGTTTCCTTCCATGATTGTCTGGCCCCAGTTATTGGTCCTTTGTCTTCTACATCAATTCGGTTAGGGAACCTTTTACTTTCTAAGATGCAGACCTCCAGGTCTTCTCTTACAAAATGCCTGGAACAGACTTCCCCAACCTTGGTGTCTTTAAGAGCCTCGGTGGCGCAGTGGTTAGAGTGCAGTACTGAAAGCTACTTCTCCTGATCAGCAGTTTGGCAGATCAAATCTCAGTAGGGTCAAGGTCAATTCAGCCTTCCATCTTTCCAAGGTGGGTCAAATGAGGACCCAGATTGTTGGGGGCAAGAGACTGACTCTCTGTAAACTGCTTAGAGAGGGCTGTAAAGCACTGTGAAGTGGTATATAAGTCTAAATGCTGTTGCTATGCTAAGACACAAGAACTGCAACTCCCAGAAGTCCATGCGCCTTAAAAGATGCCAAAGTTGGGTGACCTTATCATGCACATTTCCTGGAAAGTCAATGCAGGATTATTGGGGCATCTTTCCTCCTCATCCCTTGCTCTTTCCTCTCCCCGGGGTTCTTCGGTTGGCCCCTCTTGGCCTGTGTGTGTGTATATATCGGTGTGTGATACAAGTGTGATGCCTTCTCTTCCAGTGACGGGGCTTCTTTTTCTCATTCTTTCAGGCATGAGCCATGAGCCAAAGTCTCCCTCTCTAGGAATGCTTTCGACCGCCACCCGGACTACCGCCACCGTCAGCCCCCTGACCCCGTCTCCTATCAATGGCGCCCTCGTGCCCACTGGCAGTCCGGCAGCCAACAGCACTTTACAAGTCCAGGCCGTGCCCTCCTCCAGCTTTGCCGCCGCCTTGCGCAAACTAGCCAAACAGGCTGAAGACCCCAGAGGTAAGAGAGAGGGGGGGAGATGGTGGCGATCCTTTGGGTTCGGAGATCGAGGGGTGCCAGCCTTCTAGGGCAACTTCAGTAGAGCCCTCACCAATCTTGGGATCTCAAAGGCTCTGCCCACAGAATCTTTGATTTCTCGCAAGCTTTCTTGTTCCTCCTTACAAGTAAGAGTGGAGCTCCCACCAAGAAGGCCGGGGATCAAAGTACAGTGGTACCTCTACCTACAAACGCCTCTACTTACAAACTTTTCTAGATAAGAACCGGGGGTTCAAGATTTTTTTGCCTCTCAAGAACACTCAAGAACCATTTTCCACTTACAAACCCGAGCCTCCGAAACTGTAACCGGAAAAGACAGGGAGAAGCCTCCGTGGGGCCTCTCTAGGAATCTCCTGGGAGGAAAAAGGGCCGGAAAAGGCCGGGAGAAGCCTCCGTGGGGCCTCTGTAGGAATCTCCTCGGAGGAAACAGGGCCAGAAAAGGCAGGGAGAAGCCTCCGTGGGGCCTCTGCAGGAATCTCCTGGGAGGAAACAGGGCCGGAAAAGGCCGGGAGAAGCCTCCGTGGGGCCTCTGCAGGAATCTCCTGGGAGGAAACAGGGCCGGAAAAGGCGGGGAGAAGCCTCCGTGGGGCCTCTGCAGGAATCTCCTGGGAGGAAACAGGGCCGGAAAAGGTGGGGAGAAGCCTCCGTGGGGCCTCTGTAGGAATCTCCTGGGAGGAAACAGGGCCGGAAAAGGTGGGGAGAATCCTTCGTGAGGCCTCTCTAGGAATCTCCTGGGAGGAAACAGGGCCGGAAAAGGTGGGGAGAAGCCTTCGTGAGGCCTCTCTAGGAATCTCCTGGGAGGAAACAGGGCCGGAAAAGGTGGGGAGAAGCCTTCGTGAGGCCTCTCTAGGAATCTTCTGTGAGGAAACAGGGCCAAAAAAGGTGGGGGGAAGCCTCCGTGGGGCCTCTCTAGGAATCTCCTGGGAGGAAACAGGGTCGGAAAAGGCAGGGAGAAGCCTCCATGGGGCCTCTCTAGGAATCTCCTGGGAGGAAACAGGGCCTGCACCCTCCTTGTGGTTTCCCCAATCACACACATAATTTGCTTTTATATTGATCCCTATGGGGAAAATTGCTTCTTCTTACAAACTTTTCTACTTAAGAACCTGGTCACGGAATGAATGAAGTTCGTAAGTAGAGGTACCGCTGTTTTCTCCAAAGCCCTTGAAGGCAGGACAAGAAGCAACAGATGGAAATTAATCTGGGAGAGGAGCAACCTAGGAGTAAGAAATTTCCTGACAGTTGGAACAATTAATCGGTGGAACGACTGGGTGTTCTAACACTGAAAGTTATCAAGAAGATGTTGGACACCCCTTTGTCTGCAATGGTACAAGTCCTCCTCCTTGATCAGTGGGATGGACTAGAAGACCTCTAAGGTCCCTTCCAACTCCATTGCTCTGTTGTTCTTCAAAGCACCTGAAGGCCGGATGTGAAACAATGGATGGAAACTCATCTAGAAGAGAAGCAACCTGGGATTAAGGAGAAACTTCTTGATTTGAGGAAAATTAACCAGTGGAACAAATCTTTTTGAAGCCCACAAGTCTTTAAAGTTGCCAAGTTTGGTGCTGTGACAAGCGGTCAAGGAGCAGGAGGGCCAGAGAGTCTGAGGACCAGGGAGAATGACCTGAATTGGAAAGATCTGGAGGATGAAGTGGCTTGAGAAAGAGGGAACAGGAAAAATGAACTCTCTGTCTTCATGGAGTGACTTAAAGAAGATTTTGACCACTTCTTTACACCCTTCTCTCTTCTCTCTCCCTCCTTGGGGCTGTTTCAACCCCCCTCAGTTATTCTAAGCCCAACGGTTCTCCAACTGGGCTCTGAGGACTTTCGGAGGTGCCCCAGATACCCTTTCAAGAGCTCCACAAAGTCCAATCAATCCATACTTTTAATGTTTCTCCATTTTAATTTCTCACGGTCAATACCGGATGATTAGAACCTACATGGCTCCTTGGAGTCCACAGCCATCTTTACGACTGTCAAAGGTCTTTGAGACCAAAACGCTGAAGAACTGATGCTCCCATTATAATCATAGATAGGTAGGTAGCGCCTCCGTGGTGCAATGGGTAGAGTGCAGTTTAGCAGTTCAAGTCTCACCACCGGCTCAAAGTTGACTCAGCCTTCCATCCTTCCAACGGGGGTCAAATGAGGACCCAGATTGTTGGAGGCAAGATGCTTAGAAACATAGAAACGTAGAGGTCTGACAGCAGAAAAAGACCTCATTATCCATCTAGTCTGCCCTTATACTATTTCCTGAATTTTATCTTAGGATGGATAGATGTTTATCCCAGGCATGTTTAAATTCAGTTACTGTGAATTTACCAACCACGTCTCCTGGAAGTTTGTTCCAAGCATCTACTACTCTTTCAGTAAAATAATATTTTCTCATGTTGCTTCTGATCTTTCCCCCAACTGACCCCAGATTGTGTCCCCTTGTTCTTGTGTTCACTTTCCTATTAAAAACACTTCCCTCCTGGACCTTATTTAACCCTTTGACATATTTAAATGTTTCGATCATGTCCCCCCTTTTCCTTCTGTCCTCCAGAGTCCAGACTATACAGGTTGAGTCCATGAAGTCTTTCCTGATACGTTTTATGCTTAAGACCTTCCACCATTCTTGTAGCCCGTCTTTGGACCCATTCAATTTTGTCAATATCTTTTTGTAGGTGAGGTCTTACACTCTGTGAACCGCGTAGAGAGGGCTGTAAAAGCACTGTGAAGCGCTATATAAGTCTAAATGCTATTGCTATCACTCCAGGAAGTTCTTCTCCATCCCTCTGTCCTTGCTTGTTCCTTCATCTCCTCCTCCCTGTAACGGATTCCTCCCACTTCTCCGATAGATGGAGATCCCCAACGGGAAGGGCAAGAGGCCGAGGGCCCATGGGGGGGACCTCTTGAACCCCCGAGGACAGAGAGGGAGGCAAACGCCCGTGTCCTTCTTGAAGGACATCCGGTGCTCCGGTGTCTAATTCTGGAAGGAGGAAATTGCTAGTTCAGGACTCGCTGTTGCCAGCAGCAGCAGCAGTGGGGATGGTTTTGCAGAGAAAGAGCTGGTTGCTTCTCCAGCCCCCACCTCCTTCCATCCTTCTGTGGAGCCAGCCAGGTCTCCTCCTGGTGTTCCTCTCCCCTCGCCCGTTGCTCCTTCCTCCCCGCTTGTTTTATTTTTAGCCCTTGAATTCTCGTCTCCCCCCCACCGCTTGATGGGCTAATGTCTTTCCTCGGCATTGTGTCTTCAGGGAGCAGTTTAAAAATTCAATTCAGGCGGAGCAATCCAAACGCCGTCTCATTTCTTGTAGCCCCGGAGAAAGTCTGGAGTGAGCCGAGGAGGAGAATCGGTCCTTTCCCCCTGCAAATATAGGTCTCGTTGCCGCTGCCGTGCTTCAGTGCCATCGCATTTTTCCTAAGGCTCCTAAATCTGTTCTTTCGCCATCCGAAGCTCCTCCGCTAAATAGCAAAGGCGGCGGCGGCGGCTGGGTGCCGGGATGGTGAATTGCACATCTGAATATTTTGCTCTTTAATGGGCTGTTTAACCGGGGCCCGGTTGAAGGCAGGAGCCGGCGGGGAGAGAGGGGGGTGGGAGTCAGCAGAGCAGCAGAGAGAAGGGGAAGCAAGAAGAGGAGGAAGAGGAGGAAGAGATGGAGGGGAGGTGGGTAAGAGGAGAAAGAAAAGGGAGGAGGAGGAGGAAGAGGAAGGGAGGAAGAAGAGGGGAAGGAGAAAGAGAAGGAGGGGAGACGCTGGGGAAGTGGGGAAGAAGGGAAGGGAAAAGGAGGAGGAAAAGAAAAGGGAGGAGAGGGGAGGAGGCGGAAGAGAGAAAGGAAGAGGGTGGGAGAGGGAGGGAGGAAGAGGAGGAGGGGGAAGGCGGAGACTGAAGAGAAAGGGAGAAAGGGGATGAAGGGAAGGAGGAAGAGACAGAGGGGAGGTGGGGAAGAGGAGAAAGAAAAGGGGGGAGGAGGAAGAGTAGGTGGAAGAAATAATTGACAGGAGAGAAAGGGAAAAGGAAAAAGAGAAAAAGACTAGTTGGTGGTGACCCCAGCTTTCTGGAACCAACTATCCCTGGGGGTCTGTAGCGCCCACACCCTCCTGGAAATCTGTGAAAATCTGGCTCTGCTGACAGGCCTGGGGTCTTGGAGCATTGCCACTGAGCTCCACCCAATGAATTGCCCAAGGGGATCTTGAGCAGAAAGAGAAAGCAAGACCCTCCCTTTCCCTTGACCCCCAACAAATGGGACCCAAGGGAACCCTGCCTGCCTCACCCAACATAGAGGCAGCACTTGGACATCTGTTTCAATCACCACCTATGATACACTTGGCATCCCTGAATCTGTCTCATCCTGCCTTGAAGCTCTCCAGGCTGACAGCTGTCACCACCTCTTCTGGAAGGGAATCCCATCAACCAAGGACCCTCTGGGTGAAGAAATATTTCCCTTGATTTGTCCTCACTTTCTCACCTACGAGCTTTAGGGAGGGCCCCCTCGTCCTAGTGTTGTGTGATAAAAGAAAAGAAATTTTCCCTATCCACCTTTTCTATCCCATGCAGGATTTTATCCACTTCAATCAAGTCACTTCTTAAACGCCGTCTTTCAAGGCTAAAGAGACCAAGGCGTTGCAACCTGGTTTCATAAGGGAGGGGCTCCATATCCTCGATCATTCTTGCTGCCCTCTTTAGCACCTTTTCCAGTTCCATTCGATCCTTCTTGAGGTGCGGTGACCAGAACTGTACACAGGAGAGCCAAGAAGTGTTGCCTGGGTCTGTTGCATTGTTTCTGAGAGCGAAAAGGCCAGTGGCTCCATCTTAAAGAAACCAAGAGTCAACAGATGGCTTTCCCGGCGGGAGAAGGATGGAATGAAATTGTTCTTCCCAGCTCTGTAAAAACCCACAGCTTGCCAGTTCAAGATCACCTTGAAGTGGGGGGGGGGGGCATCTTGACCCCTATCAGGAATCCCCCCACCTTCTCCACAGCATCTCAGAGGCTCTTTTGGCATTTGAGGTTCCGTAGTGGCAGCTTTGTTATTCCACCGCGCCTGTTCCTTTCAGAGCCGTCTCTCTTCGCACAGAGGCCTCCTTGTGCACCAGCAATTATCTAAATTGGAGTGGAGAGTCGGTGAGGAATGGCAGGAATGCAGCCCTGGGTGTTTCCTTGCAGGTGAGCAAATCTCTCCAGAAGAGCCAAAAGGCAACCTGCCCAGAGCCAAGGAGCAACCTGGAGCCTTTGGAGGATGCAATGCAGCTTGGAAAGAGGAGAAGGAGAGAGCCGGGGGTTGCGCCCAACTTCGCAAGGGGAGTGGCCAAAGAAAACAGGGGTTTTTTACCCCTTCCTATGGGTGTAATTTCTCTAGGTGCCTACTCTGCTCTATAGGTTGATCCCCTGCGCGCAGCTTGGGGCTCAGAGTGATTCTGAATGACGGAATAACAGATTTGGAAGGGACCTTGGAGGTCTTCTAGTCCAACCCCCTGCTCAGGCAGAAGACTCTGTACCATTCCAGACAAATGACTTTCTAGTCTCTTCTTGAAAGCCTGCACGATGGAGCACCCACAACTTCTGAAGACAAGCTATTCCACTGGTTAATTCTTCTCTTAAGAGATTTCTCCTTATTCCTAGGTTGCTTCTCTCCTTGATTGGAATAGAATAGAATAGAGAACAGAACAGAATAGAAAATAGAATAGAATGTAGAATAGAATATAGAATAGAATAGAATAGCACAGTTGGAAGGGACCTTGGAGGTCTTCTAGTCCAACCCCCTGCTTAGGCAGGTAACCCTACACTACTTCAGACAGATGGTTGTCTAATCTGTTCTTAAAAACTTTCCACTGTTGGGGCTTCCACAACTTCTGGAGGCAACTTCTGTTCCTCTGATCAACCGTTCTGTCAGGAAATTTCTCCTTAGTTCTAAGTTGCTTATCTCCTTGTTTAGTTTCCACCCATTGCTTCTTGTTCTACCCTCAGGTGCTTTGGAGAATAGATCGTCTTCCTCTTCTTTGTGGAACCCGTGAGATATTGGAAGACTGCTATCGTGTCGCCCCTGGTCCTTGTTTTCATTAAACTAACCATGTCCAGTTCCTGCAACCGTTCTTCGTAGCTTTTAGCCTCCAGTCCCCTAATCCTCAACATTTTAAAAAATATATATTATGATGACCAAACCTAGCTTGGAATAAGGAATAACCTGACCCACTGTCCATGTTCTGAGACCTCCCACCCTTCGTGGAGGCTTCTTCCCCTCTCCCGGAATTGTGGTTGCAGGCAAGGCAAGTTGCGAAGCAGCTGAACGATTTTGAGCTCTCCGTCAAAGGGAGGCTAAAGCAGGCCAAGCTAATCAGACACTTAAATGCTACGAGCGAGCGGAGGAAAAGAGGCTTGATAGAGGCAGAAAATGTATTATTGCGGTGGAAATTACCGGTCCTTTCTTCAGAGAGTGTTAATCATGGGAGTAGGCCCTCCCTCCTTTTTCTCTTCTCCCTAAAGGGGAAATCAATTTGCGAAATGCTATAGATTAGAAGATGTTTCACCTCGTCTTCTTCTCTCGTCTTTCCTGTCCCCTCCCCAATTTCCCCCACCGTGGCTCCCCGGCCCCCTTTCTCCCTCCCCTCTCCTGCTGCGGACAGCTTAGCCCATGAAAAGCCACGTTAGAGGATTCGGACATTGATTTCCTGGGGTGGGCCTGCCTTCCTCCACCCCACCCCACTCCATGCCTTAATTTCCCCTTTGCAAGCTATATATAAATATCTACCCTAGCAAGATTGGGTTGGAAATGGAAAAACACACACCAACACACCATCCTGGCAGAAAGCTTTTCCTCTTTTTCATTTAGATGTAATGGCGGTATGATTGGGCGGCTAGGAAATAAAAAGGAAAAATTTCTTTTTTGGCTATAAGGCTACTCTGTCTCTCGGGGTTCTGACAAGGGATCAATCGAGGGATTTTTAAAAATTCAAGATCCGGAATAGCGGGAAGCAGTGAAGGAGAGGTAGAAAGAGTGAGATTGGAAGAGAATTGATAGAAAGGTGTGTTGTTGAGTGGCGGGGTTTGTTGTCTGCACAGTATCGAGCCAGGTTAAAAATGTCTTTGTGAAAGCCGTGTACAGAAGCTGCAGTTCTCGGGTGCTAATCCAGGAATAAATAACCTGGCATATTGAAGACAGAGAATCAGGGATTGCTGGATCCCGATTTGGGGGTTATTTTTGGGGGGATGGGGTGATATCCCTAGTTAACTTTCTCTGTTGCATTAAATGGAGAATTAGAACTTAGGGAAGTGAATTCCTGTTTCTGATTCCCCACCCTCACCCCTTTGCTGATATAGCACTTGAGAATGGTATGATTGAGATAGTGTTGAGATAGTTTATTTGAAGAGGGTGGAAAGAACACGAAAACAAGGGCACCCTTGTGAAATGCACACAATGTTGGCAGAAACATAGAAGACTGACGGCAGAAAAAGACCTCATGGTCCATCTAGTCTGCCCTTGTACTATTTCCTGTATTTTATCTTAGGATGGATCTATGTTTATCCCAGGCATGTTTAAATTCAGTTCCTGTGGAGTTACCAACCATGTCTGCTAGAAGTTTGTTCCAAGCATCTACTATTTCAGTCAAATAATATTTTCTCACGTTACTTCTGATCTTTCCCCCAACTGACCTCAGATTGTGCCCCCTTGTTCTTGGGTTCACTTTCCTATTAAAAGCACTTCCCCCGTGAACCTTATTTAACCCTTTAACCTATTTGAATGTTTCGATCATGTCCCCCCGTTTCCTTACGTCCTCCAGACTATACAGACTGAGTTCATTAAGTCTTTCCTGATACGTTTTATGCTTAAGACCTTCCTCCATTCTTGTAGCCCGTCTTTGGACCCATTCAATTTTATCCATATCTTTTTGTAGGTGAGGTCTCCAGAACTGGACACAGTATTATTCCAAATGAGGTCTCACCAGTGCTCTATACAACCGGATCACAATCTCCCTCTTCCTGCTTGTGATACCTCTAGCTATGCAGCCAAGCATTCAACTTGCTTTCCCTACTGCCTGACCGCACTGTTCACCCATTTGGAGACTGTTCTTTAAGCCGTGGCTTGTAAATCTGGTGAGGAAAGAGCAGAATAGGATTTGTGTGTTTCCATATCCCCCCTTTGTGCTGGTGGCGTAACCAGTTGTGGGGACAAGAAGTTCAGCACTCTGGCTTTGTGTTGTTGGGAGGTGAACTACTTGTGCTCGATGTCCAGTTGTGACCTGCCCAAACAAGGAATTCTGGTTGTGTGAACTGTGCTTGCAGCCAGTTTGAAACCCGGCCACTTAAAGGAAACGAGAGAGTCCGTGTCTAAACGCAAGGGAAAGGACACGTTTTCAAAGCGGACCTCTGCCAGGGACAGTTTGTTTAATTCCCTCTAATCAATGGCGACCTCTTCTTTTACCATATCTATCTTTCCCAAGACGCTTCTCAAAAAAGGGGAAACGAAAGCAATAAAATAGCCGCTGGAAATGGCTCGCGATCGAATCATTTAAAAGTGCATCAGCACAAAACAAGAGTTAACAGCAAGAATTTTAAAAAATCAATCGTTAAAAACCCTGTGCCACAATTAAAAGGGATTCAAACCCCATCTCCAAATGGGGTAGATTTTCCGTTCCATTTCTTCCATAGAGAAGCCCACCACCCAAAAGGCTGAGCATTCAGGACAATTGAGAAGACCCTCAACGATATCTCCGGGACCACCTTCGGCTGCACGAATCCCAGCGACCAGTTAGGTCCCACAGAGTTGGCCTTCTCCGGGTCCCGTCAACTAAACAATGTCGTTTGGCGGGACCCAGGGGAAGAGCCTTCTCTGTGGCAGCCCCGACCCTTTGGAACCAACTCCCCCCCGGATATCAGAGTTGCCCCCACCCTCCTAGCCTTTCGCAAGCTCCTTAAAACCCACCTCTGTCGTCAGGCATGGGGGAATTGACACTTTCCCTCCCCCTAGGCTTATAAAATTTATGCATGGTATGCTAGTATGTATGATTGGTTTTTAAATTGGTGTTTTAAATTAACTTAAATATTAGATTTGTTTACATTGTATTATTATTGCTGTGAGCTGCCCTGAGTCTGCGGAGAGGGGCGGCATACAAATCTGATTAATAAATAAAATAAATAAATAAGATTGACCGTTGTGATTTCAGGATGTCAGAGACTGGAAGACCAAAGGCCAGACGTCTCTGGAGATTCTCGGACCTCCAGATCGTAGTTGTCCCAAAGAGGTGCTTTTTCAAGAGGCAACTAGACTTTCTAGGGGTTTTTTAAAGACATTTCGCTTCTCATCCACCCCAAAAAATCTTCAAAGAAAAAAGAGACAGCCCAGTTGCCTCTTGGAAATGCACCTTTGGGACAAAAGCCGGATGAAATACAAAGAGAAACAAGGAAACTTTAGGATCCCCCAGGTTCCAAAGGAAGGGGCCAAAGAAAACACAGGAAGCAGAGCATAAAATCAAATTCCTGGAAAAAAAATCTTCTTGCATTTGTCTTAAAGTGCAGGGCAGAACATTTTGGGCCAAGCTTTTTTTAGGGGGGGGGGGGAATCCCTCTGATTTCTTTATAATGAAAAATTTATCACCATTTTTTATCATGGTTTAATTAAACATTACAATGAACAAGAATAAGAGTGAGTACAAACTAAAAGAAAAAAGAAAAATAGAAAAATAGTAAAGAAAAAGAAAAGAAATATATAAAGAAATGACTTCCCCCTTCATCACAGCAAGAATAAACAATTTAGTAATGCATTAAAATATTACCTATGTTTTCCTACAGTCCATCTCTTATCTATAAACAAATCCTTCCTTCCTTCCTTCCATCCATCCTCCTTTCCTCCCTCCCTCTCTCTCTTCCTTCCTTCTTCTATTCCCCTCCCTCCTTTCTTCCTTTCTTCCTTCCCCCGCCCTCCATCTATCCCTCCCTCCTTCTTCTATTCCCCTCCCTCCCTCTTTCCTTCCCCCCTCTCTCCCTTCTTCTCTTCCCCTTCTTTCTCTTTCATCTTAAAAAAAAACTTTTCATAAGAGTATATTTTTTTATTTTAAAAAAGGCAGAGAAAAGATTGTACGCTGCATCCATTTTAATCCCCATGGTTCTGAGAAGGTCAGAGAGATCTAGGGAGCCTCCTGGAGCCCAGCTGAGCCCAGAAAGGCCACCCTCGCCTTGGGACAGGAATACGGGGTCTCGTGCTCAGCAGGGAACACAGGCTGAAATGAGCGGGGATGCCAGGTGACAAGTGGAGTGCCGCACCTCTGGGGTCTGGAAGGGCAAAGCCTCCTCCTCCTCCTCCTTTTCCTTGCAAGTCCATTCTCTTTCATCTCCAAAGAGAAGCCAGCCGAGCTTCAGAAGCAGCCGAGAGAGAGAGAGAGACAGACAGACAGACAGACAGAGAGAGACAGAGACAGACAGAGAGAGACAGAGACAGACAGACGGAGAGACAGAGAGAGAGAGACAGAGGGAGAGAGAGAGAAAGAGACAGAGAGAGAGAGACAGAGAGAGAGACAGAGGAGTGTGCATTGGTGCGCCTGGTTAGCGTGGAGACTTTCGGAAACAGGAAGCTGCTTAGCATATTTATTGATATCAAATGGATGTTAATTGAGTTCTGGGAACTCCGGAGAGTTCAAAGAGCCTTTGTGTGTGTGTTTCTGCAGAGGATGGGGAGGTGTCCACGCTGTGTTGGTCCCTGCAAAGAGGACGATGTTGGGACAACCTGCCAGTTGGGTAGACTCTAGAAAGCAGAAATGAGACCAGGCAGTCCTTGGCTTGCGACGGCAATTGAGCCCAAAATTTCTGTGGCTGAACAAATGGGTTTCGCCTCAGTTTACCACTGTCGTCAAATAATACGGCTGTTTTGTGAATAGCCATAGCATACCAATAGCATTTAGACTTATATACCACTTCACAGTGCTTTTCCAGCCCTCTCTAAGCGGTTTACAGAGTCAGCCTCTTGCCCCCAACAATCTGGGTCCTCATTTGACCCACCTCGGAAGGATGGAAAGCTGAGTCAACCTTGAGCATACTGAGATTCTTTCTTTCTTTCTTTCTTTCTTTCTTTCTTTCTTTCTTTCTCTCTTTCTTTCTTTCTCTCTTTCTTTCTACCAATTATAAAAGTTATCCCGTCTTTTAGAGCAGCCCGAATCCTTCCTCTCTTCTAGTTTTCTTGACAGTATATCCATCTCTGCACAATCCATCACCTTCCTTCTCCCAAGGAGGGGCACTGAGGCCGAATGTGAGCAACCACGTTTGCAGATGGCGAGCTTCAGATCCATGCTGGGTCTTCTTCTTCTTCTTCTTCTTCTTTTTCTTCTTCTTCTTCTTCTTCTTCTTCTTCTTCTTCTTCTTCTTCTTCTTCTTCTTCCTCCTCCTCCTCCTCCTCCTCCTTCTCTTCCTTCTCCTCTTTCTCCTCCTCCTCCTCCTCCCCTCAACTCACCTTCCTTGTGGTGCTGACACGCCTCACTTTATCTTCTTCTTCTTCTTCTTCTTCCTCCCCTCCTCCTCCTTTCGTTCCCTCCCCCCACCCACCCACCGCCTGCCTGTGTGACTTCCGAGGGTCTCAGCTGTTAATTACCTTTGCCTGTCAGCCTTGCCTGCTAATCTGCTATCAGTGAATGGAAAGCGGGAGGTCAAATAACAAAGGTGAGGGTACCACACGGTGCCTCTTGTCATCTCCAAACCCAGATTAGTTTCACTGAATAACTCCTGGCTGAATACCGCCAGTTAATTATAACGATCACAAACCCTCCCTTCCCCGAGCCACACAGTGAGAATTAAGGCTTGTGAAGTAAGACTTTAGCTCCATTAATTGCCTGCTTCTTTGTGATGGTATTGATTGATAAGGCTCTCGCGCGGTGAGTAATGGCTTCCCGGCTCAAAGGGGATTAAGGCTGCTAATTGTTGTCGGCCTCGCAGCTGACAAGATAGACTTCGGTGGGTGTCAAATCCATATCTACGGCTTCCTTTGTCAAGAGCCCGCAGAGTGCTTGCTCTCCAGAAAGAAAGTAGGGTGCCAAAGCCAGGGAATAATTAATAAAACACCGGAACTGCCATGAGTACAAGGCTGAAGGGTCTTCCTCGGTTGTGCTTTGGAGTTGTCTTGTCAAGGTTGTCCATATTTGGGCGCTTCCACAGGTTCGCCTGGTTGTTGTTGTTGTTGTTGTTATTAGTATTATTAGAATAGAATAGAATAGGATAGAATAGAATAGAATTTTTATTGGCCAAGTGTGATTGGACACACAAGGAATTTGTCTTGGTGCATATGCTCTCAGTGTACATAAAATAAAATATACATTTGTCAAGAATCATATGGTACAACACTTAATGATTGTCATAGGGGTCAAATAAGCAATGAAGAAGCAATATTAATAAAAATCTTAGGATATAAGCAACAAGTTACAGTCATACAATCAACATGGGAGGAAATGGGTGAAAGGAATGATGAGAAAAACTAGTAGAATAGAAGTGCAGATTTAGTAGAAAGTCTGATTATTATTAGTATTAATTAGATTTGTATGCCGCCCCTCTCCAAAGACTCAGAGCAGCTCACAACAAAAAAAACACAGTGCAAATCCAATGATTAAAAAACCATTTAAAACCCTTAATATAAAAACAGTCATACATCCCAGACAAACCATACATAAAGCGGAAATGGCCCGGGGGAATCAATTCCCCGATGCCTGGCGACAGAGGTGGGTTTTAAGGAGTTTGTGAAAGGCGAGGAGGGTGGGGGCAGTCCTAATCTCTGGGGGAAGCTGATTCCAGAGGGCCGGGGCCGCCACAGAGAAGGCTCTTCCCCTGGGTCCCGCCAGATGACACTGTTTCGTCGACGGGACCCGGAGAAGGCCCACTCTGTGGGACCTAATCGGTCGCTGGGATTCGTGCAACAGAAGGCGGTCCCGGAGATATTCTGGCCCAATGCCATGAAGGGCTTTATAGGTCATAACCAACACTTTGAATTGTGACCGGAAACTGATCGGCAACTGGTGCACCAGTTGCGGCCCTATTTGGACAGGGAGTCATTGCTCACAGTCGCTCATGCCCTCATCACTTCGATGTTCAACTACTGCAATGCTCTCTACATGGGGCTACCTTTGAAGAGTGTTCGGAAACTTCAGATCGTGCAGAATGCGGCCACGAGAGCTATCATGGGGCTTCCCAGATATGCCCATGTCTTGTCAACACTACGCGGCCTAAACTGGCTGCCGATTAGTTTCTGGTCACAATTCAAAATGTTGGTAATGACCTATATGGCATCAGACCAGAATACCTCCAGAACTGTCTTCTTCCGCACGAATCCCAGCGGCCGGTTAGGTCCCACAGAGTTGGCCTTCTCGGTGTCCCGTCGACTAAACAATGCTGTCTGGCGGGACCTAGGGAAGAGCCTTCTCTGTGGCGGCCCCGGCCCTCTGGAATCAACTCCCCCAAAGATATGTACCGTCCCTACCCTCCTTGCCTTTCGTAAGTCGACTCTGGGGGACCTGACCGACCTCTGGGATGCATGAAGCACTGGGAGAACCCATCACCTGGATAACTTAGAATCTCCAAAGTCATTTTGCCCATGTGTCTCTCTTGTCCCCCCCCCACTCTATGACTCTCTCTCTCTCTCCTCCATCCATTTCTCCATCCATCCATCTCCAGAAATGTTTTCTGGAAAGCAGGAGGACGTGGCTGCCTTTCCACCAGCTTTGTGTAAAAGGTTGACGGTCTCCCCATTGACCGGGTCGTCTCTGTCCATCCACCACTATCTCCCTCCCCGCAAGTGTTTCATTTCTTGAAGATCCAGCCAGCGTTTTGCAAACTAGAACTTAGCATGTCCTGGAAGCGTCTAGGGACGTTGGAGTTGAGTACAAAGGCATTCATTCTCAAGAACGTACATATGTGGGATGATGAAAGAACCGGTTTTGTGAGTCATTGTCATTCCTTGCTCTGTAAGAGAATTATCTTTTGTTAACTCTCCGTTCTCCTCTACTACAGGGCACAGACATATCTGTCCACACAGACAGAAATCCTTGAAATATATATTGTTTTCTTTGCAGTGGGCTTGTCCTGAAGCACCCACAGAAATATCACAGGAGGGTCCTCCTCCGTGGTATCCTGTTAGTATTCCTGCAACAACCATCCTCTTCTCTTCTCTATACTCCAAGATGGATGTACTTTAGATTCATCTATTTTCTGCAAATCATTATTTATTTATTGGACTTTCCGAGGACTCGGGGTGGCTTACAACATATAATAAACGATATACAACATCTTAGATCCAATTAATTAAATTTAAAAGTCTGAAAATCCCAAAAAGCCATTAAAAAAAGTCATTCAATTCGCTCAATATTCTCTCAACACATTCATTGGCCAGGGGGCAAGGATCTAATGGCTTCAATGGCGGCACAAATGAGTCTTAGGATTCTTGCAGAAGGCAAGGAGGGTGGGGGCAGTACAAATCTACAGGGGGAGCTGATTCCAAAGGGGCGGGGCCACCACAGAAAAGGCTCTTCCCTAGGCCCCGCCAAGCAACTTTGTCTAGTTGATGAGACCTGGAGAAGGCCGACTCTGTGGGACCTAATCGGTCGCTGGGACTCATGCGGCAGAAGGTAGTCTGGATCCAATGCCATGTGGAGCTTTATAGGTCATTTCCAACACTTTGAATTGAGTCCAGAAACCAATTGGTTAAGTCTTGCTGAAGGCTTTTTAAAAAAGAGAGGATTTATTCCATTTATGCAAAAGCTCATCTCTTTCGGTAGAAGTTCAGGGAGCGGGTACCAATTCTAGATTGTGTTCTGTCGGGCTCTCTGATAGACTCCTCCAAAAAATTCACAGGTACGAATTTCAGACACACACACATTTGAAAATTCAAAACAATGTTCTTTATAATGAAAATTCACTTAAACCAAGCCCTCTTTTGGTATAGCAAAGAGCACTCGTCTCCAACCAAACTGGTAATTGGTACAAGTCCCTTATCAGTTCTGTGATACTTAGCTTGCAGCTGTGAGGCAATTCACAGTCCTTCTTCTTTCACAAAGTGAAACACACTTTGCTCTGGTTTAGTTTCAAAGCCGGGAAAAATCAGCACACAAAAGGTCAAAGTCAGTAAAGCAGTCACGAAACACAACGATCAGATAATCCTCCACAATGGCCAAACCCACAGGCTGCTCTTTATAGCAGCCTCACTAATGACCACAGCCCCACCCAACCACAGGTGGCCTCATTTTCTTTGATAATAATCTCTCAGTTGTTGTTGCCTATGCATCGCTCTCCGCATGCGTGGCTGTATCATTAACTCTTGTTCTGAATCCAAGGAGGAGCTAGATAATTGATCTCCTTCTGAGCTGTCTGCCCCACTCTCCTCCTCCCTGTCACTCATGTCTTCTTGGTCAGAGGAGCCTTCATCATCAGATTCCACCGAGGGCAAAACAGGCCTGCAGCATGTGGATGTCTCCCCCACATCCACAGTCCTTGGGGCAGGAGCTGGGGCAGAGCTAACCACAACAGATTGTGATGGTCTACTGGGGTGTGAAGAGAAAGATCTATGTCCAAGTGGCATCTTCCACTGTAGTGTTCAAGAAGCAATTCCAGTCCATCTCCATCTGGCTGTCTTTTGTTTCCTGGTGGAAGCTGTTTTCTTGGGCCAAATGTTCAGGAATCTAAGCCGAAGGCCTGTGAAGTATGGGCAGAAACCTGGATTCTCAGTGGAAAGAGAGGTTGGAGCTTCAGGGCCTCTGCTGGCACCTTCTTTAAGGAGTTGCTGGCAGAAATTGTTGAGATATCATTTCTGCTCGGAATCCAGATCACAGCAGAGGTCTAACGATCTTGGAGCAGGAATAATTGATGTGGAATCAAGGATAGGATAGGATTTAGGGTAGGAAATAGGAGATACAGTAGGGTAGGAATTAAAAGGTCTTCTAGCCCAGGTAGGAAACCCTGTACCATTCTAGACAAATAGTTTTCCAATCTCTTCTTAAAAACCTTCAGTGTTGGAGAATTCACAACTTTCTGGGGGCAAGTTGTTCCACTGGTTAATTGTGTTAAGGAGTGTGCAGAATGACCTCTGAGTTTTAAAAAATGCACATACACAGAGGAAACATGGAGTTCTAGTAGATACCCATCTGACAGCCCAGAGATACGCGTAATAGCTCAGTAATACAAGCCAGACACATTAAGTGTATAAAATATTATTTACTTTGGCAAATATCTTAGTCAAGAACAGTCCTAGTCATAAACAGTTAAATCAGTCAATACATAAACAGTTAAACCAGTCAATACAAAACTATAGTCAGCTTACAAATACATAAACCAGCATTTAACACACAGTTTCTACTACAGCAGTCACAGAGAACATAATAGAAATAGCAGAGAGAGAGAGAGAACTATGCTTCTGGCTCCCTCTTGTGGCCATCTGTAATACTAACTCTTAAAGCAGTAGTGCTTCAATACATTTAAGCATACATTGTTAGTTTGCTTTATATATTGCCAAACCCAACTAGTTATGTACATAGTACTAATAAATTGCTTTTGATGCTTCTGGACCCATGTTTGGAAGAGGTTATTGCTGATCAAATCTGGAGAAAGTGGAATAGTGGGAGAACTTGCCAGTTTCGGATTCTGCTCCTGCATCAGCTCTCCCTACCTACTAATGCCTTTCTTTCTCCTGATTTTAGGGTCTTCGATAAGCAGTGAATCTTCTCCAGTTTCCTCGCCAGCCACCAACCACAGCTCTCCTGCAAGCACCCCCAAGCGAGGACCCATGGGGCCTCTCATCGTTCCTCCAGGAGGGCACAGTGTGCCGAACACCCCTCCTGTGGTAACCATTGCACCCACCAAAACTGTGAATGGCGTCTGGAGAAGTGAAGGGCGGCAGGTAAGTCTCCCATATCCAAAAAGGCTCCTCTGTTGGCTTTGTGTTTGGGAGGGAATACGTGGGGAAGGAAGGGGGATGAAGACCATGGAGGAGGAAAGCTGATATCCAAAGATAGGGCTGGGAAGCCATAATAGCAATAGCACTTAGACTTACATAACGCTTCACAGTGCTTTACAGCCCTTTCTAAGTGGTTTTAGAGTCAGCCTATTGCCCCCAACAATCTGGGACCTCATTTTACCCATCTTGGAAGGATGGAAGGCTGAGTCAACCTTGAGCCTGGTGAGATTTGAACTGCCAAATTGCAGGCAGTCGACAGTCAGCAGCCTGCAGTACTGCACTCTAACCACTGCAACATTACGTCTAACCACTGCATCACCATAAGCTAGATTTTTCCAAAAAAAACCATGACAAAGTATAACGTATCTCTCAGTTCTAGCAAATACTTCTCAATTTTTATCTACTACAGTGTAAAGTATAATCTTTCCCCCTGTATTGAACAAAGACATTTGACCCTGGATGAACAACTGAGTGCATAGAGCAGGTTTGTGAGGAATGTGAGAATATAAGGAAACCTTTTGTGATGAGCCAGGGCGTGGATCAAGGCAACCCAGCCAGGGAACTGCTATGAATCCCTTTATTGGCACCAACTTTGCCCCCAACGTCCGATTTACTCTCCGGTCTGGAGAAAAGCTCTCCCACAAACCTGCAGCAGCTTCAGGCTACATATACAGTGGTACCTCAAGATACGAACCCCTCGTCTTACGAACAACCCGAGATACGAACCCGGGGCTCAGAAAAATTTTGCCTCTTCTTACGAACTTTTTTCGTCTTACGAACGCCAAACCCGAACTTCTGGGTTCGGCGTTCGGGAGGCTGCTGGGAAGCCCCCCGGCTGTTTTAAAAGGTGACAGCCGGGCGGCGGGGCTTCCCAGCGGCCTCCCGAATGCTGAACCCGGAGGTCACCTTTTAAAACAGCCGGGGGGCTTCCCAGCAGCCTCCTGAACCCAAACGCCAAACTCGAACTTCCGGGTTCGGCGTTCGGAGGCTGCTGGGAAGCCCCGCCGCCCAGCTGTTACCTTTTAAAACAGCCGGGGGGCTTCTCGGCGGCCTCCCGAACGCCGAACCCGGAAGTTCGGGTTTGGCGTTCGGGAGGCCGCGGGGAAGCCCCCAGGCTGTTTTAAAAGGTGACAGCCGGGCGGCAGCGGTTTTTTGCGGTTTTTTTTTGTTGTTGCACGGATTAATTGACTTTGTCTTACGAACCTTTCATCTTACGAACCTCCCCCTGGAACCAATTAGGTTCCTAAGACGAGGTATGACTGTACTCCCATCCACATTCTGTAAGCAGAATGACTGCAATAATTCCAGCAAGACAAGATGAGCACATAGAAGCACGACCATACTTCAAACAGTCAGGAGGAATGCCAGGAATGCGGGCCACAACTCTCAACACTATCTGAATGCAGCATTTGTTCCTGGCAGCCCCTCCCAACTGCCTCTCCTTTAAACTCCATCCCCAGGAACCCGAGTCCTTTCCTTCCTCATAAGCCACACAACCCAAGTTGCTCTCTTCTGCATTCTTCCCTGCGTGCCATAGAATGAGGAGGGGTGGGCCTTGGTCTTAATCTGAAGCCCCTCTCCCTTGTCCTACCTCTCCCCTGCTCTGCCCAGCAGGGTTGGAAGGGACCTCGGAGGTCTTCTAGTCCAATCCCCTGCCTAGGCAGGAGACCCTACACTTCTTCAGACAAATGATCATCCAACATCTTCTTAAAAACTTCCAGTGTTGGAGCATTCACAACTTCTGGAGGCAAGCTCTTCCACAGATTAATTGTTCGCACTGTCGGGAAATTTCTCCCTAGTTGTAAGTTGCTTCTCTCCTTGTTCAGCTTCTACCCATTGCTTCTTTTTCCAACCCTCAGGTGCTTTGAAGACTAGGTTGACTACTTCTTCTTTCTGGCAACCCCTGAGATACTGGAACACTGATATCCTGTCTCCCCTGGTCCTTCTTTCCATTAAACTAGTCATGCCCAGTTCCTGCAAAAGTTCTTCATATGTTTTAGCCTCCAGTCCCCTAATCCTCTTTGTTTGGCGAGTATTCTGAGCAGAGTCAGGTTACAAGCGGTGTGCCACAAGGGTCTGTTCTGGGTCCTATTCTTTTTAATATGTTTGTGAGTGACATAGGGGAAGGTCTGGTAGGGAAGGTTTGCCTATTTGCCGATGACTCTAAAGTGTGCAATAGGGTTGATATTCCTGGAGGCGTCGGCAATATGGTAAATGATTTAGCTTTACTAGATAAATGGTCAAAGCAATGGAAACTGCAGTTTAATGTTTCCAAATGTAAAATAGTGCACTTGGGGAAAAGGAATCCTCAATCTGAGTATTGTATTGGCAGTTCTGTGTTAGCAAATACTTCAAAAGAAAAGGATTTAGGCGTAGTGATTTCTGACAGTCTCAAAATGGGTGAACAGTGCAGTCAGGCAGTAGGGAAAGCAAGTAGGATGCTTGGCTGCATAGCTAGAGGTATAACAAGCAGAAAGAGGGAGATTATGATCCCGCTATATAGAATGCTGGTGAGACCACATTTGGAATACTGTGTTCAGTTCTGGAGACCCCACCTACAAAAAGATATTGACAAAATTGAACGGGTCCAAAGACGGGCTACAAGAATGGTGGAAGGTCTTAAGTATAAAACGTATCAGGAAAGACTTAATGAACTCAATCTGTATAGTCTGGAGGACAGAAGGAAAAGGGGGGACATGATCGAAACATTTAAATATATTAAAGGGTTAAATAAGGTCCAGGAGGGAAGTGTTTTTAATAGGAAAGTGAACACAAGAACAAGGGGACACAATCTGAGGTTAGTTGGGGGAAAGATCAAAAGCAACATGAGAAAATATTATTTTACTGAAAGAGTAGTAGATCCTTGGAACAAACTTCCAGCAGACGTGGTAGATAAATCCACAGTAACTGAATTTAAACATGCCTGGGATAAACATATATCCATCCTAAGATAAAATACAGAAAATAGTATAAGGGCAGACTAGATGGACCATGGGGTCTTTTTCTGCCGTCAGACTTCTATGTTTCTATGTTGCTCTTCTCTGTACTCTTCCTATGCAACTGTCAATTATCGCTCTCTAGGTAACCCATTTTCTAATCTTACATCATGGGAGAGGAAGGTCTCTTAATATTTCCCCTAACGTTCAACCCATTGGCATCATCCCATAAGTTAATTTATCGTATTCGGACCTTTCAGATAAGTGAGAGCAAGTTATCACTCTCTTCCTGCTGATAAACCTTTTATGTGATGTCGTCTCCCTTCCTTCTTTGTCTTCTCTGATCTTCCTCCTGGGGCTTCTGGGCCCAAGGAAGGAAGTCGGGTCGAACGTCTGTTGGAACGAGGCTGATTTCATAGCTCTCTCCCTCCCTCCCGGGTTTCCATCTGTCTCGGCTCACTCTTCTCCTTCTTCTCCGTCCGCAGCTATTGAAGTGCGGAACGGAGGCGACGATGCTGTGTGTTGAATTTAGAACAAAGGCTTCCCGTTTCTCCTTTCCTACCCACGAAGCTTTATTGATCGTCTAGGAGAGCCAAGACAGCCCATTGAACACCTGGCAGAGCGCGGCGCAACCCCGATGCCCTCTTAATGCACCGGGTTAACCGTGCCGGGCTAACCAGAGAGGCTGAGCATTGGGGTAGCGACACATCTGGAGGGAGACCAGATTGCGGAAGCCTAATTTAAGGCAACAAAGCACATCGTGTATTTATGGCAGAGGTTCCCAGCTGGGAGAAACACAACCCCAACCTAGCCGGTGTTTTGGATTAAGCAACAAGTAGAGCGTAATAGCTTCTCTCATCCGTGCCGAAAGAGAGAGAGAGAGAGAGAGAGAGAGAAAGAGAGAGAGAGAGAGAAACACACACACACCGTCCTCCGAGGGCTGCTTCCCAGATCGGGCCAGACTGTCTGGCTGTATTTGCTGCTTGCAATCTTGTTTTCTTCCCTCTTACTCTCGTGCAGACAGTGGCAGAGAACTGAAGCATCCACTAATTAAGAATCATTGTTGGTGGTTATCCGTCCCTTGTATTTTTACCCGGCTTCCCAGCGGGATCGCAGCTCTTGGAAATACTAATTAAACCACAAAGAGAAAAGGGGAGGGGAAGAGAGAGAGAGACAAGTCTCCCCGGTGCTTGCGAGAGCCGTGCAGATGATGCGCCAGCAGAGAAACAAACAGGCAGAAAATACACACACACACACACTGGCGCACAAAGAGAGAGAGAGGGAAGCAGCTTTGATCTCGTTCGAAATGAAGAAGGGAGCGCTCTCAGGCCTGGTTTGCAAAAAATAAAAGAAAGATGCAGGGAATAGCGGATGAATGAAACGCGGTGTCCGGAATGAAGTGCACCGGGATGAATATTTAAATATCTGGATCTTTTTTCGCGGCAACGGGATCCTGGGCACAGAGCAAAAGAGTCACTCCTTTCACTTTGGGGTTGAGCCTCAGAGACCCCTTGAATCATCCAGGGCTCTCGGTGGCTTTGCCATCTGTTGCAACCAGTGAAGGACTCCAATTTTTTTTTAATTACCGCGCTGTGGGCATGGCTTATTTTGTAGGTGTGGCTTGCTGGCCATGTGACCAGGTGGGAATGGCTTGGCAATCATGTGATGGGGTGTGGCTTAAAGGTCATGTGACTGGCTTAACTGTGGCCAACTTGACGTCACTCACCTCAAAGAGATCCGTTTTTCCTCTCTATTTGCTTTTACTGAACATCCAAAATATACTCTTTAATTCTACGTGTATATGCCATATGTGTACTACACACAGGCACACAAAAATATACATTGTCTACTATATAAACTGTATGTGTATGTACACGCACACACACGCACAGCTCTTCTAAAATTATACACATTCAACCTCCTTGACCGTGATAGGAAAAACATACACAGAGCCCAGAAGGGAAAAGAAGAAAAAAAAATAATCAAAATTTTTCTCCCAGTTCTGCGTACCTGACCGTACCCTTAGGTTGCAACACTCCTTTCTTTGGGTTTTATGAACATTTGAAACACAAATCCGTCTTTGCAGCCCTCCATATCTCTGTAGGCAGCGTTCTCCTCTGGCCACCATCGCTCCTGGCGTTTTGGTGCGGCCGAGCCCTCCTCCTCCTCCTCTTGCTGTTTGGCCCTTTCTTCCTCCCCCCTGTCAAAGCCCATCACTTCATCCGGAAGCCCTGCTCTGCCCCCGGACTGGGCCGTCGCCCTCCAAGGGAGACGATAATTTATCTGCTCCAACAATTGGAAGCTAACGAAGCCCTAATGCCACCAGGGAGCGCTCTGCGGAGGAAAGAGAGAGAGAGAGCAAGAGCGCGGGAGCTGACTCAACGGATGATGCCATCCATCCATCCTCGTCGAGAGCTTTGATGGAAGCCTTCGTTCTTTCGGCTGGGGAGGGGGTAGGAAGGAAGCTGCAGCGCCTGGGCAAAGGAGAAGCGGGAGGGGGCCCAGAGAGGCTCAAATCAGTGGCCGGTGCCCATCCATTAGAGGCGAGAGACGTTTCCCAGAGATCAAACAGTCTTTGAGCGGCTGTGTGGAGTGAAGAATGGCCTATTTTAGAGCTAATAGGGCATGTCTCATGTCCTCCTGGCTGGCAGTGATTGCACGGGGAGAATGACTGATGGAGCTCTTTTGTCCATCTTCTCACCCGCTGGAGGCGCATCGCAAACAGCAGCAGGGAAGGCTCCTTGTTCCTTGCCTTGGAGCTGATCCTGCACCTTCTCTCCTCGCCCAGCCCTGCCCGGGTCCTTCTTCCAGGGCATCAAATGGCTTCTTTGCCTCGGCTTGTGGAGCTCCAACACCTCTTCTCCCCTAAGGCGGCTGATCTTCCTTGCTAGTAATTTTCCAGAATTCCCACCAGACGTTTCTCTCTACTGGAAGGAAAGGGGTGATGGGGAAAAAGCTGAGAAGTTTGCTCATGGGAGCATCTATCTATCTATCTATCTATCTATCTATCTATCTATCTATCTATCTATCTATCACATTATCTATCTATCTATCATCTATCTATCTATCTATCTATCTATCACCTTATTATCTATCTATCTATCTATCTATCACCTTATTATCTATCTATCTATCTATCTATCTATCACCTTATTATCTATCTATCTATCTATCACCTTATTATCTATCTATCTATCTATCTATCTATCTAATCTATCATCTATCTATCTATCTATCTTTCTATCTTTCTATCTTTCTATCTCTATCTATCTATCACCTACCTACCTACCTATCCATCCACCTACCTACCCACCTACCTACCAAATCTATCCATCCATCCATCTCCACTTTGCCCGTGACCTTCTGAGGCTGTGGTGCCCAGGACTGGACACCTACCAGGACATATTAGAGTGGATCAATGTCGGGACACCATGTCTTTGATAAAACAGTATTTGTCTTTTAGCAGCTGTCATCGCACAGCTGATTTGGATTTAACCTGAGGTCACAAGGAGACCCAGAGGCTCTGTTGTCAAGCCAATGCTTCCATCTTATTCTTGGACCTTTCATTGTTTGTATCCAGACACACAACTTGACATCAACAGGGGGGGCTCTATTTTTTCCATCTCTGTTGGTTGCTCCTGCCTTCAGTCTTTTTGAGTCTTCTTCCTTTCTTTTAAAGTATTATTCATCCCTCCCAGCTTTGTGTCTTCTGCAGATTTGACAAATATCCCCCCCAAATCCCTCATCATATCACTGATGGGAATGTTGACATGCAGAAGACAACACCACCACCACCATCGACCCTCCACTTGATCCTGTGTGTGTCCCAAGCCAACTTGGACCAATTAATGAGCTCCAGTCATTCAACCGTCCTTCAAAATAGCCTCTAGGCCATTTTGAGTCATTACATAGAGGAACATCTGTTGAGAGATGATTGAAGGCTTTGATAAGGTCCAGGCATGCTATAACTCTGGCCTTGCCTACTCTATTAAGCTAGTGATTGTGATCCCTCTATGTAGAGCACTGGTGAGACCACATTTGGAATAATACTGTGTTCAGTTCTGGAGACCTCACCTACAAAAAGATATGGATCAAACTGAACAGGTCCAAAGACGGGCTGCAAAAATGGTGGAAGGTCTTAAGCATAAAACTTATCAGGAAAGACTTCATGAACTCACTCTGTCTAGTCTGGAGGATGGAAGGGAAAGGGGGGACATGATTGAAACATTGAAATATGTTAAAGGGTGAAATAGATTCAGGAAGAAAGTGAACACAAGAACAAGGGGGCACAATCTGAGCTTAGTTGGGGGAAAGATCAGAAGCAACGTGAGAAAATATTATTTGACTGAAAGAGTTGTAGATGCTTGGAACAAACTTCCAGCAGACGCGGTTGGTCAATCCACAATCAGTGAATTGAAACCTGCCTGGGATAAACATATATCCATCCTAAGATAAAATACAGGAAATAGTATAAAGGCAGACTAGATGGACCAGGAGGTCTTTTTCTGCCGTCAGTCTTCTATGTTTCTAGTTACTCTATTGAAAAAGACCTCGGCTGGTTGGTTGGTTGGCCCTGTTTTCTTGCCAGGAGTTCACGTTGGCGTTGGCTAATAATAGCTCCCACCTTTTGGATACGGCCTCTGGTAGAACTAGGATCCCTGTCCATCTGGCACAGTTGGCTGCTGCTGATTTCTGCCCTGGATTTGGTGGTTGTTTCTTCTGTGCCGCCAATGAAATGCTTGACTAACCTGCTTATTTTATGACCCACCATCAAAAAGCTTATGGATTGGTATTTGCTGTGCTTGTAGCCGTCTCCTCGGGCATTGGTGTCTTCCCGGAATGATTAATGGCCTCCGGGAACAAAGCTGCTAGTAAATCTTCACGGCAGGAGAAAATACATCTCCTCCCCTCCCTTCTCCCCCACGCCTCCCTCATTACAGCCCAGCCTGGCAGAGGAGGGTCATGGGGCAGGCAGGGGCACACACACAGTGCCCCCTACAACGGGATGCTGTGCCCGGAATGTAGAAGAGACCTCGGAGGTCTTCTAGTCCAACAAGTACAGTGATACGTCGTCTTACAAATGCCTCGTCATACAAACCCGGGGTTTAAGATTTTTTTGCCTCTTCTTACAAACTATTTTCACCTTACAAACCCACTGCCACCGCTGGGATGCCCCGCCTCCAGACTTCCGTTGCCAGTGAACCCCCCCCCTTTTTTTTTTGCTGCTGGGATTCCCAAGAGGCTCCCCTCCATGGGAAACCCCACCTCCGGACTTCTGTGTTTTTGTGATGCTGCAGGGGAATCCCAGCAGAGGAATCCCAGGAGCGCAAAAACGGGCGCTTCGCTGGCAACGGAAGTCTGGAGGTGGGGTTTCCCAGCAAGGGGAGCCTCAGTGAAATTGCAGCATTGCAAAAACACAGAGGTCCGGAGGTGGGGTTTCCCATGGAGGGGAGCCTCAGGGGAATCCCAGCAGCACAAAAAGGGGCGCTTCGGCTGGCAAAAGGGGTGAATTTTGGGCTTGCACTCATTAATCGCTTTTCCATTGATTCCTATGGGAAACATTGTTTCGTCTTACAAACTTTTCACCTTAAGAACCTCGTCCCGGAACCAATTAAGTTTGTAAGACAAGGTATCACTGTATAGACAAATGGTTATCCAATCTCTTCTTGAAAACTTCCACTCTTGTAGCACCCACAACTTCTGGAGACAAGCTCTTCCACGGATAAATTGTTCTAATTTTCAGGAAATTTCTCCTTTGTTCTAGGTTGCTTCTCTCCTTGATTAGTTTTCATCCATTCTTTCTTCTCCTGCTTTCAGATGCTTTGGAGAACAGGTGGGGTCCCTCTTTCTTGTGACAGCCCCTTAAATATTGGAACACTGTTATCATCTTCTTCTTTTCATTAAACTAGACATGATCCAATAATAATAACAACAACAACAACAACAGAATTGGAAGGGACCTTGGAGGTCTTCTAGTCCAACCCCCTGCTTAGGCAGGAAACCCTACACCACTTCAGACAGATGGTTATCCAACATCTTCTTTAAAACTTCCACTGTTGAAGCATTCATAACTTCTGGAGACAATTAAGCTCTGTCAGGAAATTTCTCCTTAATTCTTAGTTAGTTAGTTAGTTAGTTAGTTAGTTAGTTAGTTAGTTAGTTAGTTAGTTAGTTAGTTAGTTGTTTTATTTATTTATTAGATTCGTATGCTTATGCTGCCCCTTGGACTCGGAGCGGCTCACAACAGGAATATAAAATACAAATCCAATGATTAAAAACAAAACAGTTAAAAACCCTTGATTAAAAACACTCATACAACCCAAACAAACCATACATAAAATGAAGCGACCGAGGGGAGTGAATTTCCCCATGCCTGGCGACCAAGGTGGGTTTTTAGAAGTTTGCGAAAGGCAAGGAGGTTGCTTCTCTCCTTGATGAATTTCCATCCATTGCTTCTTGTTCTACCCTCAGGTTCTTTGAAGAATAGCTTGACTCCCTCTTCTTTGTGGCCACCCCTGAGATACTGGAAGACTGCTATCATGTCTCCTCTGATCCTTCTTTTCATTCAACCTGCCATGCCCAGTTCCTGCAACCGTCCTTCCTATGTTTTAAGCCTCCAGTCCCCTAATCATCTTTGTCGCTCTTCTCTGCATTCTTTCTAGAGTCTCAACATGCTTCTTGCATCGTGGGGACCAAAACTGAATGCGGTACTCCAAAGTGTGGCCTTACCAAGGCCTTGTAAAGCGGTATTAACACTTCGCGTGATCTTGATTCTTTCCCTTGGTTAACGCTGCCTGGGAGCCCCTTGGCTTTTTTTGCCAGCTGGTTCATATTTAAATGATGGCACAGACAAACCAAGCCCCTTGCAAGCTCAATGAGATCTCTCTGCTTCGGTCTCTGCAATTGCAGACGGCTTTGTCCTCTGGTCTCTTCCCATCCCTGCTAGGAAGTGTGAAATGCAATGCCATTTTTCTGGGCACCCGTTCTCCAACATCCTCCGAGGCCTTTCCCCCTCTTTCCTGCTGCCTCTTCTGCCGCCCTGCTGCTTCGCTTGGGCCCCGGTGCCTGGTCCATGCAGCCTCCTGGAGAAGGTCAGGATTTGTCTCTTGGCTGGTTGTGGCAGGAGAGGACCGGGTGTGGGATGCCCCAGGCGGGTGTTGCATTCTGAGAAGGAACAGCTGTTCCCGCTCATTAAAAATTCCGATCCAGGGCCCATCGCTATGAATTAATTATGGCCAATGGATCTTCGGAGGAGATTTGCAAGTCTTGAGGAGTTCTCCGCAGCTTGCTTGATGTTTGTTGTATTCATATTTAATAAATACACTTGGAACGGTCTCCCCTGGTGCCTGGCTGGCTGTGAGTGAATCCCAGCTAGGTCGTATCTTCTAAGGCAGTGTTTCCCAACCTTGGCCATTTGAAGATACCTGGACTTCAACTCCCAGAATTCCCCAGCCAGCATTGGGAAACACTGTTCTAAGATGACACCCAAACAGGGACTTCATCTTTGGAAGAGCAGTTTGTATGCAAAAGAGAAGCCTTTCACCCAGGTTATGAAATTGTTGGAAGAGAATATTATAAAGAAGAGGGAATCCATTTATTCCCCAAAGCACCTAAAGGCAGGACAAGAAGCAATGGGTGGAAACTAATCAAGCAGAGAAGCAACCTAGAAGAAATTTCCTGACAGTTAGAACAATTAACCGGTGGAACCACTTGCCTCCAGTAGGTTTGTGTTTTGCCCTTCCCAGGCTCCAAAGGTTTCCCTGGATCTGGGGGAGGGCAAAAAAGCCCTCCCCCATTACCCTGGAGACTCTCTGGAAGCCAAAACGCCCTCCCAGAGCCTCTGTGCAAGCAAAAGTCAGCTGACCAACACATACATGCACATTGGAGCTGAGCTAGCGCAATTGCTTGCGTGCCAGCAGATATGGCTCCGCGTGCCACCTGTGGCACCCATGCCATAGGTTCGCCATCACTGTTATAGGTATCCCTGCCTAAGCAGAGGGTTGGACTAGAAGACCTCCAAGGTCCCTTCCAACTCTGTTGTTCTCTTCAAGTCCAAATGCAAACTAAGGAGTGGTTCTTTTTTTCCCTTTTTAATCCTGTCTCAGTGCCATCGGTAGCTCGAACCAAACATTTCTGTGATCCGATCTCTCAAAACAACAGCTCCCTGCCTGGAGCTGCCCCATCTGCTTCCATTCCAGCTGAGTTGCTTTCCAAATTCTGACTAGAACAACATCTGCCCCCTTCCCTCTCTGAAGACTGCCAAAGTAGACATTAGCTCCTATTCGGGGAATACCAACTGCTAAACCCGGAATATTGGCAAGCAAAGGATTAGCTGAGGATCCGTAACAAAATCCCCCTTTCCAAAGCTGTTTAAATACATCGCCGTTCCGCGTGTAGAACCGGGTAGGCGGAATCTGAGAGGGAAGGAGGGGAATGGATGCCGGGAATTCTTGCAGATTTCAGATTTGATCTCTGCACAACTGGTGGAGAGATGCTAAGCCATCTGGATGGATCACCTTAAACCGCAAATATGTTCTGCATGGGTAGCACCTCTTATAGGAAGATTTGACCCAGGGCCAAAACAAGATCATCATCTCCACTTGTCTTCTTCTAAATTTTCCCACCCTGTCTCAAATAACTTTGCCAATGTGACGTCATTGTGGCTTAATGCTCCTATAACCATGATCTGTGTCCACAAATGCATTGAAGAGAAGAGAGTGTTTAGGACCGCTAACAGTCTACTGTTAGTCTACAGTAGACCGCTAACAGTCTACTGTTAGCTAAACAGAGACAGACTCAGATGGAGATACAACATCAAAGGCATATTACAACAACACCAATTAACAATGGTTGAAACCTCCAAAGACCAAGAACTAGAACTTTGTATCTCCCTCGATGTTGGAAGGGGTAAAAGAGGAGGAGGAGGAGGGGGTGAGGAAGGAAGGAGAGGAAGAAGAAGAGGAGGAAAGGATGAGAGGAAGAAAGGATGAGAAGAGAATAGAACAGATTTTTTATTGGCCAAGTGTGATTGGACACACAAGGAATTTGTCTTGGTGCAGATGCTCTCAGCGTACATAAAATAAAATATACATTTGTCAAGAATCATATGGTACAACACTTAATGATTGTCATAGGGGTCAAATAAGCAATGAAGAAGCAATATTAATAAAAATCTTAGGATATAAGCAACAAGTTACAGTCATACAGTCAACATGGGAGGAAGCGGGTGATAGGAATGATGAGAAAAACTAGTAGAATAGAAGAGGAGAAGGAGGAAGAAAAGAAGGAAGGAATGAGAGCAAGAGGAAAAATAGGGAAGGGAGGAACGAAGGAGAGGAGGAGGAAAGGAAGGAAGGAAGAGGAGAAAGAGGAGTTCAGGGCAGTCCCTTTTTGGACAGAAATACTTGAGTAACCATCAAAATAATATCTCATTTTCTGTCTGTGAAAAGCACCACTTACTGCAGTGCCAAAGTGCCTTTTTCCAAGCTTTCTTGTGAAGAAGAAGAAGGAAAAAAAATTAACAGCCAGTATACTCTTTGTTCCTCAAGTACGCGCATTCTGCAATTGGAATAAATTATGCAAATATATATTCTTTAATCTGCACTGTATATCCTACTTTCAGGATTGAAGTCTCTCTGTAATTAATATGCCAACCGCAGAGTCTTGAAGGGGGCAAAGCGATTCAGAACCGGGCGCTACAAATAGTCAGAAATAATGGGGAGCAAGAAAGGAGTTTTCCAGTTACGTTTTTGTCAGATGTTTCCACGTCTTTCTTCCTCCCTGTAGCAGGGAAAGCTCGGAATGTGGAACTTTACAAAGCGATTAATTCCAAAGGAGATCCAAATGGGCAGGGGAGATCACCAGGGTGAACACCTGGATCACAATACTTGGTGAACGTGGTAACCATTAAGACAGTGTTTCCCAACCATGACAACTTAAAGATATCTGGACTTCAACTCCCAGAATTCCCCAGTGTCTGCTGGCTGGGGAATTCTGGGAGTTGAAGTCCAGATATCTTCAAGTAGCCAAGGTTGGGAAACACTGAGTTAAGAAATAGTAATCCTATTGAGGTGGGCAGAGTATGTTCTGCAAGGGCAGGGCTCGAATGGACTCAATAACAACAACAGAGTTGGAAGGGACCTTGGAGGTCTTGTAGTCCAATCCCCTGCTTAGGCAGGAAACCCTACACTACTTCAAGACTGGAGATCAGGCGCCAACCCAGCATCTGTGGAGGAGGTCCAGCCAACCCTTCTGTTTCTGAGCCAATTCCAAGCAACCGTTGAGCAAGGGAGAGCAACTTTGGATCCGGTCTTCTGCTAAGATCGGCTCTTTTAAGCAGAACTGGCTCGGCTCGGCTCTTCTGCTGGAGACCATTGTTGGCTTTTGGGGTGTCTGGGGATCAGAGAAACTAATCAGGACGAGGAGGAGTGGGGTAGCTGGAGGGCCTGGCAGTGTCACACTCTCGTTCCATCATGAATAGACTAGAATAGAATTTTATTGGCCAACCGTGATTGGACACGCAAAGAATTTGTCTTGGTGCAGATGCTCTCAGTGTACATAAAAGAAAAAGAGACATTTGTCAAGAATCATGTGGTACAACACTTAACAATTGTCATAGGGATTAAATAAGCAATGAATGCCGGGCAATAGAATAGAATTAGAATTAGAATAGAATAGAATAGAAAAGAAAAGAAAAAATGGAATGGAATAGAATAGAATAGAATAGAATAGAAAATTAGATTGGTATGGAATGGAATGGAATGGAATGGAATAGAACAGAATAGAATTTTATTGGCCAAGTGTGATTGGACACACAAGGAATTTGTCTTGGTGCAGATGCTCTCAGCGTACATAAAAGAAAAAGAGACATTTGTCAAGAATCACGTGGTATAACACTTCATGATTGTCATAGGGGTCAAATAAGCAATGAGGAAACAATCAATATTAATAAAAATCTTAGGATACAAGCAACAAGTTACAGTCATACAGTCCTAAGTGGGAGGAAATGGGTGATAGGAATGATGAGAAAAAACTAGTAGAAATAGAAGTGCAGATTTAGTAAAAAGTCTGGCAGTGTTGAGGGAATTATTTGTTTAGTAGAGTGATGGCGTTGGGGGAAAAACTCTTCTTGTGTCTATTGTCTTGGTGTGCAGTGCTCTGTAGCGACGTTTTGAGGGTCAGAGTTGAAACAGTTTGTGTCCAGGATGTGAGGGGTCGGTAGATATTTTCCCCACCCACTTTTTGACTCGTGCAGTCTACAGGTCCTCAATGGAAGGCAGGTTGGCAGCCGTTGTTTTTTCCGCAGTTCTGAATCATCCGACGTGTGTTGTGTGTTAACCTGTCTGAATAGCCACAAGGCCTTTGCCCGAATGAAACATCTCGAGCATTGGGGGGGGGGCATTCTTGCATCTCCTCTCCTGACCCCCCCATCACGCGCAGGTGATTGCCCAGAGAACATCTGGCTGGGATTAAGCCAGGGAAGGCGGTGGGGCGCCGAGAGAAGGCCACGTATGGCTCAAACCAGATGGTGCCGCTCCCCCCTTCCCACTTTCATCGCGCCGCGGCGTCGCCAGAAGAGCCGTAATGGCAAAAGACAAGCAGATGTTTCTGCAGCTGAGGCCGTGGCCGTCCCACTTGGGGGAAACGACCGGTCACAGATCATTCTCTGCCCCGATGGTGCTGCCAGCTTCCTCCCTGCCGTTACGGCTTTTGGGCACGCTCCGGAGCGATCTGGAATCGCCGCCAGGGCCCAGGAGCAGCTGTCTTCTCCGCTGATGTGAGGCTTGGCCCACCAGAACAGCTTGGCCCCAGGCCCTGTTTTTCCTTCCCGGGGAGAATTGTCGCCGCAACAAATACAGGACAGCCTCTCTCGCTGTTTGTCAGGCAACTCTGCCCCCCCTCCCAGGTAGACCCCCTCCCCAAAAATAGCGTGTGAAGCCAAATGCTACAGGGAGATTCCGGTCACCAAAGGGCGAAAAGCCAGTAGATCACTCTGCATTAAAGTTACTTTTAAAGTTGCCTTTTTGCAAGCTGTTTAGGGGTGAGTTGCTGTCAGATTGTCAGTGTATATCATGCCTTTTGATGTCTATCTGTTTATTTGTTTAAATAAGGGCTCTCCAAACTTGGCCACTTTCAGAGTTGTGGACTTCAACTCCCAAAGAGTTGAAGTCCACAAGTCTTAAGGTTGCCATGCTGGCTGGGGAATTCTGGGAGTTGAAGTCCGCAAGTCTTAAGGTTGCCATGCTGGCTGGGGAATTCTGGGAGTTGAAGTCCACAAGTCTTAAAGTGGCCATGCTGACTGGGGAATATTGGGAGTTGAAGTCCACAAGTCTTTAAATGAACCAGCTTGACTTAAACGATTACCTCGCCACTCCTGATATGCAGGGTCTAACGCTGAGGCCTGTGTTGTGCCTTTTATATTCTTCCTGCGTCCCTTGGGGGTCTTCTCTGGATGGGAATCATGGGGCTTGTGTTCCTTTTCAGCAAGAAGCTGGCTCCCGAAGCAGCGGTGGAGGCAGCAACGGGAGCCGTGACCGCCTGATCCCAGAGGCTCCGTTGCCCCAGGAGAAAGGCAGCGGCCCCACCGTCCCTTCACATTTGCTGGGGGGGCCTTATTCCTTTGCAATCCCACCCAACTCCATCGTCCAGGATTCCCGCTTCCCACCTCTCAAGTAAGTGAGGCCAAGGAGTGTGGGGGCGATCCCGACCGTTCCCAGGTGGGCTGCTGGCAGGACCTTTGACTGGGCGCCAAGTCAGCCGTGCTCCTTTCCTAAGGGGGTTCCCGTTGGCTCACTGCATGTTGGGGCATGCAACCATGGATGCCCAGAGGTGGGGCCTCCAGCTCATGGGGGAAGTGAGCTTGGAGATGTTATTGCAGAATTCATTTCCTTCCTCCCTCCCTCTTTTCCTTCCTTCTTTCTTTCATTCCTTCCGCCCTACCTCCCCTTTTCCACCCTCCCTCCCTCCATCCTTATTTACCTTTCTTCTTTCCTGCCTCCCGCTTTTCCTTCGTTCTTTCCTCCCTCCCTCCCTCCCCTTTTCCACCCTTAATTCCTCCCTCCCTCTTTTCCTTCCTTCCTTCCTTCCTCACTCCCCTTTTCCACCCTCCCTCCCTCTTTTCCTTCTTTCCTCCCTCCCTCCCTCCCCTTTTCCACCATCCCTCCCTCTTTTCCTTCCTTCCTCCCTCCCTCCCCTTTTCCACCATCCCTCCCTCTTTTCCTTCCTTCCTCCCTCCCTCCCCTTTTCCACCATCCCTCCCTCTTTTCCTTCCTTCCTCCCTCCCCTTTTCCACCCTCCCTCCCTCCATCCCTCCCTCTTTTCCTTCCTCCCTCCCTCCCTCCATCCCTCTTTTCCTTCCTTCCCTCTCCCTTTTCCTCCCTCCCGCCCTCCCTCCCTCTCCCTCCCTTTTCCTTCCAGCCTCCAGCGTCCTGTCCACCACGTGGTGCCTCCTAGTGCCGTCACTGAGGACTACCTGCGGAGTTTCCGGCCTTACCACACAGCCGAGGAGCTCCGCCTGTCCTCCCTGCCTCCCCTCGCCTTGGACCCGGCCACGGCTGCTGCTTATTACCACCCCAGCTATTTGGCTCACCACCCTTTCCCTCATCCGGCTTTCAGGTAAGAGAAGAGTTGAGCGAGAGGGAAGTTGCCCTCCTTCGGTCCTGGCCTGGTCGGGCAGCCGCACTTGGTGAAGAAGTCCTGTCCTTTGGAACCACCACTAATGAACCCTCTTGGCCCCTAGAGTGGAAGGTTCTCGGAGGCGGAATCAAACCCAGCAGGTTGTCACTCAAAAGAGCAGCAGGACTTCACAGGATGGGCTGCTAATTTGTCCTTTGAACGAGTCCCTGTTGAGCGGGCCCAGCTGCTGTCCAGCTTCCCCCCAGCTAGCCGGGCATGCTGTGTCCATGGAGATCTGAAGGACCTCTTGGAAACAAATGCCTTCAAGAGCCTCCGAGAAAGCTGAGCATTTGCCTCCAGCTTCTCTCCCTGTGAACGGGTCCATCGTGTACTGGAGTCTCTGCGGGCTTGAGAGCACATGAGGATGCAGTTGGAGGTTCCTTAAGGTCATCTGAGAAGGTTTCTAAGGGACCCCCATCCAGTGAGCTTGGCTCAGTTGGTGATGAATGACTCTGCCTTCTGAGTAGGGGGGCTGGAATGTCCTTTTTGGAGCCCTGCATCCCATAGCCAAGCGGTTAGATTTTGAGCAATAGATAATAAAGCTTTTGATCGAGGTCAATCACTGGGACCAGAAGGTTAGTCTACCGAGCTTTCGGACTCAGGCTGGACATCGTCCTCAGGGAACCTCTTTCTGGTTGAGGGAACCTATCTCTAGCTAGAGCAGAAGTCTTCAAACTTGGCAACTTTAAGACTAGTGGACTTCAACTCCCAGAATTCTCCAAATTCTGGAAGTTGAAGTCTAAAAGTCTTAAAGTTGACAAGTTTGGGAACTCGTGTGCTAGAGAGAAGTTCCCTGGGCTCCAGCACGCATCCGAAAACTTGGAAGGCAGAACCTCTGGTCCCGGTGACTGGCCCAGATTGGATCCTGCAACATTATCCTGGGATAGGTAGATTTACCTTCATTCGTAATAGAGTTTTCGTTTACCTAGGTCTCTTAAGAATATTACAGTGCCCTTCTATTTGGTTTTATCCATTTGACTTTTAAGCGAGGCTGCTATTTTATTATTGTTTATCACTGTGGCAGCTCTGGTGAATGATTTTGTGGTCAAGGAAGGATTCATGTATCTTCCATACAAGTTAGGAATGAGGGAAGCAAGAAAGCTGTTGCGATCATTTCTGCCCAGCCTTGCCAAACTGAAGCTTAGCTAGAAGCATAACGTGATTAAATTTTATGGGATGCTGGCCGTTCAAAATAACCTAACGACTCTGTTTCCCCCTCCAGAATGGATGATTCTTACTGCCTTTCGGCTCTGCGCTCTCCTTTCTACCCAATCCCAACTCCTGGCTCGCTGCCACATCTCCACCCATCGGCCATGCATCTCCACTTATCGGGAATGAGGTACCCCGCCGAGTTGTCCCATTCCTCCCTCTCTGCACTTCAGTCGGAACGCCTCTCCAGCCTGACCGCAGAAAGGTACGGCACGTCATTATGCTTCGGGCGATGGGCAGGCAAACGTTACTCCCGGATTTCCGTGAGCTTTGTCCTCTTCTCGACTTTGCAGGTTGCAGTTGGACGAGGAGCTGCGGCAACGGGAGCGAGAGGAGCGGGAACGGGAAGCCGATCGGGAGCGGGAACGGGAGCGGGAACGGGAGCGGGAAAAGGAGCTGGAACGAGAACGGGAGCGAGAGCGGGAACGGGAGCTGGAGAGGCAGCGCGAGAGAGCCCGGGAGAAGGAGCAGAGCCTCATCAAAGCCATGGAAGGCCCCTTCCTGTCTGTCTCAGAGTTGCAAGGGCCGAGGACTCACCCCGCCGAAGAACGTGTCAAACCATCGGAACAGCTAACGCCAAACCGAGCAGGTGACCTTCTGGTGCTTTCTGCCAGACAGTCGGAAATGCCCACTAGTCTATTTCCAAGGACAGAGGGAGGAGAAACAGACTCCAAAACCGAATCTCAGACGGGGGATGAATTCATGGGACGGTTGCCTTACATTTCTTCCTGGGTTGCTTGGATTTCATGCAGTTTCTGCACATAGTTGAATGCCACCTGTGGCTTGTTTGGGCCAAGGGTGTTCTGTGCAGTCAAGGGTGTTCCGTGCTGCCATGCTTTCCTTCCTTCACCTAGCTGATTTCTCCCAGAACGGTGTGAATAGGCAAAGGCATTTTGTGCAAAATTGTGTCCTAGTTGCCCTCCTGCAATGCTCAAGCTGGACAGATGCTCCTCGTCTAGACCAGTGTTTTTCAACCAGTGTGCCGTGGCACACTAGTGTGCAGCGAGACATGGTCAGGTGTGCCGCGAAGAAGGAAGCTCAGGTTCCAGTCTCACAATTTTTTGCTGAGAGAGAGAGTGAGAGAGAGAGAGAGAGAAAGAAAGCAAGAGAAAGAGAAAGAGAGAGAAAGCAAGAGTGATAGAAAGAAAGAGAGAGAAGGAGAGAGAAAGGAAGAAAGAGAGAAAGAAAGAGAGAGAGAAAAGGAAAGGAAGGGAGAGAGAGAGAGAGAGAGAAATGAGCAAAAAGGGGAGGAAAAGAGGGAAATGAGAAAATGATTGAGACAGAGAATGAGAGGAGAGAGAGAAACAAAAGAGAGAGAGAGAGAAGTGACTCTTGATTTAAAGCATATGATAAAAAGCACCCAAAGAATAAGAAAGAAAACCCCCCAGCCCTCACCTGTTTTTGGAAATGGTTCAAGAGTGTGTATACACACAGACACAGGGGGGGGGGAGAGATAGGGATGGAAAAAGAGAGTGTCTTAGGGTGTCATTTTGTGTCATTTTGGTTGGTGGTGTGCCCCAGGGTTTTGTAAATGTAAAAAATGTGCCATGGCTCAAAAAAGGTTGAAAATCACCGGTCTCGACAGCGACCTCCCAACGTTAACAAATTGCAGGGCTCCTTTTTCCAGTGGTGTCTATTGATATAAATATATACAGTGTTCCCTCGATTTTCGCGGGGGATGCGTTCTGAGACCGCCCGCGAAAGTCGAATTTCCGCGAAGTAGAGATGCGGAAGTAAATACACTATTTTTAGCTATGAACAGTATCACAAGCCTTCCCTTAACACTTTAAATCCCTAAATTACAATTTCCCATTCCCTTAGCAACCCTTTAGATTATTACTCCCCATATTTATTTATTAAAGTTTATTTAAAAAATGTTTTTTAAAGGCAGACGAAAGTTTGGCAATGACATATGACGTCATCGGGCAGGAAAAACTGTGGTATAGGGGAAAAAACCGCCAAGTCTTTTTTAATTAATATTTTTGAAAAACCGTGGTATAGACGTTCCGCGAAGTTCAAACCCGCGAAAATCGAGGGAACACTGTATTTCTTTCCCCGCAGAAAAACCAAAGGACCCTGCTGCTGCCCAGGCCCCGAAAGCGGTCCAGCTCCCGTTGCACCAGCCATCTGCCTCTCAGCACCTGGTGCCTGGCTTGATTTCCAGCCACAGTTTATTCCCCCCGCCCGGAAGCAGCGCAGCCGCCGCGCTCCTCATCCAACGCACCAACGAGGAGGAGAAATGGCTGGCACGCCAACGGCGGCTACGGCAAGAGAAGGAAGACCGCCAGTCCCAGGTGTCCGAGTTTCGGCAGCAGGTCCTGGAACAGCAGTTGGACATCGGACGTCCAGCCGGGCAGATGGAAGTGGAACTTCGGCCAGAGAACTCCAGGTAGCGGCTGGCGGCCTTGGCCTTGTGGTGGGAGGTGATGGTGGCTGAGCTGGCCCCCTTTGGCTCCTTTCTGGGCTGGGCGAAAGTAGCCGCCTGCCACCAGTGACACGGCCCTTCCCAAGGATCAACAAGACCAAAGTTTCCCTCTGTTCCTAGCTTTCAGCAGCCAACACCTCATGCCATCTGACAGCTGCTTGGGTGCCCGGAGAGAAGGGGTCGGGTGGTCTCCATGCCATCAATGGTGACCAGGTGTCTTGTCGCTTAATTCGAGCTCTCTTTGGCAGATGGAGGGGCTTATAAACCGGATAGGTTGGCACAGTTGCTTGCTGGCCTCAAAGTGGGCCTGAGTGGTCCAGGCTTGATATTTAGGTCTGAATTCTGATCTGCTTGGCCAAGAGCTAGAGACGCTCGCTCTTCTGTTGGACAGCAGGCTGTTCTGACCCACCGGGGTGAGGGGGGGTTTTTTGACGCTGAGCTGGAGATCAGGCGCCAACCCAGCAACTGTGGAGGGGGTCCAGCCAGACCTTCTGTTTCTGAGCCGATTCCAAGCAGGGAGAGCCGCTTGGGGTCTGGCCTTCTGCTAAGGTCGGCTCTTTTAAGCAGAACTGACTCGGCTCGGCTCTTCTGCTGGAGCCCATTGTTGTCTCTCGGGCGTCTGGGGATTAGAGAAGCTAATCAGGATGAGGAGGAGTGGGTTGCTGGTGCGCCTGGCGGTGTCACGCTCTCGTTTCATCATCCTCTCATGCTGGAGATGGCTCACCTGTGTGACAGACATCGTGGGAAGGCTTGGCAGCTCGGCGTTTTTGAAAGCCCACCATCCAGAGACTCCCAAGACACTTTGGCTGGACAAGGGATGCAGCAAATGCTACAATTTGCCGCACATAGTTTGTTATAATCGTTGCAAATCTATATGCGCCTGGCTTCCTTCTCACGGGTAGATAAACTGTCTCAATTCTCCCATCTTGATATTTTTATAAGCACGTTTGGGGGAGACGTTTGCCTATTGGGACTCTTCAGTCATCCAGGTGCTTTTTTTCCAAAAGGCAAATGGACTTTCTGGAGTTCTTTTTGTCTTCAAGAACTGAATGTGAAAGGGTTGAATAAGGTTCAGGAGGGGTTTTCAATAGGAAAGTGAACCCAAGAACAAGGGGACACAATCTGAGGTTAGTTGGGGGAAAGATCAGAAGCAACGTGAGAAAATATTATTTGACTGAAGGAGGAGTAGATGCTTGGAACAAACTTCCAGCAGACGTGGTTGGTAAATCCACAGGAACTGAATTTACACATGCCTGGGATAAACATATATCCATTGTAAGATAAAATATAGAAAATTGAGCCTTGGTGGCGCAGCAGGTAGAGTGCTGTACTGCAGGCCACTGAAGCTGACTTGTAGATCTGAAGGTCAGCGGTTCAATTCTCATTACCGGCTCAAGGTTGACTCAGCCTTCCATCCTTCCGAGGTGGGTAAAATGAGGACCCGAATTGTGAGGGCAATAGCCTAGCTCTGTTAAAAAAGTGCTCTGTTAAAAAAGTGCTAGTGTAAGCCGCCCTGAGTCTAAGGAGAAGGGCGGCATAAAAATTGAATAAATAATAAGTAGATAGATAGATAGATAGATAGATAGATAGATAGATAGATAGATAGATAGATAGATAGATAGATAGATAGATAGATAGATAGATAGTATAAGGGCAAACTAGATGGACCAGCAGGTCTTTTTCTGCCGTCAGTCTTCTATGTTTCTAAGAACCGAGGAAGCTTCTTGGAAGAGAAGCGAAAAGTTTTCAAGGACAAGGGGAAAAAAAAGTCAAGTTGCCTTTTGGAAAAGCACCTTCGGGGCGTTTTTGAGGACACGGTTCAGGTAAATCTGCAGACGCTGCCTTTTGGATTTGCTGTCTTTACAGAAGGGCTTTCAATTCTTCTCGTCTGTGGTGCGAAGTCTTTTGTGGTGCTCCTAAGCGTGCTGTTTTGTTGGGCCCCGGGAAGGCTGGCATTTTGTTCCGTTTCTCCTCCCGTCGTAAATTTTGTCTCCTGCAAGCTCTTCGCAAAGAGGCGCTCTGTCTGCCCAGCAGTCGCGTAATGTATCGCACTGGGAAGCCGCCATCGCTGTTTCAGTACACGGCACCCTGGCGCTCTCGAGTGGGAATCGGTTCAATGCCAAAGCGGCGCTTATCGGGTATCTGCCGTTGTCCTTTCGCTGCCTATTTAAGGATTACACGGTTGTCATTCTCTGGGTCACTTGAGCGTAACTTTGGGGGAGGCTGGTTTCACGTTGGATTCTCCGAGCCTGAATGTTGATGGGCAGGTGAAATTGGCCACCTTCCAGCTATTAAGAGTCTGGATGTCGGAATAGAAAGATTGAAATGCATGTTGGAGGTTGTCTAATTTAAGGTTTGTTTATTAGAGTTGGAAGGGACCTTGTGGGTCATCTAGTCCAACCCCTTGCTTGTTCTGTCGGGCTCTCTGGTAGAATCCTCCCAAAAATGCACAGATACAATTTCAGACACACACATGTTTGAAAATTCAAAACAATGTTCTTTATACTGAAAATTCACTTAACCTAAGCCCTCTTTTGGTATAGCAAAGAGCACTTGTTTCCAAACAAACTGGTAATTTGTAGAAGTCCCTTATCAGTTCTGTGATACTTATCCTGCAGCTGTGAGGCAATTCACAGTCCTTCTTTCACAAAGTGAAAGTTCTGTAGAGATTCTCCGCCATTCAACTCCTGGTTCTCCCAAAAGTGCTTTTTCAGGAGGCAACTGGAGTTTCTTCTTTCATCCAAGATCCTTCCATTCCCCACTATCCTGTCAGAGCTGAGGAAGCTTCTTGGATGAGAAGCGAAAAATCTTCAATGAAAAAGAAAAGTCCAGTTGCTTCCTGAAAAAGGATCTTTGGGATTGGTAAAGTTGGAGATCTCTGTTTTAGGCTGTTTAATTTACCGAGAGGTCATTCCTGTTTCGGGAAAAGCAGGCTAAACCAGGAGGCTTTCTCGGACATGCAAATCCTTCCTTTTCCTGTGGTTTAATTCATGGAGGGATTCTTTGCAGGAGAGACGTTGACCACTGTAATGGATTCTAAAAGTAGCTTCCTTTTTGGTTAACCAAGCTCGGTTGGCTACTCAAAAGCTTCTTGCCACACATTTAATATAAATTACTCAAACCGCGGTTTGCAAACTATTGAGCATCTGCTTCAGGCCCCAAATGACTGGACAATACGCTGGCAAAATGCCCTTATCACCTCGAGGTTCGGCTACTGCAATGCTCTCTACATGGGGCTACCTATGAAGAGTGTTCAGAAACTTCCAATCGTCCAAAATGCAGCCGTACGAGCGGTTAGGGGCTTTCCAAGGCATAGCCATATTTCTCCAGCACTCCGCAGACTGCATTGGCTGCCAATTAGTTTCTGGATGCAATTCAAAGTGTTGGTAATGACCTATAAAGCCTCTACATGGCATCGGACCAGAATACCTCCGGGACCACCTTCTGCCGCATGAATCCCAGCGACCGGTCAGGTCCCACAGAGTCGGCTTTCTCCAGGTCCCATCAACTAGACAATGTCATTTGGCGGGGCCTAGGGGAAGAGCCTTCTTTGTGGGGGCACCGGCCCTCTGGAATCAGCTCCACCCAGAGATTCACACTGCCCCCACCCTCCTTGCCTTCTGTAAAAGTTTAAAGACCTATTTATGCCGCCAGGCTTGAGGCCATTAGACCGTAGACCCCTGGCCGACCAGTGTAGTATGTTTTGCTGTGTGAATGGTAATGAATGATTATTAGAGTTTTTAAAAGTTTTTTAGTGTATTAATTGGATTTTTAGATATGTATTGTATATCATATATTGTTTTTGACATGTTGTCAGCTGCCCCGAGTCCTCGGAGAGGAGCGGCATACAATTCCAATTAATAAATAAAATAAAATAAATAAAACGCAACCCTTCCAGAAGTTTGTGGGTGGGGTGTTAGAGGTTGCATTCTGGCGGTGAAGCATTGCTTTGGAGGGAGAATATCCACCAGGTGGAACAGCAGAGCAGCTCGCTAGGTGGTCCTCACACGTTTCCTGTGTGCTTTTTGTTGGAGAAATTGGCATGATAATTTGGGTGCAGCTGAGAATTAAGCACAACGCTCTTGGCAAGGAAAATCTGGGTTTCTGCCGCATTTAATGGCAATGCCACTAGGTGTCGCTCACTCCCATTCCCAGAAGCCTGAATGGGACACCTGCTCTGGCCGAGGTGCCCTCTACTGGACACTTTTATAGGGGAAAGGTCCAGCTTCTACTGCACTGAACTGTAATCCAGAGCAGAAACTGAGTTTTGGGTAATTGTGCGGTGTTAACATTAAAAAAAACATTTTCTATTAAAAGAATATTTTATTTGCACAAGGCTCTTGTGGCTGCATGACACACAGCCAGAAAAACCCAAACCCCAAACAGTATGAATCAAAATTCCGTAAAAAAACCTTGCAGCCAATGGCATTGCTGCTTTTAATCATAAAAATAAACACTAAAAAGGAAGGCATGAAAAAGAGCAAGCGGCCTGGCCACATGGCTGGCAAGCCACGCCCACAAAATAAGCCACGCCCACAGTGTGGTAGTAAAAATATTTGCAGCCCTTCACTGGTCCAGGGCTACCTTTGCGTCGCCTTGTTTCCATTAATATTGTTTTTGCATTCTTATTTCTCCAGACTGGGCCCAGGCCGCCCCGAACTGGGGATTCGAGAGCAACCCCAGCATTTCGGAGGGCCCCCTCCGCTCATATCCCCCAAGCCGCAGCCCCACCCGGTGCCCACGTCGCTCTGGAACCCGGTCTCCTTGATCGACACCCCCACGGAAGCTCGGAGGCTACAGGAGAGCCACCCGCTGCCCAGCCACGCCAGCCCCTACGAGTCCAGCCGGCAAGCCATCCCTTTGGTCAAAGTGGAACGCGTCTACTGTCCCGAGAAAGTTGAGGAGGGGGCACGGAAAAAAGAACATTTGGACAAATACCAACCGGGCCGGGAGACGGGGGGATCCGAGCCTGGTGGGTTTCCCCACGGACCCTTATTAAGTGAATGGGAGAAGCCCCTGCAGCAGAGACCCGCCCACCCGCCGAGCGTGCCGTTTGTGGAGGCGTTGAAGCACCAGACGGGCTCGCCGTATAGGCACCTCCTGCCCCGAGACCAGGACCCCATGTATGTTTACGATGAGTTCTTGCTCCAGCAACGCAGGCTGGTCAGCAAGCTGGACCTGGAGGAGAGGAAGAGGAGGGAAGCTCAGGAGAAAGGTGGGTGCCTGTCGATCCTCCTCGGGGGATTTCCTGCTCCGGGGGAGAATTGGTAAACTGATAGAAGGGGAGTTTTTGCAGCTCGGGGTTGAACGGTGGGCTCCTTGGCGCTCCCTGAGCTCCGTGGTTTTCTTGTGGACGTATCATGACATCATCAGTGATAGAAGGGAATGAGGTTTGCAGAGAGGAGGAGGAAGGAGGAGGAGTAAGAGGAGGAGGAGGAGGACTGTGGGCTCCTTAACGGTCCCTGAGCTCTGTGGTTTTCTTGCAGACGTTTTATAACCCAACTAGAGAACGTCATCAGTGGTAGAAGGGAATGAGGTTTGCGGAGAAGTGGAGGAAGGAGGAAGGAGGAGGACTGCGGGCTCCTTGGTGCTCCCTGCCCTCAGTGGTTTCATGACCCGACTAGGGAACCTCATCAGTGCTAGAAGGGAATGACGTTTGCAGAGAAAAGGAAGGAAGACGGGGGGAGGAGAGAGAGGACGTCGACTGTTTCATGACCCAACTAGGGATTATCATCAGTGTTTTGGAGAGAGGGGTTTGTGAAGAGGGAGAGAGAGAGAAGCATTTTTCCAATGGAGGTGGATTAAAAAGAGGGCATTACAAGGCCCAGCCTCCAATCGGAGACTCTTGTGTCTCGGTCCAAGCGAAGAGGGTCAAATAAAAGGAAGCCCCCGTCTTATTCCCCCACCACACTTTTTCCAAAAGCAATCCAGGCCTTAGCAGGGAGTTCCTGCAGCCTTTCCCCGCCTTCTTCTGCAGTTCCGATTCCGAGCGGCTCTGCAAATTGTCTTCCTGAGACAGGCCCAATTAATAAATGATGAACGGAGACTAATAAAGCCGCTTTAAATATTCATGGAGAATGTACAGCCATGGTGGGATTTACAGGAGGGAGGAAAACAAAACATTTAAGGAGGGAGGGAGGGGTGCGCGGGGCTTCCACCCTCACCAGGCAGCGCAAGCTGCCTCTGTCGTTGGACATTGGGCAGAGGAGTCCGTCCTTCCTTCCTTCCCAGTGTCCGTCCAGTTTGTCCCATTGCGGGAGGGGATTGGCTAGCACTGTGGTTGGCTTCTGTGCCTTGCAGGGGTGGGTGGGTGATGAGCAGGGGCGGGTTCCTCCTGACACCGCTACCTTTGCGCTGTGTGCGCAGCTTCAGGCGTCTCCCATGCACACCTCAGTGAGGTTTTGCTTCTGCGCATGCACAGGGATGCGCGTGCAAGATTTAGGTGATTTTTTTTGCTTCCACACAGAAGGAAGAAATTGCCGAAATCTCATGCGTGGGTGCATCCCCTTGCAAGAGTTTGCTCCCTGTGCATTTGCAGAAGCAAAAAATCGGCGACATCCCTGTCGTGCGCATATCCCTTCACAAGAGTTTGCCCCCTGCGCATTCGCAGAAGCCAAATCTCATTGATGCGCATGCACACATGCGCAGAAGACACCCGCAGCTGCATGCACAGCAATTTTTGCTACCGGTGTGGCATCCTTTATCATTCCTGCGTATGTCTTTTTAAATTATGGGTTTTTAGATTTTTAAATATTAGATTTGTATTGAATAGAATAGAATAGAATTTTATTGGCCAAGTGTGATTGGACACACAAGGAATTTGTCTTGGTGCAGATGCTCTCAGTGTACATAAAAGAAAAAGATACATTTGTCAAGAATCATGTGGTACAACACTTAATGATTGTCGTAGGGGTCAACTAAGCAAAGAAGAAACAATCAATATTAATAAAACCCTTAGAATATAAGCAACAAGTGACAGTCATACAGTCCAAAGTGGAAGGAAAAAGATGATAGGAATGATGAGAAAAAACTATTAGAAATAGAAGTGCAGATTTAGTAGAAAGTCTGACAGTGTTGAGGGAATTATTTGTTTAGTAGAGTGATGGCGTTCGGGAAAAAACTGTTCTTGTGTCTAGTTGTCTTGGTGTGCAGGGCTCTGTAGGAACATGTGAGGGGTCAGTAAATATTTTCCCCACCCTCTTTTTGACTCGTGCAGTCTACAGGTCCTCGATGCAAGGCAGGTTGGCAGCACATTGTACATTGTTTTTACTATTGCTGTGAGCCGCCCCGAGTCTACGGAGAGGGGCGGCATACAAATGTAATAAATAATAATAATAATAATTCCAGTAACAACCCAATACTGGTTATGAGCAGCGAAGGACTGCCATCTTCAGCGCTACCAGTGTGCTACCACTACCAGTGCGCTCTGAGGTGCTGCCTTTTCAATGTCCCAGGTGGCTTCTTGGCACACCTGGAAGGATGGATCTTTGGAAACTGGCCTCTATCCAGCTCCATTAAAGTCCTCGGGCCTGGCCTGTCATAACCCATGTATGTGTCTGCCCGATGGTCTCTTCTGACATCTGGCAGCGAAACCAGACGGTGAGGATGAGTCCAGCTGTCCTCTCGCCTCCTGTTTTCCTCTGAGCTTTTCCTGTCTCGTTCCTTGAACCAGATGCTGGCCTCCATAATTTGTTCCTTGCAGGATCCGAATGTTTCACGTCCACCCCAGGCAAAATAGCCCTGGCTCAGGCCCCACGCCTGTCTGGGCAGATGGGTAGCTACCGCCATGTAGAGGCGTGTCTTGCATGATAGGTTCAGCTGCCCCTGGTGCCACTGGGAAACCTGGAACAGCTGTGAGAATTAACTCAGCTCTTCCCAGAGAAGAAGGCCCATCGCGGGGGGGATGGCATGGCTTGGGGTCTTGGAGGGAGAACAGGGAGCCTGGGAAAAAGGCAATTGGAGGTTTATTACTGTTCACAGTCACTCATGCCCTCATCACCTCAAGGCTTGACTACTGTAACGCTCTCTACATGGGGCTACCTTTGAAAAGTGTTCGGAAAGTTCAGATCGTGCAGAATGCAGCTGCGAGAGCAATCATGGGCTTTCCCAAATATGCCCATGTCACACCAACACTCCGCAGTCTGCATTGGTTGACGATCAGTTTCCGGTCACAATTCAAACTGTTGGTTATGACCTATAAAGCCCTTCATGGCACCGGACCAGGATATCTCCGGGACCGCCTTCTGCCGCACGAATCCCAGCGGCCGGTTAGGTCCCACAGAGTTGGCCTTCTCCGGGTCCTGTCGACTAAACAATGTCGTCTGGCGGGACCCAGGGGAAGAGCCTTCTCTGTGGCGGCTCCGACCCTCTGGAATCAACTCCCCCCAGAGATTAGAACTGCCCCTACCCTCCTTGCCTTTCGTAAATTCCTTAAAACCCACCTCTGTCGTCAGGCTTGGGGGAACTGAGACACCCCCCCCTTGCCTATGTAATTTTGTGCATGATATGACTGTGTGTATGTATTTTATCTATTGGGTTTTTTTTTTCTTTTTAGACTTTTTAATGTAAAACTGTTATTTCAGATTTTAATTATTACATTTGTTACCATGTATTGTTTTTATCACTGTTGTGAGCCGCCCCGAGTCTACGGAGAGGGGCGGCATACAAATCTAATAAATAATAATAATAAAAATAATAATTAGGGGCCACTGAAGCTCACACATCTGCTCTGCTTGGGCTGTGCAGGATATTATTACGACCTGGATGATTCCTACGACGAGAGCGACGAAGAGGAAGTACGGGCTCACCTGCGCTGCGTGGCAGAGCAGCCTCCTTTGAAGTTGGACACGTCCTCGGAGGTAGGTCTTGTCCCCTGCTCCACATAGTGACGTAGGTTGGAGGGTTACAGCTTGTAACAGAGGATTTGTTACCCAGGAGGCGCAGGGTAGGGGCGTCATACGATCGGCAGGATTTGCTTGATCTTCTCCCTAACCTGTGCCTGTCAAGGACGCCGAGATCCGAATTTTGATAGCAACCAGAAGCTTTCTTCTAACAGATTGTGCCCACTCTGTGCTTGGTTGACCTCTGAAGGTAAACCATGCTTGGTAACTTTCTTTCGGGCTCTCTGGTGGAATCCTCCCAAAAATGCACAGGTACAAATTTCAGACACACACACGTTTGAGAATTCAAAACAATGTTCTGTATAATGAAAATTCACTTAACCTAAGCCCTCGTTTGGTATAGCAAAGAGCACTCGTCTCCAAACAACTTGGTAATTTGTACAAGTCCCTTATCAGTTCTGTGATACTTAGCTTGCAGCTGTGAGGCAATTCACAGTCCTTCTTTCACAAAGTGAAACACACTTTGCTCTGGTTTAGTTTCAAAGCAGGGAAAAATCAGCACACAAAAGGTCAAAGTCAGTAAAGCAGTCACGAAACACAACGATCAGATAATCCTCCACAATGGCCAAACCCTCATTAATGACCACAGCCCCACCCAACCACAGGTGGCCTCATTTTCTTTGGTAATAATCTCTCAGTTGTTGTTGCCTATGCATCGTTCTCCGCATGCGTGGCTGTATCATTAACTCTTGTTCTGAATCCAAGGAGGAGCTAGATAATTGATCTCCTTCTGAGCTGTCTGCCCCACTCTCCTCCTCCCTGTCACTCATGTCTTCTTGGTCAGAGGAGCCTTCATCATCAGATTCCACCGGGGGCAAAACAGACCTGCAGCATGTGGATGTCTCCCCAACATCCACAGTCCTTGGGGCAGGAGCTGGGCCAGAGCTAACCACAACAGTGACAAAAGATCAATTCTCCCTGGGGTCACAAATCAAAGGTAGACGTGGTGGTGGAGCCGTGTGCTGCTCGAGCCAAGGGGGCTTCTGTGTTTTTCAGTTGGCCGCACGAGTGATCTTAGACCTTTGTTGAGGTCATGGATATTCCTCTTTTTCTTCTTTTATTAGAAAGGGTTCACTGGCTAGTGGCTAACCTTTTTCTCGTTGCATGCCGAAAGCGCATACACATGCGACAGCGTGTGTGTGCGTGTGCCAGCACCCATAATGCAATGCACATGACACTCCCCATATACCCCTCCATGCATGCATGTGTGACCCCATGTCCTCCTCCCCACACATATGTGCTGTGCTCCCCTGCTTCCTCTGGGAGGGTGAAAATGGCCTCTGGAGACCCACCAGAGGAAGTGACTCCAAATGCCATTTTTGCCCTCCCAGAGGGCAAAAAAAGGCCTCCCAGAAGCTCCGGAAGTCCAGAAACAGGTTCGTTTCTGGCCTCTGGGTGCCTTCAGAGCCCGGGGGGCAATTTTGCCCTCCCAGAGTCTCGACAAAAGCCTCTGGAGTTGGGGGAGAGCAAAAAGCGGGCCTTCCAGAAATTCCAGAAATGGGTTTGTTTCCGGCCCTTGGAGGTCCTTTAGAACCTGGGAGAGGCTTTATTTGCCCTCCCAGAGTCTCGACAAAAGCCTCTGGACTCTGGAGAGGGCAAAAACCGAGCCTCCCAGAAGCTCTAGAGATCCAGAAACAGGTTTGTTTCTGGCCTCCGGAAGGCCTCCAGAGCCCAGGGGCAAAAACAGGCCTCCCAGAAATTCCGTAAGTCCATAAATTGGTTCGTTTCCAGCCTCTGGAGGGTCATGGAGCCCAGGATAGGCCGTTTTTTGCCCTCCTGGAGGCTTGAGGAAACCACCCCACACTCATATGTCACAGATTCTCAAGAATAAGCTGGCCAGCAGGAGTCAAGTGATGGCATGTGTGCCCGCAGAGAGGTCTCTGCGTGCCACCTGTGGGGCTAGGCATTTCTCTCAAAATGAGATGCTCTTAAGGTATGATTATGATCTTCCATCTTTTATTAATCTGTCCCAAAGGAGGAGACCTTTCCAGTGGCCAAGAAAACTAGGTCTCGTATGGTATGGAAGCCGTGGCTGGCGTAGATTGATGAAGAGCCTTCACAAAATGACCTCCCTCTTTGCTTCTTCTAGAAGCTGGAGTTCCTGCAGCTTTTTGGGCTGACCACTCAGCATCAGAAGGAGGAGTTGCTGATCCAGAAACGGAGGAAAAGGCGGAGAATGTTGAGGGAGAGCAGCCCTTCCCCACCGACCGTCCAGAACAAGCGCCCCACGCCAACCCCTCGCTTTGTGCTCTCCACACGTTACAGCCCGGATGAGATGAACCACAGTCCCAACTTTGAAGAGAAGAAGAGGTTCCTCACGACCTTCAACTTGACCCACATCACTGCGGAAAAGAGGAAAGGTATTGGCCCAAGGGGGGAGGCTGCAGATTGCAGAGATTTTGTGTTCCAGAAGGACAAAATAACAGAGGCGGAAGGGACCTTGGAGGTCTTCTAGTCCAACCCCCCCGCTCAGACAGGAAACCCATTTCAGATGAGAGACTGTCTAGTTTCTTCTTAGAAGCCTCCTGTGATGGAGCACCACAACTCCTGACAACAAACTATTCTACTGGTTAATTGTTTCTACTGTCAGGAAAGTTCTCCTTAGTTCTAAGTTGCTTCTCTCCTTGTTTAGTTTCCACCCATTGCTTCTTGTCCTACCCTCAGGTGCTTTGGAGAATAGCTTGACTCTCTCCTCTTTGTGGCAGCCCCTGAGATATTGGAAGCCTTCCATCATGTCACCCCTAGTCCTTCTTTTTACTAGACTATGCATAGAGCCTCGGTGGCACAGTGGTTAGAGTGCTGTACTGCAGGCTACTTCTGCTGTTCCCCGGCTGCCAGCAGTTTGGCAGATCGAATCTCACCAGGCTCAAGGTTGACTCATCCTTCCATCCTTCCAAGTTCAGTAAAATGAGGACCCAGATTGTTCAGTGCAATATGCTTACTCTCTTTAAAGCACTTAGAAAGGGCTGGAAAGCCCTGCGAAGAGGTATATAAGTCTAGATGCTATTGCTATACCCAATTCCAGCAATAATTCTTTATATGTTTTAGCCTCCAGCTCGCTAATCGTTCCACACTTTTCTGGAGGATCCAAAACAGTACTGCTGCCTTAGATGGCTTGTCTGTCCCGAGTCTTAAAAACCCCCACTCCTGTCATTCACCTAAACTGGCTGTAATTCATACTCGATTCCTTGCAGGATAGGGCTCTTGCTTCCTCTCCTTGGTCCTTTAAAAACCGTCTCCGCTTCCTGCTTTGCAGATAAAGAGAAGTTGGCAGAGATGCTTCATGCCATGAAACAAAAGAATGCCTGCACAGCACCGTCAGTTAAAAACTCCCCACGGAACAGTCCGAGTATTGTCCAAGCTGGTAAGTAGCTATATACAAATGGTGGCATCTCCTAGCAGCACCATGGACAGTGCCTTCCTTGAAACATAGAAACATAGAAGTCTGACGGCAGAAAAAGACATCATGGTCCATCTAGTCTGCCCTTATACTATTTCCTGTATTTTATCTTAGGATGGATGGTTTATCCCAGGCATGTTTAAATTCAGTTCCTGTGGATTTACCTACCACGTCTGCTGGACGTTTGTTCCAAGGATCTACTACTCTTTCAGTCAAATAATATTTTCTCATGTTGCTTTTGATCTTTCACCCAACTAACTTCAGATTGTGTCCCCTTGTTCTCGGGTTCACTTTCCTATTAAAAACACTTCCCTCCTGGACCTTATTTAACCCTTTAACATATTTAAATGTTTCGATCATGTCCCCCCTTTTCCTTCTGTCCTCCAGATTATACAGATTGAGTTCATTGAGTCTTTCCTGATACGTTTTATGCTTAAGACCTTCCACCTTTCTTGTAGCCCGTCTTTGGACCCGTTCAATTTTGTCAATATCTTTTTGTAGGTGAGGTCTCCAGAACTGGACACAGTATTCCAAATGTGGTCTCACCAGCGGTCTATATAAGGGGATCACAATCTCCCTCTTCCTGCTTGTTATACCTCTAGCTATGCAGCCAAGCATTCTACTTGCTTTTCCTACTGCCTGACCGCACTGTTCACCCATTTTGAGACTGCCAGAAATCATGACCCCTAAATCCTTTTCTTCTGAAGTTTTTGCTAACACAGAACTGCCAATACGATACTCAGATTCAGGAATCCTTTTCCCCAACTGCATTATTTTACATTTACATTAAACTGCAGTTTCCATTGCTTTGACCATGAAACTGGGAGGTTCTTCTGATGGAACCCCATCTCTTTTTCTGACTCTTTCCTGACATCCGTGGGACCTTTATACTTTATACTTCTCCAGGAATCTGCTTAGTTATAGATCTATTTCGACTTTGTTATAGTCTCATCAGACAGACATACCCTTACTGGGATTTGAACCTGTAGCGTGCTGCATGCAAGGCAGGATATTAACCTCTATGCTACAGGCTCGCCTCCAAATTAGCTTTTACTTCAACGCTACAGGTTCAAATCCCAGTAAGGGTATGTCTGTCTGATGAGACTATAACAAAGTCAAAATAGATCTATAACAGGCGCTCTTCCTTTTCACTTATCAGCAAAAATATGTAACTACACAAACACAATTTAAATTAAATGGAAAGGTTTCTTTCTGCACGCCATGCCTGGTTTGGGCCATCCATCTCCTACTCCCAGAGGTATCATGGGGCAGACCCTTCTTCTGATGTGTGGCATTTTTCTTCCCAGACTCACAGGTCCATCCAGTGGCGGCATCGGATTTGGAGAAACCGGTGGGTGTTGCTCCAGCGTCCCTGCCAGAAGCCCCGAAGGCCACGGAGTCCTGCAGAACAAATCACCTGAGACCCCACGACTTTCCCAGAGCCAAAGAACCCCTTCCTCTCCCTGCCGAGAAGCCCCGCTTGAGTGACGGGCACCCGGTCAAGAAGAACTTCACCCTCCTGAACTGCGTCCGGGGCCCTTTGCCGAAAGAGATCCCCGTTCCGCTCTCCCACAGTATGAACGGGAAGAACAAGCCGTGGGAACCGTTCGTGGCCGAGGAGTTTGCGCACCAGTTCCACGAGTCCGTCTTGCAGTCCACCCAGAAGGCTTTGCAGAAACACAAAGGTAAGGGAAAGGGACAATGATGGTCAGCTACGCAGAACCGGTAGAAAAAGTTAGAATTTTTTTTCTTATTTTCCCTTCTGGGGCTCTGGGAATGTTTTTCCTATCACAGTAAATGTGGTTGAATGCCCCCCACGGAGGCTTCTCCCCACCTTTTCCAGTTACAGTTTCGGAGGGTCAGGTTTGAAAGTGGAATACGGTTCCTGAGAAGAGGCAAAAAAATCTTGAACGTCCGATTCTTATTTAGAAAAGTTCGTAAGTGTTCTGTCGGGCTCTCTGGTAGAATCCTCCTAAAAATGCACAGGTACAAATTTTAGACACACACAGGTTTGAAAATTCAAAACAATGTTCTTTATAATGAAAAGTCACTTAAACCAAGCCCTCTGTTGGTATAGCCAAGAGCCCTCATCTCCAAACAAACTGGTAATTTGTACAAGTCCCTTATCAATTCTGAGATACTTAGCTTGCAGCTGGGAGGCAATTCACAGTCCTTCTTCTTTCACAAAGTGAAACACACTTTGCTCTGGTTTAGTTTCAAAGCGGGGGAAAATCAGCACACAAAAAGTCAAAGTCAGTAAAGCAGTCACGAAACACAACGATCAGATAATCCTCCACAATGGCCAAACCCACAGGCTGCTCTTTATAGCAGCCTCACTAATGACCCCAGCCCCACCCAACCACAGGTGGCCTCATTTTCTTTGATAATAATCTCTCATTGTTGCCTATGCATCGCTCTCCGCATGCGTGGCTGTATCATTAACTCTTGTTCTGAATCCAAGGAGGAGCTAGATAACTAATCTCCTTCTGAGCTGTCTGCCACACTCTCCTCCCTGTCACTCATGTCTTCTTGGTCAGAGGAGCCTTCATCAGCAGATTCCACCAAAGGGGGGGGGGCAAAACAGGCCTGCAGCATGTGGATATCTCCCCCACATCCACAGTCCTTGGGGCAGGAGCAGGGCCAGAGCTAACCACAATAGTAAGTAGAGGCGTTCTTAGGTAGAGGCACCACTGTATATTCCGTATGACACTTCAGGAATTATGATACAGCCAGTCCTGACCCAAAACATTGTTACACTTGGCGCCAGCACAGAGATCCACTCACCATTTAACTGGGTGACACTGTCTTCCTTTATGTCTGCTGGCCTTTAGGCAATTCAATGGCTCACTCAGCGGAGCAGAACCACAAAGTGGACGCTTCCATCCATTATAACATTCCGGAACTGCAGACTTCCAGCTGGGGCTCTTTGCCACAGCAAAACGGACAGAAAGATTCCCAGCACAAGGGACTGATTCCTCCAGAACACGAGAAGGTCTCGGATTCCGAAGAAGACGAGGAAGAGGAAGAGGAGGAGGAGGAGTACCCCAGACCAAAATGGCATGGGATCGAAGCAGTCTTTGAGGCTTATCAAGAGCATGTCGACGGTAAGATGTCAAGGTCCAGGATGACACTTTCTTGGTCTTGGTTACCTTGACACGTGGACTTCAATTCCCAGAATTTCTGGGAGTTGAAGTCCACAAATCTTAAAGTGGTCAAGATTGAGAAACACCAGTCCAAGAGATTCCCACACCCATATTTTTGCTTTATATCTATTTTTCAGGGGGGGATCACAAATATTTAACCTGGAGAGGTATTTCTTTGTGTGATACATTCCTATGTTTCAAATATGATATGCAGGTTGCCTTAGCAATGAATGTCCCGATGGAGACTTTTGGTCATCCGGGCAATGGTCTTTGCAGGTTGACTCATGGAAGATGGATAATTTTTTGTTAGCTTGAGATGTTTTGCTAGTCTATCCAAGTAATCTCATCAGTCAGAATGCGTCAGCTCTGTGTAGTCTTGATTCAGCCTTCTGATACTTGTGGACACATAGCGTACTTTCCAATTTTTATTTCATTGTGCCTTCGCCAAAACAGCAACTGAACTGGAAAGGTAGATTAACATTTATTTATTTATTATTAGAGTTGGAAAGGACCTTGCAGGTCATCTAGTCCAACCCCCTGCTGTTGCAGGAAACCCTACATCACACTAGTCCAATAGCAGTCCAGTCTTTTCTTGAAGGTCACTAGTGTTGGAGTGATCACCACCTCTGCTGGCAGGCCGTTCCACTCTCACTGTCAGAAAGTTCCTCCTTATTTCCACGTTGAATCTCTCCTTGGACAGCTCCCATCCGTTGCTCCTTGTCTGGCGCTCTGGTGCTTTGGAAAATAATGTGTTCCCCTTCTGAACAAATGATGCGTCATCTAGATCAGGCCACAAAAGATATGCATGGTTTTATTAATGGGCTTTAAATTGTCTTTTTAAATTGTCCCTTTGTAGATGTTGTTTCTCTTTGTTGTGAGCTGTCCAGAGTCCTTCAAGAGTTGGGTGGCATATAAATTAAACTAATAAATATAAATAAATAATAAATACATTTATACGTGTAAGTATCTCTCCCGTAGGCCTTTAGACATGGGAGAAATCACTTTATTTATTCCTAGTTCACATCTATTGGGTTGCAATGGGTTCGTCCATTGGCCAGCTTTCATTGGGGGGCACTCCTTGCCACTAGAAAGAGTTCTCCTCCTCTCCTGCTGCCGTCCGCTGACCCACTGGTCCAAATTGCATTGCAGAGCAAAACCTAGAACGGCAAGTGCTGCAGACCCAATGCCGGCGTTTAGAAGCCCAGCACTACAGTCTCAACCTGACCGCAGAACAGCTCTCGCACACCATGACGGTGAGTAGGTCTTCAACCGCACTGCTAAGCGGGCAAGAGTCCCTTGGGCGAGCCGTCCACAAGCTTTCTTGGCCAAACAAGAGGTCCATGCCCTTTTCGGTTTCTGTGTGTGTGATTTCCTCATTAAGTGTTGTGGTTCAGCCTGAGGCTGCTCAGGGACCGGCTGTGTCTCTGCTGGCTCCATGCCCGGAGGAGGATGACAGCGAAGAGGAGGGGGCTGAACAGTCGGACGGGGGAGAGGAAAGTCAGGAATGGGATGAAGGAGAACAGCATGAGAGCCCCGGGGGGGGGCTCTCCCCAGCCAGTAGCTTGGAGTCCTTAGGTGATGATGCACAAGCCGTCATTGACATGCGACAGAGACGTTCAGATCAGAGAAAGGAGCAATTAAAGAAGTATTATCAGCACTGAATTAGGAACAGCTGGGCTTGGGTGTGGTCCTCCTTAGCAGGGTTTAAAAGGCAGGCAAGCCCTTGAAGCCATGTGGAGTGTTATCAATTGGAGTTACGGTGTCCTGCTTTGTTCTCGGCGTCTCTGTTCCTGGCTTGTGGCCCAGCAGTTTGGAAGACCCGTGGGAGGTGTAGGTCTGCTATCTACAGCCTCATATTGGCAGCAAGAATCCTGTATTGCTGCATGGACTTTTGCCTTTGTGGATATATCTGAAGATACAGCATTTTCCTGTTTGTAAGGACGTTTTCTGTTACCTGTGTTTTTTCTTGAATTTTATAAACTGCCTTTGCCTTTTATCAGTGTGTCTGGATTCTCTTTTTGGGTTGGTGTTGGCTTCTGGAGTGACCCAGACAGAACATTAAGACTCCATGCTTTGGATCTCTTCTTGGTCTCCCATCCACCTTTCCTTAGCTCCTCTGCAATTCAGTCCCAGTCCTGGTGGAGGTTGATCCTTTTGGCACAACATGATGGTTGCTGAAGCAAGAGAAGAAATTTTGGAGTCGGGGAAGGTTCCGTGACCTCTCAGTTCAGGAGTTGTATTTTTGGTGCTGCGTTTTCTAGAAATACTATAAATCAGGGGTGTCCAATCACTCCAAGGCCCGTGGAAGACTCCCAGAATTCCCCAGTCAGCCATGCTTCCTGATGAATTCTGGGAGTTGAAGTCTACAAGTCTTGCAGTTGTGTAGTTTGCTGGCTGGGGAATTCTGGGAGTTGAAATCCACAAGTCTTGCAGTTGTGTAGTTTGCTGTCTGGGGAATGCTGGGAGTTGAAATCCACAAGTCTTGCAGTTGTGTAGTTTGCTGTCTGGGGAATGCTGGGAGTTGAAATCCACAAGTCTTGCAGTTGTGTAGTTTGCTGTCTGGGGAATTCTGGGAGTTGAAGTCCACAAGTCTTGCAGTTGTGTAGTTTGCTGTCTGGGGAATGCTGGGAGTTGAAATCCACAAGTCTTGCAGTTGTGTAGTTTGCTGTCTGGGGAATGCTGGGAGTTGAAATCCACAAGTCTTGCAGTTGTGTAGTTTGCTGTCTGGGGAATTCTGGGAGTTGAAGTCCACAAGTCCTGCAGTTGTGTAGTTTGCTGGCTGGGGAATTCTGGGAGTTGAAATCCACAAGTCTTGCAGTTGTGTAGTTTGCTGTCTGGGGAATTCTGGGAGTTGAAGTCCACAAGTCCTGCAGTTGTGTAGTTTGCTGGCTGGGGAATTCTGGGAGTTGAAATCCACAAGTCTTGCAGTTGTGTAGTTTGCTGTCTGGGGAATTCTGGGAGTTGAAGTCCACAAGTCTTGCAGTTGTGTAGTTTGCTGGCTGGGGAATTCTGGGAGTCGAAGTCCACAAGTCTTGCAGTTGTGTAGTTTGCTGGCTGGGGAATTCTGGGAGTTGAAATCCACAAGTCTTGCAGTTGTGTAGTTTGCTGTCTGGGGAATGCTGGGAGTTGAAATCCACAAGTCTTGCAGTTGTGTAGTTTGCTGTCTGGGGAATGCTGGGAGTTGAAATCCACAAGTCTTGCAGTTGTGTAGTTTGCTGTCTGGGGAATTCTGGGAGTTGAAGTCCACAAGTCTTGCAGTTGTGTAGTTTGCTGTCTGGGGAATGCTGGGAGTTGAAATCCACAAGTCTTGCAGTTGTGTAGTTTGCTGTCTGGGGAATGCTGGGAGTTGAAATCCACAAGTCTTGCAGTTGTGTAGTTTGCTGTCTGGGGAATTCTGGGAGTTGAAGTCCACAAGTCCTGCAGTTGTGTAGTTTGCTGGCTGGGGAATTCTGGGAGTTGAAATCCACAAGTCTTGCAGTTGTGTAGTTTGCTGTCTGGGGAATTCTGGGAGTTGAAGTCCACAAGTCCTGCAGTTGTGTAGTTTGCTGGCTGGGGAATTCTGGGAGTTGAAGTCCACAAGTCTTGCAGTTGTGTAGTTTGCTGTCTGGGGAATTCTGGGAGTTGAAGTCCACAAGTCCTGCAGTTGTGTAGTTTGCTGGCTGGGGAATTCTGGGAGTTGAAATCCACAAGTCTTGCAGTTGTGTAGTTTGCTGTCTGGGGAATTCTGGGAGTTGAAATCCACAAGTCTTGCAGTTGTGTAGTTTGCTGTCTGGGGAATTCTGGGAGTTGAAGTCCACAAGTCTTGCAGTTGTGTAGTTTGCTGGCTGGGGAATTCTGGGAGTCGAAGTCCACAAGTCTTGCAGTTGTGTAGTTTGCTGGCTGGGGAATTCTGGGAGTTGAAATCCACAAGTCTTGCAGTTGTGTAGTTTGCTGGCTGGGGAATTCTGGGAGTTGAAGTCCACAAGTCTTGCAGTTGTGTAGTTTGCTGGCTGGGGAATTCTGGGAGTTGAAGTCCACAAGTCTTAAAGTGGCCAAGGTTGGACACCCTTGGCCACTTTAAATATAAAATATAAATCCCTGTCTGCCTCGCAGGAGGAGGAGGAGGAGGAGGAGGAGGAGGTGACCGTCTCAATTCTTCTCTCCTTTGCAGGAACTAAGGAACCAGAAGCAGAGAATTGTCTCCGAAAGGGAACGGATTCAGGCCGAACTCGATCACTTGCGAAAGTGCCTTGCGCTGCCTGCTATGCAGTGGTCCCGGAGTTATTTCAAGGGGTATCCCAGGTGACATGCCCTTGCACTAGGCCAAACATAGAGTATAGAAATAATAATAATAATAATTAATAATAATAATAATAATCTATTTTATTACCTGGAATATTTAATATTTTTCACTGGGAGGTTTGAAGCTTAAAAAGAAATAATAAATAAAAAAGAATAAATAAATCAAAAGGATGTGCCATGCATGGAGCAAAAAAAGAGAAAGATAAAAAGGATTCGGCGGGAAGCCAGGGGGGGAAAAAACCCCTGAACCTGCCTCTTTAAAAAGTGCAACCAAACTCTGATACTTTATTTTATTTTTAAACTCTGCGAGTGATCCATTTAGAGACGAAAGTCTACGTTTTCAAGACATTGGAAAGGCTTCGTTTGTCTGCTTTTTCCTTCTCTCCCTCCTTATTTTTTTTCCGGTCTTTTGAAGATCTTGGTTGAATCTGGAGATTCCATCAATGACACTAAACGTTCGCCTCCTGTCGTCGAAGGAGCCGTTGCCGGATTTAAAATCCGGGCTTCCCCGCTCCTTCTCGTTGCCATATCCCTTCGATTGCGATACTTGAGTCCTCTTTTTATTTTTATTTTAATACATCTGTGTCTCTTCGTCCGAGAGAATACCCCAGTACACCATCCATTGCTTTTTTTTTGGTTAGAATGAACTGGATATTTTGGATAAACTTAAACCTGCACAGTAAATAAACCTAGTAGGTGAAAACGCAGCTTCCTGAGGCTGGACTTCCCATGCATCCGTCAGCTTTTGGGCTGGAAGTGCACTTCAACCTGACAAATAAAAAGTGAATAAACAAAAAACAAGGTACCTTTTTATTCCTGGGGGTGGTGGTGGATGGGCGAGATGTACAGAACATACCGACACATAGATTATGTACCCCGATGGGTAGAATTTTCATACAAAGATTTTGCAATTAAAGGAGTTGGAAAAAAAAAAAGGTGCTTCAGCCTTAGTGTGTATATATTTAAAGAAAAAAAAGTTTTGTATGTTTTTATTATTTTAATTATTATTATAAAAAGCTTGCCATTTTCAATATGTTTCTGCTTTTTTTTCCTCTTTTTTTTGGCAAAAGGAAATAAAACAGGCTTGCTTTAAGTGTTTTTACAGCTGCTGGTCAGGACCTGATAAAATAGTGTTGTGTTATTTTATTTTTTAAAAAGAATTTTAAAGGGAAGCTTTCTACTTGACAAGTGCGATCCACCTGTTGCTATTTTGCAGTGTGGAATATCAGTTGCTGGTGTAGAAAGTCTCTTGGTAAAACCAGAATTATCTTTCCCCTCTCGTTTTCTCTGGCGTCTTTCCATCCTCCACTTCCTCTTTTTCTTAAAAGCACTTGGAAATACCAACTGTGGTTCACTAACTGCTATTGAGAAGACAAAGAGGCCACTAAGATTTCAGTTACCGGATTTAAGGCATTTAAGCGGATTTAACCATCGTCCTTTTTACCTGCGAGATCTCACATCATACATGGGTGGCACAGATTTTCTGAAATGTTGAGTTTTTCCCCCTTTGGAAGATCTACCCGGAAACACCAAAAAACTATTCAACAAAAAGTAAACAGTCCTGCTACTTATTTAAACCTAGAGTAGTTCACACACAAGCACCCAAAATGGTGGCAGCTACCGGAGGCACGACAAAAGCCCATTCTGCAAGGGGAGACAGGTAGTTCTCGACTTACGACCGTTTGCTTAGTCTGCCCCAGTTATAACTGCACACTGGAAAAAGTGACTTCTTAACAACTGTTGAAACATCTTCAGTTTCCATCATCACAACCTGGGCACTTTGGCAACCAACTTGCATTTTGGATGGTTGCAAGATCATGGGGGGCGGGAGGGGGAACGTCATGGGACCCTCAAAGGCAACCTTCCCAGCCAGCTCCCAATAAGCCAAATCAATGAAAGCTTAATAACTGTGATTTATTTATTTATTATTTATTAATCAGATTTGTATGCAGCCCCTCTCCGCAGATTCGGGGCGGCTCACAGCAATAATAATACAATGTAAACAAATCTAATATTTAAGTTAATTTAAAACCCCAATTTAGAAACCAATCATACATACTAACATACCATGCATAAATTTTATAAGCCTAGGGGGAGGGAAAGTCTCAATTCCCCCATGCCTGATGACAGAGGTGGGTTTTAGGAGCTTACGAAAGGCAAGGAGGGTGGGGGCAACTCTGATATCTGGGGGGAGTTGGTTCCAAAGGGTCAGGGCCGCCACAGAGAAGGCTCTTCCCCTGGGTCCCACCAAACGACATTGTTTAGTTGACGGGACCCGGAGAAGGCCAACTCTGTGGGACCTAACTGGTCGCTGGGATTTGTGCGGCAGAAGGCGGTCCCGGAGATATTCTGGTCCGGTGCCATGAAGGGCTTTATAGGTCATAACCAACACTTTGAATTGTGACCCGAAACTGATCGGCAACCAATGCAGACTGCGGAGTGTTGGTGTGAAATGGGCATTTTTGGGGAAGCCCATGATTGCTCTCGCAGCTGCATTCTGCACGATCTGAAGTTTCCGAACACTTTTCAAAGGCAGCCCCATGTAGAGAGCATTACAGTAGTCAAGCCTCGAGGGGATGAGGGCATGAGTGACTGTGAGCAGTGACTCCCGGTCCAAATAGGGCCGCAACTGGTGCACCAGGCGAACCTGGGCAAACGCCCCCTCGCCACAGCTGAAAGATGGTTCTCTAATGTGAGCTGTGGATCGAGGACACCCAAGTTGCGGACCCACTCTGAGGGGGTTAGTGATTCTCCCCCCCCCCCAGGGTAATGGACGGACAGATGGAATTGTCCTTGGGAGGCAAACCCCACAGCCACTCCGTCTTATCAGGGTTGAGTGGCAAAAAGGTTAAAAAAAATGAGGCAAATGACTCGTTTATCAATCGTCTTGCTTAGCCGTGGAAAATTCTAATTGTGGTTCAAAACTGAGGACTTAAACTGTGCTTTGTAAATGGACCCCAGTAAATTCGACTGGGATTTGTGGGTGGGTGTTTTACTGGCACCAGAGTGGCAAATACCACAATTTGTTTCTTGCAAAATAAAATTATGTATGGGTGTAATAATGTAATATTGCAGGGCTGGGCTAATTTTTTACCATGGGCTCTATGAGAGAGGAGCTTGAACGAAGGAACCCTTTGGGACCTTTTTTTAAAGTAGCTGCATCCTCAAAATGGGATCACGCGACCTTGGGACCCAGCAACCGTTGCGCAGTTGCCGGGCGCCTGAAGTTTGATCGCGGGGATGCTGGAAAGGTTGTTACTGTGAAAAAAAAATGGTCCTAAGTCGCTGTTTCCAGTACCGTCGTAACTTTGAATGGTTGCTAAGTGAACCGTTGTAAGTCGAGGACTGCCTAAGCCACTTTGAGAACAAGCTCCCCCCCCCCTTTTGTGCTTCTCCCCGTTCCTAAAGATTCAAAAAGAAAAGTGTTCCTGTGTCTTTTGAAGCAGTGCAGGAGAGCATGTGGCTTTTGAATGCCAGCCATCTTAATTCAGTAGCTCATTGTGACGGCCATAACTTTACATAACTGAATATTTGTAAGGAATTAATTGAGGGTTTAGCATTTTGGGTTTTTTTCTTTTTTAAGCATGATCTGGGTGACTTTTTACATTGAAGGCATACGCACAGATTTCTTCAACCCAATGCTTGGACTTTTAATTAGTACTTATAGCTATTCTTTCAAAAAAAAAACCCATGAATTAACCGTGAAATTGACAATCTCAGAACAGAGATGGGGACAAAATGGGTAAGTTAGTGTGGTATGTGTTTCTTGAAGCTTCTTTCACTTATAGTCTCAAAGCTCTTTCTCGTTTCACATCTTCTTCCAGTGTTAACTGCCCAAGTTTTTTGTAAATGGGAAGAGAACAACCGGAATATAGGTTTCTGCAATTTAATAAGTAGGAAGGCGTTTGCAACCCGTAGAGGTGCCTGTACTACAATTCCTAGCACCCTTTGCCGTTGGCTGTAGGGTTGGGCATGTTGGCTATTCGGCATCACCCAGAAAAGGATTGCAAACACTCCGCATGTGTCCAAGACCACACTTTGCATAATGTAAATCAGTGTTTCCCAACCTTGGCAACTTGAAGATATTTGGACTTCAGTGCTGGCTGGGGAATTCTGGGAGTTGAAGTCCAGATATCTTCAAGTTGCCAAGGTTGGGAAACACTGATGTAAATAACCAAATTAAATGACCCGCAACAGATAAATAAAATCTAGTAAATAAATAAATAAATTTAGCTGGGGAAACAAGTCTACCACTGCCCATTCCATGACTTTTGAACTGCTCAGACTAGGTAGATTTCGCCTAATTCTAAAGCTGCCACCTGCCTTCCTTTGCTGACCAACTACTAATGTCCCCGAGAACTGACCACACTACACATTTCATTTCAGACTCGATGGAGGGTCAGTTCCTATTCTTGCTTTCTTCAAGGTAGATCCCTTCCTCTTGAGTCTCCAACCTTATATAATTTGAAATTAATCTCAATGTAGTAGTTTGAATATTTATTGAATTTATAGCTCGCCTTTCTACCTAAAGGGTTTAGGCTTAGGTTTTTAAGTCTCTTTGCAAAGCAGCAAAAATTGACCAGATTCTCTTTATTTTTTTCATAATTTATCCTTTGATTTAATGGCTGATGTGCAATGCTGCGCTTGTAGCGCTGTTGAAAAACAAACAAAGGATCTGCAAATGGAAAAAAGCACTCTCATAGGATTGTACGATTACTTACAGGGAAAGAGAACCCAATGTTTAGAAATATCAATTCAGCCAGGGCAGCTGCTTCATCCAAGTTGACCAAGCCTTACCTAGAGGCTTCCCAATTCTATGCAACTCTTAATACCAAAGTCCTTGCCACTTTTCAGAAGAAACTGCCTGACAAGGGACATTAAAGAGCAGTTGGTGGCTTATTTTAAAGAAGTCTTGTTCTTAGTTGCAGCCGAGCACTCTTGATTTATTCATCCGAATATGTAAATCGGCCCAGGTCCGAATATCCCTCTGTGATGATTACCTGAGACAATCAGCTCTCATGAAAAGCATGAGAAAGAAGAACAGAAGTCATGAAAAGACATTTCAAATCATTTTCTTTTTCTGTCTCTGGTGAGAATTAGAGATAGCCATAGGTTTGCCTTCAACAGAGGGTGTGTCGCGACGGCATCCTTCAGATGTTACCAAACAGCAAAACTTGGGAAGGGTTGTTTATCCCCAGGCCCAAGGCTGCTAAAAAGGATTCAAGTAGGAGACCACAATATATTCAGGACTTAGGCCTTTTTGACCAAGGCCGGGTTTTGGAAGAAGGCAAAATTAACACAACGAACACATTTAAGGGACAGCTGCCCTTAAAAAAAGCCATGTAAGAAAAACGACATTCTCCATTCCTCTGACTCAACCACTGTCCCACTCTTAGATCACAAAGATGCGGTTTTGCAGAGGAATTTTTTTCTTCACATCCTGCTTATCAGCTATGACAGCAACGTCTGTCAAAAGATAGCGATCCGTGGTTTTTTTCATTTTCTTTTTCTGCAAGGTTTTTCCTGATAAGGGACAGAGGCGGAGGGGTGGGCGGGGAGACGGGGGGACAATATGGGCCCAAGCTGTTGCAATCATCCTTCTACACGTAATTGCACTATTTCCCACCCTTCTCCAATAAATAAGATGTCGACTATATTTCGCATCATGCGGCTTCAGTTTTCCCCGAGCCCGACCGACATGTGCTTTTTTAAGGATGCGCAAGAGAGCCAATTGGCTTGGTTTCCATGTATCAAAGAACGAATGTGTACTTAGTCAAGCTTGGTTGGAGGCCAATCTAAGCTGCAGAAGCTGGCGAGCAAACTGCCAGAGCAAACCACCGTTTCCCCAAAATAGGCCCAGTGACGTTTGAAATACTTTCCCACCCGCGATGCAGAACCGATAAAGACAAAGATTTAAAAGGTGCTAACACGGGGAGTGGGTGGGTTGGAACAAACAAACAAGAGCCCACTTTGGACCAATCCATCTCTGCAAATGTTTTTTCTCGCTTTCCTTCTCCCCATCACGGTGATAGTTACTCTTGTTCTTTCTCCTTCCCACACATAGGCGTCCTGGCCCAATGCTTACAATTTTTATTTTTAAAAAGAACTCGTTTGCTCTCCCTTGGACCGTTGCTTGGTGTCATGTGTAGGATTTTTCTTCTGCAAAAAAAATAATAAAAATAAAGCACAGAGTGTGAGGGGAGAGGAGGAAGAGGAGAGTGAAGGCCCAGGCTGGGGCAGTAGATGCTGTGAAACAAATTCAACTTGTTTTAAGTGTACTTGTTTTTGACTTAAATGTAATGTAATATATTTGTTGAATGTAGTTATTAGGTATTTATGAATATATGGCTGTAATTTCTGACGACATCCAAAAAAAAAAAAAAAGTAATAAAATGTTCCTAAATCATGACAAAGGATTGTTTTCCCAGACCCCCCCCCTTTAAATATTTATTTATTTATTATTTAGATTTGTATGCCGCCCCTCTCCGCAGACTCGGGGTGGCTCACAACAGAATAAAAACAATTTATAACAAATCCAAATATAATTTAAGATATTTAAAAAAACCCGGTTTGATTTAAAACCCATTTACTAAACAAACATACATACAAACATACCATGCATAAATTGTATATGCGCGGGGGAGATGTCTCAGTTCCCCCATGCCTGACGACAAAGGTGGGTTTTAAGGAGCTTACGAAAGGCAAGGAGAGTAGGGGCAGTTCTAATCTCTGGGGGGAGCTGGTTCCAGAGAGTTGGGGCCGCCACAGAGAAGGCTCTTCCCCTGGGGCCCGCCAACCGACATTGTTTAGTTGACAGGACCCAGAGAAGGCCCACTCTGTGGGACCTAATCGGCCGCTGGGATTCGTGTGGCAGAAGGCAGTCTCGGCGATGTTCTGGTCCAGTGCCATGAAGGGCTTTAAAGGTCATAACCAATGCAAACTGCGGAGTGTTGGTGAAACATGGGCATACATGGGTAAGCCCATGATGGCTCTCGCAGCTGCATTCTGCACGATCTGAAGTTTCGGAACACTTTTCAAAGGTAGCCCCATGTAGAGAGCATTACAGTAGTCAAGCCTCGAGGTGATGAGGGCATGAGTGACTGTGAGCAGTGAGTCCCGGTCCAGATAGGGCCGCAACTAGAAGCTCTATCGGCCCTTTGTATTAGAAATGGAACTTGGACAAGACAGATCCAATCTTTTAGCAGTTTCACTTGGAATATCACAGCAATATCAATTTACTCTGGGATGCCTCACAACCACACTAATGCAGTATTCCCCTCTGAATGAATATTCATATAATCTGGGTTAAATTAAGATAGGAATCCCACACCAGCTGGATTTCAAACAGGTTCCAAGATAAAATATGTGTAGAAAAGCATACAAGAGTGTATTGAAAAGAAAGGTTTCTCTTAATGAGCATAACAATTGCTTTAATATTTGAAGCTTTGGTTCCTCACCAAAAATTAATAGGGGCTCAAACTTAAGGGCACTTACATTAAAGGTATATATTATTGCCTTAGTGCATATTAGATTCAGCTCAAAAAAACCCAACACAATCTAATGTAAAAGTGCTAGTTTGGTGAATAAGGTTCATTTACTAAAAGTTTAATACCAGTGCTGAAAACTGAAATTAATTAAAGAGCGGGGGGAAAACTACGCAAAAGGCAACGACTTACATTGAAGTTACACTTTACAAATATTTAACCCTCCAGTTTTTAATAAACAGGGACAAATCAGTGTGTTACACAATACTCACTTTCTTGTGCACCCTCTTCTGAATCCAAAATGTTCTGCGGCGTAAGCAGCAGTAGATCTCAGAGAGTTACAACGGTGGCAATGTACTGCTTTTTAAAATATTCATTTGATCATTACCTAATAAAACACTACAGCAAATTCCTGCAGTGTCCCCACATTGTTAAGTGCTGTCTAAAAATATTTAAAAATTGATGGCTAACAATGTGTTATGACTAACGTTGAAAATGCTTATATGAGTAATGTAGCCGGAATCTGGCTACTTGCGAACAGCTGGTTTAGTCACAATCTCCACAGCAAGCATTTCAAAAGAAAAATGGAACTGAAGCCAAACTCTGTGGGTTTTGTGGCTTCCTTTCTTTATAAAGCTGTTCTTTCTCTTTTGGCAGACACACACAAAAAGGCGCCATACCTCAGTGATCACATTCACGGCCTCTTGGGGGGAGGGAGTAGAAAAAATTCCTTTATATTTGAAGGTAATAGACAGGTAGATTTCAATGAGTAACGCAGCAGTGAATCCAGTGTTGCATGCAAAGTTGAATTGCCATGCACAAGTCATTTCCCAGGCAGCCTCGGAGGACTAGGCTGTCCAGAAGACTAAAATAATCTCCTTTCCCACAAAGATCAGAAGGTCATGGCCTTGAACAAACAGCATCCATCTGAGGTGTAACTAACTGGTTTCCTCATTCCAATTCTGGAAAACAAGCTAGCACATAAAACCAGGCAACCCTGAACATTACACCACTGCCTCTTGCAAGGGCAGTCCTGCAGCACTTCTTGGGAGTGTGTTGGGCAAAGGCCTGCTTGCCAAGAAGTGCCCTGACCACCAAAGAGAATGTCCAGACTGTGGTACAACTGGCAGAAGTACCCCTCCGCCCCCCGCCAGCAAATGCTTTGAGGAACGTTACATCACAATTTGCCACAGCATAGTTCTGCTCTGAAGCCTGGACGTGAAGTCTGAAAACAATTGTTCTGTTCATGACAATGCTTTACAGTCAAAATTCCTGGGATTCGACAGTCCCTCCTTGCTGGAGGTTTGACCGCAACTTGTACATGTGATCCAAAGCTTGCGTGAGGAAGGCACCGGTGGTGTTGATCTCCATCAGAGTCAGATTGTCCAGCTTATTAAAGAGAAAGAAAACAACACAGCTTGAAGAAGTGTAAGTGCCTGAGGTTAACTTTCAGAACTGCACCATCCGCTTATTAAAAGTAAGCCAGTCTTTTAATTAGTGCGAGCGACGATAAGTTAGCATTGGACAATAACTAGAAGACAATTTAGATTGCATTTCATTAAATCCTCTTCTGTAATCACTTTTTTTTTGCATTTCTTCTTTAATTAGTTTTGAAATGTCTTTATATATTTGTTTTCCTCTTTCCCAAAGCTTGAGCTGATCCCTAAATGCACCAAAACAAGGCTTCTGTAGACATAGTTTATTACGCTCCTTCAATTTATATTTCATGTGTGCTGAAAGAATTTGGGAGGTGGGTCAACAGTTGTGACCTGCACCCATAATGAAATGTTATAATCCATTTAGTTTTAGACTGGCAGGGGATGATGTAAATTGCAGTCCAATATACTTGCAGGGCACATAAATGAGGAATAAAATACACACATGTCATTTGTGATAATCAACTTGCTTTGTTAGAGTGTGTAGCCACAAGTGTGTACTTTTATTACAAGACACACTTTTATTTTGTCTGAGTAATGGACATATGCATTTGGATACACAGCCACATACACAACACAAGTCATCATTTTGGTAGACTGCAGTCAAGCCATAAATATACACAATTGTATGTTTGCAGGCATTTGTGCACAAAACGCCTCTATGTCTGGAAAACTACATAGTACTATCACTGCTATCAAGTAATAAAAATATATTCTAACATATTAGAATTGACATGTAGCAGTAGTATCACTTTCATAGTCTTCCAAGGACTACAATCATAGAAACATAGAAGACTGACGGCAGAAAAAGACCTCATGGTCCATCTAGTCTGCCCTTATACTATTTCCTGTATTTTATCTTACAATGGATCTATGTTTATCCCAGGCATGTTTAAATTCAGTTACTGTGGATTTACCAACCACTTCTGCTGGAAGTTTGTTCCAAGGATCTACTACTCTTTCAGTCAAATAATATTTTCTCATGTTGCCTTTGATCTTTCCCCCAACTAACTTCAGATTGTGCCCCCTTGTTCTTGTGTTCACTTTCCTATTAAAAACACTTCCCTCCTGAACCTTATTTAACCCATTAACATATTTAATCCTTTCATCAGATTGTTCTTACCCTGGCGTGAGATTCTTGCCGACTGACAAAACTATCTGCAGATACACGAAGTTTCGCTATTCGCGTGTCCCAGATATCCTTAACCAAAGTCCTTATCTCATCAGCCTTTGGAATATTATCTGCAGCACTAATGCAGAAAAGAAATAGAATGTTGAGATTACAAAGAGGTAGCCTTCACATGTTAAATCCTTTATATAAATAACACTAATTAGCTTCTAAATGCGAACCAAGAATGTCAAGCAATATGTATGCATCATTAACATTAAACAACTACAGTATATATTATGTTCTGTCGGGCTCTCTGGCAGACTCCTCCCGAAGATTCACAGGTACAAATTTCAGACACACGCACGTTTGAAAATTCAAAACAATGTTCTTTATAATGAAACTTCACTTAAACCAAGCCCTCTTTTGGTATAGCAAAGAGCACTCGTCTCCAAACAAACTGGTAATTGGTACAAGTCCCTTATCAGTTCTGTGATACTTAGCTTGCAGCTGTGAGGCAATTCACAGTCCTTCTTTCACAAAGTGAAACACACTTTGCTCTGATTTAGTTTCAAAGTGGGGAAAAATCAGCACACAAAAGGTCAGTCAGTAAAGCAGTCACGAAACACAAGGATCAGATAATCCTCCACAATGGCCAAACAAACCCACAGGCTGCTATTTATAGCAGCCTCACTAATGACCACAGCCCCACCCAACCACAGGTGGCCTCATTTTCTTTGATAATAATCTCTCAGTTGTTGTTGCCTATGCATCGCTCTCCGCATGCGTGGCTGTATCATTAACTCTTGTTCTGAATCCAAGGAGGAGCTAGATAATTGATCTCCTTCTGAGTTGCCTGCCCCACTCTCCTCCTCCCTGTCACTCATGTCTTCTTTGTCAGAGGAGCCTTCATCAGCAGATTCCACCGGGGGGGGGCAAAACAGGCCTGCAGCATGTGGATGTCTCCCCCACATCCACAGTCCTTGGGGCAGGAGCTGGGCCAGAGCTAACCACAACAATATTATATGAAATAATAGATGCAAACAGATTAGAAAAGTGCTCTGGATCATTTGCAGTTTGTAGAGTTCTTGTCAATTTCCAATCCAATGCAATCCTAGGTTTTTTGTGCTCTGGTAGAATTAGAACTTGCTATATTTCCAAACATTAAAAATAAGAAACCTACTCACAAGTTCAGCAACAACTTAGTTAACTCCATGTAAAAAGGGTTAGGCATTGGGGTGAAAGTGTCCTCTTGGCGTTCCTGATCTCGCATTTGCTCCAACTTTTCTACAAAGCAATTTAAAGAAATGAGTTGTAAGAGAAATTCCCCGGAAGTATTTATTTTAAATCCAGGTTAGAAACATGATGATGCGAGTTCTAGTCCTGCCTTGGGCAATTGGATGGTTTTAGGCCATTCATTAGAATAGAATAGAATAGAATTTTTATTGGCCAAGTGTGATTGGACACACAAGGAATTTGTCTTGGTGCATATGCTCTCAACGTACATTGTACAACGTACAAGGAGACAGTGAGTTCCAGTTCCACTTTAAGCAAGAAAGCTAGCTGGGTGACTTTGGCCCAGTTTCCTTCTTCCACCCCAACCACCTCACAAGATTGTTGTTTTGGGGGGAAATAATAGTAAAAAATAATAATAATGAGTATTAGGCATGTTCACCACTTCGAATTATTAATAATGCTTATTATTATTATTATTATTATTATTATTATTATTATTATTATTATTATTTTATTGAATTTGTATGCCGCCCCTCTCCGTAGACTCGGGGCGGCTAACAACAGTAATAAAAAACATCATATAAATCCAATACTAAAACAACTAAAAACCCTTATTGTAAAAACCAAACATCCCTACAAACAAACATACCATGCATAAATTGTAAATGCCTAGGGGGAAAGAATATCTCAGGTCCCCCATGCCTGACGGCAGAGATGGGTTTTAATGAGCTTACGAAAGGCAAGGAGGGTGGGGGCTATTCTAATCTCCGGGGGGAGTTGGTTCCAGAGGGCTGGGGCCGCCACAGAAAAGGCTTTTCCCCTGGGCCCCGCCAAGCGACATTGTTTTGTTGATGGGACCCGGAGAAGGCCCACTCTGTGGGACCTAACCGGTCGCTGGGATTCATGAGGCAGAAGGCGGTCTCGTAGATACCCTGGTCCGGTGCCATGAAGGGCTTTATAGGTAATGACCAACACTTTGAATTGGGCCCGGAAACTGATCGGCAACCAATGCAGACTGTGGAGTGTTGGTGTAACATGGGCATTTTTGGGAAAGCCCATGATAGCTCTTGCAGCTGCATTCTAATAACAGCTGGGTATAAATAAGTCAATAGAGGTGGTCCTTGATTTACAACAGTTAATTTAGTCACCATTACAACAGCACTGAAAATAGATTTTTCACATTTATGACTATTGCAGCATCCCAACGTTCATGGGATTTGCATGCATGACAAATGACTCATATTTATGATGGCTGCGGTGTTTTCAGGGGTCATTTTGTGGTCACCTGACCAGGCAAAATCAACAGGGAAGCCAAATGCACTTTAACAATCCTGTGGCCAATTTAACAATTGCAGTGATTCGCTTAACAAAGGTGGCAAGAAAAGTCGTAAAAAAATGGGACAAATAAATGTTTCACTTCACAACATAAAAATTACGCTCAATTGTGATTGTAAGTAGAGGACACCCTGCAGTACAAGTGAGAAGGACGTCTGGCTTGCTGGCTTCCTGTGCAACCAGCTGGAAGGCCCAAAGGGAACCTGGGCAGGGGAACATGGTGTTGAGGGTGCAAAGAGGGTGAAGCCTGCCACTCCTTACCCACATCCATCCAGTCGGGGGGCACCAACCGGCACTTCTGCCTCTGTTTCAGGTTGAGGGCCAGCCAGAGAGGCACGTCCACAGGCAGCCCTGGGTTAAAGGGGCCCAGCTCGCCCTGCAAGAGAGGGAGAAACTCAGCAAGGGACCCCACGCCCCATCTGGCCCACCTGCCCGCACTTCACCTACTACACTTATTTATTCATTTGTTCAATTTGTATGCCACCCATTTCTCTGGGGACTCTAGATCAGGGGTCGACAAAGTTGTTCAGAATCTAGGAGCCAGCCAAAAAATTTAGGAGCCAGAATTTTTTTTAAGCAAACTTGGTTTTTAATTTAACAAAAAAAACATTACAAACGTTATAAACCAGTGTTTCCCAACCTTTTTTGAGCCGCGACACATTATTCGTATTTTCAAAATCCTGGGGAACACTGAAAGGGGGGGGGGGGGCGGGCTAAAGAAAAGTTTGGACAAAAAAACCCTCTCTCTTTCTCCCTTTCGCTCTATTTCTCCCTCTTTCTCTCTTTTCCTTCCTTCCCTTCATTCTCTCTCTCCATCCCTCTTTCTTTCTTCCTCTCTTTTTTGCTCTCTTTCTCTCTCCCTCCTTCCCTTCCTCTATGTCTTTCTCTCTCCCTTGCTCTCTCTCTGTCTCTCTTGCTATCTCTTTCTTGCTTTTTTCTCTTTCTCTTGCTCTCTCTCTCTCTTTCACTGTCTTGCTATATGTCTCTTTCTTTCTCTTTGCCTCTCTTGCTATCTCTCTTTCTCTCTCTGTCTCTCTTGCTATGTCTCTCTTTCTTTCTCTTTCTCTCTCTCTCTGTGCCTCTCTTGCTAAGTCTCTCTTTTTCTCTTGCTATGTCTCTCTTTCTTTTTCTCTCTCTGCCTCTCTTGCTATGTCTCTCTTTCTATTTCTTTCTCTATCTCTCTTTCTCTGCCTCTCTTGCTGTCTCTCTTTCTTGCTCTGTCTCTCTTTCTCTGCCTCTCTTGCTATGTCTCTCTTTCTATTTCTTTCTCTATCTCTCTTTCTCTGCCTCTCTTGCTGTCTCTCTTTCTTGCTCTGTCTCTCTTTCTCTGCCTCTCTTGCTATGTCTCTCTTTCTCTCTTTCTCTGCCTCTTATATGTCTCTCTTTCTCTCTCTCTCTCAGCTGACTGCAAGCGGGAGCCCTGACGGCGGCAGCTGGACGTGGTGCTGGACACCGTATATGCCAGGCACGCAGCGCCAGCATGTACGACGTCCAGCAGAACGTCCAACCGCCACCGTCAGGGCTCCCACTTGCAGTCAGCTGAGAGAGAGCGAGCGAGCGATCCCTCTCGCCGCCGCCATCTCCCCCGACGCCCCCCCCCCCCCCCCGCTCCCATCGGACACTTGCCGTCGACGAAAGAGGAGCTCCAGCTGGGCGGGGCGCTGCCGGTACTTCCGTCCTGGGGCTTCCGCTCGCAGCTGTCCCCCGCCTCCTGCTCGATGCCGCGGTTTTCGGCGCTGGCCTGCTGGGCCCCAAAGAAAGAAGGCGGGAAAAAGGTGCGAAGAATGGAGCTCTCCTTCTTCCTGCCTTCTTTCTTTGGGGCTCAGCAGGAGCGCGGCATCAAGCAGGAGACAGCTGCGAGCGGGAGTACCGGCAGCGCCCCGCCCAGCTGAAGAACACCGCCGCGGAACACCGGTTGGGAAACGCTGAGGCGCCAGACAACATTTTCTAGGCGCCACTGGCGACCAGGCGCCTGGGTTTGTCGAACCTTGCTCTAGATGACACTCCGTCAACACACACACACACATACACACACACACACACACACACACACATACATACACAAAAGCTGGGACTCTGCAAATCTCTCTTTATTTCAAAAGATTTGCCCAAGGGAGCTGTTCAGGCAAGCAGGCAGGCAGGCAGGCTGGGGATGATGGGGATGGAAATCCCCCTCCCCACAGGCATTGATGGAAATTATCTTGGGAGACTGCAAATCCCATAATCCATTGTCAAAAGTTCCGGATGGGGATGATGGGGCTAACTAACTACGGTATTCAGTTAGTTAGCTAGTTAGACTTTTAGGCTGCCCTTTAGTTAGTTAGTTAGTTAGTTAGTTAGTTAGTTCACACTTTAGTTAATTAGTTAAACTTTTAGGCCACCCTTTAGTTAGTTAATAAATGGGTGGTTGATTTGGGAATGAATGATTTTAAATGTTAGTAGAGTTTTAAAGTTTTTTTCTAGTGAAATTAATTGTATTTTTACATTTGCACATTGTATATTGTTGCTATGTTGTGAGCTAACCCCCCCCCCCCTCCATCCTTGGAGAGGGGCGGCATATAAATCCAATCAATCAATCAATCAATCACTTTAGTTAGACTTTTAGGCCACCCTTTAGTTAGTTAATTAGTTATTTAGGCTGCTCTTGAGTTAATTATTTAATTAGACTTTTCCAAAGACTCAGGGTGGCTTACAACATAATAAAAAGAGTACAGAAAGCGTTATAAAGTCCAATTATAAATCAATCTGAAAACCCAAATGTTAAAAAACCATACAACTACATTCATCTACATCTCAATTATCTTTAATCACAATTCCCATAACTTCCCATTCCCAGCTATGAAACTTGGGGGCTGATTGGAATGGAAATCTCCCCGACCCTTTGGGGACTACAAATCCCACATTCCCTTGCAAACACATCATCTGGCCGGTGCGAACAGTTAAAGACCTCCTTTAAAGCATGAACCCCAAACCCCATAACCCCCTGCCAGCCTCTCTCTCAGTCAGGCTGAGGGCCCTTTAAACTTAGGCAACTACAAGCCCCATACAAGTCCCTGGGGGGAGAATCACTGGCCCCCTCAGAGAAGGTTCGCAACTTGGGCGTCCTCCTCGATCCACAGCTCACATTAGAGAAACATCTTTCAGCTGTGGCGAGGGGGGCGTTTGCCCAGGTTCGCCTGGTGCACCAGTTGCGACCCTACTTGGACCGGGAGTCACTGCTCACAGTCACTCATGCGCTCATCACCTCGAGGCTCGACTACTGTAACGCTCTCTACATGGGGCTACCTTTGAAAAGTGTTCGGAAACTTCAGATCGTGCAGAATGCAGCTGCGAGAGCAATCATGGGCTTTCCCAAATATGCCCATGTTACACCAACACTCCGCAGTCTGCATTGGTTGCCGATCAGTTTCCGGTCACAATTCAAAGTGTTGGTTATGACCTATAAAGCCCTTCATGGCACCGGACCAGATTATCTCAGGGACTGCCTTCTGCTGCACGAATCCCAGCGACCAGTTAGGTCCCACAGAGTGGATCTTCTCCGGGTCCCGTCAACTAAGCAATGTCGCCTGGCGGGACCCAGGGGAAGAGCCTTCTCTGTGGCGGCCCCGGCCCTCTGGAACCAACTCCCCCCAGAGATTAGAACTGCCCCCACCCTCCTTGCCTTTCGTAAACAACTTAAAACCCACCTCTGCCGCCAGGCATGGGGGAATTGAGATCCTCTTTCCCCCTAGGCCTTTACAATTCTATGCATGGTATGTATGTATGTATGTTTGGTTTTTATATTAATTGATTTTTAATCATCAATACCAAATTACTATTGTACACTGTTTTATTGTCGCTGTTAGCCGCCCCGAGTCTCTGGAGAGGGGCGGCATACAAATCCAATAAATAAATAAAATAAAATAAATAAGCCTCAGCCACCAGCCGCTTGGGCTGAGGGGAGGTGAAGTATAGCCACCTCTCCCCCCCCCCCCCCCCGGATAACAACGGGCATCTCGTTTCGGGACTTCGGTTCCATAACCCCCCGCCGGCAAGGAGCATGGGAGTTGTAGTCCCGAAGGCCTCACCCCGATGAGGTAAATCCTGTCCAGGCTGAAGTTGGGGATGATGGTGACCATTTCACGCTCCGCCAGGAATTCGACCTCGGCGGCATCCATCGCAAAGGAAAGAAGGAGAAACCGGGCCGCAAAAACGAAGCCTCCAAATCCTTCCCACCGTCGCGAAATCCCCGATGGCCGCCTCGGGACCCGCCCACCCTAGTGATGGCGCCTGCTATTGGTTGAAAAGAAGAAGCCCCGCCTTTAATCCTTGCTTCGTCCTATGACCGCCCCGGCTTTCCTCGCGCGCGCTTTGACTCATCCTCCTCGTCCTTGTGCCATTGGTTGAAAAGGAAACCAATGCCCCGCCCACTGTTTATTCCTCGCCCTATGAAAAACTCTGCTTTTTCCCGCGCGCTGTCACTTGCCCAACCCGGAGGCGGCGGTATCTGTCATTGAGGGAAAGCTGAGGAAAGCCCTGCCCTTTGTTCCCCCGTGAGCCAATCACAAGCCTCTTCGCCACGTTTGTTTCTAGTTCCTCGGGTCAACACGACCTGCCATTGGAGGAATAGAAAAAAAATCCCGAGGTCCTTCCATTCATTAGCCATTCATAAACCACCGCGAGTTGAACCCCTTTGTCTCCGCCTTTCCCCGCTAACTGACGGCGGTCGTACTGTTTCCTCATTGGCTCAGGGCATTGTTTTTTTTCTCTCTGATTGGCTCTAGCCTCAGCATTAGAATTTCATTAGGAAACCAAAGTGGGCGGGGCCGTGGATGTGGGCGGGGCCTGAAAGCCACCTTATTAAAGCAGCTAATCCATTTGGAAAACGAGCAGTGATTTTGCAGCAAAAAAGCAACATTTGTGCAATACAAAAGGAGGCCAGCAATGCAAATAAAGCAACCGTAATTAATCCCCGAGGAACTCAAATGAATGGGCCATAAAAAGCCCAGGTTCACCTGCAGACATATTATTTTGGGGGGGGGGGGCAATTAAAAAGGGATCAGATTTTTGTTTTATTTTAATTTTATTTATTTATTTGTTGTTTGTTTATATTTATAAACCCAGTTTATAAACTCAGGGCAGCAGACAACAATAAAATCCAAAAAAAAGTTTAAAAAAACGTGACAGCATATAACAAAATCGAATATAAAAGTTAAAACCCCAATATTAAGAAACATACAACTAACTAACTACCCTAACTAACTAACTAACTAATCATTCATTACTACTGGCCAGAGCAGAGTGTTGTCGCTCAAAGACCCCAGGCCTGCAGACACAGCCACATTTTTAAAGCCTTTCAGAAGGCCAGGAGGATAGGAGGAGTTGATTCCAGAGGACCGGGGCCGCTACAGAAAAGGCCATACCCCATGGCCCTGCCAGCCTGCATTGCTTGCCTGACGGGACCCAGAGAAGGCCAACTGTGTAGCGCGAGGCAGAAGACAATCCCGTAAATCTGGTCTGAAGCCATGTAGGCTTTATAGGTGATAACTGTTGGGTGTGTTCCCTGTCAGCCTTTGGAATGTTTGGACTCCGAGGTCGGGGATGAAGTGGAAGTTATCAATTTACCAGATTCTAGTGAGGAGGAGAAGATAGCAGACCAGCCATCAAATGAAAGTATGCAAGCAGATTTATCTTCGGACAGCTCGAGCGTCCAAAATAGCAGATGGATAAATCCAAAGTTCAGAAGGGTGCAGTAGAGAATGGAAGAAATTGGAGGGAGGAAATTTTGAGATGCATTTTAGAGCGTGTAAGTTAGTTAGCTAGTTAGTGTTGTGGTTCCGTCTGAGGCCCCTCCGGGAACGGCTGACCTTCTGTCGGTTTCCAGCTCAGAGGGAGAGGCTGAGGAACAGGAGGTGCAGACAGACGAGGAGGAGGAATCCCAGGCTGGAGAAGAGGGAGGACAGCCAGAGTCCCACCAGGGGGAGCTCTCCCCAGCAAGCAGCCTGGATTCCTTAGAGGAAAGTGCACAAGCCATAATTGATCTGCGACAACGAAGAGCTAATCAGAGACGGAATCAATTGGCTAAATACTTTCAGCATTAAAGTGGCAACAGCTGGGTTTGGGTGTGGTGCTCTTGGGAAAGGCTAAAAGGCAGACCCACCCTTCCTGGCTTGTGGAGTTTTATCTTTGAGAGTCGTGGGACCTGGCTGTGAACTTTGGCGTCTTGGAATCCTGGTTTGTGCCTTTGACTATTGAAACCTTGGGGGGGGGGGGGTGCCAGCAAGAAGCTTGCTGTATTGTCTGGACATCAGGACCCTGCTGTAACGTATTATAGCCTGTCTGTTGGGAAGAACAGGTTTTCCTGTGTGCTTATTTTTTCCAGTTATAAAATACTTTTGGCTTTTACCAGAGTGTCTGGCTGTTTTTTCCAGTTGGTGTTGAGGTCTGGGGGAACCCAGACAGAACAGTTAGTTAGTTAATTAATTAATTACATCACTTCCGGAATTGGACGGAAGCAGAATCTGCTTTTTCAAATTGAAATCAAGCCAAGATGGCAATTTATTGTCTTCGCTCCGATAAGTGAGTGTTCTATTGTGTGATTTATTGCTTTTTTTAATCGGGCTCAAAGATTAGAGAATGCTTTTAAGCAGTCAGTGAAATAATTAGAAAGATAAATGACCTTGTTTCCAGTCTGAAAGAACTGAAAGTATTTTCTCCCTAACGGAACTGTATTTACTAAGATTTAAGTGGAAGGAATAAAAGAAGTGTTATTTGTTTGAATATTAACCGCCTGAGAAGCTATTATTATTAACAGTCAGCTGACTCCAGCTTGATTCAGAACAATAACCTGAATAGGAAGCCAGTGCAGCTACCGGATATAAATTCCTGTTTTTCAAAGTAGTCAAAGTCGCTAAATAAACTACTACTGTAAGTCAAGGACTTACTGGTATTAAACCTTGATCTCCCATCCTGAATATCCCCTCCCCCTCTGGAAATCCTTCCAGTTTTCCTGTCTGCTGCTCCATCATTTTTTTTATTGCCTTTATTTGCAGCAGGAGGGAAAATAATAAGCATAATAAACCACCCCTCGAAAACCCATCACCTGCCTTCCCCAAGGGAGCCATTGCCTGATCTTAGTGGGGAAGGCGTGAAAAATCGCAACTGACTTTGCCGAGGTGCTGATACGCTTCCCTGCCTTTTACCATCTGCTAGGGCTGCTTTTAAAAAATTGCATTTCCGTCTGTTTTTAAACACGGGCTCTCCCCCCACCCCTCCCCATCCTCCCACCCTCTTTCCCCGAGGCTCTTGACTGGGATCTGGGCTTCGGAAGCTCATGGTGCATCCTACATACCGTGTTTCCCCGAAAGTAAGACAGTGTCTTACTTTCTTTTTACCCCCAAAAGCCCCACTACGTCTTACTTTCGGGGTATGTCTTACATTGGAAAAAAATTGAAAGGGTCGCGTTCCCGAAGGCATCTCCCCAGAGTCCAGAAGAGCAGCTGCGGGACAGGAGCCTCGTGAGCCCTTTTCCAAGTTCAATCTCAGGGCTCCAAGCAGCGTGCACGCGTGGAGCCGCAGACGTGTGTCAGGGAAGTGTGTGTCTGGAGGGGAGGAGCCGCTCTGCGCAGTTGGGCAGCCCCATCTGCCTGCCGGAAAGGAGGTGGGCGAAGGAGGGCGCAGCTCTGGCCGCTCGCCTCGGAGCCGGTCGGCCTCGCTGGCCGCTTGCAGCCGAACCTCGGCAGGACTCGGTTGGTGGGACGAGCGCCTTCGCTGCAAGCCGCCGCCCGCTCGGCTCGCTTCGGACCAGCGCCGTCCTTTGCTTTGCCAAGCCGGGGAAGAGGCGGTGGCGCCACGGCAAGGCGAAGGCGAGGGGCGCGCGGGGAGCTTGGAAGCGACGTCATCAGGCTCCCCCCCCGGCAATACCCCCGTGTTTCCCCGAAAGTAAGACATATGTCTTACTTTCGGGGTACGGCTTATATTAGCCGACCCCCCTGAAACCCCTGATACGTCTTACAATCGGGGGTGTCTTACTATCGGGGTAACAGGGTAGGACGGGCAGCTCTGGGGTCAGTTAGGAAGCTGCAAGGCGAAAGTGGCAAATTTGTCAACCCGTTATTGCAGTGGTTCTCAAGCTTTCTAATGCCGCGACCCCTTAATACAGTTCCTCGTGTTGTGGTGACCCCCAAGCCCCAACCATAGTTCCCTCTAAGCTGAGCAGTGAGCAACCGCTCACTTAAAAATCATCATCAACTCAGAGTTTTCCAAACCTGCCCAGAAGCCGAGAGGGAAAGAGTGAGAGGGAAGGAGAGAGAGAGGAAGAGAGAGAAACAGATAGAAAAAAGAGAGGAAGGAAAAGAGAAAGAAAAAGAATGGGAGTAAGGAAGAGAGAAAGAAAATCAAAATCTAGTTTGAAACTAGCTCAACTATTTAAGTGGCATTTTGATATTGATAGAGTTGCCCTATTATGAGCTCACTGTTATAGACACACAGTACAGGATTTTATTTTGAAATTCTCTGAGGCAAAACAGGGTGGGTTTTTTGTTTGTTTATTTATTTTTTATTTCTGTGACGCCCAGTCCCCAAGGGACTGCCGCTCAGACACTATACTTTTCCGCCCACCCCCCCAAAAATTATAGGGAACACTGCCCCCAACCATAGGTCTAGCGCTAATTGTCCCAACGGAGCTTTAAGCTGATTGGCAGGAAGGTCAGAGGGACAGCCCCACTGTCAACGCCTGATTGGTCGGATTGTAAAAATATGTTCCGAGGCACCAGAATAGAAGCTTTAGTTCCTAACACAAGGGGGAAATTTGTCTTTTCCCAGGGTCTTCTTAGGCGACCCCTGTGAAATGGTCCTTCGATCCCCAAAGGGATCCCGACCCTCAGGTTGAGAACCACTGCATTATTGATTTTCAAAAATGTTTGTCTTCTTTGGTCTCTTCAGCCTTGAAAGACGGCGTTTAAGGGGGGACTTGATTGAAGTGTATAAAATCATGCATGGGATAGAAAAGGTGGATAGAGAAAAAATATTTTCTCTATCCACCTTTTCTATCCCATGCATGATTTTCTCTATCACACAATACTCCCTAAAGCTCACAGGTAAGAAAGTAAGGACAAATCAAGGGAAATATTTCTTCACCCAGAGGGTCCTTGGTTTATGGAATTCACTTCCAGAAGAGGCCGTGACAGCTGTCAGCCTTGATAGCTTCAAGGCAGGATGAGACAGATTCATGGATGCCAAGTGTATCATAGGTGGTTATTGAAACGGATGTCCATGTGCCGCCTCTCTGTTGGTTGAGGCAGGCAGGATTACATTGAGTCCCATTTGTTGGGGGTCAAGGGAAAGGGAGGGTCTTGCCTTCTCTTTATGCTCAAGATCCCCATGGACAATTGGTGGGCCACTGTGTGACACAGAATGCTGGACTCGATGGGCTTTGGCCTGATTCAGCTAGGGCTCTTCTTAGGTTCTTTTGTAGGAAGGCTGTATTACACACACAGCTTTGGACATAGAAGGAATTGGAGACGAGGGCTTGTTTTGAACAGAATAAACAATTCAACGTAAACATCAGGTGGAAAGTGTTTTTAATGTGGTGTAATAAAACTGTGATGCTTTATAAATATTCCACCCACTCCAAAGACTTGGAAAACATGACTTTTCAAGAGGTGGTGGTGGGGGAACCCAGAACATGCCAATTCATGCTAAATTGGAAACAAAACATTCAGTCGTATCTCGCATTCAATTAAAACATTTGCATCTCATTCGAATGAACCTGGAGGCATGAAACGACGATTGAAAACTTAATGTCTGTTTTGCAACCATTATAAAATGGGATAAGTGAGGGTGGGGGAATTGAACCCCGTCTTATATAGCCGAGCTTGGGAGACTCGGGGAACAATCCTGGGAGATTTATTCCATCAATTCATTCCATCTGGAATAAGTCCATCGCCTCTCATCCCGAGGGCAGAGCACAGGTTGAGTCGGTTTTAATTGCTTCATGGCACAAAGTTGGTGGAGAACGTTTGGATGCCTTCAATCAAGAGTAAGAATCTGGCTAGGGAAAAGAATGGGCTCATCAATTGGACAGCTGTTGGTCTTGAATGGCGTAAGGTCTGCTCAGGCAGGGAATGACCTCATGGGTCCCTTCCAACTCTGTATTCAATTGTCCAAATCACCAGAAGGCAAGACAAGGAGCAACAGATGGACACTAAATCAAGGAGAGAAGCAACCTAGAACTAAGGAGGAATTCCCGATAGAATAACCAACCAACCCGTGGAACAGCTTGCCACCAGAAGTTGTGGGTGCTCCATCACTGGAGGTTTTTAAAAACTACTTGTCTGAAATGTCATGAGGTCACCTGCTCGAACAGGGGGTTGGACTACACCAGTGTTTCCCAACCTTGGCAACTTGAAGATATCTGGACTTCAACTCCCAGAATTCCACAGCCAGCATTTGCTGGCTGGGGAGTTCTGGGAGTTGAAGTCCAAATATCTTCAAGTTGCCAAGGTTGGGAAACACTGGACTAGACGACCTCCAAGGTCCCGTCCAGCTTTATTCTAATCTGATTCTGATTCAACCGAGGATTTGATGAAGTCACTCTGGATGGCGATTTCTTATGCCATTCAGCTTAGATTATGATCATTCTACCCACACAAACCCACTATTTTCCTCTCTCGTTGGCTGCGAATGAAATCCATGCGACTTCTTTCCATTCCGGCATGAGGTGGCAAGGAAAACAACATTCCCTCCAACTGGCTGGATGAAAATAACCCCCCTTTCCAAATTTTTAATGAAGCCTTGTTTTGATTGCGGAAAGGGGGCATTTGCTATGGGACTAAATTCAAGAATGCATCAGGGCACACAAGTGAGGCAAACAGGGGCAAATCAACCCACTGATCACTATGGGACTTCACTCGTGGGATAGGCGGCCTGGAAAACCAAATTATGGGGAAATTAAGGTTCCGTTGCACTCCTTACACTGTGCGTTGAGTCTGTCTTCTCCACTCTGTTACGCATCCAAAGCGTTGCGCCACAACAACCATCATTTCCAATCAGAATAGCTCCTGAGGACACCAGTCTGGGATGCTTTGTTTTGGGACCTTCTAGAGACACCAGGAGAAAAACAGCACCCAAATGGAGAGGACAGGTGCTAGGTTGGAGACAGTCAGATATGGCCCCACCACCTGCCCCTCTCAAATGAATCCATAACCCTCCTTCTCAATCCCATCCAATTTGCCCAATTCCTAGCAAAATTACGCCAAGCCTGTTGATTCCCTATCAGGTTTATGGCTCCTTTACTCTTGAAGAAAGTCCCCCACTTACTAAAACACATTCCCAGGTTCTTCGTTAGTTGCTTCTAAGACCCAGAGACCACCTCTGTCTGAAAAGAAGGACCGGGACCCAAGGACACTTATCCTCCAGGATCTTGGAGCAAAGCAGAATTCAAATGCTTTGTTAAAGTAGCCTTACATCCCATTTTGCAAAAGGACATCTGCTGGAGCGGGAGCTGCCCCATCCAAGTCCACTTTGAACACAACCGAAGAAACCAGCAAGAATTTAGCCTTTCTCAGACGAAGGGACCATCCAAACAGGAGATCGAGCAGTAGCAGCAAAAAGAGAACCACTCATGACCTCAGCCTTTGCTCTTGGGATCTTCCCATTCTCCCTTAAATCTTCTCTTGGATTCCAACAGAGGACCTGGATCTTCTACGCAAGCCAGCATTTTTCCCTTTCTGACGTTGACCTCAGCTGGGCCCAAGTTCAGCAACGTCGTTAACAAGGACTTGGAAGCCTCCAGCAGGCCTCGTTGCCAAGTATCTCCCCACCCATCCATCGCTCCACAATCCTCATAGATCTTCTTCCAAGTAGACACCAGTTTGGTGGATTCTTTGAACGACCCTTTGCCTGTTCCAGGTCTGCAACAGGGCCATGGTCTGATGGGTGAGCGAGGTATATCTGGAGATGTTGGTCCATATTTAAACAGCCCAGCAAGGGGAGAAGAAGTGGGAATTTGCGAAACTCAAGAGGCTGGGCAAATTCCTCAGCGAGATGTTGGAGAGACACATTCTCGAGCGATGCCTCCTTGGCTGGCAGGCTGCACCTCTGTAGCCCTCAGGTTCAGCAGGTGTCTTGAGGTTCATCGCCATCCAGGCTGGGGTCCCTCAGGAGCGCCTTCCCTGTGGGGGTCGGAGGGGTGATAATAATATCTGGGACTCTCAGCCTTTTCTCCGCCATGACCCCCACGTCGCTGCTGCCAACCCCAGCACCGCTCACACACATTTTGAAGCCTGAAAGAAAGAAAGAAAGAAAGTAAGAAAGAGCCTTCTCTGTGGCGGCCCCGGCCCTCTGGAACCAACTCCCCCCAGAGATTAGAATTGCCCCCACCCTCCTTGCCTTTCGTAAGCTGCTTAAAACCCACCTCTGCTGTCAGGCATGGAGGAATTGAGATACTCTTTCCCCCTACGCCTCTACAATTTTATGCATGGTATGTCTTCATGTATGTTTGGTTTTTATAATAATGGGTTTTTAACTGTTTTTAGTATTGGATTATTGTTATATGCTGTTTTGTTACTGTTGTTAGCCGCCCCGAGTCTGCGGAGAGGGGCTGCATACAAATCCAATAAATAAATAAATAAATAAAATAAAATCCAGATGTTTCTTGTGACAATTGAGAGAGGAAATAAGTTCCCAAATGAACCAGATGGTCACTCTGTCGGTGCAGGGAAGTTCATGAATTGGAATAGACAGGATAAACAAGGGGGACCGTTTGGTGACCTAGATGGCGTGGCTTAGCTGGACTGATTTGCCCGGACCTGTTTGGACAGGGAGTCTCTACTCACAATCGCTCAGGCCCTGATCACCTCGAGGTTCGACTACTGCAATGCTCTCTACGTGGGGGCTACCTTTGAAGACTGTTCGGAAACTACAAGACCCATAGATTTACTGCCTCCTCTTTGGCAGCCTTCTTCCACGGTGTGACTTCATCCTGACCTAAGGGCAATTCCAGAAGATCTTTAATGAGCTGGGTTTTACCCGGAATATAAATCAGGCTTTTGCAATGATCTCCAGCTGCTTCCAGCCCAGAATGATGGACATCTCGTCTTCTTTGATAGTCACAAACATGTTGTACGAGTGTCCTCTAGTGGGCATGCAAGGGATGGCCGCCTCTGGATTCTTTCTTTCTTTCTTTCTTTCTTTCTTTCTTTCTTTCCTTCTTTCTTTCTCTCTCTCGTCCATCTATCTATCTATCTATCTATCTATCTATCTATCTATCTATCTATCATCTATCTATCTATCTATCATCTACCTACCTACCTATTTATCATCTATCTATCTATCTATCTATCTATCTATCTATCTATCTATCTATCATCTACCTACCTACCTACCTACCTACCTACCTACCTATCTATCTATCTGACTTCTATGCTACCCAATCTTGCAGGTTCCATCAGCAGTACAAATAAAAGGGACAGGACCGTTTGGGTACATCAGCCTTCCAAGAAGAATGGCTGTGGTTGGGATCCTGCCAGTGAAGGGCTACCAAATATTTTACTAATACACTGTGGGCGTGGCTTATGCAGGGCGTCCTGCATTTTCTTTCAACATCTTTCAGTGCAAATTCAGGTGCGTTTGACCGACCTCGGAAGGATGGAAGGCTGAGTCCACCTGGAGTCGCTGGCAAGGTTTGAACTGCTGAACCACAGCTGGCAGTTGGCTGAAGTAGCCTGCAGTGCTGTGCTCTAACCACTGCGCCACTCTGGCTCTTCTTATTAACCGGTGGAACAGAAATTGTGGGTGCTTTTAAAAAGAGACCAGACAAACACCTGTATAGAATGCTATAGGGGCTGCTTGAGCAGTGGGTTGGACTAGAAGACCACCAAGGTGCCTCCCAACTCTATTCTGGTTGATCAATTTCCATCCATCCATTCATCCATTCATTCATTCATTCATTCATTCATTCATCCCTTCATCTATCTATTCATTCATTCATTCATTTTGTCCAAAACACAATAAGGTTACAGGGTATATACACATAATACATCAATCAGTGGAAGAATAGAGGAGAAGATGTAGGAATGATATAAAACATAGGAAGAATAGTAGAAAAAGAGATAGAGAGTATAGTGATAGAAGTGAGAGATAAAGAGTTATAGAAGAGGCAATAGGACAGGGGACAGGAGGCACGCTGGTGCACTTATGCACGCTCCTTACTAACCCCTTAGGAATCTGGAGAGGTCAACCGTGGATAGTCTAAGGGTAAAATGTTGGGGGTTAGGGGATGACACTACGGTGTCCGGTAATGAGTTCTATGTTTCAACAACTCTATTGCTAAAGTCATATGCTTTTACAGTCAAGTTTGGAGCGGTTAATATTGAGCTTGTATCTGTTGTGTGCTGTTGCGTTGTTGTGATTGAAGCTGAAGTAGTTGTCGACAGGCAGGACTTTGAAGGCTTTTGCATTCCGGTTGGGAAGTTTGACTTCCAAAGAAAACCCCAGCGTTCCATTTGCAAAGTGGGGCAGGGCAGGAACGAAGCAGGCAGAAAAACAAAAGGATTAATAGGAAACTAACAATAAATTCGCCTGCTTTTCCTCGGAGGACTCTTTTTAAAAAATTTGAATGGCCCCTCCCTCCCTGGGCCACGGCATCCCGGAGGGGATTTGCACAAGAGAACAGATGCAAAAGCTGGTTGCAAAAGTCCCCACTCCGAGGGGCGTTTCGAGAGGCGAGCCTGCGTCACTCAAGACGTAGTTAGCAACCTCCGTGCCTTCCCCGGCTGCCCATCCGACGATATTTAAGCAGAACAGGCTCAACAGGCTATTAACAAGAGAACTGTTTGTTTGGAGATCAATAGAGGAGGTCTTTCTCTCCAGCTGGTGGATAAACCTGCATTAAGGGGCCCAAAGCCAACGTCTTTAGTGCCCCCCTCCCCCGCCACCACCGTGGATGTAATTTACAAATGCAATTGCAGGCAGCGTAGAGCAAACCATTGGGTGCCTTTTACGTATAAAGGGCTGGGCTTGGTAACCCTGCTAGGTTCACGAGGCTGGGCGACTGCTAGAGCCACGTCAGCTAGCCTTGTGGTCAGCGTTTAATGGCTTTAGGACTTGGGTTGATGATGCAAAGGGCTGGAGGGGGGGGTCAAGCTATTCTCCAAAGCACCTAAAGCCGGGACGAGAAGCAACGGATGGAAACATCTCAAGGAGAGAAACAACCTAGAACTAAACTTTATAAAGCCTCGCTAAGGCCACACTTGGAATGCTGCATTCAGTTTTGGTCGCCACGGTGCAAAAAGGATGTTGAGACTCTAGAAAAAGTGCAGAGAAGATTATTAGGAGATGATTGGAAGCTAAAACATATGAAGAATGATTGCAGGAACTGGGCATGTCTCATTTAATGAAAAGAAGGACCAGGGGAGACAGGATAGAAGTCTTCCAGTATCTCAGGGGTTGCCCCAAAGAAGAAGGAGTCAAACTAGTCTCCAAAGCACCTGAGGGTAGAACAAGAAGCAATGGGTGGAAACTAAACAAGCAGAGAAGCAACTTAGAACTAAGGAGAAATTTCCTGACTGTTAGAACCATTACTCAATGGAACAACTTGCCTCCAGAAGTTGTGAATGCTCCAACACTGGAAGTTTTTAAGCAGATATTGGATAACCATCTGCCTGAAGTAGTGTAGGGTTTCCTGTCTAAGCAGGGGGTTGGACTAGAAGACCTCCAAGATCCCTTCCAACTCTGTTATTATTATTATTGTTAAAGGAGAAATTTCCTGACAGTTAGAACAATTATCCTATGGAATGGTTTACCTCCAGAAGTTGTGGTTGCTCTACCTGCTTCTTTGTTTAATTTATGGAACATTTATATGAAAGAACCTTTCTCCAAGTGTAGTGGACTGCCATCAAAACCATAGCAGCAAGCAGCACCAAACCACTACGCTCAAATCAACTGACGGCACTGAAACAGAAGAAAACCAACTCTCCCATCCCCTAAGATATAATGACATGCAAAGGTTAAGACTCTGCTGTGGAGATTAAAAGGTCTGCATTTTAAATAGGAACATAATCTAATGGGTGGCAGGAATAACAAGAAGAGGGAGGGAGGGAGGAAGGAAAGAAGGAAGGAAAAAAATATTTTATTGCACCCTTCCAGACTTGATTAACTAAGTGGTTAAAGATTGGGAGAGGAGAGGAAAGAGAAAAGGCAGGCAGGCAGGCAGGAGAAAGAAAGAAAGAAAGAAAGAAAGAAAGAAAGAAAGAAAGAAAGGAAGAAAGGAAGAAAGGAAGGAAGAGCGAGAAAGAAGGAAAGTAGAAAGAAAGAAGAGAAGAAAGAAAGAAAGAAAGAGTGAGAGAAAGAAAGAAAGAAAGAAAAAAGGGAAGAAAGAAAGAGAGAGAAAGAAAGAAGGAAAGTAAAAAGAAAAAAGGGAAGAGAGAAAGAGAGAAAGAGAGAAAGAAAGAAAGAAAAAAGGGAAGAAAGAAAGAAAGAGAGAGAGAGAGAAAAGGAAAGTAAAAAGAAAGAAGGGAAGAAAGAAAGAGAGAGAGAGAGAGAAAGAAGGGAAGTAGAAAGAAAGAAGGGAAGAAAGAGTGAGAGAGAGAGAAAGAAAGAAAGAAAAAAAGAGAAACAAAGAAAGAAAGAAACTTCAATGGGGCACTGAAAAAGAACCCACATCGGTTGGATGAGTTTATTTTACTTCCAACAGTCAAAAATTGCCGGTATCAACTTGCAAAAGAAATGAGTCAGCAGCATCTGCAGGATGTGGTCAAAAAGTCAAGCTGGTCCCTGTGATGGAAACAAACCGAAGCTTCACCTGTTGTGCAGGTGCAACAGGCAAGGTCAGCCAAGCCCCGCCATCTGCTGAGGCTAAAAGTCAAATCTATTTCCTGCAGGCTAAGCTTAATTCCAGGCCACTTCACGAAGCTGCCCATGTGTTTTCTTTGCCCGTGGGTTTCTGGACAGCCGACAGCCCTGGCTTTCCCACCCAGGGACAGAAGCAAAGCTGAACCTGGTTCGTTTCTATAAATGAGAGAATCTCAGCCTGGTGTTTCTGCGCTTTCACTGGATGGATGAGCAGAGACATCCTGGCTGCCTGTACCGAGTCTTAAAAAGGAAACTTTGGGGGAAAAGGGGTGGAATTTCCTGGGACAATACACGTAATATGCAGCGTAGACAGGGGGTTGGACTGCTGCCTGGACCAGGGGACGTTCGCCCAGGTTCGCCTGGTGCACCAGTTGCGGCTCTATTTGGACCGAGACTCACTGCTCACAGTCACTCATGCCCTCATCACCTCGAGGTTCGACTACTGTAACGCTCTCTACATGGGGCTACCTTTGAAGAGTGTTCGGAAACTTCAGATCGTGCAGAATGCAGCTGCGAGAGCAATCATGGGCTTTCTCAAATATGTCCATGTTACACCAACACTCTGCAGTCTGCATTGGCTGCCGATCAATTTCCGGTCACAATTCAAAGTGTTGGTTATGACCTATAAAGCCCTTCATGGCATCGGACCAGAATATCTCCGAGACCGCCTTCTGCTGCACGAATCCCAGCGACCGATTAGGTCCCACAGAGTTGGCCTTCTCCGGGTCCCGTCAACTAAACAATGTCGGTTGGTGGGCCCCAGGAGAAGAGCCTTCTCGGTGGCGGCCCCGACTCTCTGGAACCAGCTCCCCCCAGAGATTAGAACTGCCCCTACCCTCCTTGCCTTTCGCAAACTCCTCAAAACCCACCTTTGTCGTCAGGCATGGGGGAACTGAGATATCTCCCCCAGACCTATATAATTTATGTATGGTATGTTTGTAGGTATGTCTGCTTAAAAATGGGGTTTTATAACTATTTTAAATTTTAAATTGTAAATTATTAGATTTGTCAGGAACTGTTTTTATTGTGTTGTGAGCCGCCCCGAGTCTACGGAGAGGGGCGGCATACAAATCTAATAAATAAATAAATGAACGCAGTGGGGTAGCAAAAATGGAGCTCCACCCAAGAGCATCCAATTTGAACCAAAAGATGTTGAAAGAAAATGCAGGGTGTCTTCTTTGGGCAGCCCCGGTGTTCTTCCCGAAAGTGTTTTAAAACCCCAAAGCTGGCAATTCTGCCCCAAACAAAATTGTCTAGGAAAAGTGTAGGGAGATGAGATCTGGAATGAATTCTATGTGATCTGGGTTTCTGCCTCCCCCTCCTTTCTGAATAGCTGTAGTATTCTCCAGAACAGTGTTTCCCAACCTTGGCAACTTGAAGATATTTGGACTTCAACTCCCAGAATTCCCTAGCCAGCGAATGCTGGCTGGGGAATTCTGGGAGTTGAAGTCCAGATATCTTCAAGTTGCCAAGGTTGGGAAACACTGCTCTAGAACAGAGGTCTTCATAACTGGCTGGAGAATTCTGGGCATTCAAATTCACAAGTCTTAAAAGTTGCCAAGTTTGGGGACCCCTGCTCTTGAAAAATAAAATGAACGATGCTTGGAACCTCATGTTTTGCCAGAAACGTTGATTTTGTTTCGTAGCCTGCAGGAAGGAGGGTTAACACTGTGGTGTGGAATGGAGCATTTTGGGATGTTCACTGAGGCTGTGAAAGTAGCAAGGGACCCTTTAGATTGTTGCCTTTAGATTATTTTGTGAGTGACCACTTTAATCCTGAAGGCCCCTTTTATGACAAGGCTCAAAACGGCCTTTCCAAATTCTAAGTGAGATGTTTCTGTCCTTTCACTCTTCTATAGCTGCTCACGTCTAGGATGGGGGCGAATTTGATGACCTGCTTTTGAGTCCATTGACATGGAGATTGTTTTGAGGGTCTTGGGAAATCCTTGGTCAAGAAGCCACTCCCACCTGGTCACATGGCCGGCGAGCCACTCCTACCCGGTCACATGGCCATCAAGCCACACCCACAAAATAAGCCGCGTCCACAGTGTGGTCGTAAAATTTTTTGGTAGCCCTTCACTGAGTGTAGAAAGGCAGAAGTTCACCAGGGATGCATATTATTATTTATTATTATTTATTAATCAGATTTGTATGCCACCCCTCTCTGCAGACTCGGGGCGGCTAACAACAATAAAAACACAATGTAAATAAATCTAATATTAAAAATAATCTAAAAAACCCCAATTTAAAGAACCAATCATACATACAAGCATACCATGTATAAATTCTATAAGCCTAGGGGGAAGAGAAAATTTCAGTTCCCCCATGCCTGACGACAGAGGTGGGTTTTGAGGAGCTTGCGAAAGGCAAGGAGGGTGGGGGCAGTTCTAATCTCCAGAGGGAGTTGGTTCCAGAGGGTCGGGGCCGCCACAGAGAAGGCTCTTCCCCTTGGTCCCGCCAGACAACATTGTTTAGTCGATGGGACCCAGAGAAGGCCAACTCTGTGGGACCTAACTGGTCGCTGCGATTCGTGCAGCAGAAGGCAGTCCCGGAGATATCCCGATTGCTGTACCTGTTGGCTCTCTACCTGCCCCAGAGCAGATCCTTCTGGAGAAGAGAAAGAGTCCTCTGAAGGGCGGCTTCAAAACCCGTCTGTCATTCTGAAAGGGGCAGGAATTATCCATGGTACACAGACCAGCCTGTGGCTGGAGCATCGCTCTCCAGGGTGGGGCGGGGAAGCTAGTCTGCTCCCCCCCCTCCTGCAAGGAGAGACCTCCCCAGGAAGAGGAATCAGCAGGCGCCGGGCCTTTAACTCCGCATTAAAGCTGACAGCACCTGCTGGCACCGGAGCTATGCAGCAGGGGAAAAGCTAATGGGAAATGCAATATTTAGCATTTGTCCCAATTACCCAGCGAGCGAGCGGAGCACATTGAAAAGAGGGAGGGGGAGAGGAGAGGAACCTTATGAATGGCGTTTGTAGAAGGAGGCGGAGGAGGAAGAATTAGAGGGAGAAAAAGGAAATAGGAGAAGAGAGGGAAGGAGGAGGAATGGTAGATGAGAGAAGGAGCAAGAGGAAGAAGGGAAAGAGAATAGATGGAGGAGAAGAAATGAGGAGAAGGACGGGGAAAGGAGTGATGAAAGAAGAGGAGAAGGAGGAAAAAGAAAGGAGGAGAGTAGGGAGGAAAAGAGATGGAGAAAGAGGAGGAGGAGGAGGAGGAAGAGAGGAAGGGAAAGGAAGAGAAGGAGGAGGTTTCAAGAGTTGTTAATCTTATGTAGCTTCTTCGCCGGTAATCTCACACTACTAACCAGAGCAGACAAACGTTTGCCAGACCCATCCTCGAATACAGCTCATCTGTCTGGAACTCCCCCTGCATTCTGTACTCTAGAAAATGTCCAGAGATACTTTACTAGAAGAGCCCTCCACTCCTCCACTGGCAACAGAATGCCCTACACAACTAGACTCACAACCTTAGGTTTAGAAAGCTTAGAACTCCATCGCCTTAAACACGACCTAAGCACAGCCCACAAAATCATCTGCTACAAGGTTCTTCCTGTCAACGACCACTTCAGCTTCAACCACAACAATACACAAGCACACAACAGAGGCAAACTCAAAGTCAACTGCTCCAAACTTGACTGTAGAAAATATGACTTCAGCAACTTTCCTTTCCTTCTTCATCTTTCCTTTCCTTTCCTTCTTTCCTTTCTTTCTTTCTTTCTTTCCTTTCCTTCTTCATCTTTCCTTTCCTTTATTTTCCTTCCTCTTCCGCTCCTTCTTGTTTTACTTCTTTCCTTTTCTCCTTTCCTATTTTCCTCCCTTCCTTCTTCATCCTTCCTTCCCTTCCCCTTTCTTTCCTTTCTTTCTTCATCTTTCCTTTCATTCTTCACCTTTCCTTTCTTTTCCTTCCTCTTCCCCTCCTTCTCTTTTTACTTCTTTCCTTTTCTCCTTTCCTATTTTCCTCCTTTCCTTTACTTTCCTTTCCTTCTTCATCTTTCCTTTCTTTTCTTTCCTCTTCCCCTCCTTCTCTTTTTACTTCTTTCCTTTTCTCCTTTCCTATTTTCCTCCTTCCCTTCCCCTTTCTTTCCTTCTTCATCTTTCCTTTCTTTTCCTTCCTCTTCCCCTCCTTCTCTTTTTACTTCTTTCCTTTTCTCCTTTCCTATCTTCCTCCTTCCCTTCCCCTTTCTTTCCTTCTTCATCTTTCCTTTCTTTTCCTTCCTCTTCCCCTCCTTCTCTTTTTACTTCTTTCCTTTTCTCCTTTCCTATCTTCCTCCTTCCCTTCCCCTTTCTTTCCTTCTTCATCTTTCCTTTCTTTTCCTTCCTCTTCCCCTCCTTCTCTTTTTACTTCTTTCCTTTTCTCCTTTCCTATCTTCCTCCTTCCCTTCCCCTTTTTTTCCTTTCCTTCTTCATCTTTCCTTTCCCCTTCCCTTTTTCCTTTGGTTTCCATCCACAGGTGTTGCCGCACACTTTGCTGACTCCAAAGGATTCCTGCCAAGTCTGACTTTAATCAGGCTGGGGGGAGAGAAATGGCAAGAGGAGATTTGTTGACGTCGTAGGTGGCTTTTGGCTCAGTTGAAGGCAGTCACAAAACCTCCTTGCTTAGAAAGCCAAGTCGGCATGAATGGTGCCGAAGGGCTTCGCCCAATTTATGTCCGGAAGGGAAAAACAAGTCTGCCCATCCAGCCAGCGGCCTCTTAGCCTTCCATTAGCCCCGAGTTTCCCCCCACTGCTGAGAAGACACATTTGGGAAAGCAGCTTTGCCATTCCGACTTAACAAATGATCCAGCTGGGCATTGCACAACTTTCCAAACTTGTTTGCAACACCCAGGTGGTTGTCAATCCTCTCCTTAGAGCTGGGAGAAAGTCAGTAAAACACACACACAATTTCCTCCAGACGGATTGAAGGCACGTGAACGCAGACATCAACACATCCGCCCAAACTAAACAACTCTACAGCCAAAGGAAGCAACTCGAAATAGAAGGGGGAAATACAGTAAGTGAAAATTAAAAATAATGACTCCTTTGCAGAACATAATTGCAACCCTCGCCGTCTTGGCCCAAAATAATAATTTTCAGAGTTCAGGTGGTGACGCAGCCTGGTCAAGGACTAGCTTTGTACAGCCTAGCTAAAACAAGAGCATTCTGCAAGTGTTTAGAAGAGAGTCTGTAGGGTTTTCAATCCCTGGCAACTTTAAAATGGGCAGAATTCAACTCCCCAAATTCCCAGCCAACAAACCCTGGCTGAAACATTAGGAGGCTGGCTCAGTTTTTGTTGAGACTTTTTTCTAATCTCTAGCCAGTTAGTTAACAAATCTGAGAATGTCTCCTTCCTCCCTCCCTCCCTCCCTCCCTCCCTCCCTCCCTCCCTCCCTCCCTCCTCCACAAATTTCACAACCAACAAATTCTGCCTGAAACATTAGGAAGCCAGATCACTTTTTGTTGAGATCTTTCTCTAATCTTTAACCACTTCGTTAACAAGTCTGGAAGGGTCTAATAGAATAAAATTCCTTCCTCCCTTCCTCCTGTACTTTTCCTTTCCTTTCCTCTTGTCTCCTCTGCTTCCTTCCTTCCCTTCCTTCCTTTCTTTCTTTCTTCCTTCCTCCTGTCCTTTTCCTTTCCTTTCCTTTCCTCTTGTCTCCTTTCCTTCCTTCCTTCCTTCCTTCCATCCATCCATCCCTCCCTCCCTCATCAACACCTTGAAGCCCACCCATCTTAAAAGTTGCCAAAGTTGAAAAAACACTGTTTTGTATTAAGCAGGAATTATTCTTTCCCACCTTTCAGCCCCTGTAGCCCTAATCAAAACTCCAACCAACATACTTGAAGGAAGCGCTTTGGACTGTAAAGCCTCTTCAATGAACATCCAATTCTCCCTCTTTATTTAGGAGTGGCCGCTCTTACATCTGAAGGCTTGGGCTTCTCCACCCTACACATTACAACATACTTCTTGCTGGGAAAAGCTACGGCTGAATGAGAAAGGAGAGGAGCGATCTAAGTGCTCTTTTGGCTGCTAACTCTCCCTCCAGCTTCCTGGCCCAATCTCTCCAAGACCATCACACGCCATTATCGTTCGTCGGCACATCCATTCCTCTCGCTCAGCATCTTTGCCCTTCCCAGCGGACCGGAGTTCCCCTCTTACCTTTCAGGCAGGAGATGTTAAGGCCCATGGTTTCATCCTTTTAACCAGGGGGGCAGGTCAGAGGCCGAAAGAGGCGCCACAGCTGCTGAGCTTCATGAAGGCTGAAAAAGAGAGATTGGGGGAGGTAGTCGTGGAGGTTTGCAAACAAACGCAACTTCAGGCTACAGCTTTCAAAACAACTCGCCATCTCAAAGCACCGTGGAATCTCAGCTGTCGTGAAAAAGAACAAAACAAAAACAAATCTCGCCTACAACATTCTTTTGTTGAAACTTTTCTCCAGCCTTTGACCAGTTAGCTAACCAAGTCTGGAAGGGTTCGATAGAAGATAATTTTTCCTTCCTTCCTTCCTTCCTTCCTTCCTTCCTTCCTTCCTTCCTTCCTTCCTTCCTTCCTTCCTTCCTTCCTTCCTTCCTCCCTCCCTCCCTCCCTTCCTTCCTTCCACCAGTTAGCTAACCAAGTCTGGAAGGGACCAATAGAAGATCATTTTTCCTTCCTTCCTTCCCTCTCTCCCTCCCTCCCTTCCTTCCTTCCTTCCTTCCTTCCACCAGTTAGCTAACCAAGTCTGGAAGGGACTAAGAGAAGAGAATTTTTCCTTCCTTCTTTCCCCTTCCTTCCTCCCTTTTCCTTCCTTCCTTCCTCTCTCTCCCTCCCTCTCTTGCTTCCATTAGTTAGCTAATGAAGTCAAGAAGAGTCCAATAGAAGATAATTTTTCCTTCCTTCCTTCCTTCCTTCCTTCCTTCCTTCCTTCCTTCCTTCTTTCCTTCCTTCCTTCCCTCTCTCCCTGCCTCCCTCCCCCCAGTTAGCTAACCAAGTCTGGAAGGGACCAATAGAAGAGAATTTTTCCTTCCTTCCTTCCTTCCTTCCTTCCTTCCTTCCTTCCTTCCCTCCCTCCCTGAAACCTCTACTCTCAGACGGGGAGAGTTTTATAGACAAGAGGCATGCGTGGCAAGTCTGTAGGACTTCTAAAAAATGCTGTAGGATGTTTTGTTAATTATACCAGATTAGACCTACTGGTTAGATCTTTCCTCTGTCTCTATTTAGGAACATGTAGCTGGAGAATTGGGTGTTGGGTGTGTAATGCAGCACAGGAATTTTCCATTTCTTGTTAAGGGAAAAGCACCTGTTGGTATCCCTCATCTGGAGGCAAAGATAGTGGGGTCTCACTGAGTGTCAATGAAGTACCTGCAGCTTCTCACGGAAGCCATTTAGCTGTTGAAGACCCTGTGTCTTAACGCATGGGGTGGATTCTGTTGTGGTTGGATCGCAGCCAGGTCCTTTGATAACAGACTACGAGTCAGATGTATCGCATCCGTCTGGAATTGGACAGTGAGGAGAAGGGATAGACAGATTATGAGGGTCCTGCAGAGGCTATAGAACCCCCAACTGGGGCTTTGTCTGTGTCTGATGAGGAAGAGCAGGTGAGGGATCCTATCCTGGATGCAAGAGTGAGAAGGATGCGGGGGAGGCAAGAGCAGTTATGCAGGCTCAGAAGGAGGACATGAGCACAGCTGTGCGCAGGCTATATAATCCCAAGGTGTACAAAAAGTGAGGAGATTGGGAGGTTCCCTTTGCAAAAAATCAACATTGGATCCATTGAAGGAAAAGAGCATGTTAAGAGTCTTTGCCTTTCTGCAGTTCTGAACAAGACAGTGTAAAGAAGTCTGAGTAATTTTGCTTTGGAAACTTTGTTTTGAAAACCTTGCTTATCAGTTCTGCCACTCGCTTTGAATTTTGGCAGCTGAAAGACATTCCTGTGTCCCAATTCATGTTTTTCAACAAAACTGATGGTACAATAGACTACAGTGGTACTTCTACCTACGAACGCCTCTACTTATGAACTTTTTAAAGATAAGAACTGGGTGTTCAAGATTTTTTTTGCCTCTTCTCAAGAACCATTTTCCACTTGCAAACCCGAGCCTCCGAAACTGTAATCGGAAAAGGCGGGAAGAAGCCTCTGTGGGGCCTCTCTAGGAATTCTCCTGGGAGGAAACAGGGCCAGAAGCCTCCGTGGGGCCTCTCTAGGAATCTCCTGGGAGATTCCCCAATCACACACATTATTTGCTTTTTACATTAATTCCTATGGGAAAAATTGCTTCTTGTTACAAACTTTTCCACTTAAGAACCTGGTCACGGAACGAATTAAGTTTGTAAGTAGAGGGACCACTGTATTTCATTTGAAAACCCTGTGTCGGAGCCTTAATTGGAAGTTAATTGCTGCTCATTGGCCGTGTTAGACAGAACAGAATCCACCGAGTGAGACGGGGGCCACATTCAGACACAACTGCCAATTTCTGCTCCACCACCAAGCTGTCAGCTTATCTTGAGCTTGCTGCTGTGGACACAAGAATCCAACGGAAAGAGACAGTCTTGCCTTCCTTGGATGGAGAAGCAAGCGGACCTTATCAATGCAGAAAAGAGGGCGATTGCATCCAAGCTTCAATTTAATCATTAACCTTCTGATCAACTCCTTGAACCCAGCAGGGCTACACCGCCAGCTTCTATAAAAAGCTGATTCCCGGGTGTGACATGACTTGGAGATTCTATCTATGGTCGGTTGAGATCCTTGGGAAGGAAATCTAACTCTTCAATATCTCGGTTTAAAGGAAAGATTCCAAGATACGCCAGCCATTCAGAAGAAGGAGATTAAGAGGGGAATGGGGCAGGAACCCTTGTCGCCCTGCCGGAAATGTCAAAGAAGCACAACACAGCTCAAAGATCGGCCCTGCAGATGTTTCAGAGGCCCCAATTTTACATCCAATGGAGCAACCCTCCCTTGCTGTTCCCTCTCATCCTGTCAGGCTTTCAGAAGAGGGAGGAAATTCAACAGGAAGAGCCTCGTCAGATGTTGATTTGGTTGGCTTCCCGTTCCTGTTTGGTTTCCTGGGTGGAAACTAAACAAGGAGAGAAGCAACTTAGAACTAAGGAGAAATTTCCTGACAATTAGAACAATTAATGTGGAACACTTGCCTCTAGAAGTTGTGAATGCTCCAACACTGGAAGTTTTTAAGAAGATGTTGGATAACCGTCTGTCTGAAGTAGTGTAGGGTTTCTTACCTAGGCAGGGGGTTGGACTAGAAGACCTCCAAGGTCCCTTCCAACTCTGTTGTTGTTGTTGTTGCTCCTGTTATTATTTATTTATTTATTTAATTAATTAATTAATTAGATTTGTATGCCGCCCCTCTCCGTAGACTCGCTAACAACAGTAAAAAGACAATATGAACAAATCTAATATTAAAAGTAATGTAAAATACCCCAATTTAAGAAACCAATCATACATACAGACATTACTATTACTATTATTATTATTATTATTATTATTGTTATTGTTATTATTATTATTATTATTATTATTATTATCATCATCATCATTATTGTATCAGGAGTGTGGAATATCTGATTGGAGGGCTTCATGCAGGGACCTTTCTGGGACTTCCACTTTTTGAAGCCCCCAATTTAGGGGCTGGGGGGGTGTCGGCACTTGGCTGGAAAAAGGAATTGGGGGGCAAATTGACTCCTTTACATTTGGTAGAGGCATAAAATATCTGTCAAGCTGGTGCAGAAGTTGGGGATAAACCAATGGCTTGCCACACTATTTATAGAAGGCCTGATGTTTATGGGAACTTGGGAGGGGTGATTTTCAGGAGGGAACAGTTGCATCCACAAAGCATTCTTTTGAGTGGTTCAAGGACATCCTATGCCCACCCACCTGGGTGGAAGCAGAAGGAGGACTGGCCATGCTGGCACAATCTGAACGGCAACGTGACACGTTTGTGTGCCGGCGTGTCTCAACTGCCCGTAATTACAGGGTAATTAGTCCAGGAAGACACACACCACACGATAAAAGGAAAACCCAAAAGCTTTTATAAACAGAAAAACAGAAACAGCTCCCTTTTTCAATGTCAAAGGGATTTTCTGATACACCCAAGGCACAGGTGAAATGCAATCCAATTGCTCACCCAATAACTGGGAAATTGAGTCCAATTCTAAAGTCCAGAAAGTCCACACACACAATCTTGAACAGCACAAAAACCACGATCTTGACGAAACAATGAATCAGATAAACTGCCATGAGGCTAAAACACCAGGCTGCCCTTTTATCTGTAGCACTAATTACAGCAGCCCCACCCAACCACAGGTGGCCTCATTTTCTCTTGCAATAATCCTTCAGTTGTTGTCTCCTATGCATCACTCTACGCATGCGTGGATGTGTCATTAATTCTTGTTCAGAATCCAGGGATGATACAGATGATTGATCTCCTCCTGGGCTGTCTGCCAAACTCCCCTCTTCCCTGTCACTCACGCTTCCTTGGTCAGAGGAGGCTTCGTCGGCAGATTCCATCGGGAGCAAAACAGGCCTGCGGCATGTGGATGTCTCCCCCACATTCACCTGCACATTCCTTGGGGCAGGAGCTGGGCCAGAGCTAACCACAACAGGGGACAAGGGATGTAAACTTTCAACTGGGTGGAAAACTCAGACCCAGGCTTCCCAGTGTGGGTGCCAGGATGTCTCCAGAAATAAATTGGAACTTTGAGGACCATTTTGATTTGGAATCTGATTTAGTTCGGATGCTACCTGGAACCCTGACAATATGGCACCGGACCAGGATACCTGCGAGAGTGCCTTCTGCCGCATGAATCCCAGCGACTGGTCAGGTCCCATAGAGTTGGCCTTCTCCGGGTCCTGTCAACTAAACAATGTTGTCTGGCGGGACCCAGGGGAAGAGCCTTCTCTGTGACGGCTCCAACCCTCTGGAATCAGCTCCCTCCAGAGATTAGAACTGCCCCTACCCTCCTTGCCTTTCGTAAACTCCTCAAAACCCACCTCTGTCGTCAAGCGTGAGGGAACTGAGACATCTCCCCCTGCCTATGTAGTTTTAGTGCATGATATGACTGTATGTATGTTTTTATATTGGGGTTCCTTATTTTTTTATTTTTTAAATGTACAATTGCTATTTTAGATTTTAATTTATTAGATTTGTCTATATATATTGTTTTTTATCACTGTTGTGAGCCGCCCCAAGTCTGCGGAGAGGGGAGGCATACAAATCTAATAAATAAATAAGTAAGTAAGTAAGTAAGTAAGTAAGTAAGTAAGTAAGTAAGTAAGTAAGTAAGTAAGTAAGTAAGTAAATAAGTCTTTCCAATGTTAAAAAAAACCCCTGGAGCTCTTCTCAAAATAAGCTTTGTTCCACACATCTACCGTGTTTTCCCGAAAGTAAGACAGTGTCTTACTTTCTTTTTACCCCCAAAAGCCCCACTACGTCTTACTTTCGGGGTATGTCTTACATTGGAAAAAAATTGAAAGGGTCGCGTTCCCGAAGGCATCTCCCCAGAGTCCAGAAGGGCAGCCGCGGGAAAGGAGCCTCGTGAGCCCTTTTCCAAGTTCAACCTCAGGGCTCCAAGCGGTGTGCACACGTGGAGCCGCAGACGCGTGTCGGGGAAGCGTGTGGCTGGAGTGGAGGAGCCGCTCTGCGCAGTTGGGCAGCCCCACCTGCCTGCCGGAAAGGAGGTGGGCGAAGGAGGGCGCAGCTCCGGATGCTCGCCTCGGAGCCGGTCGGCCTCGCTGGCCGCTTGCAGCCGAGCCTCGGCAGGACTCGGTTGCTGGGACGAGCGCCTTCGCTGCAAGCCGCCGCCCGCTCGGCTCGCTTCGGACCAGCGCCGTCCTTCGCTTTGCCAAGCCGGGGAAGAGGCAGTGGCGGCGAGGCGAAGGCGAGGGGCGCACGGGGAGCTTGGAAGCGACGTCATCGGGCTCCCCCCCCGGCAATACCCCAGTGTTTCTCCGAAAGTAAGACATATGTCTTACTTTCGGGGTACGGCTTATATTAGCCGACCCCCCTGAAACCCCCGATGCATCTTACAATCGGGGGTGTCTTACTATCGGGGAAACAGGGTAATCTGGAAATGTAACATTGTGTGTCCCCCACCAACAATGCCCCACAGATTCTGGCGTGGTGTACGTGTGAGCAGGTAGAAATGGTGTCGTTGTGAGTTAGGCAACTGGGACTTTTAGAGAGGGGGAGGGAATGGGGGCAGCTTAACTTCATATTGGTAGATTTTGAAACGCTTCATTCAACTTTTGCACACAGGGGGAAAAATGCTATTTTAAGACGGGATTTAAAAAACCCCATCTTGGCTCGCTTGTGTAAAATTTGTTTCCATGAGAATTGAACACATGTGAATGCTCAGGTCTGAAAAGGCATTTCAGCAATTGGATGACGAGGAAAGCTCCCCCCCCCCCTCCCGAAGGAATCGATGTTCCCACTTCTTTCACACAATGTTTGCCTGAAACAGAATCCAGGTATTATTTATAGCGGGCGCGTTGCTTCTGCCGGGAGTGTGGAAGAAATTGCAAAATGGAAAAGTGCAAACAGTCAGTGTGTACCCACCAAAAATACGGAACCAGATGTTGCTGAACACCCCAGTGGCCCCCACCAGCCTGGCAGGGAGTGAATTTCAGCAACAGCTGGGAAGTTTCGTGTTTCTCCTGATATAGACCCAGGCCAATGAGCTATGTCTCTGGGGACAAGCAGCTTGTTTGCAGCTGGAAATCGCAGGGCATTGGGTACTGTATGAACAGTACCAATAGAATGTTTGTAGCTCGAGGTTGAATTCAGGGGTCCTTGGTGGTCTCTGAGCTGGAGTGTTTTCTTGCAGATGTTTTATTATTCAAACTAGATAGAAACATAGAAGTCTGACGGCAGAAAAAGACCTCATGGTCCATCTAGTCTGCCCTTATACTATTTTCTGTATTTTATCTTAGGATGGATCTCTGTTTATCCCAGGCATGTTTAAATTCAGTTACTGTGGATTTATCTACCACGTCTGCTGGAAGTTTGTTCCAAGGATCTACTACTCTTTCAGTAAAATAATATTTTCTCATGTTGCTTTTGAACTTTCCCCCAACTAACTTCAGATTGTGTCCCCTTGTTCTTGTGTTCACTTTCCTATTAAAAACACTTCCCTCCTGGACCTTATTTAACCCTTTAACATATTTAAATGTTTCGATCATGTCCCCCCTTTCCCTTCTGTCCTCCAGACTATACAGATTGAGTTCATGAAGTCTTTCCTGATACGTTTTATGCTTAAGACCTTCCACCATTCTTGTAGCCCGTCTTTGGACCCCTTCAATTTTGTCAATATCTTTTTGTAGGTGAGATAACGTCATCAGTGCTAGAAGGCAGCAGGTTTTGCTGGAGGAGGAGGAGAAGGAAGAGAAGGATTGAGGGATTGTGATTTCTGACAGTCTCAAAATGGGTGAGCAATGTGGTCAGGCAGGAAGGAAAGCAAGTAGGATGCTTGGCTGCATAGCTAGAGGTATCACAAGCAGGAAGAGGGAGATTGTGATCCCGCTGTATAGAGCGCTGGTGAGACCTCATTGGGAATAATACTGGGTCCAGTTCTGGAGACCTCACTTACGAAAAGATATGGATAAAATTGAACGGGTCCAAAGGCGGGCGACAAAAATGGTGGAAGTTCTTAAGCATCAAACATACCAGGAAAGACTCAATGAACTCAATTTGTATAGTCTGGAGGACGAAAGGGAAAGGGGGGACACAATCGAAACATTTAAATATGTTAAAGTGTTAAATAAGGTTCAGGAGGGAACTGTTTTTAATAGCAAAGTGAAGACAAGAATAAGGGGGAAAGTTGGGGGAAAGATCAAAAGCAACACGTGAAAATATTATTTGACTGAAAGAGGAGTAGATGCTTGGAACAAACTTCCAGCAGACGCGGTTGGTAAATCCACAGTGACTGAATTTAAACATGCCTGGGATAAACATATATCCATCCTAAGATAAAATACAGGAAATAGTATAAGGGCAGACCAGATGGACCATGAGGTCTTTTTCTGCCATCAATCTTCTATGTTTCGAGGAGGAGAAGGAAGAGGAGGAGAGGAAGAGGAGGAGGAAGAGGAAGAGGAGGAGGACTGTGGGGTCCTTGGTGCTCTGATTTTCTTGCAGATTTTTCATGACTCAACTAGTGGAGTTTGCAGAAAGAGAAACCCAGATACACATAGATTAACATCAGACAATCAACCCCAAAGCAGTGCCCTTTTCAAGAAACTACCAAAATAAAAACCCACATTTCCACGAATACTGACAGGGCAAGCTCCACTCCTTTGTGGCCCTGAGGGTGTTACTAAGTTGGGCAATGAAACATCTGCAAAAAAGCAAAAAACAAGCTCAGAGAGGACCAAGCCACCCCACGGCATCACTAGCATTGAGGTTGTAGTTCCTTGTTCAAAGATGTTTGTTTTTAGAACATTGTTGGGATTACATGGTTCACCAACTTGCAAGCCAGCTGGTGAATTTTTCATCGGCTCACCTTCACCAACATTTCAGCTTCTAGCACAACTACAATAAGTTGTGACAAAGCTAGACACCATAATGTCCTTCCTGTTAGTGGCTACTTCACCTTCAACAACAACAACACAAGAGCACGTAATGGGTAAAAACTAAATGTAAATCGCTCCAAACTTGACTGCAGAAAATACGACTTCAGCAACAGAGTGATCAATGTTTGGAACTCACTACATGACTGTTGTTTTTCCCCCTAACCCCAAAATCTTCAATCTTAAATTATCCACGGTTGACCTCTCCCCTTTTCTAAGAGGTCTGTAAGGGGCGTGCAAAAGTGCACCATTGTGCCTACCGTCCCTGCCCTTCTGTCCTATTATCCTTTTTATCAACTCTTTATACTTTGTTATGGTAATACAAACTATAATTCTACACTTGTTTGACAAATATAATATACTGCTCAAAGAAAAAAAAGGGGGGGAGACACTCAACAACACATCCTTGATCTGAATGAATGAAATATTCTCATTGTGTACAAAGTTGAGTGTGCACAGCAGCATGTGAAATTGATTGTCAATCAGTGTTGCTTCCTAAGAGGACAGTTTGATTTCACAGAAGTTTGATTTACTTGGAGTTATATTGTGTTGTTTAAGTGTCGCCTTTATTTTTTGAGCAGTGTAAATAAATAAGTAGATAGATAGATAGATAGATAGAGAGATAGATAGATAGATAGATAGACAGACAGACAGATACGTAGATAGATAGATAGATAGATAGATAGATAGATGCACATGATAGATAGATAGATAGATAGATACATAGATATATGATAGATATATGATAGATAGATAAATAGATAGATAAATAGATAGATACATAGATAGATACATACATAGGTATATGATAGATATATGATAGATAGATAGATAGATAGATAGATGGATGGATGGATGGATGGATGGATGGACGGACGGACGGACGGACAGACAGATAGATAGATAGAAAATCAAAGATTGTATCTCCAAAGTAGCCATTACCAATGAGTGATTCATCTCAGGTACCAAACCACCTTTTTTTGTAGCTGAAAATATTATTTTAACCCATCTCCTGGGGTCTGTAGCCCATGATTTACGGCTGGGTATGTTATATGATCCTGCTCATCTGTGGTTTATTCCACAAGCCCCAGTTGAACCAAAAGTGGCTCAGTTTAGAAGAACAAGGCCAATGATTAAATGTCCAGAGCAGGAGCCTCCAATCTTGGCAACTTTAAGACTTGTGGACTTCAACTCCCAGAGTTCCTCAGGCAGCTTAAACTTGCCAAGGTTGGAGACCCCTGGTCTACAGGATGCCAAGGAGAATCTAATTACAATGGTAAAAACCTCACTGAATTTCAGGAGGATAGCAGAGGGCACAGTTCCAGGAGAAGAAATTGGATTCATACTTAGTGCTCCATTGTGAGCAGAGAGAGAGGGGAAGAAAATTGGATTCATTCTCCCAGCTGAGAAGAGGCGAGAGAAAAATGGATATTAACATATCCAGAGGACATCACAATCTTTGCATGATCTGACTCTTTAACAGCTGGTGTTTTTTTCCCCCTCCTTCTGATATTCTCCCCATCCCTCTGCAGAGATTTCTTAGGATAGATGTCTTCCTAGTTCAGGGAGGTCCTGGAGACCTCACCTACAAAAAGAGATTGACAAAATTGAACGGGTCCAAAGACGGGCTACAAGAATGGTGGAAGGTCTTAAGCATAAAACTTATCAGGAAAGACTTAATGAACTCAATCTGTATAGTCTGGGGGACAGAAGGAAAAGGGGGGACATGATCAAAACATTTAAATACGTTAAAGGGTTAAATAAGGTCCAGGAGGGAAGTGTTTTTAATAGGAAAGTGAACACAAGAACAAGGGGGCACAATAGGAGGTGAGTTGGGGAAAAGATCAGAAGTAACATAAGAAAACATTATTTGACTGAAATAGTAGTAGATCCTTGGAACAAACTTCCAGCAGATGTGGTTGGTAAATCCACAGTAACTGAATTTAAACATGGCTGGGATAAACATACAGTATATCCATCCTAATATAAAATACAGGAAATAGTATAAGGGCAGACTAGATCAGTGTTTCCCAACCTTGGCAACTTGAAGATATCTGGACTTCAACTCCCAGAATTTCCTAGTCAGCCATCTTTCCAGAATTGGACATAAAAGCATAGAAACATAGAAGATTGACGGAAGAAAAATACCTCATGGTCCATCTAGTCCAGTGTTTCCCAACCTTGGCAACTTGGCTGGGGAATTCTGGGAGTTGAAGTCCAAATATCTTCAAGTTGCCAAGTTTGGGAAACACTGCACTAGATGGACCATGAGGTCTTTTTCTTCCGCCAATCTTCTATGTTTCTATGTCCAATTCTGGAAAGATGGCTAACTAGGGAATTCTGGGAGTTGAAGTCCACAAATCTGGGTGTCCCCCTCCTTCTGGGAGCTGAAAGCCACAAATCTTAAAAGTAGCCAAGAAGGCTTGATAGCCTGTTCGTACTACGCTGCCTGTTAGTGCCCTAAAGCGAGCCCTCCCCTTCAGAAACCAGAAGAGGAAGGAAGGAAAGTGTAAAGCCAGGATTTCTACAGAAAGCAGAACTGGAAGCGTCTACCTGGCTGATCACACCCTTCCTGGCTCGAAATCCATAATCATTGAAGTGGAAACACCCTTCGCCGACTCCCCAAGCAATACAGCAAAACCGTTTCTTGGCAAACCTCTAGCCAGCCGTGAGAAATCGATGCCCATCAAATCGCTGCATGGATTCCTAAAAGAATTTTGGGGGGACCACCACCGGGGTTTACCCACGACCCTCCGGAGGTTGCTGAACTACAAGCCCCAGCATCCCCAGCCCCACCGGGCCAGGGTAAGAAATGCGAGACGCATTTCAACAACTTTGGAAAAGAATGAAGAAGCAAGTCCCCTTTCCCACGCTCCTTCGCTTGCCAAACCAGGGGAAAACTTCAGAAAAGTTAAGGGAGGCGCGGCTACCTTGCAACGAACCCCCCGCGCGCCCCACTTCTTCGTGGGGCAACGTCCCCTCTGTGCCCGGAGACGGAGCAACAACTGGAGAGTGCCGGAAAGGAAGCGCCTCCATAGGGGCCAACTTTTTGCGCCTCGCCCCAGATGTTCGGATCCTTCTTCCGCACCTCCGTTCGGGGAGAGATGTCCCAGCCTTTGCGGGGGGGGGGGCTTTCAACCCCACGAATGATTCGGTAGGGCGCGGGTGGGCCCCACACCGGGATTTATACTCCTCCCGCTGCCACGCTGGATACTAGCCCTGCTTAGGGGCTCCCCCGCCCCTTCGGTTGGTCCAGTTTGGACCAGTTTATCCCTTCCCTCCCACTCGGGACCTCCGCCTGTCACCCCCCGATCCCCTGCAATTCCCAGGCAGGCAGTTCGCCCGGGGAGCAGCTCAGCCAACCGGGCGGGGAAGGCGGAGAGGGGCGCGCGCGCGGGGCAGGGAGAAGTGGAGAGGGGGACGCTGTATGCACCACGCCCCCCCCCTCCCCAGCCCGATGCATCGCAGGCCAAGGCAACCCCGACGACCCCCCTTCCTCCCCACCCCACCCAGGTAAATCCGGACCGGACAGAGCCGAGCCACTCACCCGCTCGCGCGAACTCCAGCCGCTGACATCGCCGCGCGGTCCCAGCGCAGGGAGCAGCAACCCTGGAGGCAGGGCCAGGGCGATTTGCATACGCACGATGGGGGGGGAGGGGAGGGGGTGGGGCCATCTCCGTGGACAGGCGTGCCCAGCTCCCCCCCGCTCTCTCCCCCCCCCTCGTGGGCTGCAGGAGAGCCGAAGGAGGCTTCGGGCAGGGCGCTGCTGCGTCTCGCTTTGGCACTTAGGGGCAGGGGTATTTTTGGCGAATTGGGTGGGTGGGTGGACCTCCTGCATTCCTGGGCTGGGGGGGGGGGTGATGCGAAAGAAGACAGAGGTCTGGAGAAGGGGGAGGGGGGTGGAGTCAGAAAGCCAGGGCGGGGGGAGCGCTGCAGATTTTTCCCTGCTGCAACAAGAAGCGGACGGACCGCAGAGGGATGCTGGAAGAAAGGGAGACCCTCAAACGAGGGGATGCCGCGGGGGTCGGCAATTGGGGGGAGGGGGGGTCAAGACCACCCCTTTCCTCTGCACGTGCGCCACTCCGCCCTTCATCCTTTCCTCTCCATCCTTTCTCCTGGCGCATCGCAGGGGCGCGTCCTTAAGGAAGACCCCCGTGGGTGGAAAAAAAAACACCTTTGGGTGGTTGGGTTGCAAAGAGCCAGACGCTGCCAGGGACCGGCGCCTTCCCATAATGCGGACACTCAAACGGGATGTTACTCATCCTAGGATACATAGGTACAAGCCCCTTAACGCCCTGGCTGCAATTTGGGGAGCCTCCCTACCACCTCCCGGGATGAGAGATTTTTTTATTTTAATTTATTATTATTATTATTATTATTATTATTATTATTATTATTATTATTATTATTATTATTATTATTATTATTATTATTATTATTTAGATTTGTATGCAGCCCCTCTCCAAAGACTCGGAGCAGCTCACAACAGAACAGTACAAATCCAATGATTAAAACAGTTTAAAATCCTTAACATAAAAACAATCATACATCTCATGCAGACCATACATAAAGTAGAACATGCCTGACAGCAGAGGTGGGTTTTAAGGAGTTTGCAAAAGGCAAGAAGGGTGGGGGAAGTCCTAATCTCCGCTGGGGGGGGGGGGGGTGATTTCAGAGGGTCAGGGCCGGCACAGAGAAGGCTCTTCCCCTGGGTCCCGCCAGGTGACATTGTTTCGTCGACGGGACCCGGAGAAGGCCAACTCTGTGGGGACCTAACTGGTCGCTGGGCAGAAGGCGGGTCCTGGAGATATTTGGGTGGGTGGCTGTGAACTTTGGTGAAACTATGAAAGATGAACACACACACACACACACAAGCAGATGTACATCAGAAGCCCGCAGGAGAGACCTGCCCCTCTCAGCTGCATCTTGGTGGTGCGCCAACTGTTGGGTAGCTGTCTGCAGGAAGGGGAGCTTGGCAAAAAAAACCCTCAAGGGTGTACCGACCCATGGCCCCTTTAAGAGTTGCGGACTCCAACTCCCAGAATCCCCCAGGAGGCAACAATGGGTGCCCATGACATCAGAGATGACTGCAACTCAAAAGGAGATCCTGGTTGCCCATCTCCCACCCTGGTCAGGAGCAGAACAGTTGAGGACAAGGGTCAGGCCGAAGTCCTTCATGTGGAGTTGAAGACATAGAAGACTTGATGGCAGAAAAAGACCTCATGATCCATCTCGTCTGCCCTTATACCAAATACAAAAAAATAGCATAAGGGCAGACTAGATGGATCATGAGGTCTTTTTCTGCCATCAAGTCTCCTATGTTTCTTTGAGTTAGAGAGTTCAGCCTGACACAATACAAGGGGATTGGGATGGGGTAGTGAGTAGTCAGAGGGGAAAGTTACTAGACACAACCAAAGATTCCTTTCTCCAAGCCAAGGTCACCGTCTGTTCTGCCTCGACTGAAGAGGAGAGGAAGTTGATAAGCCCCTGCACATGGGCTGGCTCTCGTGATGAACTGGTGGATGTGGGGGGGTGTAAGATGAACCTTATAACCTAGGTGGGATTCTGGGAAGTATTCAGAATCGGAATGACAATGGCGTAGCCAACATGGTTCTGTTACTAAATCGAGCTCTGATTGAGAGAATTGGACTGGGACTTGATTTATTTCTCAGGTGAGACCACATTTGGAATAATACTGTGTCCAGTTCTGGAGACCTCACCTACAAAAAGATATTGACAAAATTGAACGGATCCAAAGACGGGCTACAAGAATGGTGGAAGGTCTTAAGCGTAAAAACGTATCAGGAAAGACTTCATGAACTCAATCTGTATAATCTGGAGGACAGAAGGAAAAGGGGGGGACATGATAGAAACATTTAAATATGTCAAAGGGTTAAATAAGGTCCAGGGAGGGAAGTGTTTTTAATAGGAAAGTGAACACAATCTGAAGTTAGTTGGGGGAAAGATCAGAAGCAACGTGAGGAAATATTATTTCACTGAAAGAGTAGTAGATCCTTGGAACAAACTTCCAGCAGACGTGGTTGGTAAAATCCACAGTAACTGAATTTAAACCTGCCTGGGATAAACATAGATCCATCCTAAGATAAAATACAGGAAATAGTATAAGGGCAGACTAGATGGACCAGGAGGTCTTTTTCTGCCGTCAGTCTTCTATGTTTCTAGGTGCAACGCTGACAATAGGTTCCTATCAAAAGCTGTGTCCAGAGCCACAGACACCAGTGGCTGGTCTTGTACATCGCGTGGCTGTTTATTTAATCTACTTAAGTGCATTTCTAGGCTGCCCAGGGACTCAGGGCGGCTCCCAACACAAATAAACATGAAGCAGTATAAAAACACTTCAATTTAAAATCATTGCAGCCGACCACGCTAGGCATACTCCCGAGGTCAGTGGCCCCAGGCCTGCGGGAAAAGCTAGGTCTCTACAGCTTTCTGGAAAGCCAATAAGGTGGGGGAAGTATGGATCTCGGAGGGTAGCTGCTTCCAAAGAGGGGCAACCACAGAGAAGGCCCTCCCCCGTGGACCCGCCAGCTGACACTGTTTAGAATGACGGGGCCTGAAAAAGACCAACTCTGTGGGATCTGACTGGTCACTGGGAGGAATGTGGTGGAAGGCGGTCCTGAAGATACTCTGGCCCTGAGCCACGTAGGGCTTTAAGAGTAATGACCAACACCTTGAATTGTGAGACGGAGACCCGATAGGAAGCCAGTGCAGTTCGCAAAGAATTGCTGTAGTGTGGGTGTATCTAGGTACACACACCACAGCTCGCACAGCTGCTTTCTGACCGACTGTAGTCTCCAAACACTCTTGAAGGGTAGCCCCATGCAGAGCACATTGCAAACAGTCCAGCTGCGATGTGATAAGAGAATGAGTGACCGTGAGATCCAAGTAGGGCCACCATCGGATGCACTAGTCGAACCTGTTGTTCAACCAGGATCTGTGGAACCACCCACAACTTGATGTGGCCACCCACAATTTACAATCCTAAACTCCGCTTCCGGCGTTAAGCCAATACCAACCAATTCCCGCAGCGTTCCTTGTGGCATGAGTGCACCAAAAATCAAAACAAAACCACAATCGTACGTGAAAAAATGAGTTTGGTGTGTTGAGGGTGAGAACAAATCTACAACACCACAGCTTTTGGGAAGCAAATTTCTAGTTTCAATTTCTAGGAGCTCAGCCTGGAGACAAAAAAAAAAATTAATTTTTTTTAAAAAAAGGTTTTCGGCCAGTTGCTTCTACGACCCCGGAGATACATTAAAAACTCACACCACATATTCCCGGCAAGGGTTTTTTTTTTCTTTTTATTAGAGAGCAAGAAGGTTTTACAGAGAAGCACGTCCAGCTCTGAGCAATCCATCATCAGCCTAGATCTGCAAAGGAACTGCAGGCCAGGCACGATGACAATGGTTGTGTGATGTTCCCAGTGGAAAAGCTTAGCCCACCAATGAAAAGTCCTTCAGGCTTAAAAGTGGCCACGGTTGGAGACCCCTGGTCTGAAGGACGGAGCTTGAGAGTGATGGATTCCCGGAATATTTCTGACCGATCTTTTGTATCTTGTGAGCCGCCCTGAGTCTTTGGAGAAGGGGCGGCATAGAAATCTAATTAATAATAATAATAATAATAATAATAATAATAATAACAACAACAACAACTGTTGTGGTTAGGCTCTGGCCCAGCTCCTGCCACAAGGACTGTGGATGTGGGGGAGACATCCACATGCTGCAGGCTGTTTTGCCCCGGTGGAATCTGCTGATGAAGGCTCCTCTGACCAAGAAGACATGAGTGACAGGGAGGAGGAGAGTGGGGCAGACAGCTCAGAAGGAGATCAATTCTCTAGCTCCTCCTTGGATTCAGAACAAGAGTTAATGATACAGCCACGCATGCGGAGAGCGATGCATAAGCAACAACAACTGAGAGATTATTATCAATGTGGTCATTAGTGAGGCTGCTATAAAGAGCAGCCTGTGGGTTTGGCCATTGTGGAGGATTATCTGATCCTTGTGTTTCGTGACTGCTTTGCTGACTTTGATCTTTGTGTGCTGATTTTTCCCTGCTTTGAAACTAAACCAGAGCAAAGTGTGTTTCACTTTGTGAAAGAAGGACTGTGAATTACCTCACAGCTGCAAGATAAGTATCATAGAACTGATAAGGGACTTGTACAATTTACCAGTTTGTGTGGAGACCAGTGCTCTTTGCTATACAATAAGAGGGCTTAGGTTAAGTGAATTTTCATTATAAAGAACATTGTTTTGAATTTTCAAACGTGTGTGTGTCTGAAATTTGTACCTGTGAATTTTCGGGAGGAGTCTGCCAGAGAGCCCGACAGAACAAATAATAATAACAACAACAACAACTCTTCCTAGGATTGTGAGTGTTTGCAGTTCTCCAGTGTGTGTGCGATCAAGCAAACAGGCTCCCTGAAATTGTCAGTGCATGCAGATTTCATCAGTTTAAACCAGTGGTAAAGCTGTGGGACCGTCTTGAATTTGTCACAGTATGGGGACCATGGTCTGAGTTAACCCATGTGCTGAATCGGACGTCCACTGCCGATAGTGAAATCCAGCCGTAGAGAATGAGGCTTAGGGCCACCCCAATAAATTACACCCCATGCTCACAGGCCGAGACTTTGAAACACATTCTTCCATATAATTCCACCTCTGTATTTTACCTTCCGTACCTGGGGTTTATACAACGACGCTGAAAGCATTTCTCAATCTTTATTTAGATTAGATTAGATTTATTGGATTTATATGCCGCCCCTCTCCGCAGACTCGGGGCGGCTCACAACAATAGCAAAAACAGTTACATAGTGACAAATCCAATATTTACCGATCTAATTACAGTTTTAGGTTAAAAAATTCATAAAGCAACCCCAATATATATAAAAAACAAGCACACAATGAATCAAACACCAAAACAATATGGGCAAGGGGGAGATGTTTCAATTCCCCCATGCCTGACGGCAGAGGTGGGTTTTAAGGAGTTTACGAAAGGCAAGGAGGGTGGGGGCAATCCTAATCTCAGGGGGGAGCTGGTTCCAGAGGGTCGGAGCCACCACAGAAAAGGCTCTTCCCCTGGGTCCCGCCAGACGACATTGTTTAGTCGATGGGACCTGAAGAAGGCCAACTCTGTGGGACCTAACCGGTCGCTGGGATTCGTGCGGCAGAAGACTAATTCGAAGTTTATCATCACACATACAAGTAAAGATTGAGAAATGCTTTCAGCGTCGTTGTATTTTTCCTCCCTAGCTGAGGATCAGGCTAAAGCCAAGTGGAGATGTATTTCGGTGGACAATATAACCCGTAAAATTTTCCACATGCCCTCATGCCCGCACCCATCCGTCATTCGGCGTTGCCAGAGGTCTCCAGATCATTAGAGAGAAAGCAGGGCCTCTCAGCCAGCTATCTGAGGGCCAGGGCTTAGGCATTCCAGACACTCTTGCCAGAGAGTAGAGATTTTAAAAGCAGCCACTGCACGTAAGGGTACATTTAATTAGAAACCTTCATCTCAAGGAGCCAGGAAAATTCCTCCCTGCTATTCTCTGCTAAGGACCACTTTAGCCTAACAAACAGAATAATATCCACACCGCCTTACAAAAATGAGGCCTTGTTTTCACCAGCTTTATTTTCAAGGGGACGAAGGAAAAGAAAGCAACGTAAAAGCCCGGTTACTTTTTGAGTTATTGAGCACGCCATAAATAAAAGATTGCATTTAATACAGATTCAGTCGGGGGGGGGGGGGGAGAAACAACAACAACAACAAAAATAAGACATGTAAAAACATCGTAAGGAAGATGCACCCACCCGTGCTAAAAGTTATCCTTAAGCAAAAAGGAAAAAAAAAAATTCCCGAGGTAACACAGGGTTGCATTGTTCTAAAGACTCTTTTACATTTTTTACAGCACGAAACCGTTATGTTACAAACCGGAATCCAAAGAGCTCAACACGAAACCCGACTGTTAAGACGTTAAGTAACATTTGCTTGCAAGGGAAAAAGCATGAAAGCGAACAGGAACCATCAACAGTTGTGCTCTTCAACACTCCCTTTCACTAGACGGGTGACAGGACAGGGGTCCCTCAATGTTTGCACATGTGCTATGGAAGGCAGCGGGACCAACACCTCGATGGAAAATTGGACGGGCAGGTTTCCCAACCTTGGCAACTTGAAGGTATCTGGACTTCAACTCCCAGAATTCCCCAGCCAGCATTCGCTGGCTGGGGAATTCTGGGAGTTGAAGTCCAAATATCTCCAAGTTGCCAAGGTTGGGAAACACTGCTCTACAGCAAGAACATTTGGAGTGCATTGATTTTAAAAGGAGGGGGGCACGCACATTCTTCTCCCACCTGGTGTGCAAAGATTAACGTTTGCACTTATTTTATTTTTTTTTCCGGACTTGGAAAAAATCTGTTCTATGAAAACCTGAATAACTAAACAGAACTTGGAGAAACTCCGGAAGAGAATTGGCAAATTAGAGGAGTGTCTTTCAAAAGCACCACTCACAGCTGCCCTGAAGGCAAAGGCGGAGGGCAGGGTTTAAGGGTTACCTCCATCAAAATTGGTTGTTCAGGGATCGAAATCTGTAGCTGTAAACTTCTCTTCCTCTGTCTGTGCAATTAAACATTTTTTTAAAAAAATCACATTTCCCCGCTACGCCCCAGATGCAAGGATAAGGAGAAAGAGTTTGCTTTTTTGTGAACAAAAACATGCATTTATAATCCTCTTGGCTGTTTGGTCTATTCCATTCATACTGAATTTATGGAAAGGGGATCCTGTTCTATTCAGACAGACACTCAAACTGGAGAGTCAGAAAAATTGCAACCTTCCCAGAATAAGTAAAGAAACTTGGCAGCCTGTGGGGAGTTACCTAAAGGTTGTTCTCTCCCTGCATAATATATCTGTCAGCTGCAAGAAACCAGCCCTTGGAATAAGAGCTCCCAAAACTGTCCTGACCATGTAAAGTCCAATTGTTTACTGAGATGCAGCTTCTTTTAAAATAAAACTAGCTGTTAGCTCTGTGAGATATTTCATAAATCTTTTTTTTTAGAAAAATTATCTCTAAAGGATATGAAAAGTTAAGTTAAAACTTTTAAGACGAACGATTTGGAACAAGTAGACTGTGGTTGGAGAGGAAGAAGAACGCATCAGCAGAAGAAGAACAAAAGGCGAAGGACAGAAAAGGCTTCCAAATTTGGTGGATGCCCCAAAGATTCTCATTAAAAAGACTCGACTGCGTGGCAACACATCCTTCTCTAAGTGATGGGCCTCACTCACCTGAAGAAACCATCACCTTTCCCTATTTACATCTGAAGATTAATGCTCTCTCTTTTTTTTTTGCTTTCTCCGATACAGTGAAAAATCCCAGCGGGTCAAGTCGGGGGGAATCTTCTTAGCAGAGATGCAAAACCGCCTTGTTAATCTCTGGGTTTGTCCAGTCATTGCGAATGTCATCTAAGTGGTTATCGAAATCCACCAGGGTTTCATAGGACCGGCCGTCCAACAGAGACTCGGAGATCCTTTGGGCCTCTATCCAATCTTCGCAATAGTCACTAGCGTGGGAGAGGAGGGAGAAATCAAAGATGAGCGACTCTGCTCAAAGGGACGACGGGATGTCGGACAATGGATTTATGACCAACCCTCACATTTACAATGGTTACTACATTCTGGGGGGGGGGGGGGTCATGTGATTGTCACTGGCAGCTTTCAACAAGCAAAGTACAGCTGTGGTGGCGCAGTGGTTAGAGTGCAGTACTGCAGCCTACTTCTGCTGACTGCCAGCAATTTGGCAGTTTGAATCTCACCAGGCCCAAAGTAGACACAGCCTTCCATCCTTCAGAGGTGGGTAAAATGATGATCCAGATTGTTGGGGGTCACCTTTGAAAAGTGTTCGGAAACTTCAGATCGTGCAGAATGCAGCTGCAGAGAGCAATCAGGGCTTCCCTAAATATGCCCATGTTACACCAACACTCCGCAGTCTGCATTGGTTGCCGATCAATTTCCAGTCACAATTCAAAGTGTTGGTTATCACCTATAAAGCCCTTCATGGCATCGGACCCGAATATCTCCAGGACCGCCTTCTGCCGCACGAATCCCAGCAACCGATTAGGTCCCACAGAGTTGGCCTTCTCCAGGTCCCGTCGACTAAACAATGTTGGTTGGCAGGACCCAGAGGAAGAGCCTTCTCTGTGGCTGCCCCGGCCCTCTGGAACCCAGCTCCCCCCAGAGATTAGAACTGCCCCCACCCTCCTTGCCTTCTGTAAACTCCTTAAAACCCACCTTTGGTTTTTTTGGGGTTTTAAAAATGTTTTTAAATTATTAGATTTATTATGAATTGTTCTATTGCTGTTGTGAGCCGCCCTGAGTCTACGGAGAGGGGCGGCATACAAATCTAATAAATAGATAGATAGATAGATAGATAGATAGATAGAGAGAGAGAGAGAGAGAGAGAGAGAGAGAGAGAGAGAGAGAGAGAGAAGAAGAAAGAAAGAAAGAAAGAAAGAAAGAAAGAAAGAAAGAAAGAAAGAAAGAAAGAAAGAAAGAAGAGAGAGAGAGAGAGCTGGCCCTGTAAACCGCCCAGAGACGGCTGTAAAGCTGTATATTATTGCTTACTGCTAAAGTGAATGGGGGAAGCCAGATCTTTTTAGCCACCAAGGGATCTGCTTATCAGTCACAGCAAAAAAAGCTTTTAAAATAGTTGTGACTCACTTAGTGACTGCCTTGCTTAGCAATGAAAGTTCCACTCGTGACTGTGCTCGTTTTTAACGTTCATCCTTTGGTTTGGTACTTTTTGAATTTGAAGGGGGAGACTCAGTAAAAGCAGCGCCAAAGGTATCCATTTTTCAGGTGGGAAAGTTTTTTTTTAAGAATACTCACACGTGTGGGGTCTCTGCATCTCCATTTATTTTTCGTGGTGTTCGTACACATGAACTGCTGGTTTTAGGCACTTCATTGTAAATCTAGTGTTATCACACCTGAGTGCAGAACAGAAAAACCAGGAGTGTACTCGTGTTATACCAAAACATTAAAATGGAATATGTGAAGGCTAAAACATCTCACTCATTGCTATTCAGGGATAGATACGAATAACATGAAGTTAATATATAGAAGAAGGTGGCTTCCTGTCATTTCCAAAACCATTTCCAGGAAGGCTGCCACTCTCAACAGAAAATGACTGTCCTACAATCTTACATCAAGTTTATATTGATTTTTATATATTGTAAGCAGCCCTGAGTCCTTGGAGAGGTGTGGGCATATAAATCCATCCAACCAACCAACCAACCAACCAACCAACCAACCAACCAACCAACCAACCCATCGATCGACCAACCAACCAACCAACCAACCAACCAACCAACCACCCACCACCCACCCACCCAGCCACCCACCCACCCACCCAATAATAAATAAATAAATAAGCATGAAATAAACAAGAGACTTTGATTGCTCTAAATTGGTTCTATATAGATTGTTCATTTGAAAGTAAAAATCCTCAGTAGAACTCTCGGGTTATCAATTTTAATTTTTATCCTAATACATAATATAATAGCATAATATTTGTGCCCTGTATTGATGGTTGATAGTCCCTTCTTTTGTTAGATAACTCTTGAAGCAAGTCACTGAAGGAATTGACTATGAAATATAATATTAAAAATAAAACACGCAGAGACGCCTACCATTATGAGGGCTGTATCATTAAAGTTTTCTGCAATCCTGGAGGCGACTTTTTCGGCGAGCAGATTTGGACTACAAAATAAAGAGAAGAGAAGTTATCAGATAGGGTGCAACTAGCTTCCGTTAAAGCTGATAAGATAAGAAATAATTTCAGAAGAAACATTTATCTCATCGATAGCAGATAAAAATAATTCTCAACCCACACGAAAACGAGCGCCAAACTATTTTCTATTGTCTCCTCTTAGTATTCTTTAAAGTAGGAGTTGTCCGAACTTGGCAACTTTAAGGCTTGTGGACTTCAATTCCTGGGTAATTTTGGGAGTTGAAGCCCACAAGTCTTAAAGTTACCAAGTTTGGATAGTTTTTTGCTTTACTGCTGTAACACAAAAGCATGGACAACTCTGAAGAAACCAGGTAGGATACCACAGAGTTGGTCTCCTTAGGGTCCCGTCGACCAAACAATGTCAGCTGGTGGGACCTAAGGGAAGAGCCTTCTCTGTGGGAGCTCCGGCCCTCTGGAATCAGCTCCCCCCGGAGATTCGTACTGCCCCCATCCTCCTCGCCTTCCGAAAGAGTTTAAAAACTCATCTTTGCCGCCAGGCCTGGGGCTTTTAGATCTTCTCCCTGAGCAATGGATGTTTTCAATATGATTGTTGAATGATTGGTTTGATAAATTTTCTTTTAATTGCATTTAATGGTTGTTTTAATGTATTATTAATTGGATTCATATTATTGTTCTGTTTTTGTACTTGCTGTGAGCCACCCTGAGTCCTCGGAGAGGGGCGGCATACAAATCCAATTAAACAAACAAATACGAATCCCAGCGACCAGTTAGGTCCCACAGAGTTGGCCTTCTCCGGGTCCCGACGACTAAACAATGTCGTTTGGCGGGACCCAGGAGAAGAGCCTTCTCTGTGGCGGCCCCGACCCTCTGGAACCAGCTCCCCCCGGAGATTAGAACTGCCCCCATCCTCCTTGCCTTTCGTAAAGTTCTTAACACCCATCTCTGCCGTCAGGCATGGGGGAACTGAGACATCTCCCCCGGGCCTATACAGTTTATACATGGTATGTTTGTGTGTATGATTGCTTTTAATAATGGGGTTTTTAGCGTTTTTTAAATTATTAGATTTGTTCTTATATTGTTCTTGTTATTGTTGTGAGCCGCCCCGAGTCTACGGAGAGGGGCAGCATACAAATCTAATAAATAATAATAATAATAATAATAAATAAATAAATAAATAAATAAAGATTGTCTTGCAAAAGACGAATGAACTCAAGGATAAAGAAGACAAACCCAGCTACACACCTGGCATCCTTCATACGTTCATTTGCTTGGTAGTAGCCAGCTATTACGTAGCTGTTCTCTCGGCACCAAGAATCAATCTGAAAAGGTGATTAAAAAAATAATAATTATAAGCACCCAAAGACCATCAAGGCAGAGGCTAAAACAATAGATGTTTGCAGCGGACAGTTTTATTCAAATTGCAAACCGATTCCCATTTTCTTGAGAGTTATTGCACCCTGGAGTGTCGTTTGACACCCATTATCCGAACCTGCTGAAAGCTGCTGGAACGAAGGATAATGCAATTGGCAACCGGCTTTCACCTGCCAGCCAGATACTGTATCTCCAAAGGCGTGGTCTGTATACAAAACATGATCTTGTTAAGCTTCTTACGCGGGACTTGAAGTTCGTGACAAATTCTATGACTCTTGTTTTGCTAATGATAATTACCTACTGCAGGGGTCAGACACCTTTCACATAGAAACATTGAAGATTGACAGCAGAAAAAGACCTCCTGGTCCATATAGTCTGCCCTTATACTATGTTTATGCCAGGCATGTTTCAATTCATTTCCTGTGGATTGACCAACCACGTCTGCTGGAAGTTTGTTCCAAGCATCTACGACTCTTTCAGCCAAATAATATTTTCTCACTTTGCTTCTGATATTTCCCCCAACTAACCTCAGATTGTGTCCCCTTGTTCTTGTGTTCACTTTCCTATTAAAAACACTTCCCTCCTGAACCTTATTTAACCCTTTAACATATTTAAATGTTTTGATCATTTCCCCCCTTTCCCTTCTGTCCTCCAGACTATGCAGATTGAGTTCATGAAGTCTTTCCTGATAAGTTTGATGCTTAAGACCTTCCACCGTTTTTGTAGCCCGTCTTTGGACCCCTTCAATTTTATCAGGTGAGATCTCCAGAATTGAACACAATATTCCAAACGTGACACAGTATTCCAAATGAATAATTTAAAAAATCCTTTTTTATTTCACCAAAGTGTTTTCTGAACTAGCAGATCTAAGGAAACGGAGTGTGCTAAAAAGTGCTACCACGTCAATTGTAACTCTGTTTGCTGTCTTGTTTTTGGTGGAGTGGATAGAGCGATCTGGGATCAAATAGGATGTCTGCCCGGATGTTTCCATTCATTTTTACTCACAGATTTTGCCATCTGTAAAATGCCCTGTAATCCAGCATATTAGAGAAAGTAAAACAGATCCATGAATGAAATTTCTATGTGAGAAATACTCTTGTTGGCTTTATCAGGGGTTTCTGAGCCTGGCCACTTTAAGACTTGTGAACTTCAACTCCCAGAATTCTGGGAACGGAAGTTCACAACTCTTAAAGTGGCTACGTTTAGAGACCCCCCTGAGCCGGGGTAGTGCAGTGGTTAGAGTTTGCAGCACTGCAGGCTCCTTCAGCTAACCGCTAGCCGTAGTTCAGCAATTCAAATCTCACCAAAGGCTCAACGTTGACTCAGCCTTCCATCCGTCCAAGGTGGGTCAAAGGAGGACCCATATTGTTGGGGACAATAAAGTGATTCTGTAAATTGCTTAGAGAGGGCTGCACAAATCCCAGCGACCAGTTAGGTCCCACAGAGTGGGCCTTCTCCGGGTCCCGTCAACTAAGGGGAAGAGCCTTCTCTGTGGCAGCCCCGGCCCTCTGGAACCAACTCCCCCCCCGAGATTAGAATAGCCCCCACCCTCCTTGCCTTTCGTAAGCTCCTCAAAACCCACCTCTGACGTCAGGCATGGGGGAACTGAGATAATCTTTCCCCCTAGGCTTCTACAATTTATGCATGGTATGTTTGTATGTATGATTGGTTTTATAACAAGGGTTTTTAGCTGTTTTAGTATTGGAGTTTTACATTCTGTTTTTATCACTGTTGTTAGCCGCCTCGTGTCCACGGAGAGGGTCGGCATACAAATCCAAATAATAAATAATAAATAATAAACTCTGCACAGGCTCTGTTCTGTTGGGCTCTCTGGTAGAATCCTCCCAAAAATTCACAGGTACAAATTTCAGACACACACACGTTTGAAAATTCAAAACAATGTTCTTTATAATGAAAAGTCACTTAAACCAAGCCCTCTTTTGGTATAGCAAAGAGCCCTCGTCTCCAAACAAACTGGTAATTTGTGCAAGTCCCTTATCAGTTCTGAGATACTTAGCTTGCAGCTGTGAGACAATTCACAGTCCTTCTTCTTTCACAAAGTGAAACACACTTTGCTCTGGTTTAGTTTCAAAGCGGGGGAAAATCAGCACACAAAAAAGTCAAAGTCAGTAAAGCAGTCACGAAACACCACGATCAGATAATCCTCCACAATGGCCAAACCCACAGGCTGCTATTTATAGCAGCCTCACTAATGACCACAGCCCCACCCAACCACAGGTGGCCTCATTTTCTTTGATAATAATCTCTCAGTTGTTGCTGCCTATGCATCGCTCTCTGCATGTGTGGCTGTATCATTAACTCTTGTTCTGAATCCAAGGAGGAGCTAGATAATTGATCTCCTTCTGAGCTGTCTGCCCCACTCTCCTCCTCCCTGTCACTCAGGTCTTCTTGGTCAGAGGAGCCTTCATCATCAGATTCCACAGGCCTGCAGCATGTGGATCTCTCCCCCACACCCAGGGGGCAGGAGCTGGGCCAGAGCTAACCACAACAATAGAGAAAGAGAACCTTTGTTTTTCAATGGGGTTGTGCACGGATGTTACCTAGCTAGCTCATGAAACGTCTGCAAAAACCCCACCAGGTTCATAAAGCACCGTGGACACCTTGTTCAATTCAACCCTGAGCTACAAATGTTCTCCACTATTGGCACCTTGTTCTTCAACCTCGGATCATTTCCATGGAAAATGAAAAGAAGAGCTAATCCAACAAGACAGAGACAAGGCACAGATGGCCCAAGCAAGAACAAAGGAACCGCTCATTCTCCCCCTCCCCTTCCATCTGTAATTCCTTCCAACAATATTGAGAGGTGGGTCAGCAGAGGTTGAATTTGGGGGGGAAGGGGAATAAAACAGTTTATTAATTCCATCATGAGTGGCCCACATCCAAAACGGATGACAGCTAGGAATGCAGGCTCTAAGGAAGCCCCGACAGATAAAATCTGGCGATAAGGCTCAAATCATGTCTTTTTCCTCCCAGAAGGCACATTAACTAGGGTCAGCCTTTATATAAAACTGTTTTGTCGTAATGTACCGTATCATCTAATCTGGCATAAAGCTTCATTAAAATACTTACAAAGAATTAATTGTGAGGAGGCCCAACCTGATCTGAATGCATTTATCCAAACTCAGATTCTGGCCCTTTGAAGCCACCAACATTTGCTTCTCATAATGAGATTATCTGATTAAGATAATCCAGTGATTTAGGGAAACGGGAAAAACTACCCAGCAATTATGTATATTCCAGCCATTTTTAAAAAAAAAAAGAAAAGGGGGCCCGGGAACCAGTTTCCCAAACATTCTGACCTTCTGTTTCCCAAACACATCTATCTCATTGTTTAGCAGCTGTGTTTCTAGCCCCAAATTAAACTGTCTAAGAGCTTTGCAAATAATCTCTTCCACTGAAATGATGTGGGTGCGTTTTGTTATGCTCTCGTTTAGAGCCACCTGCCATTGCAATCAAAACAATACTAAAGGCCTTAAAATTGTTGTTTGAATAGCCAGCAGGTTAAGATCGGGCAAGTCAAAACTAAACAAACAGAAAATGTTTTGGTACTAATATTCTTTGATTGCTCTTTGGCTTACACACCTTGTCCTTGACTTGGAACAGTTGATTTAATGACCGCTCAAATTTACGACACTGAAAAAGTGACTTAGAATCATTTTTCACACTTATATGACCACTGCAGGATGCCCATGGGCACAAGATTGAAATTGAAGAGGATTGGCAACTATTTATGACAGCAGGGATCACATGATCCCTGACTATCAAAGTCGATGGGGGAGCCAGATTCGTTCAACACCTGCCGTGATTCACTTAAAACCTGGAGCAAGCAAGGTCGTAAAATGGAACAAAAGTTCACTTAGCAAACGTCTCACTTAGCAACGGAAACTTTGGGCTCAATTGTAGTCACAGATCAAGGACTAATTGTACTGTTTTCATATCTAGGACCATTTCACTTTTCCGGTTCACATTACTGGATCAGACTGCAAGCCGTCAAGATTTTGCTAGACAGCATCCAGCACTTGGTGAGAAAACAGTTCCCCATCTTTCACCTGCTAAATTTCTCTTCTCCACTGAATTACAGTCTTATGCTTTACGAGCTTGGCCAGATGGGTAGCCAAGCCTGGCAGAATAGCCAGGTCAATCATACTTTTCACTTCTCATTATTTCTACTGGCCATCTGCAACTCAAGCTGTCAACTCTAATTACTTGCAGGGAACAGCGGTGACAAAAAGTTCCCTGAAGATAGATCAGGGTCTTGACCTTCTAAGACAGGAGACACTATCTCTAATTAAGTCTTCTCAATCTGTCCTAAGTCCCCCATAGCAAATACACCCCCCTACCCCCATTTACTAAGTGATTCAGCCTTCAGAGTTTCCAATTCAGCTGGAAACACACAAATTCAATTGCTTGGATTTGTTGGTATGCAGACTCACAACTGTCCAGGTTCTACAGTAGCTGTATTTTCAATCCCACCCGGTATAAATTGCAAGCCTAATTTTGTGGATATTTTCACGGAAGACTTTTGCCTCTCTAAAAGCTTGGTGATAAAGCGACAGTGTTTAATAGGAAGATGTTTGTTGGTATGCAGGGAGACTTTTCAGATCCATGCAGAAAATGATATTTTTCCAAATATTTTTAGCTACAGCTAACATGCAAAGCCCAGAAGCATCTTGCAGATCTCCTTGTGGAAAAGCCCAGGGGGTGAGGCCAAGATAACCGTGTCCTGGAGTCCCACAATCCCCTTGTGCGACCTTCCAACAAGCAAAATTCATGGTGCTGGTAGTGGGAAGCTAGATTCACTTAACAATCAGGTGGCTAATTTAACGGCAGTGATTTACTTAACAATTGTGGTGAGAAACATCATAAAAGGGGTCAAAACTCACTTAATGTCTCAGTTAAAGATATTCATTTTGGACTCAATTGTGGTCATAAGTCAAGGACCGCTCATGTATTTTCTTTGGGGCTGGATAGACTGCTCCCATTGGGGGAGGCTTCTAGCCTCCCAAGCCGAGCGGCCCCTCATTAACTTAGAACTTAGACTAACTTTATTGTCACTTTAAATGTACATTAAAAATGAAATTTCGTGGCATGCAGCTCTCCAAGGGTCACTACCTCCAATATGCACAATAGGAACATGACAAAAATATCGACTGATCCATCAACCTATTGATCAACAATTGGGGAAAACAGATATCCTCTTTTCCCCAAAATAAGACACCTCCTGATAATAAGCCCAATCGAGCTTTTGAGTGCATGGCAATACGGCCAAGTACTTATTTCAGGGTTCAAAAAAATAGAAGAGAGGGTCTTATTTCCAGGGAAACATGGTAGATAGATAGACAATAGATATAGAGAGACGATATAGATAATGATAGATGATATAGGTAGATGATGTTTAACTCCTACCCTCAAAACGTCACTATAAAGCACTGCACACCAGAACAACTAGACACAAGAACAGTCGTCCCCCCCCACGCCATCACTCTGCTAAACAAATAATAAGGAGCTAGGGTGGCGCAGCAGGTAGAGTGCTGTACTGCAGGCCACTGAAGCTGACTGTAGATCTGTAGGTCAGCGGTTCAAATCTCATCACCGGCTCCAGGTTGACTCAGCCTTCCATCCTTCCGAGGTGGGTCAAATGAGGAGCCGGATTGTGGGGGCCATAGGCTGGCTCTGTTAAAAAAAAGTGCTATTGCTAATATGTTGTAAGCTGCCCTAGGTTTAAGGAGAAGGGCGGCATAAAATCAAATAAATTCTCTCAGCATTGTCAAACTATTCACTAAGACTGCACTACTATTAGTGTTCTGGTCATTCTTATCACCCACCTCCACCCACTTATGACTGGATGGCTGTCATTTGTTGCTTGTATCCTTACAATTTATATTAGTATTGTTTTCTGATTTCTTATTTGTACCCTAAGACAGTGTTTCCCAACCTTGGCAACTTTTTAAAATAATAATAATAATAATAATAATAATAATAATAATAATAATAATAATAATTATTATTATTATTAATTAGATTTGTATGCCACCCCTCTCCGAAGACTCGGGGCGGCTCACAACAGTAATAAAAAACAACATAGTAGTGGAACAAATCTAATATTAAAAAACATATAAAACCCTATCATTATTTTAAAAAATCAAACAGCACATTCATACCAAACATAAAGCAAAGTATAAAAAAGCCTGGGGGAAAGGTGTTTCAACTCCCCCATGCCTGGCGGTATAAGTGAGTCTTGAGTAGTTTACGAAAGACAGGGAGGGTGGGGGCAGTTCTAATCTCCGGGGGGAGTTGGTTCCAGAGGGCCGGGGCCGCCACAGAGAAGGCTCTTCCCCTGGGGCCCACCAAACGGCATTGTTTAGTCGACGGGACCCGGAGAAGGCCAACTCTGTGGGACCTTATCGGTCGCATTTATTTATTATTTGCTGCCTGGGGAATTCTGGGAGTTGAAGTCCAGATCTCTTCAAGTGGCCAAAGTTGGGAAACACTGCCCTAAGACAATCATGATTCTGGACATAGGCACCAAAGACAGATTCCTTTTATCATCCCCCCCCCAGGGCGGACTGCGCCTGGCCAGGGAGGCTCTATGGGCCGCCACCACCCTCACCAGGCTGAGCGCCACCTCCAGCATGGGCGCCAGGGCCAGACTGCCGTGGAAGAGCGGGATGCAGTCCACCAGGAGCGTGTGGGCAGGAGGCGCCGCCGGCTCCCGTTCCCGGCTCCGCTGACCCGCCGGCGGCTGCTTCTCGGCCACCAGCAGCCCGTTGACGGCGCAGTGCGGGTACTTGGCGCCGTGCAGCACCATCTTGCAGTATGCCTGCGTGCTCAGCTTCATTTTCGCCGCTTCTTTCGCCTCACGGGCCGCCGGCTGCCCAGGCCCGGAGGTGAGGCGGTTGGGGGGGAATGGTGGGAAGGTCGCAAAAACGCCGCAAAAACAGTCGGGGGTGCCGTAAAGGAGAGGCGCGCGCGTGCGCAGATGGGAGGGGAAAGCAAAGGGAGTGGAGGCGAAGAGAGGGCGCGCGCGCGCAGCCCACTTTTAAGCCCGTCTCTATGGTCTGCGAATGGTGATTAAAGCGGCCGCGACCATAAAGGAAGCTGCGTGCTAGAGGGGCCATCAATACAGTCATTTGAGGCGGGGTAGGCAAAGGTGGCTCTTCTATGACATGTAGGCTTCCCAGAATCCCTCAGCTTACCATGATTGGCTCAGGATTTCTGAGAATTGAAGTCCAAAGTCATAGAAGAGCCAATTTGCCCTACCCTTGGTAAGGCAGAATCCTGCTGGGCTGGGAATTATGGGTTTTGCACCCGTCTAAGCAAAGAACTGACACCCTTGCTCTGATACCCCCTTTCCCTTTCCAACCTCAGCACCTAAGAAAGAAAAGGCGGAAATGGGCCACTCTTCACTTCGTAGCTCTATGGCACCAGCTCCATTCCTCCCCGCCCTGGCTCAGTCCGCCGCTGTCCCGTCGTGCCCTGAGCCTCCCTAACTTCCGGCCTGCCCTGCCGTGCGCCTCCCGTATTCTCCTTCCGTCCTCCATCTCCGGCTGTAGAGGACACGGGCCGTCTCGGGTGGGTGGCTGGCGGGGAGGCTCCCTTTGCTCCCCCTCACCCCGCGGGACTGACGGGAGGCGGAGGGGCTGCCGGCGGGAGTGGGGGGTGAGGCGGAGACCGCGGGAGAGGCCGAGTCGGGAGGGGCGGAAATAGCTCTCCCGGGCGCCCCGCACTACAAAGCCCATCGTCCGCAGCCGGGGCCTGTCTGTAGTGGCGGTGTCCAGAAGCTTTCTCGCGAGATGTGTGTCACTTTTTGTGGGATGGGGAACTCCCCAGTGACAGACACACGCGGGGCTGGCCTGTCAAACAAGGGGCAATTTTTTTATTTATATTTATAATATTTGTAACATATATTTATTATGTGTTATATATTATATTATTTATAATGTTTATAACGTGGAAAAAAACAGCTCAGTTTGGGAGTGAGGTGGGGTCATTTTTAATAATACTGGGTTTTACAGACTAGTATGTTTAGTTTTTTTAATTAATTGGATTTATAATTGGATGATTATATGGTATCGTTCTTTTTTATGTGTTGTAAACCTCCCCGAGTCATCGGAGAGGAGTAGCATATAAATCCAGATAGGTAGGTAGGTAGGTAGGTAGATAGATACGTAGATACATACGTAGATACATATGTAGATGGATGGATAGGATAGGATAGATAAGATAGAGATACACAGATAGAGATAGATAGACAGACAGACAGGCTAAAAACCCCAACCCACCTCACAAGGTTGTTGTTGAAAGGAAGGAGGCGGGGAGGAAATAAAAATACAGATGTGTACATGCCAACTAGGTGATTTTGGTCTCACTTCTTTTCTCTCCCTTTAGCCCACCTGACGGTGGTGAGAAAAATAAGACAGGTGTGATAATAACACCTGGAGCAGCAATAATATGGGAGGTGGGAGGTAAGCTTGTCAACTTAAGTATGTGTTTAGATAGATAGGTTAAAAAATAATAGGTAAGAGATGATAGGATGGATAGATAAAAAGATATGATAATAGGTAAAAATGATAATAGGAAAGACAGACAGATGGTAGAGCTGTTAGATAAGATAGGATAGATTGATGATTGATTACAGGTAAGAGAAATGATTGGGTGGATGGATCGATTACTAGATAATAATGTGGGATGTGGGAGGTAGGCTTGTCAAGCATGTGTTAAAAAGATGTAAAAATAAATTAAAAATAAATTAAAAGTAAATTAAAAAAATAATAGGTAAGAGAGATTATTGAGTGGATGGATAGATAGGAAGATATGATAATAGGTAGAAATGATAATAGGATAGACAGACAGTAGAGATGTTAGGTTAATTATTCATTGATTAATTATACGTAAGAGAAATGATTGGATGAATGGATAAATGGATTGCTAGATGGATAATACATAAGGTAAAGAGATGCTGGGATAGACAGAATAAAAATAAGTTCATGCAGATTCACCTGTTCCTAGGTGTTGAGGATCCTAGACAATAACATGAGATATAAATCTTCATGAGAATGAATCTGTCTCTGCCCATTTTGATGGGGGGTAAACTGAGCTCGCTGGGGTTGACTTTTGAAAGTAGCTCTGTAACAGACTCTGGTTGTGGAGAAATAAACCTTCTGGAACTGGACATATCTGTGATCTAGGGTGATTAGGATTGGTTGTATCTTGAAAATATTGCTGCAAAGCAGATTAATTAGAAATGTTCCCTGGGGTATCTGCTAAACAGAGAATCTTATATTAGGATTGAAACATTTCTTCACCCCCCTCTGTATTCTTTGTATTGTTGCTTAGAAGATCCTTTTATTCTTAAAAACTTCAGTCTAAATTGGCATCATTTCCAAATGCAACAGAAGCTCTTGTTGTGATACCTGAAAAAAACATGGCATTTAGAAGAACATTGCAATTGGTGGGTTCTTAGTAATTTGTGCTTCATAATGTTCTATTTTTGTTGTTGTTGTTGTTGTTTCAGGATGTTGGCTGCTAGGGCATTCAGCCTTATTGGCAGGCGTGTTTTGTCCACTTCTGTCTGTGCAAGAGCTCATGGACATGGTAAGCCAGCCATTTGCATCATCTTAACTGGTAGCTTGAAAATTGTTTTTGACGTGCATTTCAATGTAGGGATGCAAACTCCCTTTCTAATAGTTCTCTAAATTCTCTGTCTAAATTCTTTTGTTGTGTTCTCATCATGCACTATAACACTTCTCTAAAATTAAAATGACAGTTCCCGTATCTACCTAGTAGAGAACTTCATGTTAAATATATAACTGAGTTGATCTCAGTCTGTTTTGCAGGATCCAGTCTGAGTCAATCACTGGGACCAGAGGTTTAGTCTTCCGGCTTTCCATACTTGTGTTGGAGCCCAACCTCAGGGAACTCCCTACCTGACTCTGTAGTATCATCACCTAATCTCCAAAACTTTACCTTTATAAACTATCTACTGGTGACCTCTCCCAATTCCTAAGAGGTCAGTAAGGGGCCTGCATAAGTCTCCAGCATGCCTTCCATTCCCTGTCCTAATGTTTCTCTCTTACTAGTAATCATGTATATAGTTACTAGTTATCATGTATATAAACATTGTTATATCTTTGTATACTACCAATATGTACTTGACAAAACAAACAAATAAATAAATAAAATAAACTTCTGTCTACCAACTTGGAAGACCAAAACTCTGGTCCTGGTGACTGGCCCAGATTGGATCCTGCAACACTATCCTGGGACACATATTTGCCTTCATCCATCAGTCTCTTTTATCTTTTGTCTTGCCAATCATAGTGGCCTGATGGATCCAAATCTAATTTTCAGGAATTCTTCGTAATAGCTTCTTCTAGAGGAATAATAAAAAACCAGGGATTTTTTTTTGGCCATGCCAAATCTTTGGAGAATGAAAACCTGGATGCTTATTCTTCGGTTTTTATATTTCTGCCTTGCTAACGTCCTTCAAAGTTTCCAGGTCATATATTAGAATAATAATAATACTTTGTTATGTTGTATTGTATTTTATATTTATTATTTATTTATTTATTTATTACTTGGATTTGTATGCCGCCCCTCTCCGAAGACTCGGGGCGGCTCACAACATGTAAAAAGACAAATCATAAGTAATCAACAATTTAAAATTTTAAAGATTTAAAAAACCCCACAAACTAACAGACTCACACACAAGCATATATAAATTCAACGTGCCCAGGGGGGGGATGTTTCAATTCCCCCATGCCTGACGGCAAAGGTGGGTTTTAAGAAGTTTACGGAAGGCAGGAAGAGTAGGGGCAGTTCTAATCTCCGGGGGGAGTTGGTTCCAGAGGGCCGGTGCCGCCACAGAGAAGGCTCTTCCCCTGGGGCCCGCCAACCGACATTGCTTAGTTGACGGGACCCGGAGAAGGCCCACTCTGTGGGACCTAATTGGTCGCTGGGATTCGTGCGGCAGGAGGCGGTCTCGGAGATATATTTGTATAAAATATATTTTATATTTTATATTTAATTCTATATCAATATAGAATTATATTCTATATATAATGAGCTGAGTTGGCGCAGCAGGTAGAGTGCAGTACAGCAGGCTGCTAAACCTGACTGCTAGATCTGTAGGTCAGCAGTTCAAATCTCACCACGGGCTCCAGGTTGACTCAGCCTTCCATCCTTCCGAGGTGGGTAAAATAAGGATCCGGATTGTGGGGAAAATACGCTGGCTCTGTTAAAAAAGTGCTATTGCTAACATGTTGTAAACCTTACTTGCCCTGAGTCTTAAGGAGAAGGGCGGCATTAAAAAAAAAAATCAAATAAATAAATAAATATTTTATTACTTTATTTTTCTTGTCTTGCCAACAGAAGTTACACAAGCACCACGTTATACTCAGCCCATCTATGAGGATTACCCTCTGATTCCTTTGCCGGATATTCCATTTATACAAGACCTGAGCCCCGAGCAGAAGGCCCTGAAGGAGAAAGAGAAGGGCTCGTGGACCTCCCTCAGCCCGGAAGAAAAGATTGCTCGTGAGTAATGCCGCAGAGGGAGAGATGTTTCCAAGAGATGAAAAGAATCTTGCAACCAAAATGACCCGGTCTATTTAAATGCAGGTCGTCCTCAAATTACAACCGTCCCGGAGTCTGCCTGTTAGTTTTAAGTCTGGATTTATTTATTTTATTTATTTAATTGGATTAATGTCTCTCCGAGGACTCCGGGCGGCTCACAGCGTATACAAAGACAGGACAGTAATATAAATCTAATTAATACTACATTAAACACAACCATTAAATTAATTAAAAGAAAGTAAAACCTATCAAACCAATCATTCAACACTCCTACTTAAAACATTCATTGATCAGGGGGAAGATCTAAAAGTCCCAAGGCTGGTGGCAAAGATGAGTTTTTAAGCTCTTTCGGAAGGCGAGGAGGGTGGGGGCAGTGCAAATCTCTGGGGGGAGCTGATTCCAGAGGGTCGGGGATCCCACAGAGAAGGCTCTTCCCCTAGGTCCCGCCAGCTGATATTGTTTGGTCCACGGGATCCTAAGGAGGCCAACTCTGTGGGACCTCACCGGTCACTGGGATTCGTGTGTCAGAAGGCGGTCTTGGAGATAATCTGGTCCTATGCCATGTAGGGCTTTATAGGTCATAACCAACACTTTGAATTGTGCCCGGAAACGGATTGGTAGCCAATGCAGTCGGCGGAGTGATGGCGAGATGTGGGCATTTCTTGGAAGGCCCAAGACTGCTCGGGCGGCTGCATTTTGATGATTGTAAAGCAGGTCATCACATGACCGATTCAATTTTATGACTCTGGTTGTTTTTTTCAACGACGGTTACGTGAGTCATCGCTCAGTAGGGGGTGTTTTTGACATAAAGCTGGGAGAAACAGGCTGCTTTTCAGCAAGAAGTCTTGGGAGAGGGACGGCATACAAATCTAATTAATAATAATAATAATAATAATAATAATAATAAAAAAAAAAAAGAAGGTCAGAAATCAGAGTTATCTGATTTTGAGATGCTAAAAAGGGCCGTAAATATAGGCCGGTTGCCAAGTGCCCAACTTGCAGTCACATGACCACCTTTGAGGGGAGAGGTGGTTCCGTTGTAATTTTGAACGGTCATAAGTTGAGGGCTACCTGTATGTAAATGAATGTCCGGTTGTGAGCATTGGTCTGGCTACATTAAGGGAGGGGAGATATTTTGTACTTTGACAAAGAAGGATTTTTGTCCCTTCCCTCTTCCCTTCTGTCTCTCTCTCCTTCTCGTTCCAGTCTACCACATCAAATTTGACAAAACATTTGCTGAAATGCTGAAGCCATCGAATGAATGGAAGACGGCAGTCGGTTTAGCTGGCTACATGGTTGCCCTGGCGGCTTTCTTTTTCATTTGGGAGGTTCTGTATGGTAAGCCACCCCCTTTGTAGGGAATTCTTTTTGGGCACGGGAAAATGTTCAGCTGATACCCACACAAACACGTTGTTGGGAGAATTTTATCTAGTGGGAAAGGGAGAGCTTCCCACATTTTGTTTGGTTCCCTAATACAAGGATAGGGAGGGTGGTGGGGCACTAAACGTTCAAGCCCAAGAGAACTCTACTACTGGCCCTCTCCAAGCCGTCCTCTCTCTCTCTTTTTTCTTTTTAAATTAAATCCAAAAGAAACCAAAAGGGAGGAAGAAGGAAAAGGGGAGGGATAGGAAGGGAAGGGGGAGATGAGGAGGGAGGGAAGGAAGGAAGGCAGGGAGGCCAGAGAAGGGAAGGAAATGAAAGAGGAAAGGGAGGGAGGCAGGGAGGCCAGAGAAGGGAAGGAAATGAAAGAGGAAAGGGATGGAGGAAGGAAGGAAATGAAAGAAGGGAGGGAGGGAAGGAAAGAAGGCCAGACAAGGGAGGAAAGAGGAAAGGGAGTGAGGAAGGAAATGAAAGGAGGGAGGAATCAGGCCAGAGAAGGAAGGAAATGAAAGTGGGGAGGGAGGGAGGAAGGGAGAGAGGGAGGCCAGAGAAAGGAAGGAAATGAAAGAGGAAAGGGAGGGAGGAAGGAAGGAAGAGCTAAAAGATCTCCAAAAATTCAGGACATATATTTACAGACACACGTATCTCAATAAGTGGAAGCCATGGTTCATTACCGTTGTCCTTAGCTAATTGCCTTAATTCTGCAGACCACTCAATAGTTGGGGGGGGGGCATACTTTTGCCTCTCCAAACATGTAAAGAGAGATGAGCTAAGGGGGGTCCTAAGGGTGTGTGAAGACGCCCTGTGAATTTGCAAACACAACAAGTGAGCCCCTGAATTAACCACGAGAGCCTTTTCTCTTTTGAGAGCGCCTGCCATGGCCCGACGCCCATCGCTTGGGAGAGGTTAGTTGTTGCCGGTTAACTGGGATTGTCTCACACCGTGATCTCGTCCAATTGCAGTTTTGAAACCGGTCCCCCACACTCTATCGGAGGAGTGGAAAGCCATGGAGCTGCGGAGGCACCTGGATATGAAACCGGACCCAATTACCGGCCTTTGCTCCAAGTGGGATTACGAGAAGAACGAGTGGAAAAAATAAAAACCTCCCCCAGCCCCACTTCTCTCGGGATGTGAAAGTCTGACACCATTTCTTCATCTCTAGGTTGCAGCCCTGCCTAGAGTGAAATAGAATCCTATCCTTGTTTAAAACCATAACAGGCTTACGTACCCGGAATTGTTGAACTGTTCCTACAGGTTAATGTGCAGAATTGCTCCTAAACTAAATCCTGTTCGCAATTACTATTCCTTTTTTTTTTTGGCAGGAAGATTAAAAATTATAATTAAAAAAAAGAAGAAGCATTGGGCTGTTTATTTGGCGTGGAACGATTTGTTTAAAATATCTGAAATAACTGACTTGTTGGGTTAAACGGAGCTTTGGTAGGGAAGGTTTGCCTATTTGCCGATGACTCTAAAGTGTGCAATAGGGTTGATATTCCTGGAGGCGTCTGTAATATGGTAAATGATTTAGCTTTACTAGATAAATGGTCAAAGCAATGGAAACTGCAGTTTAATGTTTCCATATGTAAAATAATGCACTTGGGGAAAAGGAATCCTCAATCTGAGTATTGCATTGGCAGTTCTGTGTTAGCAAAAACTTCAGAAGAGAAGGATTTAGGGGTAGTGATTTCTGACAGTCTCAAAATGGGTGAACAGTGCAGTCAGGCAGTAGGGAAAGCAAGTAGGATGCTTGGCTGCATAGCTAGAGGTATAACAAGCAGGAAGAGGGAGATTGTGATCCCCTTATATAGAGCGCTGGTGAGACCCCATTTGGAATACTGTGTTCAGTTCTGGAGACCTCACCTACAAAAAGATATGGACAAAATTGAAGGGGTCCAAAGACGGGCTACAAGAATGGTGGAAGGTCTTAAGCATAAAACGTATCAGGAAAGACTTCATGAACTCCATCTGTATAGTCTGGAGGACAGAAGGAAAAGGGGGGACATGATCGAAACATTTGAATATGTTAAAGGGTTAAATAAGGTCCAGGAGGGAAGTGTTTTTAATAGGAAAGTGAACACAAGAACAAGGGGACATAATCTGAAGTTAGTTGGGGGAAAGATCAAAAGCAACATGACAAAATATTATTTTACTGAAAGAGTAGTAGATCCTTGGAACAAACTTCCAGCAGATGTGGTTGGTAAATCCACAGGAACTGAATTTAAACATGCCTGGGATAAACATAGATCCATTGTAAGATAAAACACAGGAAATAGTATAAGGGCAGACTAGATGGACCATGAGGTCTTTTTCTGCCGTCAGTCTTCTATGTTTCTATGTTTCTATTAAGCCAGCGACTGTCAAAGCTTCCTTAGTTGGACATTACATCTTTCATCAGCAATTGATGCTTCAAAGGTTTTGTGTTCCAACAGCAGAAATTGATAAATTATGCTGCGCTTTCAGAATTGGTAGTCATTTATCTGGTGGGAATTTATAACAGCTGGGCTGCTGCACAGACAGGATTAAGCAATTTGCTGTAATTGCATCAACCTTATTTAAAAAAAAAAAAAAAATCCAGGCAAAAACATCCAGCTGCATATTTTGGAACAGGCAATAAATAAAAGCATGTTTAAGTTTGTAGAATTAGACAGTAATCCTTTGACAGTTGGACTTTCTGACACTTGTTCCATAACTCTTCTGGAAGGGATTGAAGTTCAGTTTATCCCAAAAAATTGTATACGCTGCTCTTCACTACAGAAATTTAATTCTGTCCGGACAGAGTTGATTAGGAGGGGAATCTTGAAACCAGGGATGGGTTGATGAAGCCAACTCGGTATATTGTGTAAGTCAGTGTTTCCCAACCTTGGCCACTTGAAGATATCTGGACTTCAACTCCCAGAATTCCCCTTCTGGGAGTTGAAGTCCAAATATCTTCAAGTGGCCAAGGTTGGGAAACACTGGTGTAAGTCAATTCTGTGCTTTGGCGATGGAATGAATAATCCAATTATCGAAACGATTCCTTTATGCAAATCCTATCGAGAATAAAGTCCATTAAAATTCGCCACAGCTAACTTGCCGCGGCCAACTCCCTGTGGGACAGCCTGCTTTGGAAAAAAAAGTTACACTAATATCAAAAGAAATGGAATCATTAAAGAATGCAAAGGAAGGGACGGAATGAAACGGGAACGACAAAAATTAAAACAATTATTTCAAATAATTCCATTGTTAAATTGTTCCATGGTAATTTGGCTGCAACAAGCTGTCCCATTCTGTACAAAATATGCCACACAATTTGCGTTGGAGACCAAGCTGAAAGCACCTTAAATACAATTTTATTGATTGATTGATTGATTGATTGATTGATTGGACTTTTATGCCGCCCATCTCTGAGGACTCAGGGTGGCTCACAACATAAACAATACATAATACATAATTTTGGTGGCCCACATAACACTTTATTATTTATTTATTTATTAGATTTGTATGCCACCCCTCTCTGGGCAGCTCACAACAGCAATAAAAATATAGCAGTGGAACAAATCTAATATTAAAAACATATAAAACCCTATCATTATTTAAAAAACCAAACAGCACATTCATACCAAACATAAAACAAAGTATAAAAAAAGCCTGGGGGAAAGGTGTCTCAGCTCCCCCATGCCTGGCGGTATAAGTGAGTTGAGTAGTTTACGAAAGACAGGAAGAGTGGGGGCAGTTCTTATCTCCGGGGGGAGTTGGTTCCAGAGGGCTGGGGCCGCCACAGAGAAGGCTCTTCCCCTGGGCCCCGCCAAACGACTTGTAAGTTAAAAAGCTAAAGAAAAATAAATAATACCTTGGTAAGACGATACATGGCGAGTAGAACCCGAGACCAAGTTATAAGAAACAAATTGGAATCACTTTATAATATGTAAAAAGATATTTTGCTCTTGGGTTAAAATGGTTTATACAAGAAACGCCCGCGATTTGGTGGTGGTGGGGTACGAAGGATTGTCTGGTAGTGGGCACAATCACTGTGCACTTGTTTTATGTTGTGTGTGTTTTTATATTATAAAATCAATAAAAATATTTTTTTTTTTAAAAGGAAAATAAAGAATACTGATTGTGTTGGTTGATCACCTATTATCTTCAGAGGAAAACTGAATAATGGGTGTTGTGGTTAGCTCTGGCCCAGCTCCTGCCCCAAGGACTGTGGATGTGGGAGAGACATCCACATGCCGCAGGCCTGTTTTGCTCCCGGTGGAATCTGCTGATGAAGGCTCCTCTGACCAAGAAGACATGAGTGACAGGGAGGAGGAGAGTGTGGCAGACAGCTCAGAAGGAGATCAATTATCTAGCTCCTCCTTGGATTCGGAACAAGAGTTAATGATACAGCCACACATGCGGAGAGCGATGCATAGGCAACAACAACTGAGAGATTATTATCAATGAAAATGAGGCCACCTGTGGTTGGGTGGGGCTGTGGTCATTAGTGACGGGTTTGGCCATTGTGGAGGATTATCTGATCGTTGTGTTTCGTGACTGCTTTGCTGACTTTGACCTTTTGTGTGCTGATTTTTCCCTGCTTTGAAACTAAACCAGAGCAAAGTGTGTGTCACTTTGTGAAAGAAGAAGGACTGTGAAGTATCACAGAACTGATAAGGGACTTGTACAAATTACCAGTTTGTTTGGAGACCAGTGCTCTTTGCTATACCAAAAGAGGGCTTCGTTTAAGTGAATTTTCATTATAAAGAACATTGTTTTGAATTTTCAAACGTGTGTGTGTCTGAAATTTGTACCTGTGAATCTTCGGGAGGATTCTACCAGAGAGCCCGACAGAACAAATGGGAATTTATTTATTTATTTATTTAGATTTGTATGCCGCCCCTCTCCGCAGACTCGGAGAATCCTGGACAGATAAAATTTAGGAAGATTCAGAACTTTGGACCAGCTTAAAAACAACCGGTTTCCTCCTACAATGCGAACAATGTGGACTAGTGAAAATGTGAAAGTTCTGAACCCTCCTCCCCAAGCGGGCATCCCAAATCGACTGAGCCCTTGTCCCAGGCCCAACCCACCCAGGGCCCCTGCCCCTCTCTGTGCCGGGTGACCTTAGAAGGCTTCGTTGGGACAGCAGCTGCCCTGTGCCCAGAAAAGCACCAGAGGTCCGAGGGAGTGGACGGAGACATTGCCAGCTTCCCGGTTCCCTGCGCTCTTCCTCGTTCCCAGGTTGGCTTCTCCTTTAACAAACACACCCTTTCGACACACAACAACAGCCGCTTTCCTTGGAATAGGCTGCAGCTTCCGGTCCAAGAAGGTTTTCTCTGCTTTGGTGTCACCTGTTTTTGCTTCGCAGGGGGGTCTCGCAGACCGAGGGGGATAAACGGAGTGAACGTTGCCCTTGCTGGCCAGCCAAGGAACGAAGATTTTGCCATGGGGATCGGCATGAGCAAGGTAGAACCCCGGAGCTTCCTAGGAAGGGCCCCCAAGAAGGTGTCGGTGGGTGCAGAGTGGCTCGGTTGCGGGAAAGTGGGAAGGGGGTCTTTAAAACAATGAGCAGGAGCTGGAAGGGAAGAGAGGAGGAAGAGGAAAGGAAGAGGGAGGTCTTGCATCTGTTTCCTGTAATCCAGTTTTTCTCCATCCATCTTGGTCCATGCCTCGGTACATCAACTTTGTCTTTCTTTTTTCTCTCTCTCTCTCTTCCTTTCTTCTTTCTCTCTCTCTCTCTTTCCTTCCTTCCCTTCTTCCCTCCCTTCCTCCCTCCTTCCCTCCCACCTTTCTTTTTTCTTTCTTCTTTTTCTCTCTCTTTTCTTCCTTCGTTCCCTTCTTCCCTCTCTCCCTCTGTCCCTCCCTCCTTTCTTTCTTTCTTTCCTTCCTTCTTTCTTTCTTTCTTTCTTTCTTCTTTCTCTCTCTCTTTCCTTCCTTCCCTTCTTCCCTCCCTCCCTCTCTCTCTCCCTCCCTCTGTCCCTCCCTTCTTTCTTTCTTTCTTTCTTTCTTTCTTTCTTTCTTTCTTCTTTCTCTCTCTCTTTCCTTACTTCCCTTCTTCCCTCCCTCCCTCTCTCCCTCTGTCCCTCCCTCCTTTCTTTCTTTCTTTCTTTCTTTCTTTCTTCTTTCTCTCTTTCCTTCCTTCCTTCCCTTCTTCCCTCCCTCCCTCTCTCCCTCCATCCCTCCCTCCTTTCTTTCTTTCTTTCTTCTTTCTCTCTCTCTTTCCTTCCTTCCCTTCTTCCCTCCCTTCCTCTCTCCCTCCCTCCGTCCCTCCCTCCTTTCTTTCTTTCTTTCTTTCTTTCTTCTTTCTCTCTCTCTCTTTCCTTCCTTCCTTCTCTTCTTCCCTCCCTCCCTCTCTCCCTCCGTCCCTCCCTCCTTTCTTTCTTTCTTTCTTTCTTTCTTTCTCTCTTTCCTTCCTTCCCTTCTTCCCTCCCTTCCTCTCTCCCTCTGTCCCTCCCTCCTTTCTTTCTTTCTTTCTTTCTTCTTTCTCTCTCTCTCTCCTTCCTTCCTTCCTTCCTTCCCTTCTTCCCTCCCTCTCTCTTTCTTTCTTTCTTTCCTTCCTTCCTTCCTTCTTTCTTTATTTCTTTCTTTTTCTTTCTTTCTTCCTTCCTTCCTTTCTTTTTCTTTCTCTCTCTCTCTCTCCTTCCTTCCCTTCTTCCCTCCCTCTTTCTTTCTTTCTTCCTTCCTTCACTCACTCCCTCTTTCTGTCTTTCTTTCCTTCTTATATTTATTTTTTATTTTTTATATTGTTTGTTTTATTTGTCAAACATGTATAGATACTAGTAGTTTGTATAAACATAACATAAGTAAAAAGTAACAATGAAAGAGGACAATAGGACAGGGATGGGAGGCCCAGTGATGTGCTTATTCATGTCCCGTACAGACCTCATAGAAATGGGGAGAGGGCGACTGTAGGCAGCCTAAGGTTAAAGTTTGGGGGTTTGGGGAAGAAACCATCAGAAGGTGGGGAAAACTCTGTAGCTGAAGTCCACCCGTTGTAAAGTTGTCCCGTTTGAGAAACACTTGCAAAAACCCTGTCTTACCCATGGGAGCTCTTGTGCAATATCTGAAGGAATTAAAACATGCAGGAACCGTTTGAAGTTTGGTATCTGCAGTAGGAGGTCCTTGAAGAGGCAAAAGAAGAAATTGTTTGATGGGGGTTTCCCACCCCAAAACTTTCATCAGAAAGTTTAAAAGAAAAAAGAAGGAAGCAATCACTTTTTTTTAACACAACAATCTCCCTAGCAGAAGGTTTGTTTACAACTTGTGTCTCTAAACAACAGGGGAGAGTCCTCCTTTCACTGAAGTATAATTAGACTTCCTGACTCAGAGGGGTGGTCTCAAATTTCTCTCCACTCTGAGTTGGAATAAGAAGAGAGGGGATCCTTCTCAACCAGCAGGCTGGCTTTTCTGCAAGATCCTCTTTGACTGTTTGTAATTCCAGGGATGTAGCAACCTAACTCCTTGTGATTTCAATCAATCAATCAATCAACCAATCAATCATCTATCAGAATTGATCTGGGGGAGAGCTTGGGAGGTCTTCTAGTCCAACTCAAGCAGGAGACCTTATACCAGGGGTCCCCAGACTTAGAAATGTAGAAACACAGAAGATTGATGGCAGAAAAAGACCTCCTGGTCCATCTAGTCTGCCCTTATACTATTTCCTGTGTTTTATCTTAGGATGGTTATATGTTTATCCCAGGCAGGTTTCAATTCAGTGACTGGATTTCCCAACCACATCTGCTGGGAGTTTGTTCCAAGCATCTATTACTCTTTCAGTAAAATAATATTTTATTATGTTGCTTCTGATCTTTCCCCCAACTAATCGCAGATTGTGCCCCCTTGTTCTTGTGTTCACTTTCCTATTAAAAACACTTCCCTCCTGAACCTTATTTAACCCTATTTATTTATTTATTTATTTATTTATTTATTTATTCATTCATTCATTCATTCATTCATTTATTAGATTTGTATGCCGCCCCTCTCTGTAGACTCGGGGCGGCTTAACAACAATAATAAAAACAGCATATGACAAATCTAATATTTAAAATAATTAAAAACCCTTATTAAAAACTAAACATACACGCAAACATATCATGCATAAATTGTATAGGCCTAGGGGGAAAGGAATATCTCAATTCCCCCATGCCTGATGACAGAGGTGAGTTTTAAGGAGCTTACGAAAGGCAATGAGGGTAGGGGCAATTCTGATCTCTGGGGGGAGCTGGTTCCAGAGGGCCGGGGCCGCCACAGAGAAGGCTCTTCCCCTGGGTCCCGCCAAATGACATTGTTTAGTTGACGGGACTTGGAGAAGGCCGACTCTGTGGGACCTAACTGGTCGCTGGGATTCGTGCGGCAGAAGGCGGTCCCTTTTAACACATTTAAATGTTTCAGTCATGTTCCCCCTTTCCCTTCTGTCCTCCAGACTATACAGATGGAGTTCATGAAGTCTTTCCTGATCAGTTTTATGCTTAGGACCTTCCACCATTCTTGTAGCCCGTCAAAAATGGTGGAAGGTCTTAAGCATAAAACTTATCTTGATATATCACTCAAGAAAGTCATCACCCCCACCCCACCCCCGTCTCTGGCATGCGAGACAATGCATTCATGTTCTTTCTATCTTCTCAGGTGGTTGAGGGCCTCTACCTCGGGAGCATCAGTGGTAAGTTTTGTTTTTTCAATACTTTATTCTTGGAGATGTTGGTGATGGTTAGTGTGATGGAATCCTGCTCCTCCCCTCCCTTGATCTAGCCTTGTAAAATAGGCCTGGGATGAACCAGGGTTATGATCCATAGCACCATTGAGATAACAACAGATGGCAGCTGCAGAGGTAAAACCAGAACTCTCTTTATATGGGGGGGGGGGGCAATACCCCTGAATAGTTGCAGGGCATCTGAAGTTCTTCAGAACTTCCTTGGAGGATTTATTTATTTATTTATTTATTTATTTATTTATTCATTCATTCATTCATTCATTCATTCATTCATTCATTCATTCATTCATTTATTGGATTTGTATGCCGCCCATCTCCATAGACTCGGGGCGGCTAACAACAGTAATAAAAACAGCACATAACAATCCAATATTAAAACAGTTAAAAACCCTTATTGTAAAACCAAACAGACATACAGACATACCATGCATAAAACTGTAAAGGCCTAGGGGGAAAGAGTATCTAAATTGCCCCGTGCCTGGCGGCAGAGGTGGGTTTTAAGAAGCTTACGAAAGGCAAGGAGGGTGGGGGCTATTCTAATCTCTGGGAGAAGTTGGTTCCAAAGGGTCAGGGCCACCACAGAGAAGGCTCTTCTCCTGGGTCCTGCCAAGCGACATTGTTTAGTCAACGGGACCCCGAGAAGACCCACTCTGTGGGACCTAACTGGTCGCTAGGATTCGTGCAACAGAAGGCAGTCCCTGAGAAATATATATATATATATATATATATATATATATATATATATATATATATACATACATACATACATACATACATACATACATACATACATACATACACACACACTGCTCAAAATAAGGGGGAGGACATTTAAACAACAGAATATAACTCCAAGTAAATCAAACTGCTGTGAAATCAAACTGTCCACTTAGGAAGCAACACTGATTGACAATCAAATTTCACCTGCTGTTGTGCACATTCAACTTTGTACAGAACAAAGTATTCAATGAGAATATTTCATTCATTCAGATCTAGGATGGGTTCTTTGAGTGTTCCTTTTGTTTTTTTGAGCAGTATATAACCCTGTTGCTGTTTGTTTGTTTGTTTATTTGTTTATTCATTAATTAATTCATTCATTTATTAGATTTGTATGCCGCCCCTCTCCGTAGACTTGGGGCGGCTCACAACAACAATAAAACAATTCATGACAAATCTAATAATTTTAAAACATTAAAAAACCCAGTTATTAAAGCAGACATACACACAAACATACCATACATAAATTGTATAGGCCTGGAGGAGATGTCTCAATTCCCCCATGCCTGACGGCAGAGGTGGGTTTTAAGGAGTTTACGAAAGGCAAGGAGGGTGGGGGCAGTTCTAATCTCCAGGGGGAGCTGGTTCCAGAGAGTCGGGGCCGCCACATAGAAGGCTCTTCCCCTGGGACCCACCAAATGACATTGTTTAGTCGACAGGACCCGGAGAAGGCCAACTCTGTGGGACCTAATCGGTCGCTGGGATTTGTGCGGCAGAAGGCGGTCCCGGAAATATTCTGGTCCGATGCTGTTGCTTTTCTGAGTATGGAGTCCACATGAAAGGCAATCCAATTTGTTCATTCTGGATCTCTGTAAACAATTGATGCTTTTGCAGATGCTGAGGACAAAGAGACCTTGACGAAACATGGGATCACGCACATTCTTTCGGTGCACAATAATGCCAAGCCTCTGCTGGAAGTGAGTACAGTATAGCAAAATCCCTTCCGATACATTTTGGAGAGGGGGGAGACGGTCCTGCAAATTTCAGACACCCCCCACTCAGCCAGAAGGTGGTTGAAGGGCTATTTCCTTAGAGCTGCCCTCCGTCCATCTAACACAGAAAAGCATGCGCCATAATTTACTCTAACCAATGGAGGGCAGCAGCCCCACACAAAATCTGAATGAGTCATATTGGTTCTAGCTAAAAGAATGTACAGTAATTCTTTTTGCAATTTTCTGGGTAATGTTTTTTGGGTTGCCATTGTTTTGTTCCTAGGGCTGATAGAAAGGGGCTGGCCCAAAAAGATCCTGAACCTTATTTAACCTTAGACTCTCCACGATTGACTTCTCCAGGTTCCTAAGAGGCCAGTAAGGGGCGTCCATAAGTGCACTGGTGTGCCTTTCGTCCCCTGTCCAATTGTCTTTCCTTTCTTCCACCTATCATATATATTCTCTTCCTTTCATATATCCTCCCCTCTAAGTTCACTTTTACCCTTATATATATTACTACGTGTCTATTTTTCTTCCTATGTATTTGTGTATTGGAAAAATGAATAAATAAATAAACAAATAAACAAACAAACAAACAAACAAATAAATAAATAAATAACCCTTTAACATATTTAAATATTTCAATCATGTCCCCACTTTCCCTTCTGTCCTCCAGACTAGACAGATGGAGTTCATTGAGTCTTTCCTGATCGGTTTGATGCTTATTGTCAGCAATTGTCGGGTTTGCTGCGTGGCGCTAAAACCACGCACTTGGCATCGTCTTAATCACCAGGTCCAAAATTCCCACCTTGAAAGAAGGGAAGGTGGGTGGGGGTGGGTTGGGTGAAGGCAGGCGAAGAACGGCAGCGCAAGGATGAGGCTGGGCAGATTTCTGCGGGCACGTGGCCCCTCCGCCAGTCTTACAACAGGATGGAGTAGGAAGAGTGGAAAGAAAAGAAAAGGAAAAAGAAAAGAGGAACCGGAAACACATGAACGTATTGAGTAATATGGCAATCCCAGGGCACAGAGAAAGAAATGCCGAGACAAGCTGCAGTTCCCAGGCATTGGGTTTGGCCTAGTGGGGGCAAAAGAGGGCGGCTGCTTCCTCCTCCTCCTCCTCCTCTTCCTCCTTCTCTTCCTCCTCCTCCCCTCCTTCTCTTCCTCCTCCTCCCCTCCTCCTCCTCCTCTCCTTCTCTTCCTCCTCCTCCTCCTCCTCCTCCTCCCCTCCTTCTCTTCCTCCCCCTCCTTCCCTCCTCCCCTCCTTCTCTTCCTCCTCCTCCCCTCCTTCTCTTCCTCCCCTCCTCCTCCTCCCCTTCTTCTCTTCCTCCTCCTCCCCTCCTCCTCCTCCTCTCCTTCTCTTCCTCCTCCTCCCCTCCTTCTCTTCCTCCTCCTCCTTCCCTCCTCCTCCTCCCCTCCTTCTCTTCCTCCCCCTCCTTCCCTCCTCCCCTCCTTCTCTTCCTCCCCTCCTCCTCCTCCCCTCCTTCTCTTCCTCCTCCTCCTCCTCCCCCTCCCGCTCTGGAAGGTGGGTGGGCTGTGAGGCAGAGGAGCTTCTAAACCGCCTGGATGGTTTTGCTGTTGTGCCTGAGTTGCAACACACCCCATCAAAGCTCCTTAGATTTGCATTTCTATGTTTTTTTTAAGTGATGCCTGCGTGTCTCTCTCTCTCTCTCTCTCTCTCTCTTTCCTTGCGAAGAGGGGGAACTATTTTACAGCCGACATTTTTGTGCATTGTGTATCCCAGCTTAGCAGCTGCTCTTTGGCCTCTCCCCTCTCCTCCCCAAACCACTGAGCTGGAGATGGGAAGAAAGGACCAGCCAAGCTGGCACAATCTGAGTGGGCAACGTGACATGTTTGTGGATGGGGGACAAGGGACGTGAACTTTCCACTGGGTGGGATCCTCAGATTCAGTTTTCCCAGTGTAGGTACCAGGATGGCTCCGGCAATAAAGGGCCTGCAACCGGTTTAACAACTGGTTCGGTCAAATCATATTTTCTCCCGTGGCTTCTGATCTTTCCCCCAACTCACCCCAGATTTGTCAAGCATCATGCTGTACAACAATGATTGTCATAGGGGTCAAATAAGCAATCAGAAAACAATCAATATTAATAAAAATCTTAAGGATACAAGCAACAAGTTACAGCCATACAATCATAAGTGGGAGGAAATGGGGATAATGAGAAAAAACTAGTAGTAATAGTATTGCAGACTTAGTGAATAGTTCAACAGTGTTGAGGGATTTTTTTTTTTTTAGCAGAGTGAAGGCGTTTAGAAAAAAAACGTTCTTGTGTCTAGTTGTCTTGGTGTGCAGTGCTCTATAGCAACATTTTGAGGGTAGGAGATGAAACAGTTTATGTCCAGGATGCGAGGGGTCAGTAAATATTTTCCCTGTCCTCTTTTTGATTCGTGCAGTATACAGGTCCTCAATGGAAGGCAAGTTGACAGTAGTCGTTTTTTTCTGCAGTTCTACATTCTGGTAGCTACATTGGTACAAAAGAATCAAGTTTGCTGAGAGTTAATTTTGGCCAGGTCCTTTTCCTGGTTAACAACGTGCTGTGGGAACCTTGCTTGTGGTTTAGTGAGCTGGTAGTTCGATATGCAAACTCAGAAAGTGAGCTAATTTGGTCCCAAAAACATTTAACACCCCCGCCCTGTGGGCAAATTTCAGAAAAAAAGATCTCTCTCTCTCTCTCTCTCTCTCTCTGTACATACCTACCTACCTATCTACCTACCTACCTACCTACCTACCTACTTTTCTATCTATCTATCTATCTATCTATCTATCTATCTATCTATCTATCTATCTATCTATCTATCTATCTATCTATCTATCTTTATTGTCTCGCTGCCTGTCTATCTATTGTGTGTCTATCATAAACAATAGGCTATTGTCTCTCTGTCTGTCTCTGTCTGTTTATTGGACTTATGTGCCGCCCAACTCCCAAAGGATTCTGGGCGGCTCACATCCAAATGCAATTAAAATATAACACAAAACAGTTAGAAACGTCTAAAACCAACAATCAGACAATGAAAACCATTAAGAAAAACCATCCCTGTCTCTTGTGGCCTTCCCCACCAACCTTGGTTCTCCCAGATCCCTTTGCCCCGAGACTCCATCTCCAAAATGAAAATTATATTTAGGAGCACCAAATCGGCCAGGGCCTCAGTAAACAATGGTCATTTGGGCAGAAACTTTTTTCTTTTCCTTTCAGTTCCAGAACAGCGAGGAACCGAAAGAAATAGCAGGGAGACAAAAGTAGAAAGTTGAAGGTTTCTCTTTCTCTCTCTTCATTCAGCAAGACAGTTAGAATTTCTGAATGGATTGCTGGCAATACTAAAAAAAACACAAAAAACCCCACTGAGATTACATCAAATACAGGTGGCTCCCCCAGAATATATCACTGCTTTGAGTCAAAAACACTCTTAGAATTGCAGCAAGAGGTTTGGTTCAGTACCGCAACAATCATGGCGCCACTTCCTCATTTAAATCGATAAAGCCCCTTCCTGTCGATGTTTATCCAAATCACGGATAAATCTCCATCAACTTTCTCTTTTAATTTTCAGGGCATGACCTACCTCTGCATTTCGGCTTCAGACTCCTCAAATCAAAACTTGTAAGTGCTTTCAGAATCGTTCCACGTGGTGCAAGGGTAACGGAGGGTTAAAATATCGTTTCAGAATTCATGGGTGTTTGAGATGAGAAAACAAGACCATCACGGTGGTGTCCTATCTCATCGGTGTTTTGATGGCCTTATTGTCACAACCCAGAACACCACAATCTGTTCTCATCCTTCCATTTCTTTTATCTTTTTAAATACACTTCTGATTGGCGTTTGTGTCTATGTATACTTCTCTTCCGCCATGTTTTCATTATATGCTAAATAACAATAATTTCTTTGATGATGGTGATGAATCAAAATTATTTATTTACTTACTTACTTACTTACTTACTTATTTATTTATTGGATTTGTATGCCGCCCCTCTTGGTAGACTCGGGGCGGCTAACAACAGTAGTACAAAACATCATGTAAATCCAATACTAAAAACAACTAAAAAACCCTTATTGTAAAACTAAACATCCATACAAACAAACAAACATACCATGCATAAATTGTAAAGGCCTAGGGGGAAAGAATATCTCAGTTCCCCCATGCCTGACGGCAGAGGTGGCTTTTAAGGAGCTTACAAAAGGCAAGGAGGGTGGGGGCAATTCTAATCTCCGGGGGGAGTTGATTCCAGAGGGTTGGGGCTGCCACAGAGAAGGCTCTTCCCCTGGGTCCCGCCAAGCGACATTGTTTTGTTGATGGGACCCGGAGAAGGCCCACTCTTTGGGACCTAACCGGGCGCTGGGATTCGTGCAGCAGAAGGCGGTCCCTGAGATGATCTGGTCCAGTGCCATGAAGGGCTTTATAGGTCATAATCAACACTTTGAATTGTGACCGGAAACTGATCGGCAACCAATTAATAATCACATGTCAAATTTATGTGCTGCCATAGTGGAGCTTCTTTCAATTTCCTTTTTTTCAATTTTGATCCCCCCCCCCTCGCCCCCATTTTTGAATTCAACATCTTTGGAACATTTGAAGCCAAAAATGGAATCCGGGGTTCTTTTTTTGGGGTGGGTGGGGTGGGTAACATTTTTCTTTATTTTTCTTTCAACATACAATAAAACAACATGAGCAATAAAAAAACACAGAATCAATTTTTTTAAAGCTAAATATTCCCTGATGATTATTATTTTTTTTTAGTGAGAATATCCCTTCTTCAGCAAAATTGGTTCGTTATTTATTCCTTCCCTTTCTCGCCATCTTTTTTTTGTGCAATCACAACACTCCTCCCCGCAGTGGTCCGAAGGAAGGAAACTGTGCTCCGAAGTGCCTATTTTTTGCACTCTGTTTTGGCGTCCAGATTTCACAATCTCCAGTGAACTTTGAAAGGGTTTTCCAAGAAGCTAGCTGAGAACGGGGTGGCATGGATTGACCCCTCCGCCACAGATTAAGGGCAGCAATTGGGACCCCCACGTTATTTCTCTTCCAAACATAAGGGCAGTATTGGGTTGCTGTCGGTAGAGGTGAGGATGGGGCACCGGTAGCGAAAGGGGTCTTGGGGGAAGGAGGATGGCTCCTGGAAGGATCTTGATCCCAGGAGAACAATTCAATTCAGTTCCATTTATTAGATTTGTATGCCACCCTTCTCCAAAAACTCAGGGTGGCTCACAGAATAAGTATAAAAACAAAGCATACAGGACAAATCTAATCACAGTCACTCATGCCCTCATCACCTCGAGGCTCGACTACTGTAACACTCTCTACATGGGGCTACCTTTGAAAAGTGTTCGGAAACTTCAGGTCATGCAGAATGCAGCTGCGAGAGCAATCATGGGCTTTCCCAAATATGCCTATGTTACTCCAACACTCCACAGTCTGCATTAGTTGCCGATCAGTTTCCGGTCACAATTCAAAGTGTTGGTTATGACCTATAAAGCCCTTCATGGCACCGGACCAGATTATCTCAGGGACCGCCTTCTGCTGCACGAATCCCAGTGACCAGTTAGGTCCCACAGAGTGGGTCTTCTCCAGGTCCCATCAACTAAACAATGCTGCTTGGCAGGACCCAGGGGAAGAGCCTTCTCTGTGGTGGCCCCGGCCCTCTGGAACCAACTCCCCCAGAGATTAGAATTGCCCCCACCCTCCTTGCCTTTCGTAAGCTACTTAAAATCCACCTCTGCCGCCAGGCATGGGGGAAGTGAGATACCCTTTCCCCCTAGGCCTTTACAATTTTATGCATGGTATGTTTGTAGGTATGTTTGGTTTTTTATGTTAATGGGCTTTTAATCATTTTTAGTATTGGATTATTATTGTACGCTGTTTTATGATTGCTGTTAGCCGCCCCGAGTCTTTGGAGAGGGGCGGCATATAAATCCAATAAACAAACAAACAAACAAACAAACAAATAAATTTTAAAAGTACAAGTAAAATCCCCACATAATACACAGTCAGACAATCCAATCACACCATACATCACATTTATTGGTCAGAGGGGCAAGGTCTAATTGCCCCAGGCCTGGCGACATAGGTGAGTCTTGAGACCATTCACCTAAGGATGGGGAGTGGTCTGGAAACCACGTCCTATGAGGAACAGTTAAAGGATCTAGGGATGTTTAGTCTGCAAAGGAGAAGACTGAGAGGAGACTTGATAGCTGTCTACAAATATCCGAAGGGCTGTCACAGAGCAGAGGGATCAGCATTGTTCTCATGAACACATGGAAGGACTCAAAACAATGGAATGAAACTTCTAATGGTAAGGGTGATAAACCAGTGGAACCGTTTGCCACAGGAGGTGGTGGACTCGCCTTCACTGGAGGTCTTCAAACAGAGACTGGACAGTCATCTTTCTGGGATGGTTTAGTGTATCCTGCATTGAGCAGAGGGTTGGACCCGATGACCCTGGAGGTCCCTTTCAACTCTAGGAATCTATGATTCTATGATTCTTGCGGAAGGCGAGGAGGGTGGAGGCAGTGCGAATCCCTGGGGGGAGCTGATTCCAGAGGAGCCCCCACAGAGAAGGCTCTTCCCCAAGGCCTGTCAAACGACCTTGCCTGGTTGACACGACCTGGAGAAGGCCGACTCTGTGGGACCTAACCAAGACCTTGTGTTGTCATAAGGCACAGCAATTTGTGATTCATCTCTAGCCCTGCCTTTCTCAGGATGGTGTATTGAATTTTCTTTCTTGAATTCTTGCTGCTTGCTAAGTCAAGAGAATGGTTTAGTTAGAGTCCCAAAGGAAGTGATGTTTCTTTCTTCTCTCCATTTCAGAACGCAACATTTTAAAGAATGCATCAGGTTTGTTCACGAATGTAGGTTGCATGGTGGAGGCTGTCTCATTCACTGGTATGTAGCCCTGCCTTTTTTGTTACTTTCCCAGGAAGCTCTGGGAATTGAAATGTCTGCAAATAAACCTAACTTTAAATCTCGTGGCTTTATTAAGAACCATTATAATGGTGGTGATGGGGGAAATTTAGGAGTTGACCAAATCCACAACTTCTAGCTGGGGAATTCTGGGTTGCCATGTTTGAAAACTGCGACCCTTTTATATTGGTTGTGGAAAAATTGGATTCCCAGTTCTGCCCCAAGAAGACTGCCAGTGCATGTCCACAGATGAGGGTGGACTTGAATCCAAGTCTTCTCAAGCCTCACCAGACACATTAACCAGTGTTCCCTCTAAATTTTCAAAATAAAATACTGTACTGTGTGTCTATAACAGTGAGCTCATAATAGGGCAACTCTATCAATATCAAAATGCCACTTAAATAGTTGAGCTAGTTTCAAACTAGGTTTTGATTTTCTTTCTCTCTTCCTTATTCCCATTCTTTTTCTTTCTCTTTTCCTTCCTCTCTTTTTTCTATGTTTCTCTCTCTTCCTCTCTCTCTCCTTCCCTCTCACTCTTTCCCTCTCGGCTTCTGGGCAGGTTTGAAAAACTCTGAGTTGATGATGATTTTTAAGTGCGCCATGGCTCACTGCTCAGCTTAGAGGGAACTATGACATTAACCCAGGGTCTCCAACTTTGGTAACTTTAAGACTTGGAGTTGCCAAGTCTTAAAAGTTGCCAAGGTTGGAGGTCCCTGCTTTTACCATTTCATTTCACTGGTTCCTGTTTTGTGTCTTGATTATTTAGTTGAATCCACGTTAAACAAGCCATGGTTTATGGAAGAATGATTTAAAGTGACGATACAAGTAGACAATTTTACTTTAGTCTTGAGTAAGAAACTCTTGCAGATCCTGAGTCTGTGGAGAATATTTTCCATGTCTGAGTAAACTGAAGGCCGTTGCTTCTCCCTTCCATCAACACAGCTTAGCGGGAGTTTCTCGCAGCACCACGATTTTGGTGGCCTACCTGATGACGGTCACCCACTTCGGCTGGAAAGAATGTTTGCAAGCTGCCAAAGCTGTCCGTTCCTACGTGAACCCCAACTTTGGGTTTCAGAAACAGCTCCAGGAGTACGAAGCTACGTCACTGCAGGAGGTAATGCGCATGTAAATTGTATATTTATATAAATAATTATCAAGATTATTACACTGATGCCAAGGAAGTGAACAATAGGGAAATGTCAATAATGCTGTTACATGCTTTTCTTTAGGTTACTTGTATTACAGTGGTACCTCTACCTACGAACGCCTCTACTTACAAACTTCTCTAGATAAGAACCGGGTGTTCAAGATTTTTTTGGCCTCTTCTCAAGAACCATTTTCCACTTTCAAACCCGAGCCTCTGAAACTGTAACTGGAAAAGGCAGAGAGAAGCCTCTGTGGGGCCTCTCTAGGAATCTCCTGGGAGGAAACAGGGCCAGAAAAGGCAGGGAGAAGCCTCCGTGGGGCCTCTCTAGGAATCTCCTGGGAGGAAACAGGGCCAGAAAAGGCGGATAGAAGCCTCTGTGGGGCCTCTCTAGGAATCTCCTGGGAGGAAACAGGGCCAGAAAAGGCGGGGAGAAGCCTCCTTGGGGCCTCTCTAGGAATCTCATAGGAGAAACAGGGCCTCCACCCTTCCTGTGGTTTCCTCAGTCGCACACATTATTTGCTTTTACATTGATTACTATGGGAAAAATTGCTTCTTCTTACAAACTTTTCTACTTATTTAACCTGGTCACTGATCGAATTAAGTTCGTAAGTAGAGGTACCACTGTATCTGTATTATACTGTATCTTTTCCTCTTTTTTTGTTTTTGTTTTTGTGTTATATGTGCTTATCTTATTGGGGTTTTTTTGTTCTTACGTTTGTTTGTAAAACTTTTGGAAATTAAAAAATAAAATAAAAAGCACGACAAGGGCACCTCGTTTGACCCCGGAGTCATTATGAGCTAATGGTTGCACTTCTCTGTCGCAATTAATTTGCTTTTATTAATGACTTACTTTTTCATCATTACTTATTTATTTATCTATTAAATTTATATAACTGCCCGTGTCACCAAAGGTGGCTAAGTTAATGCTTAGGAAGTCTTGGTTAGGAAACAAATGGGTGAGGCGAGCATGGATTGGTACAACAGGCGAGAAACAAGTAGCGCACTGAGTCATACACTTGGTGTAATGCCATGATTTTGTACTGCACATGTTTGATGTGCCTTTTTTGCCTGTTTGTAACAAGGGTTGGTTGAGGGCCAAGAAGACCACATCTGGCAAGCCTCAGTCCCTTTTTGGGATGGGTCACCTTGGTCCTTATGTTCCAGAGAGAATTCCCCCACGCTGGTTCGTCCGTTGTTCCTATCAAAATATGGAACTCAGCAGGAATCTCGTGAGCTAAGATGGAATCTTGATTTTAGATTGCAAGGCGCAGTCAACACTACAAGCGTTTCAATGTACACCATGCATGCAGCATGGGTTTAAAAAACAATATGCCAGGGATTCATTCCATTGCACAGTTTTGGTTGTCATCTTGAGTTTGGTTTGGGTTTTTTTTGGACCCTCCTACCCAGGTCCCTGGTTTTCCCCTAGGCCAAGAGCATGAATGAATGAATGAATGAATGAATGAATGAATGAATGAATGAATTAATTAATTAATTAATTAATTAATTAATTAATGATTCTGTCTGTCCGTCCGTCCATCCATCCATCCATCCATCCATCCATCTATCATCTATCTATCTATCTATCTATCTATCTATCTATCTATCTATCTATCTATCTATCTTTCTTCCTATCTATCTATCTCTCTCTCTCTCTCTCTCTCTCTTTCTATCTATCTATCTATCATCTATCTCTCTATCTCTCTATCTCTATCTCTATCTATCTATCTATCTATCTATCTATCTATCTCTCTATCTATCTATCTATCTCTCTATCTCTATCTATCTATCTATCTATCATCTATCTATCTATCTATCTATCATCTATCTATCATCTATCTATCTATCTATCTATCATCTATCTATCTATCTCTATCTATCTATCTATCTATCATCTATCTATCTATCATCTATCTATCTATCTATCTATCTATCATCTATCTATCTATCTATCTATCTATCTATCTATCTATCTATCTATCTTTCTTTCTTTCTTTTTTTCTATCTATCTATCTATCTATCTATCTATCTATCTATCTATCTATCTATCTATCTATCTATCTATCTATCTATCTATCTAGCCACACTGCTCAAAAAAACCCACAAGGGAACACTTAAACAACACAATATAACTCCAAGTAAATCAGACTTCTGTGAAATCAGACTGTCCACTTAGGAAGCAACACTGATTGACAATCAATTTCACAAGCTGTTGTGCACATTCAACTTTGTGCAGAACAAAGAATTCAATGAGAATATTTCATTCCTTCAGATCTAGGATGTGTTTTTTGAGTGTTCTCTTTAATTTTTGAGCAGTTTATCTGCCTGCCCTCCTGTCTGTCTGTCTGTCTGTCTGTCTGTCTGTCTGTCTGTCTGTCTGTCTGTCTGTCTGTCTGTTCTATCTATCTATCTATCTATCTATCTATCTATCTATCTATCTATCTATCTATCTATCTATCTATCTATCTATCTATCTATCTATTGTATTTACATGTCACCCAACTCCCAAAGAACTCTGGGCCGCTCACAGCCAAATACAGATAAAAAAGATATAGCAGAAAAACTTCTGAATTTACTCTGGGCTCACTTCCTTTTCCCCCCTAACCGCTGAAATCAGGACATTCTGAGAAAACTACTCCGCTTAACATGGGATGAGACCAAGTGGAATAGGAGCCGAAAATCTCAGTGCAAAAAAAAATAATTCTTCAGAAAAAAGTTCAACTGTTGCAGAAGTGCCGAACTTGGGATTCCCCCCAACAACTAAAATGCCAGTCGTTCCTCCCCACCACCCCAGAAATGCAGTTGATGTGAAAACTGGGCTGTGGCATCAGTGGGCACAACGTTCCCACCAGGAGAGTGGCGGGAGGCCTTGAGGCCGGGACCACCACTCATCCATCCTAACAACGTGTCATTTTCTGCCTTTGAAAAGAGGCTTTGGACTTGGGAATAGATGCCTGTTTTCAGGTTTTATTTATTATTTATTTATTAATTAGATTTGTATGCCGGCCCTCTCCGCAGACTCGGGGCGGCTAACAACAATAAAAACACAATGTAAACAAATCTAATATTAAAAATAATCTTAAAAACCCCAATTTAAAGAACCAATCATACATACAAACATACCATGTATAAATTCTATAAGCCTAGAGGGAAGGGAAAATTTCAATTCCCCCATGCCTGACGACAGAGGTGGGTTTTGAGGAGCTTGTGAAAGGCAAGAAGGGTGGGGGCAACTCTGATATCTGGAGGGAGTTGGTTCCAGAGGGCTGGGGCCGCCACAGAGAAGGCTCTTCCCCTTGTAACTGAGACTACCAGACAGCCAACGAAAGGGACATGAATCCTCCTCTTTGGTGTCTGACTTTTTGCCATCCAGCTGGTGTACCCTCAAAAGGAAATATTTCCTGGATTTTTGAATATTTGAGCAGGGTTTTTTTTTTTACAGCACATCCTTACTAAGGACTAATCAAGGGTTCTAACCTTGGCCATTTTAAGACCTGTGGATTGGCTGGGCAATTTTGGGAACTAAAGTCCACAGGTCTTAAAATAGCCAAGATTGGCTGTACTAAATTTTTTAAATTAAATTAAATTTTTAAAAAATTCAAATGTCATTCATTGATGAATAATCTTATCATAACATTTGCCATTCAGTTTTAACATCTAAGCCCTGGCCGATGACTAAATGTAGAATGTAGGATGGGATGAAGTGTGGATGAGTGATTTTAAGAATTGGGGTTTTAGAGTATATTTTAAGTTAGGTTTCTTCTTCTTCTTATTTATTAGATTTGTATGCTGCCCCTCTCCAGAGACTCGGGGCGGCTCACAACAATAGTAAAAAAACAATATTAAGGCGGAACAAATCTAATATTAAAAAGAAGCCTATAAAAACCCTATCATATTTAAAAAACCAAACAACACATACATACCAAACATAAATATAAAAATCCTGGGGGAAAGGTGTCCCAACTCCCCCATGCCTGGCGGTAAAGGTGGGTCTTGAGTAATTTACGACAGACAAGGAGGGTGGGGGCCATTCTAATCTCCAGGGGGAGTTGATTCCAAAGGGCCGGGGCCACCACAGAGAAGGCTCTTCCCCTGGGGCCCGCCAAACGACATTGTTTAGTCGATGGGACCTGGAGAAGGCCAACTCCGTGGGACCGTATCGGTTGCTGGGATTTGTGCGGTAGCAGGCGGTTCCGGAGGTAATCTGGTCCAATGCCATGAAGGGCTTTAAAGGTCATAACCAACACTTTGAATTGTAACCGGCAGCCAACGTAGGCTGCGGAGTGTTGTAGAAACGTGGGCGAATCTTATATGTTTTTGTATTTACTTTGAAAGACTTTGAGCCGGCCTTGGTCTGCGGCATAGAAATCAAATAAGTAAGTAAGTAAGTAAACTAACAAACAAACAAATAATGTAAATAAGTAAGTAAATAAGTAGGTAAGTTAGTCTGATAGGTCTCCACCAGGCTCCTGATTTTTGATAATTAGAAGAAGGGGCGATTGACAGCGATTTGACTTAAGTGACTTATATATAGTGTTGGTTATGACCTATAAAGCCCTTCATGGCAACGGACCAGATTATCTCCAGGACCGCCTTCTGCCGCACGAATCCCAGTGACCAGTTAGGTCCCACAGAGTGGGCCTTCTCCGGATCCCGTCGACGAAACAATGTCGCTTGGTGGGACTCAGGGGAAGAGCCTTCTCTGTGGCGGCCCTGACCCTCTGTAAACAACTCCCCCCAGAGATTAGAATTGGCCCCACCCTCCTCGCCTTTCATAAACTTCTTAAAACCCACCTCTGCCGTCAGGTATGGGGGAACTAAGATATTCTTTTCCCCTAGGCCTGTACAATTTATGCATGGTATGTTTGTATGTATGATTGGTTTTATAAATAAGGATTTTTTAGTTGTTTTAGTATTGGATTGTTACATGCTGGTTTTATCACTGCTGTTAGCCACCCCGAGTCCACAAAGAGGGGCGGCATACAAATCCAATAAGTAAGTAAGTAAGTAAGTAAGTAAGTAAGTAAGTAAGTAAGTAAGTAAGTAAGTAAGTAAGTAAGTAAATAAGTAAATAAGTAAATAAGAAGTAAAATAAAATAAATAAAATAAATAAAATAAATAAAATAAATAAAATAAATAAAATAAATAAAATAAATAAAATAAATAAAATAAATAAAATAAATAAAATAAATAAAATAAATAAAATAAATAAAATAAATAAAATAAATAAAATAAATAAAATAAAATAAAATAAAATAAAATAAAATAAAATAATAAAATAAAATAAAATAAAATAAAAATCGCCCAATCCCATGATGGGATTCATGGCAACTTACAACAATAATTTAACACATTCCCAGAAAAGGAGAAGGCCAGAGCTATTGATATATTGGTGATACCGAAGTGGACCTGCTTCTTTTAGAGTCAGTCTACCTCTGAATAACTGTTGACTTCTTGCCATGCCTTGTGGAAAGGGCTTCCTGGAAGACAACGAAGAGTAAGATCGAGATCTCCAGGTTGACCTTTAGAGTCACAACCACAAGGGCTCCTCCACTCCTCCTGACTCTGAAACCGAGCGAAATATTGGTTTCTCTTTCACATTGATTTTCTGAAATGAATCTACACTTCATCATTTTCTGGGTAGCTTAGCTTTCTAGGTCTATGGTTCTTGGATGCTTAATCCGTTCCACCTTCTGAAACCCAAAGAATTGGAGCATTCCTTAAACGTCTACTTAGAGAGAGTAGAGGAAGGGGTGGCAAAACTTGGAGGCAGAATTAAAAGGTGAAGCAGCCTAGGATTCCTACATGATCGCAAGCAAACTAAATTCAATTCCATGACCTTCATCTAATGCCCAGGAAGTGCTGATAGTTAATTGAGAAGGTTCCTGTGGAGGGCCTGTTTTGCAATACATCCCTTTAATTGGACTTTCATGGGTGGACATGATGGCAGGAAGTTAGTGAAAACATTTCTCATTCTTCCATTTAGCATACTATTTTTCCCTTCATTATAGCACTTAAAAAAGAGAAAAAAAAGAACACCTTTGGGTGTTCCCAGAATAGCTAAAACATTAATTAATTCATTATGCAGTAGGTGAAAAAAAGTTTTCTTTTGGAAATCCCCAAATAAGCATTGTTGCAAATCATATGATTTATTAAAGAACACAAAAGAAAGATAGGTAGGTAGGTAGGTAGATAGATAGATAGATAGATAGATAGATAGATAGATAGACAGACAGACAGACAGACAGATAGGTAGATAGGTATGTAGATAGATGATAGATAGATAGACAGACAGACATATAGATAGGTAGACAGATAGATAGATAGGTAGATAGATAGATAGATAGATAGATAGATAGAAAGGTAGGTAGGTAGGTAGGTAGGTAGATGATAGATAGATAGAGAGACAGACAGAGAGATAGACAGACAGTTACATAGATAGGTAGACAGATAGGTAGATAGATAGGTAGATAGATAGATAGATAGATAGATAGATAGATAGATAGATAGATAGATAGATAGATAGATAGATAGGCAGGCAGGCAGGCAGGCAGGCAGGCAGGCAGGCAGGCAGGCAGGCAGAGAGATAGACAGATAGGTAGGTAGGTAGGTAGGTAGACAGATAGGTAGACAGATAGGTAGATAGTTAGATAGGTATGAAGATAGATAGATGATAGATAGATAGATAGATAGGTAGATAGATAGATAGATAGATAGATAGATAGAAAGGTATGTAGGTAGGTAGATGATAGATAGATAGATAGAGAGACAGACAGAGAGATAGACAGACAGTTACATAGATAGGTAGACAGATAGGTAGACAGATAGATAGATAGATAGATAGATAGATAGATAGATAGATAGATAGATAGATAGATAGATAGATAGGCAGGCAGGCAGGCAGGCAGACAGACAGAGAGATAGACAGATAGATAGGTAGGTAGGTAGGTAGGTAGACAGATAGGTAGACAGATAGGTAGATAGTTAGATAGGTATGAAGATAGATAGATGATAGATAGATAGATAGATAGATAGATAGAAAGATAGATAGACAGACAGACAGACAGACAGTCAGATATCGACAATGATAGATAGAAACAGACATATAGGCAACAGTTCAGAGCGGCCCCTCTAAAATCTCTAGCAATTTATATGCTTAAAGGTCTGAGGTCAATGAAGATTGTGTAATCAGAATTTGAAGAGTGGGAAAGGGAAATGAAAAAAAAAAACACTTTCCTTCCCCCCCCCCCCTTTTTAAGCCCCAATTTTTATGCCTGAAACCAGAGAGTGGAGCTAAAGGCTTTGAGAATCTTAATTCAGATGCGGCTTTATTGGAAGGGCATGGCAGTATTAAGAAAAAAACCAAGTGAGCTTTCGGGTCTCGCTCGTAGCCCCGAGAGTGCTAGTGAAATGTCACATGTTTTCCTGTTTCAAAACAATCTGTTCTGCTCGTTTCAGGCGAGCGTGGGAGGGTGGGCTCCGTGACCCGGAGAGGAGATGTCAGGAGAGGCAGAAAAACAAAATGTTAAAAATTCCCAATGGAAGTCCCCCAAAACTAGCCAGAGCCCACTGGTGGAAATTAATGATCAGGGGACCTCAAAGGCTGCTATGAATGGAATTCACAGTCAGCTCTAATTGGTGCTGGTGAAAGTCCTTTTCTCATTGACGTTTCCATGCTTTATTCATGCCCTCCTCACGTGGCTTCATGAAAGTGACAAGGGTATTTTGCTGCCCTCTGAGTTGAAATTAAGGTTCTTCGAGGGGGTGAAGTTGGGTGACAATCCTGGACACTGCTTTGGGCTTCTGGGGTTGCAGGTTATTTTTTTTCTTTAACTAGGGAGCAGTTGAGTAGTAACATAGAAACATAGAAGACTGACGGCAGAAAAAGACCTCATGGTCCATCTAGTCTGCCCTTATAGTGTTTCCTGTATTTTATCTTACAATGGATCTATGTTTATCCCAGGCATATTTAAATTCAGTTACGGTGGATGTACCAACCACGTCTGCTAGAAGTTTGTTCCAAGGATCTACTACTCTTTCAGTAAAATAATATTTTCTCATGTTGCCTTTGTTCATTCCCCCAACTAACTTCAGATTGTGCCCCCTTGTTCTTGTGTTCACTTTCCTATTAAAAACACTTCCCTCCTGAACCTTATTTAACCCTTTAACATATTTAAATGTTTCGATCATGTCTCCCCTTTTCCTTCTGTCCTCCAGATTATACAGATTGAGTTCATGAAGTCTTTCCTGATACGTTTTATGCTTAAGAACTTCCACCATTCTTGTAGCCCGTCTTTGGACCCGTTCAATTTTGTCCATATCTTTTTGTAGGTGAGGTCTCCAGAACTGAACACAGTACTCCAAATGTGGTCTCACCAGCACTCTATTTAAGGGGATCACAATCTCCCTCTTCCTGCTTGTTATACCTCTAGCTATGCAGCCAAGCATCCTACTTGCTTTTCCTACCGCCCGACCACACTGCTCACCCATTTTGAGATGGTGAGAAATCACAATCCCTAAATCCTTCTCTTCTGAAGTTTTTGCTAACACAGAACTGCCAATGCAATACTCAGATTGAGGATTCCTTTTCCCCAAGTGCATTATTTTACATTTGGAAACATTAAACTGCAGTTTCCATTGCTTTTACACTTTGAGTAAAGTGATTAATTCAAGAAGAGCAAACCAAACATTGAGCGAATGAAGGAATTAGGTTGTGTCTAGTCTAGGGGTAGGCAAAGTTGGCTCTTCTATGACTTGTGGACTTCAACTCCCAGAATTCCTGAGCCAATCATGCTAGCTGAGGACTTCTGGGAGTTAAAGTCCACACGTCATAGAAGAGCCAACTTTGCCTATCCCTGGTCTAGTCTAATGAAGAGAAGGACTAAGGGATGACATGATAACTGTCTTCTAGTACTTGAGGGGTTGCCACAGAGAGGAAGGGTTTGTCCTGTTTTCCAAAGAATCAAGGACAGGAAGTAAGAGGTTGGAAAATCATTAAAGACAGATCCAACTTAGAATTAAGGAGGAATTTCTTCATAATGAGAACAAACAGTGGAACAGATTGTCTCTGGAATTATGGCGGCTCCATCACCGGAGGTTATCAAGGAAAGATTGGAGAGCTATCTATCTCGAATGGTATAGTCTCCTGCTTGAGCAGAAAGTTGAATTAGAAGACCTCTTTCCAGCTCTATTATTCTATGCTCAAATATATGGTCTCCTGCTTGAGCAGAAAGTTGAATTAGAAGACTTCCAAGGGTCTTTCCATCCCTATTATTCTATGTCAAGAGTAGGTAAAGTTGGCTCTTCTATGATGAGCATTCCTGAGCTAGCATGATTGGCTCAGGAATTCTGGGAGTCGAAGTCCACAAGTCATAGAAGAGCCAACTTTGCCTACCCCTACTCTATGTTCTACTTCCAAATTAGTTCTAATTTAGGAGGACTAATAGAACTTAAGTTCTGGAAGGATATTATTGTGTTGGAGGTCCATGGATCAGTATGTATGTCTTTGTGTATGTCCATGGTCAACTCATGTTCTCCTTGAGTTGACCATAGCCTGTTCATTGACCTTTCACTCTATGTACTCTCCGTATCATGGCCCAACCATCCTACTTGACAGTTCTTCTGGAATTTTGTCTTGGCAGTACCGAGCCTGGGTCCAGATGGAGTATGGCAAGAACCCTCTCCCTGACCAAGAGGAGCTACAGCGATTGCTCTCCCCCAAAGAAGAGAAAGCAAATGATCCACAAATAGGACTCGGAGAAACCAATTGGAACGGTGCCCCAAGCCCGGCCAACCACCAGCCACACCAAGGAACTAACCGATAACTGGAGGAGCATTTAGCAAGAACCTTTTTAGCTTCTTGTTTTGATAGATATGAAGGGGTTGTTACAGGTCCTTCCTTTCTGGTCCTTCTTTGAATGTGTTCAGACTCCTTGTGGGTTGGGCTGCGACGTTGGACTTCTCTAGAGGTCAACTTAAGTGCCTCTTGCTGTCCATTTGGAGGCTGCCCATGTCAAGAAGAAGAAAAAAATGGGTCATTTAAACAGTTTCAATGAGATGGGTGTGCAATTATCTGAAGCGCCTTGCTGGTTGAGAAGATGCAAAGTATCTTGGAAATTCTTGAGGGATGTTCTCAAAAGTGACATGGAGAGCACTTGATTTGAAGAGGAGTGGCGAATATGGTGGACAGGAGCTTTTATCTTAGGAAACAGGTTATTTTTTAATTAATAATAATCCTTAGAATTGGGAGTGTTTTCAAATTCTTATGAAAGGCGAGGAGGGTGGGGGCATGCAAAGCTCTGGGGGGACTTGATTCCAGAGGGCCGGGGCCCCCACTGAGAAGGCTCTTCCCCTAGGCCCCACCAAGCGACATTGTCTAGTTTATTTATTTATTTATTTATTTATTTATTTATTCAAATACATAATACACATTGAAGAGAATAGATATGTAGTAATACTAATAAAGAAAAGAATAGAAGAAAAGATATAAAAGTATAGGTGAACATATTTGAAAGGAAGAAAAAGATAAATGAGATAAGGAGAGACAATTGGACAGGGGACGGAAGGCACACTAGTGCACTTATGCACGCCCCTTACTGACTTCTAAGGAACCTGGAGAGGTCAATCGTGGATAGTCTAAGGCAGTGGTCCCCAACGTTTTTCCACCAGGGACCAGTTTCAGCAAGACAATTTTTCTATGGCCCAGTGGGGGCGGAAAGGGGCGTGGTTGGGGGCGGGATTAAGCATGGGGGTGCTGGTCCTCCCCGCCCCTCTTTCCCGCCATCGTCCTGTGGCCGGCAGAACCTGCCTCCCAAGCCCTCTTGCCCAGCGGGAGCTAAGCGCTGAAGAGAGGGGGTCAGGCTGGCCCTCCTGCCTCCCCCCAGCCAAAAACGCAAAAGCGCCCCGCGGCAGAAGCCAAAAGAGGCTTGAGCCTCTCGGTCCTTCCCGCCCCTCTGTCCCATCCATCGTCCTGTGGCCGGCAGAACCTGCCTCCCGAGGCCTCTTGCCCGGCGGGAGGCGAAGCGCTGGAGGGAGGGGGTGGCGGCATGAGGGCCGGCAGCTGCTGACTCCACGGACCGGTGCAACATGCCCCGCGGCCCGGTACCGGTCCGCGGCCCGGTGGTTGGGGACCCCTGGTCTAAGGGAAAAATGTTTGGGGTTATGGGTTGACACTACAGAGTCGGGTAATGAGTTCCACACTTTGGCAACTCGGTTGCTGAAGTCATATTTTTTACAGTCAAGTTTGGAGCGGTTAATATTAAGTTTGAATCTGTTGTGTGCTCTTGTGTTGTTGCGGTTGAAGCTGAAGTAGTCATGGACCGGTAGGACGTTGCAGCATATAATCTTGTGGGCAATACTTAGATCGTGTTTTAGGCGTTGTAGTTCTAAGCTTTCTAGACCTAGGATTGATAGTCTGCTTTCGTAGGGCATTCTGGAGAAGGCCAACTCTGTGGGACCTAACTGGACGCTGGTTTTCGTGTGGCAGAAGGCGGTCCCGTAAATAATACTTAGACTTGAATCCCACTTTACAGTGCTTTCACAGCACTCTCTAGGCAGTTTGCAGAGTCATCCTCTTGCCCCCAACAATCTGAGACCTCATTTTTCTGACCTTGGAAGGATGGAAGGTTGAGTCAAACTTGAGTAGTGAGTTAGTGGTGCGCAAGAACTGTCTTCTCAAATCGCCAAGCCAAAACTCCTTGACTCCTTTGCTTGGGAGTTTGGCCTGCAGCCTGGATGGAGAAACCACTGTAATTTTGGCCGTGGGTCAAAATGGTTAATGGGGGAAGTTCAGAAGGAGACCAGACAACTTGTCTGGCTCTTCTGCAAACGGCACAGGAAGCCCACATGGGAACTCAGCTCGGAAAGAGAAAAAGAGCTTGCTTCTGGTAGGAACAGGAAATCATCGTAGATATGTGATAAGCAGAGATTACTTTTACAACCCTGCTACCAATAGATTGAAGCTACGGCTGGAATGAGAGCTTTTAGTTCAGTTTAGTTTTATTGGATTTATATGCCGCCCCTCTCCGAAAACTCGGGGGCGGCTAACAGCAATCATAAACAATATACAGTAATAATCCAATACTAAAAGCGAATTAAAAAACCCCTTAATATAAAAAACCAAACATACATACAAGCATACCATACATACAATTGTAAAGGCCTAGGGGGAGAAGGAATCTTAATTTCCCCATGCCTGGCGGCAAAGGTGGGTTTTAAGGAGCTTGCGAAAGGCAAGGAGGGTGGGGGCAATTCTAATCTCTGGGGGGAGTTGGTTCCAGAGAGCCGGGGCCGCCACAGAGAAGGCTCTTCCCCTGGGTCCCGCCAAGCGGCATTGTTTAGTTGACGGGACCCGGAGAAGACCCACTCTGTGGGACCTAACTGGTCGCTGGGATTTGTGCAGCAGAAGGCGGTCCCGGAGATATTCTGGTCCAGTGCCATGAAGGGCTTTATAGGTCATAACCAACACTTTGAATTGTGACCGGAAACTGATCGGCAACCAATGCAGACTGCGGAGTGTTGATGTGATATGAGCATATTTAGGGAAGCCCATGATTGCTCTCGCAGCTGCCTTCTGCACGATCTGAAGTTTCCGAACACTTTTCAAAGGTAGCCCCATGTAGAGAGCGTTACAGTAGTCGAGCCTCGAGGTGATGAGCGCATGAGTGACTGCGAGCAGTGACTCCCGGTCCAAATAGGGTCACAACTGGTGCACCAAGCGAACCTGGGCAAACGCCCCCCTCGCCACAGCTGAAAGATGTTTCTCTAATGTGAGCTGTGGATCAAGTTGCGAACCCTCTCTGAGGGAGTCAATGATTCCCCCCCCCAGGGTAATGGATGGACAGATGGAATTGTCCTTGGGAGGCAAGACCCACAGCCACTCCGTCTTGTCTGGGTTGAATTTGAGTTTGTTGACACCCATCCAGACCACAACAGCCTCCAGGCACTGGCACATCACTTCTACTTTTGATTCCTCGATCCTGCCCGAAAGATCTCCCACATGGTTGCTTTCTCACAAGGGCACACAATCCATGTTTCTGGGCCTGGGTAGGAAAATCAGAGGTGAAAATCATATAGGGACAATATCTTGCGGGGTTGTCCCTCATCAAGACTCAAGGCTACAAGAATGGTGGAAGGTCTTAAGCATAAAACGTATCAGGAAAGACTTAATGAACTCAATCTGTCTAGTCTGGAGGACAGAAGGAAAAGGGGGGACATGATCGAAAAATTTAAATATATTAAAGGGTTAAATAAGGTCCAGGAGGGAAGTGTTTTTAATAGGAAAGTGAACACAAGAACAAGGGGACACAATCTGAAGTTAGTTGGGGGAATGATCAAAAGCAACATGAGAAAATATTATTTTACTGAAAGAGTAGTAGATCCTTGGAACAAACTTCCAGCAGACGTGGTAGATAAATCCACAGTAACTGAATTTAAACATGCCTGGGATAAACATATATCCATCCTAAGATAAAATACAGAAAATAGTATAAGGGCAGACTAGATGGACCAGGAGGTCTTTTTCTGCCGTCAGACTTCTATGTTTCTATGTTTCTATATCAAAGTTTACTTTTTATCTATGGACTTCCAAGAAGGTAGACAAACTTTGCATGTCCCCAACGTGCTGCTTTTCAAAAAGCAACTGGACTTCCCTTGTTTTTCCATGAAGACACGTCTCATCGAAGAAGTTTCTTCAGAACTGAAAAATTTATTCTTGGATCAGAAGCGAAACGTCTCTTTTCAGCTCCCTCGTAGCAATCAATCCAGTGTGCTCCAACTATGCCCCAGCTCTGTTCCTAAAATCATGAGCAATGTTGAACCGTATGAATGTTTTGAAGCGATCAAAACAAGGCATGAACGATCATGAGCCAACCTTTGGGTTTCCAGGAATTAGGAGGAAGAGGAGCTAACTGAATCGTGAATTTCCAAGAAAGAAGAGCAGACATTTTGACCCAGGCCTTGATGACTTGTAAGGACGTTACTTCCTTTTTCAAGATTTGTCTGTTGCAAAGATTGATCCAGATTCCAATTAAGGAGAATGTTTGTAGTTCAGGGTAGAAAGGATGAATTTATCTGTCTGTCTGTCTGCCTGCCTGCCTGCCTACCTACCAATTTACCTACCTACCTATCATCTATCTATGTACCTACTTACCTACCATCTATCTATCTATCTATCTATCTATCTATCTATCCATCTACCTACCTACCCACCTACCTACCTGCGTACCTATTATCTATTTGTGTACTTATTTTCCATCCATCCATCCATCCATCCATCCATCCATCCATCCATCCATCCATCCATCTATCTATCTATCTATCTATCTATCTATCTATCTACATATCTACAGTGTTTGTATTTCTAGGCCACCCTTCTTCAAATGGCCTAAGGGCAGATTACATAATAAAATCAATACAACATTTAAAAAAACCCAAGTATAAAACACGAACAATTTAAAACCATTCAACTTAACTCATTCCAAATACAATCATGTCATCATCCAGAGCAGAGCATCAACACTCAACCAGGCCTGCCGGCAAAGGTGTGTTTTCAAAACCTTTAGAAAAGCCAGGAGAGTGGGGGTGGTGTGAATCTCCGGGATGAGTTGTTTCTAAAGGACTGGAGCCATCACAGAGAAGGCCCTTCCCCTAGGCCCCGCCAGACAACATTGTCTGGCCAATGGGATCTGGAGAAGGCCAACTCTGTGGGATCTGACCGGCCTCTGGGATGCTTGAGGCAGGAGATGGTCCCGTAAATAATCTGGTCCTAAGCCATGTCCTTGGTGATCTCTTTGCTTGGTGGTTTCCTTGCAAGAAAATAACAATGAATACCAAAGGCCTCCTCCTCTTCTTCTTCTTCCTCCTCTTCCTCCTCTTCCTCCTCCTCCTCTTCCTTTCCTCGTACCCTACTCCTAGCACTAAGGAAGTCCACTTTTGGGTAATGAAATGTTTTAAGAAAACAACCAAGTTCTGAGACCACCAAGGACTGAGTAGATTTGACTGAGGGGGGGGGGGGTGGAATCATCTCCCCCTCTTCTTTTGCAAACAACGATCCAAGGTTGAAATACAGAATGAACTCAATCTTTATAGTCTGGAGGACAGAAGGGAAAGGGGGACATGATCGAAACATTTAAATATGTTAAAGGGTTAAATAAGGGTCAGGAGGGAAGTGTTTTTAATAGGAAAGTGAACCCAAGAACAAGGGGACACAATCTGAAGTTAGTTGGGGGAAAGATCAAAGGCAACATGAGAAAATATTATTTGACTGAAAGAGTCGTAGATGCTTGGAACAAACGTCCAGCAGACGTGGTTGGTGAATCCACAGTAGTTGAATGTAAACATGCCTGGGATAAACATCGATCCATCCTAAGATAAAATACAGAAAATAGTATAAGGGCAGACTAGATGGATCATGAGGTCTTTTTCTGTTGTCAATCTTCTATGTTTCTATGAAATGGAGCCAGACAAGGAAGTTAAACTTGGTCGATCAAAGATGAGGATGATGCTGAGAGATCCTACCTTCCATGTCCCTGGGAAGAAAAATAATATTTCAGGGTAGTTGGTCCTTAGCTTAGATGGATGCCAGACACCGCATGGGCATTCCTTGGCCAACCTTTGCAAAACATCCTTGGAGAAATTTAACCAATGAGTCCCATTGGAATTGGGCGGCATAGAAGTCATATTAATTAAATTAACTTAAATTTATGACTAACCTGTATTGGTTTATTAAAACAATGTTTTCCAGAAATGCAGGGGCTGTAGTCAGCCCATAGATAGACAAAATAAATAGTACATCATTGGGCTACCCATTGTCTATCAACTGGCCAAATAGTTCTCTAAGCTTTACAGTTTCCTCTGTAGGAGGTGAGGAAGGAAGACATGCGGTTTTAAAGAAAGTCCCCGGGAATGAGGGAAAGCTGCCTCCAGTTTTTGTCCTCTAGTGATGTTTCTCATAATTTTTAATAGATGTTCAGTTGCTGGGCAGTTGTGCCCTCACAATTCTCACCCTCCTAGTGCTGGCATCCTTTGACATTGACACAATTGCCGCCCTTCCTGTGAAGCCTGTCCATCACCTGCCAACCTCTGCTATGTTTTCACCCTCGTCATCTTTTTCTCACACTTTGGACTTTCCCCTGATCTCTTTCTTGACCCTCTCGACTATTAATTAAGAAAATTAATAAAAGAAGGAAACAAATCAAGCGGAAAGCAAGAAGGCAAAAGAAAGAAAAAAAAGGAAAGAAAAAAAGAAAAAGAAAGAAAGACAAAGAGAAAGGAAAGAAAGACAGAAAAAAAGGAAAGAAGGCAAAAAAAGAAAAGAGAAAAGGAAGAGAAAGCTAGCAGGAAGGTAGAAAAAAGCAAAAGAAAAGATAGGCTGGCAGGCAGGACGGAAGGCAGGGTGGTAGGATGGAAGGGAGGGAGGAAAGGGAGGAAAGGAAAGAAAGAAAGAAGAAAAAGAAAACAGGAAGACAAGAAGGCAAAAAAAGAAAAGGAAGAGAAAGCTAGCAGGTAGTCAGAAAAAAGAGCAAAAGAAAAGATAGGATGATAGGAAGGGAGGGAGGGAGGAAAGAAAGGAAGAAAGAAAACCAAGAAGGCAAGAAGGAAAAAGAGAGAGAAAAGGAAGAAAAGGCTAGCAGGAAGGCAGAAAAAAAGAGTAAAAGAAAAGATAGGATGGCAGGCAGGCAGGCAGGCTGGAAGGAAGGAAGGAAGGAAAGAAGGAAGGAAGACCAGAGAAGTGAACGAAATGAAAGAGGGGAGGAAGAGAGGAAAGAGGCGGAGGGAGGGGAAGGAAAAGGGGAGAGATGAAAGGTAGGAAGGTAGGTAGGAGGAAAGGGAGGGGAGAGATGAGAGAAAGAAGGAAGAAAGGAAAGAAAGAAAAAAAAGCAGGAAGGGGAGGCAGGAAAGAAAGAGGAAGAGCCCCGACCAGGAGAAGCCCTCGTGGGCGCCCAAGAGTTCCCTCGATTCCCGAACGGGCACTTCAGCGCCCCGTCCCCGGCCGAGGAAGACTCCCACCTGGCGGGAGCGAGTGACGCGCCTCCCCGCTGATTTCTCTGAAACGGGCGCAGTGGCAAGAAACCCCTGGACGCGCTTCCCCTCCCATTGGCCAGCCCGCCTCCCGCTCCGGCTTCCCATTGGCTGAAGGGCCCGTGTGGCCGACCTCCTCCGCTCGGCCGGGGGGGTATAAAACCTGCTCCCCCAAGCGCGAGTTTCGGGCTAACTTCTGCGCGCGGCGCGCTCATCCCGGGAGAACTACTCACCTCGCTGCGAGCGGCGCAATCCAGATGTGGAGCAGGTCAGCGGGGAGGGTGGGGGAGGCAAGGGGTGGGCAGGTCTTGAGCGAGCCTCGTAGCTTCTGGGGTCTCCTGAAAGGAAGGTGGGCTTCCAGATCCAGGGTCCTTTATTAAGCATCGAGAGGAGGTCCTCTTTCTCCTAGGCTGGTGGAGCCATCAGGACCTTGGACACATTTCCTGCTGTTTTGGGAGCCGTCCTTTTCTTTGGATCCTGCGGTTGCCACCTTTGCTTGATTTGGGTTGGTTCTTGGAACCAATTGGTTGGTTCATTGGAAACTGCAGTTTAATGTTTCCAAATGTAAAATAATGCACTTGGGGAAAAGGAATCCTCAATCTGAGTATTGTATTGGCAGTTCTGTGTTAGCAAAAACTTCAGAAGAGAAGGATTTAGGGGTCGTGATTTCTGACAGTCTCAAAATGGGTGAGCAGTGTGGTGGTGGTGGTGGTGGTGGGGTAGGGAAAGCAAGTAGGATGCTTGGCTGCATAGCTAGAGGTATCACAAGCAGGAAGACGGAGATTGTGATCCCGCTGTATAGAGCGCTGGTGAGACCCCATTTGGAATAATACTGTGTCCAGTTCTGGAGACCTCGCCTACAAAAAGATATTGACAAAATTGAACGGGCCCAAAGACGGGCTACAAGAATGGTGGAAGGTTTACTCTTAAGCATCAAACGTGTCAGAAAAGACTTCATGAACTCAATCTGTATAGTCTGGAGGACAGAAGGAAAAGGGGGGACATGATCGAAACATTTAAATATGTTAAAGGATTAAATAAGGTTCAGGAGGGAAGTGTTTTTAATAGGAAAGTGAACACAAGAACAAGGGGGCACACTCTGAGGTTAGTTGGGGGAAAGATCAAAAGCAACGTGAGAAAATATTATTTCACTGAAAGAGTCGTAGATCCTTGGAACAAACTTCCAGCAGAGATGGTTGGTAAACCCACAGTAACTGAATTTAAACATGCCTGGGATAAACATATATCCATTGTAAGATAAAATACAGGAAATAGTATAAGGGCAGACTAGATGGACCAGGAAGTCTTTTTCTTCCGTCAGTCTTCTATGTTTCTATGTTTCTTGGTGCTTCGGGCTATTACCTGTCATCCCTGGGCCTGGCCATTTGACAGGTCTCCAGGATAGCTTTCCCTCCTGGCTTCAGAAAGAGAAATGGAGGGAGAAGAAGGAGGGAGAAGAAAAGGAAGGGGAGGACGCAGATGGCTTCACATGGCAGCCAAACGATGGTGCAATCAACCTCTGTCTTGAACGAGGTTTCTCAACTCAACCACTTTCCAATGGGTGGATTTCAACTCCCAGAATTCCCCAGCTGGGGCATTCTGGGAGTTGAAGTCCACCCATCGGAAAAAAAGTTGAGGTTGAGGAACCCTGGCATATGAAGCAGAGCGGGGACATTTCTGCCGTGATCTTCTTCCTGGTCCTGAAGAACATAGAAGCTGCCATTCTCCTGTACTTATGCATCACGCACAGAGACCGATTTCTGAATGAGCTAGCACAGAGAATTGTGCATTGGACTGTGGTTGCTATTTTTTGAACAGCCTTTGAAAGGAAACTGTGGCCTGGGTGTTTAAAAAATGGCGCACCAGTTCGAGAAGCCCAAATTAGAAACCTTCCCCTACAGCTGAAATTTAGAACACAAGATTCTAACCAAGAATTTGCAGCGAGATATTCGAGGTTGCTGTTTAAATGGGGTTTGTGTGAGCGGTACCTACACTTTAATTCCGGTTCTGTAAGGCAGTGAATGCTGGCTGGGGGATTCTGGAAGTTGAAGTCCAAATATCTTCAAGTTGCCAAGCTTGGGAAACACTGCTCTAAGGCTCGTGACATTCTTTAAGACACAAGTTTTGCTTCTTGGGTTGGAGTGTTTTCTTTAAAAGAAAAACATGAAAATAATCTTTGAACCAGTCCTACGATTCTATGACTGTTGAGATATTGCTCGGAAACTGTTCTTCAGATCAGTACAACTTTCTTGATGAAAGAACAAAGATGATCAGGGGGCTGGAGGCTAAAACATATGAAGAATGGTTGCAGGAATCGGGTATGTCTATTTAATGAAAAGAACGACCAGGGGAGACATGATAGCAGTCTTCCAGTATCTCAGGGCTTGCCACAAAGAAAAAGGAGTCAATCTATTCTCCAAAGGACCTGACGGGTAGAACAAGAAGCAATGGATAGAAACTAAACAAGGAGAGAAGCAACTTAGAACTAAGGAAAAATAACCTGATAGTGAGAACAACAAATCCATGGAAGAAGTTGAGAATGCCCCAACACTGGAAGTTTTTAAGCAGATGTTGGATAACCATTTGCCTGTAGGGTTTCCTGCCCAAGCATGGGGTTGGACTAGAAGATCTCGAAGATCCCTTCCGACTCTGTTATTCTGTTAAAATGTCTCTCCATTACAAAGCATCTGCTCACTTAGATTTAACGGCGCTGTGGAGCATTTAGGGAGGTAATGGGTTCTCCAACAATTGTGGTCCCATCTTCTGGAATTACAGCTGTTGTTTCGGCATTGGTGAAACTGTTTGATGGGGTCCAGTTGCAATAACACAGGTGCACCGAGGAAATTAACATGTCAATAAATCCTCTGGGACAGTTGACTTGTACTCACTAGGGATGGGTGCAGTTTAGGAAATGGGCACAGGTGTGCCAAATTTTCACCTCTTTTAATAAAGTGGTAAGAATCATAAGGCATGCAGCTTTATTTTTCATGTTCTATGTTATCCACCGTGGGTATCTGAATTTTTCCATTGTTATAGAGAGCACCCCAAAAGGAATCTGATCCTTACAACATTTTGAGGAAGCTCTTTTTCAGGGAAAATTGTTAATAGTTCTTGATTAAAGATAGTTTGGGCAATTTCTCTACAACCACCCGCAGTCAGATGATACATATTCTCTCACAGTTTTACGCTGAACATTTTGTTTGTGAAGAGACTTCCTTAAAACGCAGTTGGAATCGCCTCTCTTATGCAGTTTTTTGGGGGGGCATGTCCCCCCCTCCTCAATTGTATCTCTCTCTCTCTCTCTCTCTCTCTCCTTCAACGAAACTCATAGAGATTGCTTTTAAGAAAAATCATGGCATTCAAAAAGGCTTAGAGTTTGATCCTGTGTTGATTTTTCCCTAATATAAATATGAGCAACTTGAACATTTTCACTCAAAGCTCCGCTAGGACATAAGCCTCCGCATGTTATAAAAGATTGTACATAATTTGGATAAAACTTGTCTCCACATGTTCCCCTGGACATGTCCATTCCATATTTTAATTTGTCAGATGTGTTTGTTATAATGCAAAAATACAGAAATTGTTATTGCTGGCATCAGGGACAATTCCCCCCACTAGTTGCCTCTGCAGACCAGTTTCAGAATGAGCCAACGTTGATTTAAGCGTTGTTATGTAGCTAGCTTAGAATGTCCACCAACATCTGCTGATATACAAGATATTTGAGCTGAGATCATGACTTTTGCTATAACAGCATTTCATAAGGACAGTCTATCTGCCCCAAGGACTCATTCACATTATATTACAACCACCAGACTTTTTCATGTTATTTCCTAGCTCTGAATCTACCATGCAAATGTATACACTTTCCTCCTTGAGGTCCTCCCTGTTGACACCTGTCAGTTCAGTTTCATAGAGGGTTAAAATGGGGCACAGGATCAAAGCAGTGTTTCTCAACCTTGGGAACTCTAAGATGGATGGACTTCAACTCCCAGAATTCCCCAGCCAGCCATGAGTGAGAAACACCAGATTAGAGAGGGAACTTTTGGAGTTCCACAGCAAAAGGGCTCAAATGTTGAAGAAAATTCTTGACATGTTCTCCTTACAGGGTGTGTGACCGAAACGGTGGAAGGCGGCTTAGACAATGGCTGATCGAACAAATTGACAGTGGACTGTATCCTGGTTTGATCTGGGAGAATGAGGAGAAAACCATGTTTCGTATCCCGTGGAAACACGCAGGAAAACAGGATTACAACCAGGAGGTGGATGCATCAATTTTCAAGGTATTAGAAACCGTATTTTGATGGAAACCACAGGCTTTCCTTGACTCAGTTGTTGGTAGAAAATCCAGAGAGGTCTCAGATATGAAGTTGTCTATCCCCTTTTTTGCGTAAATTTTACTAAACTCAATCCCATCCATTTCATGTATTTATTTATCACGTTGAATAAACAAATACATGTTTATGCCAATCGCCTTGCTATCCAAATCATGGTGTCCAACAGATTTTTTAGAAGGGTCTCAATCATGTAAAAAATGGTTTCTACTTTGGAACAACTTTTGTTTAGGTGATTATCTAGAAGTTGTTTTGAGTTGCCCATGAAGTTGGATGATGGTTAAATAGTTGAGATGACACATTTCTCAAGGAGATATGTTCTTTTATTTTGTCACTAAGTATTGCCATGGTACTGAATTGGAGAGCTGGGTAATTTAGTGCTTTAGTGCTAGAAATTAGGGAAAAAAGCAGCTGAACACATCTTTGTTCTCAGTAGAAATTATATTTTAAAGGGGGATTTATTTATTTATTTATTCAATTTTTATGCCGCCCTTCTCCTTAGACTCAGGGCGGCAATAGCAATAGCACTTCTTAACAGAGCTAGGCTATTGCCCCCACAATCCGGGTCCTCATTTGACCCACCTCGGAAGGATGGAAAGCTGAGTCAACCTTGAGTTGGTGATGAGATTTGAACCGCTAACCTTCAGATCTACAGTCAGCTTCAGTGGCCTGCAGTACAGCACTCTACCCACATGCCTTTTTAAAATAGTGGACAAGACATTTCAATGTGACATGAGTGCTGATATTGATGTTCATAAGAACGTAGAAGAAACCCAAGAATAAAACGAGAAATTATCTCCACAGGATCAATGGCCCATCAAAGGCATTTGGATAGTGCAAATGGCCTTAGTAATGGTCTTCCTTATTTTTATTTTATTTATTGATTTGTATCCCACTTTTATTACTTCTATTTGTTTGTTATCCTGCCTTTATTATTTTTATGAACAACTGAAGGCAGCAAAGACACCTAAAATTTCTTCCTCTTTCTGTTTTCCCCACACCCCAGCCCTGGGAGGGCTGAGAGGGGGGCATGCCCCAAAATTGCATGTACTACTGATTCTTTTGTACCACCAGTGAGAAATTCCTTGTGTGCCTAATGACACTTGGCCAAATAAAGTATAATGTAAATTGCCCAGCTGGTTTTTGTGGATAAGATGGGACTTGAACTCACAATCCTCTGCTTTCTAGCCTGATGCCTAAACTGTAAGGTTTTTAATGGTTGGATTTAAATTGTTTTAAAATTATTTTTAGAGGTTTTAACATTGTCTTTATGTTATTTGGTTCTGAGCCGCCAAGAGTCCCTAGGGAGTTGGGTGGCATACAAATTGAATAAGTAGGTAAGTAAGTGAGTAAGTAAATAAGTAAGTGAGTGAGCGAGTGAGTACGTAAGTAAGTAAGTAAGTATGTAGGTAAGTAAGTGAGTGAGTGAGTGAGTAAGTAAGTAAGTACATAAGTAAGTAAGTGAGTGAGTACGTAAGTAAGTAAATATGTAAGTGGGTGAGTGAGTGAGTAAGTAAGTAAGTGAGTACATAAGTAAGTAAGTGAGTGAGTGAGTGAGTGAGTAAGTACGTAAGTAAGTAAATAAGTAAGTGAGTGAGTGAGTAAGTAAGTGAGTACATAAGTAACTAAGTGAGTGAGTACATAAGTAAATAAGTAAGTAAGTGAGTAAGTATGTAGGGAAGTAAGTAAGTAAGTGAGTTAGTAAGTAAGTAAGTAAGTTAGTACGTAAGTAAGTAAATGAGTGAGTGAGTGAGTAAAGTAAGTAAGTAAGTAAGTAAGTAAGTAAGTAAGTAAGTAAGTAAGTAAACCAACCAACCAACCAACCAACCAACCTGACTCTCTTGTATCCCTTTCTTGGGAATCTTTGTGCCTTTCTTAGAACCAGCATCTCAAGCAGTTGAGTCCTTCCTTCTTAGAACTCTTCCTCTCCTCCCTTGTAGGCCTGGGCGATATTCAAAGGCAAGTACAAAGAAGGGGAGAAGGCAGAGCCGGCCACGTGGAAAACCAGACTCCGTTGCGCCTTAAACAAAAGCCCTGACTTCGAAGAAGTAACGGAGAGGTCACAGCTGGACATTTCTGAGCCCTACAAAGTTTACCGCATTGTTCCAGAGGAAGAACAGAAATGTAAGTGGGTCCTGGTCACACCACCTTTCATCTGCTCACTGCATCTGGGCCTGGTTGCAGGTATTGGACGGCGGGTGTAGTTTTTATTGGCTTCTCTTCCAAACAAAATATTTCCCAAGATAAGTTGCACGTATTCTGAGCTGCTGAGGTTGAGAAATGATCCGAATTGTTTCTCTCCCAATTATTGGAGGGAGGAGAACTGAACCCGTCCCTTGCTTATGAAGAGCTAAACATTGGTGCATTTCAAATAAATGCATCTCTGGGGAAAAAATAATAGCGTGATTGCAGGTAGTCCTTGAGTTAAAATAGCAATAGCACTTACATACCGCTTTTACATCCCTCTCTAAGGAGTTTACAGAATCAGCCTATTGCCCCCAACAATCTGGGTCCCCATTTTACCCATCTCGAAAGGAGGGAAGGCTAAGTCGACCATGAGCCTGGTGAGATTCGAACTGCCAAATTGTAGTCAGCCAGCAGTCAGCAGAAGTAATAATAATTAATAATAATTTATTGGATTTGTATGCCGCCCCTCTCTGTAGACTAGGGGCGGCTACCAACAATAATAAACACAACATGTACAATCCAATAATAAAAAACAACTAAAAACCCCTATTATAAAACCAAACATACACACAAACATACCATGCATAACTTGTAATGGCCTAGGGGGAAGGGCTATCTCAACTCCCCCATGCCTGGTGGTATAAATGAGTCTTGAGTAGTTTACGAAAGACAGGGAGGGTGGGGGCAGTTCTAATCTCCGGGGGGAGTTGGTTCCAGAGGGCCGGGGCCACCACAGAGAAGGCTCTTCCCCTGGGGCCCGCCAAACGACATTGTTTAGTTGACGGGACCCGGAGAAGATCCACTCTGTGGGACCTTATTGGTCGCTGGGATTCGTGCAGTAGCAGGCGGTTCCGGAGAAGTAGCCTGCAGTACTGCCCTCTAACCATTGCGCCACCATGGTTCCCTCCCTCCCTTCCTTTACAACAATAGCATTTAGACTTATGTACCGCTTCACAGTGTTTTTACAGCCCTCTCTGAACAGTTTTCCAGAATCAACACATTGCCCCCAACAATTTGGACCCTCATTTTACCCACCTGAGAAGGATGGAAGGCTGACTCAACCTCGAGCTAGTCGGGATCGAACTCCTGGCATTGAGCATAGTCAGCCTGGAGTGCTGCATTCTAACTGCCGCACCGCCACCAAACAACAACCATTGCAAACTTTTGTTAAGCAACCATTTGAAGTTACAGTGACACTGAAAAAAAATGACCTATGACTAGTTTTTGGGCTGTCTCCAGGTCATGCTAAAGACATACATGGAGGTGGCATCAAGCAGATTGCTGCCCTTTCCAGCCAGGATGTTAGGACTTCAACTCCCAGAATTCTCCAGCTGGAAAACAACATTTTAAGTTTTGATGTTGCATATCCGATGCATATTTTTAAGAAAGCATCTCAACTAGATTGCTGTGCCCCAGCCTTCTCTACTATTCCACCTTGCCCCTTTTTTTGCATCAATGGTGGGCTTTTATCCCCCTTTAATTGAGCAGTTCTGCTGCCCACCCACCCCTCCAAAGACTCCATTTTCTGGGGTTGTGAGAGTGGGCAAAAATACAACTCTGGGTCGCCTCTTTTTGTCAGAGCTCAATGTTGTGGTTATAGAACATCATGTCCGACTTTGCTGGAGCTGTACAGCCTGCCTTATTTTTAGCTGTGGTTCTTCTGGTGTGGTGTCTTTTCAACCATGCAAAACTGAATTTCAAGAAATCTGTCTCTGCACCGGGCCTTTGGCTGTTGATTGCATGGACTCTTTTGTCTGTGAAGCAGCCCAAAGTGGCGTTTTCTCGCTCTCTTTGTGCGATGCGTCGAAAGGTGTCAAGGCGGAGGGTCTTTGCAGCGAAACCCACAACGCTTGGGTCCCTGTGATCAAAACACCACTTGTTTTCTCTTGGGTTTGCATTGAAAATCTAATAGGAAAGTGGTTGCCCCCAGCAAGAGTTTGTCTAAAGTTTTATTTAATGGTTTTAAAAGATCCAACTCCCCGCGGAGATTAGAATTGCCCCCACCCTCCCTGTCTTTCGTAAACTACTCAAGACTCATTTATACCGCCAGGCATGGGGGAGTTGAGATATTCCTTCTCCCAAGGCCATTACAAGTTATGCATGGTATGTTTGTGTGTATGTTTGGTTTTATAAATAAGGGTTTTTAGTTGTTTTATTATTGGATTGTTACATGCTGTTTTTATCATTGTTGTTAGCCTCCCCGAGTCTACGGAGAGGGGCGGCATACAAATCCAATTAATAATAATAATAATAATAATAATAATAATAATAATAATAATCTGCAAATATTGCTCTGTTTTTCTGCACTCTGTCTTTTTCGATTTAATTATAGGGGAGAGAAAAATCTTTGTCAGGTGTAGATTTCTGAATATTATGCATTTTTGCTCCATCTCAATTGCCAAATTAACACATTTGGAATTTTAACAATGGATAGAGTTGGAAGGGACCTTGTAGGCCATCTAGTCCAACCCCTGCTCAAGCAGGAGACCCTACATCATTTCTGATGAATGGTCCCAAAGGGGCCTTTTTTCAAAAGTCAGCTAGACTTCCTTTGTTTTTTTCTTGAAGACTTTTTGCTTCTCATCCAAGGAAGCATCTTCATTCTGGCTGAATGTTGGGGATGAAGATGTTTTAATGAAGATGCCTTCAAGAAAAAAAACCCAAAACCCACCTGCCTTTGGAAAAAGTATATTTGCAACCACCATTGGAGATTGAGAATCTCCACAGACAGATTGACAGAATAACAGAGTTGAAAGGGACCTTGGAGGTCATCTAGCCAAACCCCCTGCTCAAACAGGAAACCCTCTACAATTTCAAAGGAATCTTTGTCCAATTTCTTCCAATGAAAACCTCCAGTGAGGAATTCCCATAACTTCTAGAGTCAAGTCATCCCACAGATTAATTGTTCTCACTGTCAGGAAAATTCTCCTTAGTTCTAAGTTGCTTCTCCCCTTGGTGAGCTTCCATCCGTTTCTTCTTGTCCTGCCTTTTGGTGTTTTGCAGAAGAGGTTGACTCCTTCTTTGTGGCAGCCCCTCAAATATTGAAACACTGCTAACATGCCACCCCTACGCCTCCTTTTCACTAAACTAGACATAGAATCATTTTTTTCTTCTTGCTTTCTTTTGCTTCTTTTTATTTATTTATTTATTTATTGGATTTGTATGCCGCCCCTCTCTGAAGACTCGGGGCGGCTAACAACAATAATAAAACAGCATATAATAATAATCTAATACTAAAAACAATTAAAAACCCATTATAATAAAAACCAAACAGACATACAGACATACCATGCATAAAATTGTAACGGCCTAGGGGGAAAGAGTATCTCAGTTCCCCCATGCCTGGTGGCAGAGGTGGGTTTTAAGCAGCTTACGAAAGGCAAGGAGGGTGGGGGCAATTCTAATCCCTAGGGGGAGTTGGTTCCAGAGGGCCGGGGCCGCCACAGAGAAGACTCTTCCCCTGGGTCCCGCCAAGCGACATTGTTTAGTTGACGGGACCCGGAGAAGGCCCACTCTGTGGAACCTAACTGGTCGCTGGGATTCGTGCAGCAGAAGGCGGTCCCGGAGATAATCTGGTCTGGTGCCATGAAGGGCTTTATAGGTCATAACCAACACTTTGAATTGTGACCGGAAACTGATCGGCAACCAATGCAGACTGCGGAATGTTGGTGTAACATGGGCATATTTGGAAAAGCCCATGATTGCTCTCGCAGCTGCGTTCTGCACGATCTGAAGTTTCTGAACACTTTTCAAAGGTAATCTCCTCATCAAAAGACCATCTGAATCTCTCGCAGAATGACGTCTTCGGTAATATGTAGAGTAGGATTCAAAGTATATTTTCTTCCAGGCAAACTGAGCATGGGGACCAAATGCAGCTTGAATGAGATCACAGATATGGACTGCAATCCTTCCTCCATAGAAGAGTTAATGAAAGAGGTAACTAACTTTGTTTCATGACTGGGCTAAATATCTAGTTTTCCCTCCCTCGCTTTGGAGAGGTCTCTTCTGGCCAGAATCTCTCCATACAGTATAGCAGTAGGTTCTCAACCTGTGGTTTGCAGAACCCGGTGAGAGTCATCACAGGGCGTCGTGAATGCTTGGGGGGAAAATTATGATTTAAATCTTGAGTTCAGTCTTGATAGTCCATGGCCACAACAAGATAGTTACACGAAGGCCACGGTGAGAAAAAAGTGTGACAACCATTGTGGTAGAGTAAATAAACCCTGGTCCAATAAAATGGGTGTAGGATGGATGGAAGAAATTGATAAAACCCTTTCCTTCAATTTGGCTTCTACTGATGATGGGTGACATTGTTTGTTTGTTTGTTCGTTCAAATTTATATGCCCCCTAATCCCATGGGATTGAAAGCTGTTTACAGCAAGATAAAAAAACAATGAAATAATTAAAATGCAACAATTAAAATACATTTAAAACCCTAAATAACCCACTGCAATGATACTATCAAACATCACCGCCAGTCATATCTTGGCTGGAATAAGATGTCAATCTCATGGCCTTAATCCATTAGGGCGCAATTGTTCTTCTTTAGGTGAGTGGATTCAGTGACGTCTGGAGGGCATGGATAAAAAAAAAATCAGCCTGCATCATTTTGTGTACGTTAAACACACAATATGTATGCAAGCTATGATTGGACATTTTAGTTTTTCTAATTCCAACCAACAGACAAAGCCTGGGTGTTAATTGCTGAGTATACCAGAATAGGGGTCTCTAACCATGGCAACTTTTAAGACTTGTGGACTTCAATTCCCAGAATTCCTCAGCCAGCAAAGCTAAAAGTTGCCAAGGTTGGAGACTGGAGGCAGTTGAATCTATTTTGGGAAAGATACCTCCAGCCTTCTTTTCAGTTCCTTCTAAATAAATACAACTCAGAAATAAATACAACTCTCCAGAATAAATACAACTCTTTGGAGAAGGGTGGCATATAAATCTAATAAATCTAAATCTAATAAATCTAAACTCAGGAAGTCAAGTGTCCCTGACAATATGGAAGAAAGATAATAGACAAAAATAATAATCATGGGCCATTCTATATGGCATTCAGAGGTGGCCAATCTCACAATGGTTTATGGTAAGGTAAACTGCTTTCAGGTGGCAGTTCTGTCTGCTTGGTCATCTCAAGGTTCGCTATCTTCTTCTCCATAAACTCCCCAGACTCCTTCAGCTGTAGAGGAATACCTTGGCACAATCAAAAGGAGTCCTTCACCTCCACAGGAGATCAGCAGAAACCCACCCATCCCAGACTGGTGGATTCATCAATCAAGTCCTGGTAAGCCACCCATTCCAAATAGAAGGGAATATCTTGTAACTCAAGGTTGAACGGTGGGGTTCTTGGTCCTCTCTGATCCTGGTTGATTCTTTGCTTGCAGATGTTTCGTTATTCAACTAGATAACATGATCCATGAGCATCATTATCACACATGAAACATCTGTAAGCAAGCAAGCAAGCTCAGACAGAAGTCATCCTTTATCATGGTCATCTATTGATTGGGGGAAGGAGAAAGCAGTCATGTCACTCTTGTTATAAAATTGTTGTGTGCATTTCATCAAGATTATATTGTCCATGGCTGCCTTAATTCCTTTGGAAGTTCTGTGAAAGAGTACGGAAAGAATATAAACTGGATTTTGACTTGACAAATTGTCCTAGATCTATTCATATTATACCAAACACAATGTGGAAAGATTAATGATGGGTAGAGATGCTGGTAAAATACTTGTCAAACTTCTGACAGCCAATTGCACCCCAACAAGATTCTCACAAGAGGCTTCTTTAATGTCTTTGTTGAAAGAGAACAAACACCATAATGTTACCTACATCTTTTAAGATCTTACTTATGTCTGAATTCACTAGGGAAGATCTCTTTTCATTCTCAAGATAAGCACCCTCTGTTGAACAGGAGAATGGTTTGCTGGATAAAAATGGAATCTCCAGATGTTCTGGACCTACCATGTTTCCCAAACTCATTCCTTTCTCCTAGGAACAGAGAAGGCAATTATGTTAGTACTTATTTTTGGAATCCATAAATGAGGCCATTGTGTTTACAGTATAAACTGGCTAGATCAGGGGTAGGCAAAGTTGGCTATGACTGGTGGGCTTCAACTCCCAGAATTCCTAAGCCAATCATGCTAGCTCAGGAATTCTGGGAGTTGAAGTCCATATGTCATAGAAGAGCCAACTTTGCCTACCCCTTTGCCTACCATTGTGTTAATTCAGTAGTGGTGTGCTCTTCAAATCAGTTCCACTTAGCTTCCCTACCAGTTCCCATTGCGTCGGAAGTGTGCATGCACAGAGGGTTCTTTGCAAGCCACTTTCAAGCAGTGGTGACCAGAGGAGAAGTTTGGGGTCATGGCCTGCCAGCCATCACTACCAGTATGGGCGAACTGGTCTGAACTGGCTGCAAACCACCATTGGTGCTCTTGCGTTGGGGGCCAAAAGTTGAGGACCAATCTGTCCATGTAGGTGAACTTGGTGGTTGCCCATGGAACCAAGTAAATTAAAATGCCATATCTGAAGAAGGACAAGATAACCCAATTAAATTGGTCCGTGACTTAACATCCAAGGTGGTCGTTGCCGGTCTTGAACCCAAGCCAACCCAAAGTTCAATGCCCGATATTGAAACATCTCAATCTCAGGTGGTAGAAAGTGGTGGAGACCTTCAAGAGCTATTCCAAGTGAGTCAACAGCACTCATCCTAGATGGAAGTACTTCAGATGAATTTAATCCAGCACAGAAGTTAGAGAAGGGAAACCTTAATTTGGAGATTTCAGATATATATTCTGCTTAGAGGAAATATTAATAATAATTCCTTTTCCCCCCTCCTCCATAGCTTTAGCCCTGATGACTGGGTATGCTGCATACGAGCCATTTCTAGGTATGGTCTTTCAATTGGTATTTGGTGTGGTTGGCTTAGATTTAGATGTAGAATTTAGCATTATCATGTTAAAATGAAATTTTGTTGCATACAACGAAATGTGATGTGACTCCGCTTCCTTTCCAGTTAGCTTCATTTTTCTCCCCAAGTCAGCATAAGGTCTACGGAGAGGGGTGGCATACAAATCTAATAAATAATAATAAATCTAATAAATAATAAGGATTATGCCTGCCTTTGCAGAAAGGGGAGTCTCAAGAATGGATATTGGAACTAAGAATACCAATATTAATATCAATAATACTGTGGAATCAAATACAAGACTCCAATACCAGTAATCAATTTATGTTTGAGGGCAGAACTTTGATATATTGAATCGAATCAGAATAGAGCTAAAAGGGGTTTTGGGGGTCTTCTATTTATTTATTTATTTATTCATTCATTCATTCATTCATTCATTCATTCATTCATCCAATGCACAAATACATAGGAAGAAAAATAGACATGTGATAATATAAAAGAGGGTGAAAGTGAACTTAGAGGAGAGGATATATGAAAGGAAGAGAATATATATGATAAGTGAGAGAAAGGAAAGAAGATTGGACAGGGGACGAAAGGCACACCAGTGCACTTATGGACGCCCCTTACTGGCCTCTTAGGAGCCTGGAGAGGTCAATCGTGGAGAGTCTAAGAGAGAAATGTTGGGGGTTAGGGGTTGACACAATTGAGTCCAGCAATGAGTTCCACGCTTCGATAATACCATTCCAGGCAAGTGGCTGTCTAGACTCTTCTTAGAAACCTCCAGAGATGGAGCACCCATGATTTCTGGTGGCAAGCTGTTCCACTGGTTAATTGTCCTCACTGTCAGGAAGTTTCTCCTTAATTCCAGGTTGCTTCTCTTCTTGATTAGTGTCCATCTATTGTTTCTTGTCTGGCCTTCCGGTGCTTGGGAAAATGAATTGACCCCCCCTCCTCTTTGTGGAAGCTTCTCAAATACTGAAACACAGAAACATAGAAACACAGAAATTTGACAGCAGAAAAAGACCTCATGGCCCATCTAGTCTGCCCTTCTACTATTTCCTGTATTTTATCTTAGCATGGATCTAGGTTTATCCCAGGCATGTTTAAATTCAGTTCCTGTGGGTTTACCAACCACGTCTGCTGGAAGTTTGTTCCAAGCATCTACTCCTCTTTCAGTAAAATAATATTTTCTCACATTACTTCTGATCTTTCCCCCAACTAACCTCAAATTGTGCCCCCTTGATCATCCTTGTTGCCCTTTTTTTTTTGCACCTTTCCCAGTTCCATTATATCCTTCTTGAGGTGTGGTGACCAGAACTGTACACAGGACTCCAAGTGTGGTCTCACTAATTGATTAATGGTTTCACCCCCTTTTGACCAACACCAAACTAGCTACATCTATCTAGCACCTCTAGCCAGTGTTCCCTCTAATTTTTTGGGTGGGTGGGTGGAAAAGTATAGTGTCTGAGTGGCAGTCCCTTTGGGACTGGGCGGCACAGAAATAATAAACAAACAAACAAACAAGCAAACAAACAAACAAACAAACAAACAAACAAAAAACCCACCCTGTTTTGCCTCAGAGAATTTCAAAATAAAATACTGTACTGTGTGTCTATAACAGTGAGGTCATAATAGGGCAACTCTATCAATATCAAAATGCCCCTTAAATAGTTGAGCTAGTTTTCAAACTAGATTTTGATTTTCTTTCTCTCTTCCTTACTCCCATTCTTTTTCTTTCTCTTTTCCTTCCTCTCTTTTTTCTATCTGTTTCTCTCTCTTCCTCTCTCTCTCCTTCCCTCTCACTCTTTCCCTCTCGGCTTCTGGGCAGGTTTGGAAAACTCTGAGTTGATGATGATTTTTAAGTGAGCCATGGCTCACTGCTCAGCTTAGAGGGAACTATGCCTGTAGCTGCACCTGATGATATCTACCTTGTGTGACTTTGCAGCCTACTCCCAACTGGTGATCAACTTCTACTATGGAGGGAAGCTGGTGGGGAGCACCACCACCTCTCGCCCCAAAGGCTGCTGGATCTCCCTGGGGGAGGCGCCCTATTGCCTTGAGAGCCTGGAGCACGTTCAGTTCCCGTCTGCAGAGCTGATCGCCAACGAGCGCCAGAGGCAGATCACCCGAAAACTCTTTGGGCACCTGGAACGGGGCATCATCCTGCACGGGAACAAAGAGGGCATCTTCGTCAAGCGGCTGAGCCAAGGAAGGGTCTTCTGGAGTGGGAACACCATGGCCTGCGACGAGAAACCCAACAAGCTGGACCGGGATGAGGAGGTCAAAATCTTTGACACCAACTACTTCCTCAGAGGTCAGAGGGAGAACCTTTTGGTGTGTTTGTGTGTTGCTACCACCAGGGCAGTGATGGCGAATAATAATAATAATTAATAATAATAATAATAATAATAATAATAATAATAATTTATTAGATTTGTATGCCGCCCCTCTCCGAAGACTCGGGGCAGCTCATAACAGCAATACAATATAAATACAAATCTAATATTAAATTTGTTCTGTCGGGCTCTCTGGTAGAATCCTCCCAAAAATGCACAGATACAATTTCAGACACACACACGTTTGAAAATTCAAAACAATGTTCTTTATAATGAAAATTCACTTAAACCAAGCCCTCTTTTGGTATAGCAAAGAGCACTCATCTCCAAACAAACTGGTAATTTGTACAAGTCCCTTATCAGTTCTGTGATACTTAGCTTGCAGCAGTGAGGCAATTCACAGTCCTTCTTCTTTCACAAAGTGACACACACTTTGCCCTGGTTTAGTTTCAAAGTGGGGAAAAATCAGCACACAAAAGGTCAAAGTCAGTAAAGCAGTCACGAAACACAATGATCAGATCATCCTCCACAATGGCCAAACCCACAGGCTGCTCTATATAGCAGCCTCACTAATGACCACAGCCCCACCCAACCACAGGTGGCCTCATTTTCTTTGATGATAATCTCTCAGTCGTTGTTGCCTATGCATCGCTCTCCCGCATGGGTTGCTGTATCATTAACTCTTGTTCCGAATCCAAGGAGGAGCTAGATAATTGATCTCCTTCTGAGCTGTCTGCCCCACTCTCCTCCTCCCTGTCACTCATGTCTTCTTGGTCAGAGGAGCCTTCACCAGCAGATTCCACCGGGAGCAAAACAGGCCTGCAGCATGTGGATGTCTCCCCCACATCCACAGTCCTTGGGGCAGGAGCCTGGGCCAGAGCGAACCACAACAAAATTTAAAGAAACCCCTAATTTAAAATACATTGTTATAAAAAACCTATCTGCTACGCAATCATACACACTCAGTCCAATCGAACATAAACATAATAAAGGCCAAGAGACAAAAGGAGGGGGGAGATTAACCCCCCCACACCTGGCAGCAGAGATGAGTCTTCAACACTTTGCAGAAGGCGAGGAGGGTAGGGGCAGTTCGAATCCCTGGGGGGAGTTGATTCCAGAGGGCCGGGGCCGCCACAGAGAAGGCTCTTCCCCTTGTTTAGTCGACGGGACCGGAGAAGGCCAACTCTGTGGGACCCAATCGGCCGCTGGGATTTGTGTGGCAGAAGGCGGTCTCGGAGGTACTCTTGTCCAATGGGTAACACAGGTGGCACACGGAGCGATATCTACTGGCACATAAGCCGTTGCCTTAGCTCAGCTCCAACATGCAGCTAGCCAGCTGATTTTTGGATCTCACAGAGGTTCTGAGGGGCGTTTTTGACTCCCAGAGATCCTCCAGGGGGATGGGGGAGGGTGTTTTTACCCTCCCCCAGCTCCAGGAAAGTCTTTGGAGTCTGGGGAGGGCAGTTTCCGGTCACAATTCAAAGTGTTGGTTATGACCTATAAAGCCCTTCATGGCACCGGACCAGATTATCTCCGGGACCGCCTTCTGCTGCACGAATCCCAGCGACCAGTTAGGTCCCACAGAGTGGGCCTTCTCCGGGTCACGTCAACTAAACAATGCCGCTTGGCGGGACCCAGGGGAAGAGCCTTCTCTGTGGCAGCCCCGGCCCTCTGGAACCAACTCCCCCCAGAGATTAGAATTGCCCCCACCCTCCTTGCCTTTCGTAAGCTATTTAAAACCCACCTCTGCCGCCAGGCAGGTGGGAATTGAGATACTCTTTCCCCCTAGGCCGTTATAATTTTATGCATGGTATGTCTGTATGTCTGTTTTGTTCTTATTATAATGGGTTTTTAATTGTTTTTAGTATTGGATTATTATTATATGCTGTCTTATTATTGTTGTTAGCCTCCCCGAGTCTTCGGAGAGGGGCGGCATACAAATCCAATAAATAAATAAATAAAATAAATAAAACATGAGCCTACTGGACTCACCAGAAGTTGAGAAACAGGCCATTTTGGGTCCTCAAGGTGACGCAGTGGTTAGAGCGCAGTACTGCAGGCTCTTTCTGCTGCAATTTAGTAGTTCGAATCTCACCAGGCTCAAGGTGGACTCAGCCTTCCATCCTTCCAAGATTGGTCAAATGAGGACCCAGATTATTGGGGGCTATAAGGTGACTCTGTAAACCACTTAGAGAGTGCTTAAAGCTTTGTAAAGCGGTGTATAAGTCTAAGGGCTAATCCTGGTTTCAATGAGTTCAAGTTTGCTTAATTTTTTTCTTGGTCTCCTTCTAGAGCTCCATCAATATTATAACAATCAAGGACGCTTTCCAAACAGCAAAGTGATTCTGTGTTTTGGAGAAGAATTTCCAGACGCCGTCCCCTTACGTTGCAAGCTGATCCTGGTGGAGGTGAGTGGGACAACCGGTCAGGAATCCGTCAATCATGGAACCAGCTCTGACTTGAGTTCCCTGGTCAAATTTCGGGACTTCCTAAGGTTAATTGCAGAGCTGGTCCTCCGTGTTTGTGTTAGATTCACTCTCCTTTTTCCAAAACAGCCATATGTGGTAGAGGACCCATAATTCAATCTCTGGAGGGGCGAAAACAGCTTCTCCTGCCCCCCAGGGCCCTCTGAAGGCTAGAAACAGCCTATTTCCCAACTTCTGGTGGGCCCAGTAGGCTTGTGTTTCACCCTCCACAGGCTCCAAAGGTTTCCCTGTGTTCTGTCTGGGTTCCCCCAGACGTCAACACCAACTAAAAAGAGTAGCCAGACACGCTGGTAAAAAGCAAAGTCATTTTATATCTTTGAAAACAAACACAGATAACAAAAACTGTTCTTACAAACTGGAATGCTGTGAAGCTTCACAGAAGAGTCACGACGGCCAGACAATACAACAGGCTTCTTGCTGGCACACACACCACTGTAGATAAGAACACCTACGCCTCCCCCAAGTTTTCAGCCTTCGAAGCCACAAGCCAGAATCAGAGACGCCAAGGATCGAAGCAAGGTCACAGGACTCCCAAAAGATAACTCTCCACAATACAGGAAGGGCGGGCCTGCCTTTTCAACCTTTCTGAGGAGAACCACACCCAAACCCAGCTGTTGCCTATTAGGGATGGAAATACCTGGCTAATTGTCCCCTTCGTTGTGCTGCCCTTCTCTGCCTCATATCTATGATGGCTTGTGCGTTCTCATCTAATGACTCCAGGCTACTTGCTGGGGAGATCTTCCCCCGGGGGTCTCAGGCTGTTCTCCCTCCTCCTCGTCCTGACATTCCTCTTCCCCGTCTGCCTGGTCCTCCTCCTCCTCCTGTTCCTCGTCCTCCCCCTCTGAGCATGGAGCCAGCAGAGTTCCAGCTGTTCCCTGAGGAGCCTCAGGCTGAATCACAACACCCTGGAGCCAGGGGAGGGTAAAAACGTATTCCCCATCCCCCTGGAGACTCTCTGGCAACCAAATATGCCCTCCCAGAGCCTCTGTGCAAGCCAAAAATCAGCTGGCCAGCACACACATGCACATTGGAGCTGAGCTAGGGCAACGGCTCACATACCACCTGTGGTTCCCATGCCATAGCTTCGCCATCACTGTCTTAAGGGTGTCCAAAGAAGGGCCCTATAAGTCAAGAAAGTAGGCCTGGCTTTGAGCTCAAAGGCCAGATTCCTTCCTACATGCGTATATATATATAAGAGCCCTGGTGGTGCAGTGGTCAGAGTGCAGTACTGCAAGCTACTTCTGCTGATCACCGGCTGCCCGCAGTTTGGCAGATCGAATCTCAGTAGGCTCCAGGTTGGCTCAGCCTTCCGTCCTTCCAAGGTCGGTAAAATGGGGACCTAGTTTGTTGGGGGCAATATGTTTACCCTCTGTAAACCGCTTAGAGAGGGCTGTAGAAGCACTATGAAGCGGTATATAAGTCTAAATGCTATTGCTATATGCTTGTACCTACTTATTGCACTTCTAACATGCTCCTCTGCTGATTCTGAGCTCTCAAGGTGATTATCATCCATATCAAAGCAGAGTGTAAGGAACGCAATAAGGTCTCCGGGACCGCCTTCTGCCGCACGAATCCCAGTGACCGATTAGGTCCCAAAGAGTTGGCCTTCTCCGGGTCCCGTCGACTAAACAATGTCATCTGGCGGGTATCCAGGGGAAGAGCCTTCTCTGTGGCGGCCCCAACTCTCTGGAACCAGCTCCCACCGGAGATTAGAACTGCCTCCACCCTCCTTGCCTTCCGTAAACTCCTTAAAACTCACCTCTGCCGTCAGGCATGGGGGGCTTGAGGCATTCCCCCCCTCCCCCGGGCCTATACAATTTATGTATGGTATGTCTGTGTGTATGTCTGGTTTAATAATGGGGTTTTTAAATTTTTAAAAAATTTATTAAATTTGTTGTGAATTGTTTTATTGTATGTTGTGAGCCGCCGTGAGTATACGGAGAGGGGCGGCATACAAATCTAATTAATTAATTAATTAATTAATTAATTAATTAATTAATTAATTAATTAATTAATGAGCAATTGAAGACCTGGCAATAGAGAAGCATCTTTTTAAAATGTTTCAAGGAACCTCAACGCAACCTGGGAGAAAGAGCATTGCCCCGCTTGGCAACAAGGGAGGGGAGTTGGTAGGAAATAGCAATAGCATTTAGACTTATATACCACTTCCAAGTGCTTTTAAAGCCTTCTCTAAGTAGCTTACAGAATCAGCCTCTTGCTCCCAACAATCTGGGTCCTCATTTGACCCACCTGGGAAGGGTGGAAGGCTGAGTCAACCTGGAGCCGGTGGTGAGATTTGAATTGCTGAACTACAGCCAGCAGTTGGCTGAAGCAGCCTGCAGGGCTTCAATCTAACCACTGTGCCACTCCGGCTCAGAGAAGCGAGCCCTTGTCACCAAGGGGCATCTACGGCAGGGTCTTACTCCAAACCTTAATGCCCGTTAGAGATGTGCTTTTTGGCTAGGGATTCATGATGTGCTCCGTCATATTCTCTCAAATTAGCTGCAGCTGGATGGAGGCATGCACGGGCTGAGGGTAACACATAGTTTTTCTGATCGCAAGGGCTACATTCATGTTTGAATGAAACCAGATAAACCGCGGAAGAGCTCAACACACAATGTCTGAACCAGGCCAGTCCCCTGTTGCTGGAGCAGCTCAGCCCCTGCCTGTTGCTGCAGAGCTGAGTAAAGGAAGCGACAGGCGTCATGGCTGTTGCCTGCAGAGTTCTTGGGCTTAGCTTAGCAGGTGACCCGTAGCCTCGACTCCCCTGTGCTGTGCAGAGAGCTGTAAATCAGGAAATCCTCCTTCGCCGTTCAGGCTCAAGAACCAAGAGCAGCAACTGAAGTCACTCAGTAACCATTTCCTTTGTTCTTCTTCACCTGTAGACAGAATCTTGCCGGACTCGAAACAGAATATAACACAACAGAATTAACAGAATTGTTGGAAGGGACCTTGGAGGTCTTCTAGTCGAACCCCCTGCTTAGGCAGGAAGCCCTACACCCTTTCAGACAGATGGTGATCCAACATCTGCTTAAAAACTTCCAGTGTTGGGGCATTCACAACTTCTGGAGGCAAGGTGTTCCACAGATCAAATGTTCCAACTGTCAAGAAATTTCTCCTTAGTTCTAAGTTACTTCTCTCCTTGTTTAGTTTCCATCCTGGTTTGGACTGGTTCTATAGAACTATTAGTAACTTGGCGGCCTGGGTTGCTGGAACTGGCAGTTGACCCAGCCTACCACACCCCCGATCCTGTTCTTTCAGTGGTGCCATCTTGCTTTTTGTTTCTGTGCATGCATAGAAGATTTGTTTTAGTTCTGTGTGTGTGCAGAAAATCATTTTGGGAAATGACGCACACAGGCAAAACATGCACTTTTCGTCACAATGCAAACTGGTGGGGAAGGTAAGTTGAACCCACCACTGTTCCATCGTTGTGTCTTCTCCTGCCTTCTGGTGCTTTGGAGAATAGCTTCACCCCCCCTCTTCTTTGTTGCAACCCCTCAAGGAACCCAAGCAAGTGTTACCATAGATATAGAGAGAGTGTTAGAGTGTTAGAGGCTAAAACATATGAAGGACAGTTTCAGGAACTGGGCATGGCTAGTTTAATAAAGAGAAGGACCAGGGAGACATGATAGCAGAGTCTTCCAATATCTCAGGGGCTGCCACAAAAAGAGGGAGTCAAGCTCTTCTCCAAAGCACCTGAGGGTAGAACAAGGAGCAATGGGTGGAAACTGAACAAAGAGAGAAGCAACTTAGAACTAAGGAGAAATTTCCTGACAGTCAGAACAATAAATCCGTGGAACAGCTTGCCTCCAGAAGTTGTGAATGCTCCAACACTAGAAGTTTTTAAGAAGATTGACCATCATTTGTCTTAATGGTTGTCCATCTTAAGCCCTACACTACTGGTTGTCCATCTTAAACCTTACACTACTTAATGTCTAGAGGACCTCCAAGTAGTAGGGTTTCCTGCCTAAACAGGGGGTTGGACTAGAAGTCTCCTTCTTCTTCTTCTTCTTCTCCTTCTCCTCCTCCTCCTCCTCCGTCTTCTTCTTCTTCTTCTTCTTCTTCTTCTTCTTCTTCTTCTTCTTCTTCTTCTTCTTTGTCTTCTTCTTCTTTGTCATCATCTTCTTCTTCTCCTCCTCCTCCTTCTTCTTCTTATCATCATCATCATCATCATCATCATCATCATCATCATCATCTCTGGGAAAAGCTAGGGAGGAATTATCTTAACTGCTTTCCTGCTGTCCCAACTTTTCAAGCTCTGCTACTTGGTCTTTTCCCTTTGGGAAGCAGCTTTCTGCTTTCTCACCACTCATTCCATCTCATTGGTTTTGGAGATGGCTGCACAGGGTACATGAAGCACTTTGGAACACCAGCTGCTCCTTTGGTACTTGAGCCTTGCCTTTACAACGTCTTTACGGCTGCATTTTCAATTGCTCTCCTGCAGTGTGAGCTCTTCCTACCAAGCCCATGACCCCAACCCAAGGTTTCTCCTTGTCTTCTGAATGCAGGTCGAACAGTTGAGCATCCGGCAACTGGTGGAGGAAACCCGGAAGAACGAAACCAGCGCCGTGGGCCCAGTTGCAGAGGAGGTGCATTATGATCCGATGTACAGGAACTTCCAGGATTCTTGTGGACCTCACCAAAGGCCCATTTTCAGGGAAAACCAGCAAATTACCGTTTGAAGACTCTGGAGCGGACTAGGTCCACCGTTTTTCGCAAGCTTCTAAAAAATTCTTCTTCTTCCCCCCTCCATCTTACAGCTTAGATCTTCCCCAACTTCGGTTGAGGATTTCTTTTTTTAAAAAAAAAGGTTTTGTATGTAAATATATAAAGGGTTTAAAGAATTCAATTCAGTCTTTATTTCGGTCACAGACCAGCGCGCGTGCACACACACACACACACAAAATAAATGTTAAAATAAAGCAGAACTGAACAGAACAAGGCACAGCAAGGTGTTACAATTAATGGTGAAATCGTCTGCCTAATTTTACAGACTCCTCTTCCTCCTCCTTCTCCTCCTCTTTCCCTTCTTCCTCCTCTTCCTCTTCCTCCTCTTTCTCTTCCTTCTCCTCCTCTTCCTCCTCTTCCTCCTCTTCCTCTTCCTCCTCCTCCTCCTCCTCCTCCTCCTCCTCCTCCTCCTCTTAATAATAATCATAATAATAACAATTTATTAGACTTGTATGTGGCTCCTATCCGAAGACTCAGGGTGGCTCACAACAACAATAAAACCATATAGATACAAATCTAATAATTAAAACTGTAACTAAAACCCATTATCTTAAAAAACAATCAACACTACATAATCATAACCACACAGAACATTTAACCCTCCTCCTTCCTCCTCCTCCTTCCTCCATCTCCTCCTCCTCTTCCCTCCACCTCCTTCTCCTCCTCCTCTTCCTCCTCTTCCTCCATCCTTCCACAAACCCCACTCCTTTCAAGCACTGTCTGTATTTTTTGGCAAGAAAGCACGAAACTCAGGGAGCCCCAAGAGCCACACAGTTCCACCCTGAGATGCAAAGATTCTCTTCTATTGATATTGGCTTGTGTTGGGACACGCGGGGTTGACTTAAAGCCCCTTACAACGGCAGAGGAATCTCTCAAAGCACACATTTGATCAACACCTCTCAAGATTTACATATGTGGGGTGATCATTCAAGCGGATCTAGCCTGCTTGTGATGATGACTCCCTGGAACCCGGATTCCATCGTGGTTTTTAAAAGGGCATTGAGTTCATTTGTTATGGTGAAGTAAGGATGCTCGGTCTTTGCTCTTGGGCTCTTGCACTGGGCTTCTGTGGTCGTCCAGTACACAACTATCATGCCCAGATTGTATGAATGCAATGTATGAATGCTATTTAGTTTATTATGAGTTTTAATCTAGGTTTTATTGTTAGATTGTATATTTTACTTTTTTAAAAAAATATATCGTATTTTATATTGTTGTAAGCTGTCCTGAGTCCTTCAAGATTGGGTGGCATAGAAGTCGGGTTAAATAAATAAATAGATAGATAGATAGATAGATAGATAGATAGATAGATAGATGGATGGATGGATGGATGGATGGATGGATGGATGGATGGATGGATGGATGGATGGATGGATGGATGGATGGATAGGTAGGTAGGTAGAGAGAGAGAGAGATAAATAGATAGATATATAAACTAACTAACTAACTAAAATAATATTTTCTCAAAAGCAACATAAGAAAATATTATTTTACTGAAAGAGTAGTAGATCCTTGGAACAATCTTCCAGCAGATGTGGTTGGCAGATCCACAGTAACTGAATTTAAACATGCCTGGGATAAACATACATCCACCCTAAGGTAAAATACCCCTCTCTGAGTCCTCGGAGAGATTGACGGAAGAAAAAGACCTCTTGGTCCATCTAGTCTGCCCTTCTACTATTTCCTGTATTTTATCTGTTTATCCCAGCCATGTTTAAATTCAGTTACTGTGGATTTACCAACCACATCTGCTGGAAGTTTGTTGCAAGCATCTACTCCTCTTTCAGTCAAATAATATTTTCTCACGTGGCTTCTGTAGCCCGTCTTTGGACCCCTTCAATTTGATCAATCTCTTTATGTAGGTGAGGTCTCCAGAACTTAACACAGTTCAGGATGTGGTAAGAGAATAGAATAGAATAGAATTCTTTATTGGCCAAGTATTGGCCACTCATGCCCTTATCACCTTGAGGTTCGACTACTGCAATGCTCTCTACATGGGGCTACCTTTGAAGAGGGTTCGGAAACTACAAATTGTGCAGAATACAGCCGCGCGAGCAGTCATGGGCCTCCGTAGACATATCCATATTTCTCCAACACTCTGCGCTCTGCACTGGCTGCCAATTGGTTTCTGGATGCAACTCAAAGTGTTGGTTGTGACCTGTAAAGCCTTACATGGCATCAGACCATATTTCTTATAAGACCGCCTCCTGCCACATGAATCCCAGCATTCGGTTAGGTCCCACAGAGTTGCCTTCTCCAGATCCTGTCAACTAGACGGGGCCTAGGGGAAGAGCCTTCTCTGTGGGGGCCCCGGCCCTCTGGAATTAGCTATCCCTGGAGATTCGTACTTCCCCCCTAACCTTTCATAAGAATCTAAAGGCTCACTTGTGCCGCCAAGCTTGGAGTCATTAGATTCTGCCCCCCTGGCTGATGAATGTATATTGAGTTTGTTCATTGAATGTATGTGTGCATATTTTAATTGGTTCTTTAGTTTTTCAATGTAACTTTTAATTTTAATTAATTGGATTTTGATGTATATTGTCTTTTTTTAAAAAAATATATGTTGTAAGCTACCCTGAGCCCTCAGAGAGGGGCAGCATATAAATCCAATAAAACTTAAACTTAAAAATGTGATTGGACACACAAGGAATTTGTCTTTGGTGCAGATGCCCTCAGTGTACATAAAAGAAAAGAGACATTGGTCAAGAATCATGAGGTCAAATAAGCAATGAGGAAACATAGTAGACCTCATGGTACATCTAGTCTGCCCTTATACTATTTCTTGCATATTATTTTAGGATGGATCTCTGTTTATCCCAGGCGTGTTTAAATTCAGTTACTGTGGATTTACCAACCATGTCTGCTGGAAGTTTGTTCCAAGCATCTACTACTCTAAACAATATTAATATAAATAGTGGACAGCCATGTGTTTGAAATGGTACATGGTTTGGGTGGGGAGTGGGACTAGATTCAAAGTGTTGGTAATGACCTTTAAAGCCCTACATGGGATTGGACCAGAATACCTCCGGAACCGCCTTCTACCGCACGAATCCCAGCGGCCGACAAGGTCCCACAGAGTTGGCCTTCTCCGGGTCCTGTCGACCAAACAATGTCGTTTGGCGGGCCCCAGGGGAAGAGCCTTCTCTGGTGGCCCCAGCCCTCTGGAATCAACTCCCCCTGGAGATTAGAACGGCCCCCACCTTCCTTGTCTTTCGCAAGACCCACCTATATCGCCAGGCATGGGGGAATTAAGACATCTCCCCCAGGCTTTCTTATATTTTATGTTTGGTATTTATGTGTTGTATGGTTTTTAAATTGTTGGGGTTTTTTAATATAATTTTATAATAATAATAATAATAATAATAATAATAATAATAATAATAATTTATTAGATTTGTATGCCGCTCCTCTCCGAAGACTCGGGGCGGCTCACAACAACGATAAAAACAATATTATACTGGCACAAATCTAATATTAAAAAAAACTAAAAACCCTATTATTAGATTTGTTCCATTGTTATACTGTTTTTATAATTGTTGTGAACTGCCCCGAGTCTTCGGAGGGGGGCGGCATACAAATCTAATAAATTGAATTGAATTGAATTAGATAACCTCCAACTCTGTTAATTGGTTTAATTTTTAATTTTAACCCGCGGAAGGGCTCTCGGAGTGTGAGCAGAAGGCTGCAGCTGCTTCCTCCGGCCTTCTTGAACCCAGCTTTCTCAGAAGTGTGAAAACATGCGTGAGAAAAAAGTAACAGTCACCCTTCTTCTTATTTTATTTTATTTTTTCCCTTCCCTCCCTTTCCTCTTGCAAACGCCGAGGTTTGCGATTGCTCAATCTGCAAAATTCAGCCCGTTTCCCAAAAGAGCTCTAGGGGTTTTTTTTTCTTCCTGCCTTGGCGTTGTTGAAATCCGGGACAGACTCTCCAGCATCGGTTTCAAGTGGCTGCAAAAGCCGGCGGGGGGGATCACTCTTTTTTACACCGCAACCAGTGTTCCCTCTAATTTTTTTTTTGGGGGGGGGGGCAGAAAAGTATAGTGTCTGAGCGGCAGTCCCTTCGGGACTGGGCGGCACAGAAATAATAAACAAACAAACAAACAAACAAACAAACAAACAAACAAAATTTCAAAATAAAATACTGTACTGTGTGTCTATAACAGTGAGCTCATAATAGGGCAACTCTATCAATATCAAAATGCCGCTTAAATAGTTGAGCTAGTTTTAAACTAGATTTTGATTTTCTTTCTCTCTTCCTTACTCCCATTCTTTTTTTTCTCTTTTCCTTCCTCTCTTTTTTCTATCTGTTTCTTCCTCTCTTCCTCTCTCTCTCCTTCCTTCTCACTCTTTCCCTCTCGGCTTCTGGGCAGGTTTGGAAAACTCTGAGTTGATGATGATTTTTAAGTGAGCGATTGCTCACTGCTCAGCTTAGAGGGAACTATGACCCCAACATTTCCATTGCTAAGCGATTGTTAAAACGATTGGCCCCATTTTATTTATTTTATTTTTATTTATGTATTGGATTTGTATGCCACCCCTCTCCGCAGACTCGGGGCGGCTAACAACAGTAATAAAACAGTATATGACAACAATCCAATACTAAAAACAGTTAATAACCCATTATATAAAAGCCAATCATACATACAGACATACCATGCATAAAATTGTAAAGGCCTAGGGGGAAAGAGTATCTCAATTCTTCCATGCCTGGCGGCAGAGGTGGGTTTTAAGAAGCTTACGAAAGGCAAGGAGGGTGGGGGCAATTCTAATCTCTGGGGGGAGTTGGTTCCAGAGGGCCGGGGCCGCCACAGAGAAGGCTCTTCCCCTGGGTCCCGCCAAGCGACATTGTTTAGTTGACGGGACCCGGAGAAGACCCACTCTGTGGGACCTAACTGGTCACTGGGATTCGTGCAGCAGAAGACGGTCCCTGACACCTTTCTTGCCACCATTGTTATGTGAATCACCGAAGCCATTAAGTGAGTAGGGGAATCTTGCTTGCCTGTTGACTTTGCATTGACATTGACCTGTTGACATTGACCCATTGACAAAAGAGGTTCACGTTAACACTGCCAAGGTCATACACGTGAGTCAGTCACTGAGCGGCTGTATTTTGATCTCACAAGCACTTAATATAGAAACATAGAAACATAGAAGACTGACGGCAGAAAAAGACCTCCTGGTCCATCTAGTCTGCCCTTATACTATTTTCTGTATTTATCTTAGGATGGATATATGTTTATCCCAGGCATGTTTACATTCAGTTACTGTGGGTTTATCTACCACGTCTGCTGGAAGTTTGTTCCAAGCATCTATGACTCTTTCAGTAAAATCATACTTTCTCACATTGCTTCTGATCTTTCCCCCAACTAACCTCAGATTGTGTCCCCTTGTTCTTGTGTTCACTTTCCTATTAAAAACACTTCCCTCCTGGACCTTATTTAACCCTTTAACATATTTCAATGTTTCGATCATGTCCCCCCTTCTCCTTCTGTCCTCCAGACTATACAGATTGAGTTCATTAAGTCTTTCCTGATACGTTAAGAGTGAAAAACAGGCATAAGTTTTTATGAGCCGGGGTGGCGCAGCAGGTAGAGTGCTGTACTGCAGGCCACTGAAGCTGACTGTAGATCTGAAGGTCAGCAGTTCAAATCTCATCACCGGCTCAAGGTTGACTCAGTCTTCCATCCTTATGAGGGGGGTAAAATGAGGACCCGGATTGTGGGGGCAATAGCCTAGCTCTGTTAAAAAGTGCTATTGCTAACATGTTGTAAGCTGCCCTGAGTCTAAGGAGAAGGGCAGCATAAAAATTGAGTAAGTAAGTAAGTAAGTAAGTAAGTAAGTAAGTAAGTAAGTAAGTAAGTAAGTAAGTAAGTAAGTTGTTTTTCCCAGCATTGTCGTAACTTGGAACAAGCTATGTTAAGTTGAGGACTACCTCTTTGGACCCCAATTCCTGATGGAAAGCAGGAATAATTATAAACATGTGTTTGTAAGCATCACCAAGCGCCTCTGAGCATCCCAGGGCAATCAGGCTGATTGCAAGAACTCTCCGAGTATTTATTTTGACTGCTCGTTTAAACTGTTTTGCGATTGCTTTACCAACCTGGGCCTTCAAATAAACAGCAACTTTGTGTAATCAATTGCCTTCTGCCTTCTGATGGGGGTAAAACCACACCTGGCCTCAGTCTTCAGTAGGCTCCCCACCACCCTATTTTATTGTATTTATTTGTTTGTCAAGTGCATACTGGTGGTATACAAAGATATAACAATATTTATATACATGACACTAGTAAAAGAGAAAGATTAGAACAGGCGACGGAAGGCACGCTGGTGCAGTTATGCACGCCCCTTACTGACTCTTGGGAGAGTAGTAAGATTAGGTTAACAACAACAACAACAACAACAGAGTTGAAAGGGACCTTGGAGGTCTTCTAGTCCAACCCATTTCTTAGGCAGGAAACCTTACAGTACTTCAGACAGATGGTTAACCAATATCTTCTCAAAAACTTCCAGTGTTGGGGCATTCACAACTGCTGGAGGGAACTTCTGTTCCACTGATCAACCGTTCTGACTGTCAGGAAATTTCTCCTTAGTTCCAAGTTACTTCTCTCCTTGTTTAGTTTCCACCCATTATTTCTTGTTCTACCCTTGAGTGCTTTGGAGAATAGCTTGACTCCCTCTTCTTTCTGGCAACCCCTGAGATATTGAAAGACTTCTATCATGTCTCCCCTGTCCTTTTTTTCATTAAACTAGCCATGCCCAGTTCCTGCAACTGTTCGTCATATATTTTAGCCTCCAGTCCCCCCAATCAATTCTTCAATTCTCGAAGCTTTTTGGCCATGTTGTTGCAGTGGGCTTTGGCACTCAGGTCATTTGAAATGAGTATTCCAAGGTCTTTTACAGAGTGAGGGTTGTCTGCAAGGTCTTGTTTATTCTGTTTGTATTTGGAGTTCTGATTCTTTTTGCCAATGTGTAGGACAGAGCGTTTCTTGGTTGAGATTTGGAGTTGCCACATGTTGGACCATTCTGACATCTTTTCATTTCCAGACATTAATTGAAAAAGCCATTTGAAGTATAACTCTCTGGAGTAGAGCAGCTTCTGGAAAAAACTTCACTCCATCTGCCTGGCTGTTGTGGTTATTTTGGTTGCATTTTATGAAGCCAATATTCCAGTTGGAGAATAAAAAATAATCAATGAGGGCAATCCATACATTGCCATTCACATCTACAACTTGTTTCAGGTTAAACCAGATTTAAAGCTTGATTTCTCAAGGGGCATAACTCTAATTTGTTAATCATTATTCCCCCAACAGCTGGAGGAAATCTGTTTTCGAGGCCATAAATACCCTGATTATCTACTGTAGATACAAACAGAGTATCTACAGTATCTACTGTTTCTGTACAGAGAAACAGAGAAACAGAGAAACAGAGAAGATTGATGGCAGAAAAAGACCTCCTGGTCTACCTAGTCTGCCTTTATTTATTTATTTATTTATTTATTTATTTATTTATTTATTTATTTATTTATTTATTTATTTATTTATTTATTTATTTATTTATTTATTTATTTATTTATTTATTTATTCATTCATTCATTCATTCATTCATTCATTCATTCATTCATTCATTCATTCATTCATTCATTCATTCATTCATTCATTCATTCATTCATTCATTCATTCATTCATTCATTCATTTATTTATTTATTTATTTATTTATTTATTTGTTTATTTGTTTATTTGTTTATTTATTTATTTGTTTATTTATTTGTTTATTTATTTGTTTATTTGTTTGTTTATTTGTTTGTTTATTTATTTGTTTATTTATTTGTTTATTTGTTTATTTATTTGTTTATTTATTTATTTATTTATTTATTTATTTATTTATTTATTTATTTATTTATTTATTTATTTATTTATTTATTTATTTATTTATTTATTTATTTATTTATTTATTTATTTATTTATTTATTTATTTATTTATTTATTTATTTATTTATTTATTTATTTATTTATTTATTTATTACTTGGATTTGTATGCCGCCCCTCTCCGAAGACTCGGGGCGGCTATTATACTATTTCCTGTATTTTATCTTAGGATGGATATATGTTTATCCCAGGCATGTTTCAATTCAGTGACTGTGGATTTACCAACCACGTCTGCTGGAAGTTTGTTCCAAGCATCTATGACTCTTTCAGTCAAATAATATTTTCTCATGTTGCTTTTGATCTTTCCCCCAACTCACCTCAGATTGTGTCCCCTTGTTCTTGTGTTCACTTTCCTATTAAAAACACTTCCCTCCTGAACCTTATTTAACCCTTTGACATATTTAAATGTTTCGATCATGTCCCCCCTTTTCCCTTCTGTCCTCCAGACTCTACAGATTGAGTTCATGAAGTCTTTCCTGATAGGTTTTATGCTTAAGACCTTCCACCATTCTTGTAGCTTGTCTTTGGACCCGTTCAATTTTGTCAATATCTTTTTGTAGGTGAGGTCTCCAGAACTGGACACAGTATTATTCCAAATGGGGTCTCCCCAGCGCTCTATACAGCGGGATCACAATCTCCCTCTTCCTGCTTGTGATACCTCTAGATATGCAGCCAAGCATCCTACTTGCTTTTCCAGACCAGTGAGAAGGCACATGGAGACCGAAATACAGGTAGGAAAGAGCAAAGCACAGTCATGTGTAGGTGGGGAAAATCTCCAGATCCCAGTCAGCGGTAGCGTAGTTTCTCACGAGACCTGTTCAGAACAGTTCTCCCTTTGCAAATGACTTCAATAACAAATATTTAGTCACCAAAATCTGGCACGGTATGATTCAGGTTGAAAAATTAAATGAGTTTTATTTCCTTTAAAAAAATTTCAGTGATCACATGCATAGTCTGGCAACCGGAGTAAAGTTATTGTGAAGGTATAACTTTCACTATTACAAAGCAGGACCTGTCTCACATCCTAGGAGAGGAGTCCCCAAAGTTGGCAACTTTAAGACAACTGGAGAATTCTGGGAGTTGAAGTCCACAAGTCTTAAAGTTGCCATGTTTGAAGACCTCTGTCCCAGGACAATGTTGTCCCACCTTAGCAGCTTTTAAGATGGTTGGATTTCAACTCCCAGAATTCCCCAGCAGCACAGGAAGTTTCACAAGCATGAGTGCGTTAGACCAGGAGGTCTTTTTCTGCCGTCAATCTTCTATGTTTCCATGTATTTATAAATGTGCACATGGATCAAAGAAAACAACATGGCTACAACAAACAAAGAAAGAGAAGAAAGCAAAAGAAAACAAAAGAAAAAGTAAAAAAACATACAAAAAAAATCACTTGGTTAAAAATAGGAGAGAAATCTCCCTTTCTATGTCGCCCTTTTAGGTAGACTTATCATCCCATCCTCTGTTTGACCTACTTTTTCAGTGGCAGGTTTTAATGGAGCTTGTTCAACCCTTCAATAAATTATACAATAGAGGAAAAATACAGTCAGCCGGGTTGCTTTATAAATCACCCCAAGGCTAATTTATTGCACAAATGCATTTTTAGCTTCTCTGTATTTTTAACTTCTTTCCTTCCCCGCCTTGGAATTTACAGGGCTGGCGAAGCTGCTTTTGCAGGTGGCAGAAAGCAATGGCTAAAACATGTGGTTTGGAGGAAGCAGCTGCAAGACCCCAGCTGCTTTCTGCGCCAAGAGAAGGGAGTCTTTGTAGCTCGGGACTCAACTGCGGGGTCTTTTTGCTTCTCATCTGGTTCTAAAGAAGCTTCTTGGATGAGAAGCAAAACGTCTTCAAGGGAAAAAATAAAACATGAGTCGAAGTCTGATGTCCTAATAGAATCTGCTTTAGGAAAGTTAAAAACAAACTTTCAGAACATAAGATTGAATAAAAAATAAATAACATAAAATTGCCCTGTCTTAGAAAGTCAACCAGAATGATAAAGGGAGTGAAAACCAAGACATACGAAGAGAGGTTGCTGGAACTGGGCATGGAGAGTCTGGAGCAAGGGTAGGCAAACTTGGCTCTTCTATGACTTGTGGACTTCAACTCCCAGAATTCTTGAGCAAATCATCCTAGCTCAGGAATTCTGGGAGTTGAAGTCCACATGTCATAGAAGACCCAAGTCTGCCTACCCCTAGTCTAGCAGGGGCCAGAGGGGACACGATAGCAGTATACAGATATTTTAGGGGTTGCCACAGAGAGGAGGGGGTCACACTATTTTCCAGGGTACCAGAGGGCCAGACCAGGAGCAACGGATGGAAGTTGACCCAGGAGAGATTCAACCTGGAAACAAGGAAGAACTTTCTGACGGTGAGAGCAATCAACCAGTGGAACAGCCTGCCAGTGGAGGTTATGAATGCCCCATCACATTTTAAAGAAAATTGGACTGCCATCTGGCCGGGGAGGTGTAGGGTTTTCTGCTTGAGCAGGGGGTTGGACTTGATGACCTACAAGGTCCCTTTCAACTCTAATAATAAATAGATTAATTGATTGATTGATTGATTGATTGATTGATTAAATGAATGAATGAATGAATGAATGCTAACTACTGGTATACAGGGGTCTTTAATGAAACCCTTAAAAACCAAATGGCCGCAGTTCATAAAGCAGGCATTTCGCTACAGAAGTTGCAAATATATATATATACATATATATGTAGATTGTTCTGAGTTCGGGTTTTGCCCCATGTAATATTTTGAAAGTCTATGCGACGTTTCGGTGAATTCACATTCACCATCATCAGGCTGAAGTTGTAAGCTTCGTGCTGCTGTAAATATAGTTTAACTATATTAACTATACTTACGGCAGCATGAAGCTTACAACTTCAGCCTGATGATGGTGAATGTGATTTCACCGAAACGTCGTATAGACATTCAAAATATTACACGTGGCAAAAACCGAACTCTGAACAATCTACATATATATACCCGTGAAAATCTATGAAAATCTATGAAAACAAATATATATATATATGTCACCTGGGGTTTTTTTTGCTGAATTTGAAAATTAATATTGTCTGCCATCTTTTCTTTGATTCTGTAGTCACTTGTTAAAAGAAAATGAAAATGTTCCTTCTAAAAACAAAAATATTTTAGTGACAATTAAGAACAGTGGCCATTGGAAATTCTTATTTCCCTATCTGCATGACTGCACGAATGAGATTTTTATAGGGTTTTATATTATGGTTATTGTTGTTGTTAATTCTTTACAGTGCTTTATTATTCTTATTGTCGTAAGCCACCCCGGCATACAAATTTAATTAATAATTGAAAGAAACAAACAAACTCCAGTTGGTTTTTAAACAAAGCACCTTTGGGAAAACCCTGATCTGGATCATTGAGTTGGGCTCCTTGGTGGTCTCCGAGCTAGGTGGGGGAATCTCCCCACTCTCTAATTTTAACTCTTTATCATATGATTTGGGGGGGGGAGGGAGGGAATTAATTTGGAAGTTTAAATGTTGCATGTAGACCCAGAAGGGCTCATGCACTTTATATGCTCAGTTCTTAACCCTTTCCGCTTGAGGTGAAATATCTTGTTCAGAGGAAACTTTGAAGCTGAAACGATGAACACAGGAAGCGGATTCTTTTTTTGTTGCAGACATTGTTGGGTGCTAAATTTGGAGACCTGTGCATGCCGACCTTCAAAGCGTTTGAAAATCAGTTTCTCCACCTTAGCAACTTTAAGACGCATGGACTTCAACTCCCAGAATTCTCTGTGCTGCTGCTGGGGAGTTCTGGGACTTGAAGTCCATGCAGATTGAAATGGCTAAGTTTGTGAAACATTGGCTCAGTGCTTTGACTTCCCAACTCTTTTGGTGACTGAGCCTTAGATCTGGTTTGTTCAATGTGTGAAGAAAGGTAGGAAGAAGAAGGCTTACGGATAGTCCTCAACTGACAACCTTTTCTTTAGTGATCATTTCAAATTACAGCTGTGGCGAGGGGGGCGTTTGCCCAGGTTCGCCTGGTGCACCAGTTGTGACCCTATTTGGACCGGGAGTCACTGCTCACAGTCACTCACGCCCTCATCACCTCGAGGCTTGACTACTGTAACGCTCTCTACATGGGGCTGCCTTTGAAGAGTGTTCGGAAACTTCAGATCGTGCAGAATGCAGCTGCAAGAGCAATCATGGGCTTCCCAAGATATGCCCATGTTACACCAAGACTCCGCAGTCTGCATTGGTTGCTGATCAGTTTCCGGTCACAATTCAAAGTGTTGGTTATGACCTATAAAGCCCTTCATGGCACCGGACCAGATTATCTCAAGGACCGCCTTCTGCCGCACGAATCCCAGCGACCAGTTAGGTCCCACAGAGTGGGTCTTCTCTGGGTCCCGTCAACCAAACAATGCCGCTTGGCGGGACCCAGGGGAAGAGCCTTCTCTGTGGCGGCCCTGACCCTCTGGAACCAACTCCCCCCAGAGATTAGAATTGCCCCCACCCTCCTTGCCTTTCATAAGCTACTTAAAACCCACCTCTGCCACCAGGCATGGGGGAATTGAGATACTCTTTCCCCCTAGGCCCTTACAATTTTATGCATGGTATGTCTGTAGGTATGTTTGGTTTTTATAATAATGGGTTTTTAATTGTTCTTAGTATTGGATTATTATTGTATGCTGTCTTGTTATTGCTGTTAGCCGCCCCGAGTCTTCAGAGAGGGGCGGCATACAAATCCAATAAATAAATAAATAAATAAATACAACGATACTGAAAATAATGACTTATGACCGTTTTGTGATCCCCCTTTTTAAAATTATGGATGTTTTGATGACTCTAGCACATGCAAACAGAGTCCATCTCTTATTCCCTTTTTGCTTTCTTTCCTGGTGGCGAAATACTCCAGAAATTACACAAGACTCTATTTTTTTTATGATGCAAGGAGCTATAATTACAAGTTTATGACAATGATAAAATTTGCCAATCATTAAACTATAGGCAAGGTTTAAAAGATTAATGTAAGAGAAAGAGAGTTTGAGGACTTTGTAACCTTTCGAAATAAGACAGCAAAACCTGTGAGTTATGTTTTTCTTTACTTTTTCTCTTTCTGTTTTTGAGGTTTATCCACAAACAAATCAAGGTAATACACCTTCCTTCTTTCAATCCCACAGAATGATCATCTCAACAAGCTTTGGGAGGTAGGTTGCCTAAGGAGTAATATACTGCTCAAAAAAATAAATAAATAAACACTCAAATAACACATCCCAGATCTGAATGAATGAAATATTTTGTTCTGTACAAAGTTGAATGTGCACCACAGCAGGTGAAATTGATTGTCAATCAGTGTTGCTTCCTAAGTGGACAGTTTGATTTCACAGAAGTTTGGTTTACTTGGAGTTATATTCTGTTGTTCAAGTGTTCCCTTTATTTATTTTTTTTGAGCAGTGTACATATATCCCTGCGACCAGTGAGGCCCCACAGAGTTGGCCTCCTTAGGGTCCCATCGACCAAACAATGTTGGTTGGCGGGACCTAGGGGAAGAGCCTGCTCTGTGGGAGCCCCGGCCCTCTGGAATCAACTCCCCCAGAGATTCGCACTGCCCCCTCCCTCCTTGCCTTCCGAAAGAATAAGTATGACTGCTGAATGTTTGGTTAATAAGTTAATTGTTTGGTTAACTTTTTTCTTTTAATTGTTTTTAAATTGTAGTATTAATTGGATTACATTATTGTTCTGTTTTTATATATGTTGCGAGCCGCACCGAGTCCTCGGAGAGGGGCAGCATACAAATCCAATTAAATAAATAAAGAAAATAAAGAAATAAATATCAGATTTTACATTTAGTTGGGTAGTTTAAGGCCAGATTGGGAACTGTAGTTTGAGAAATCTAAAGAATCTGGGTTGAGGAAAACTTGTCTAAACCAGTGGTGGGTTTCAATTTTTTTTTTACTACCAGGCATGGTTTGTTGGGTGTAGCTTGGCTGTTATGGCAGGGGAAGGATACTGTAAAATCTCCTTTCCTTCCGATCAGCTGTGACTTGGGAAGCAGAGAATAGATGGGGTAGGAGCTAATCAGAGGTATATTTACTGGTTCTCCAAACTACTTAAAATTTCCACTGCTGGTTCTCCAGAAGTGGTCAGAATCTGTGAAACCCACCTCTGGCCTGAACATATGAGCCAACAGATAATATGGGTTCCACACTAAAATAAAATTACCGACACTAAAATAAAATTACTGACATATTGCCTAGGATCACACTTGCTAACTTTTTCCAACCTGGAACCATTGTTGAGAAGCTTAAAGGCCATACTGTATGTCTGAAATATATACTGCTCAAAAAAAATAAAGGGAACACTCAAAGAAGACATCCTAGATCTGAATGAATGAAATATTCTCATTGGTTGGTGGGACCTTCTTTTCATTTAACTAAATGTACCCAATTCCAACAATCATTCTTTATATGTTTTAGCCTCTGGTCTTCTAATCATCTTTCTTTCTTTCTTTCTTTCTTTCTTTCTTTCTTTCTTTCTTTCTTTCTTTCTTTCTTTCTTTCTTTCTTTCTTTCTTGTGCTGACAACATGTGAAATTGATTGTCAATCAGTGTTGCTTCCTAAGTGGACAGTTTGATTCCACAGAAGTTTGATTGACTTGGAGTTATATTGTGTAGTTTTAAGTGTCCCCTTTATTCTTTTGAGCAGTGTATATAGGCTATGATTAGATGTAGGATTGGAGAGGACTCTTCTAACCCACTGTGGGGATGGTGTCAAGCACCAGGGAAATTAGGAGATTCAGAAGGTTCAAATGAGTATAAATATTTATTGCAAGCTTAAGTTCTCTACAAGAATCTGACCAACTAACAGTCAAGGGAAATGAGTGGGAGATAAGAAAGGCATTCAAAATGGGCTGGGCTTAGATATCTTGCAGGACTTGTGACTTATGACTTATTTGATCTCAACCTGGTCATCTCCAACAGATGGTCTTCTCATCGTGTTATGGGACCCATCATGTTTATGATTGAACATATTAGAAACATAGAAACCTAGAAGATTGACGGCAGAAAAAGACCTCATGGTCCATCTAGTCTGCCCTTATACTATTTCCTGTATTTTATCTTAGGATGGATCTATGTTTATCCCAGGCAGGTTTAAATTCAGTGACTGTGGATTCACCAACCACGTCTGCTGGAAGTTTGCTCCAAGCATCTACTGCTCTTTCAGTGAAATAATATTTTCTCACGTTGCTTTTGATCTCTCCTCCAATTAACTTCAGATCGTGCCCCCTTGTTCTTGGGTTCACTTTCCTATTAAAAACACTTCCCTCCTGGACCTTATTTAACCCTTTAATATATTTAAATGTTCCAATCGTGTCCCCCCTTTCCCTTCTATCCTGCAGACTATACAGATGGAGTTCATGACGTCTTTCCTGATAAGTTTTATGCTGAAGACCTTCCACCATTCTTGTAGATGGTTTTCTGAACCTGTTATGGGGCCCCCTACGCTTATGATCGAACACATTATATGAATCAAAGCATTGTGACTCTTTCAGTGAATAAATAGCTAAGAAAGAAAAATGCATCTCACAAAGAATTCCAAGCTTGGCGTCTATCTCTTTGATTGGGCTTGTTTTCTATCGACACTCCCCTCACTCAGGTTTAGCTTATTTGGTTCTTGGAGAGTGATTTTCTGTTTGTTTAGATTAGAACATCAACATCCTAATCTTGGAAAAGGGTCAAAGTTTGTTCTTGGCGGGATATCAAGATGAGTGCAAGAGGTTGCACTGGATTAGTTCAATTTTTTTCCTTGTCCTCTCGTCTTAATCTGCAGCCTGCTGGATTTAATCATTTCTCCTTGAATGTCTAGGTTATCTTTTTTAAATTGCACCTTGAATGGGACCTCTTGCATCTTCATATTCAAGTCTGCCTGCCCTTGCACACTTCCAGGGGAAAGAGAAAGGTAATTGTTGGCACGGATGCCAAAAGAAAGGAATTTTCATGCATATGTTCTGGGAGTGTGTAGAAATACAGAAATTTTGGAAGGAAGTGCAGAACGAAATAAATAAAATGTTACATATTAATTGGACAATTACAAAAGAAACAGCCATTTTAATTAAACAAAGAGAACTAAGAGATTTTAAAGAAATAAAAATTGCAGCACTGGAAAGTGCTCAAGCGGTAGTGGTATTGGGTTGGAAAGAGTCTATCAAATGGACACTACAGAACTGGTACTGGTACATGGTGGATCACATACATTTTGAAATCATGGAAATAAGATTAAACAATTTTGATGAAAACAAACTGGAGAAGCTGATGGCACGATGGAATAAGGGGAAAGGTGATATGCAGAGTAGAATCTGTGATGTAAATGTGAAAAATAAACTCCAACCACTCTTTCAATAATAACAAATGCAAAGTAGAGCCAAGGAAATATATATATATGAACTAGTAAATATTTGAAACCCCCGCAATTGGTGGTGGTGGTGATGGGGTTTTTTTTGTCAGTCAGGTGATGGGCACACGCACTGTGCACTGTTTTATGTTTGTTTTTTATGTAACCATATTTACAAAATCAATAACAATATTTTTTTAAAAAAATAAAGTCTGCCTGCCCTGAAATGCGAACTTGGCCTCCATGATAGCTCAATTCCAATGAATTCAAGGCAGAATTTTCTTCGCTCTCGGTAGATTATGTTTACGGGCGTTGTTGGGGGGTTTTTTTTGCCAGGTGATGGGAGTGGCGGTTTAGGGCATGAGTCATTTGACTTTGCTTTAAAAAGTGAAAATGTGAAGTCGAAAGCTTTCAACCTGGGGGCCACTTCCCAAATCCCATCCTTGCTTATTGAAGGTCACCTAAAAAAGCATCGGTGTTTACAAGCGGTGGGATGTTCTCGGTAACTTTGATTATTTTCAGCAAAAAGGGAAGAGAAAGTTTCGGAAATCATGCTCAATGTGCTCTGGGCTTCTCACCACCTAAATCCCCCTTCCTCAATGTTGTGTGCGTGCCTCCCCTGCCCCACCTCAAGACAGTTGTGATTCCTGGTGGCGGCTTGTGGGAGTCCACGGTTTTCTTGGCAACGTTTTCGAGAAGTGGTCTGTGGTGGCTTTCTTTCAAAGAGCGAAGATGTTGGGCCAACGTTGCCTCCTTGGTTGAGGCAACCGGCTGTCCCAGCTCCTTGGAGGATGCTGAACTCAATGGGGGCACCTGCTTGGCAAAGCTCACTGCAGTCTAGAACTTCTGAGCTCAAGAGATTTATCAACATTTGTTCTATAACCATTTACTTGAATGAACTAGTCCCAGTGTCCATTGAGGTCCCACAGAGTTGGTCTCCTCAGGGTCTTGTCGGCCAAACAATGCCGGTTGGTGGGACCTTCTTTTCATTTAACTAAATGTACCCGATTCCAATAATCATTCTTTATATGTTTTAGCCTCTGGTCTTCTAATTATCTTTCTTTCTTTCTTTCTTTCTTTCTTTCTTTCTTTCCTTCCTTTCTTTCTTTCTTTCCTCCCTCCCTCCTTCCCTCTTTCCTTCCTATCCATCTATCTATCTATCTATCTATCTATCTATCTATCTATCTATCTATCATCTATATATCATCGTCATCTATCTATCTATCTATCTATCTATCATCTATCTATCTATCTATCATCTATCTATCTATCTATCATCTATCTATCTATCTATCTATCTATCTATCTATCTATCTATCTATCTATCTATCTATCTATCTATCATCTATCTATCTTCTATGCCACCCAATCCCAATGGGATTCAGGGCAATTTACAACAATATAAAAATACAAAATTACAATAATAAAAGTAGTGAAATAACAATTAAAACAATTAAACCCCAATTATAAAACTCTAGTATAAACAATCCAATCAACACCCATGCATACCACTCAACATAATTACAGATGTAAATATTCAGGGCTCCCAGATGTTTGCAGCCTTTCAGAAGGCCAGTAGGGTGGGAGCAGTATGGACATCGTGGGTGGGGAGTTGGTTCCATAGAACCGGGGCAGCCACAGAGAAGGCTCTCCCTCGTGGTTCCACCAACCTGCATTGACAGGACCTGGAGAAGGCAACCCTGTGTGATCTTATTGGTCTCTAGGAGATATGCAGTAGGAGATGGTCCTGTAAATAGTTTGGTCCTAAGCCATATCTTCACTGCTTCTAGAGTCTCAACATCTTTTTTACATCATGGCGACCAAAACTGGATGTAATATTCCAAGTGTCGTCTTAGATATATAGAAACATAGAAGATTGACAGCAGAAAAAGACCCCCTGGTCCATCTAGTCTGCCCTTATACTATGTCATCTATTTTATCTTAGGATGGATCTATGTTTATCCCAGGCAGGTTTAAATTCAGTTACTGTGGATTTACCAACCACGTCTGCTGGAAGTTTGTTCCAAGGATCTACTACTCTTTCAGTCAAATAATATTTTCTCATGTTGCTTCTGATCTTTCCCCCAACTAACCTCAGATTGTGTCCCCTTGTTCTTGTGTTCACTTTCCTATTAAAAACCTTATTTAATCCTTGAACATATTTAAGTGTTTCGATCGTGTCCCCCCTTTTCCCTTCTGTCTTCTAGACTTTACAGATTGAGTTCATGAAGTCTTTTCTGACACGTTTGATGCTTAAGACCTTCCACCATTTTTGTAGCTCGTCCTTGGATTTGATCAATGTCTTTTTGTAGGTGAGGTCTCCACAACTGGACACAGTACTCCAAATGGGGTCTCACCAGCGCTCTATACAGCGGGATCACAATCTCCCTCTTCCTGCTTGTTATGCCTCTAACTATGCAGCCAAGCATTCTACTTGCTTTTCCTACCACCATCTGCAAGAAAAGAACCGAGGGCAGTGAACAGCAAGGACCCTTCTGTGTTGTAGGTTTGGTGCTTACGTTGCCCCCCTCTTAACAGGACTCCTGGCACGATGAAAGGGTTCTTTCCTGAAGGTCTCTCCATTCCTCCTACACTTCTGAAGTTGAACACCGAGGCAAAATCATTCTAACACCAATACTGAGGTTTCTGTGGTTACCATTTGGTCAGAAACCAACACAGGTGCCGTAGCAGGAAAAAGAATTCGAATTGGAGAACTTGAAAGTGCCTGTGAAGAAACCAACCAGTTTCTACACTCAACATCTGGGCACAGATGCCGTAGTCAATGGAAACTCTTTGCAAGTGTGCCAACTCTTCTTCCCCTCGTGGACCAGGGCAGCCTGTTTTCAGATAGGCAGGGGCCTCTGTGCAATCGCTTCTCTTTTTGTTATATAAATAATCCCCACGTGCTTTAATTTAATAGCTACTCCCAGATGTTCACTCGTGGTCTACTCTATACCATTCTAGGCAAGGGGCTGACCACTCTCTTCTTAAAAACCTCCAGTAATGAAACACCCACATCCTCACTGCCAGGAAATTTCTCCTTAGTTCCAGGTTGCTTCGCTCCTTGATTAGTTTCCACCCATTGCTTCTTGTTCTACCCTTAGGTGTTTTGGAGGAAACCTTGTGGCAACCCCTCAAATACTGGAATGCTCCTATCGTATCTTCCTTAGCCCTTCCTTTCTCTAGACTAGCCATGCCCAGTTTTTGCAATTGTTCTTCATATCTTTGATTCTCCAGGCCTTGAATCATAGTGGCTCTTGTCTGCCCCCTTTCAACTTTTTGTAGTGTGGTGACCCAAACTGGAGGCAATATTCTCGTGTGGTCTTACTTACTTTTGCAAAGTCCGAGTTCTGCTTTGTCCTATAGAGATTGGAAAGCTGAGATTTTGAACACAGTACAGCACCAAAAACTCTTTTGCAAAACAATCTCTCTCGCTCTCCCTCCCTCTTCCTCCCTCTACTTCTCTTTCTCCCTCTCTCTCCCCTCTCCCTCTGCTTCTCCCTCTCCCTCTCCCCTCCCTCCCCTTCACCCTCTCCCTCCCCTTCCCCCTCCCTCCCTCCCCCTCCCTCTCTCTTTCTCTCCATTCCTCCCTCTCTCTCCCTCCCTCTCACTCTCTCTCCCCTCTCCCTCTGCCTCTCCCTCTCCCTCCCTTTCCCACTCCCTCCCTCCCTCTCCCTCTCTCTCCATTTCTCCCTCTCTCTTTTCCTCCCACTCTCTCCTTCTCCCTCCCCCCTCCCTCTCTCTCTTCCTCCCTCCCTCCCTCTCTCTCTTTTCTTTTAAACTTGCAGAATTGTGAACTCAGTGCAACAACTTGCCTATATCAACCCCCCTGTGAATTAAATGGGTCTCGTTAAAACAAAGAGATGGTGGAACTGGCAGATAAAACCACGATGGTGTGACAGTTTTAAGGTGGGGACAACCCAGACGGAACTCTGCTTGATAGCACAAACCATCTAGATTGTCTGTTTGCCTTTGTTGTCGTCCCAGGACAGTTGTCGCTTTCAGATGGCCTGGATGGTTGCTTTCAGAAATGACGGTGCGTTGTGATGGGAGATACTGGGTGACAGCATTCATTCCTTTAATGGCCGTTCCAAAGTTACAACGGCACTGAAGAAAGCATCAAACCATGTACCACCCTTACGGCTTCCCCACAGTCACGTGATCAAAATTGGGATGCTTGGCAACTGACATGTACTTACGACAGTTGCAATGCCCCCCAGGTGATTTCTGACAAGCAAAGTCCTTGGGGAAGCCAGGTTCCTTCCACAACCATTAACAACTGTGGCAAGAAAGATTGTAAAATAGGGCAAAATTCACAACGGCCGTCTCTCTTAGCCACTGAAAATTTGGGCCCATTTTCGGTTGTAAATCAAGGACCACTTGGACAGGCAAAGTGTCATAGAAGGAGGCCAAACAGGAAGGTTACCGTATTTTGGGGACTATAAGATGCGCTGGTATATAAGACGCACCAAGGTTTCAAAGAGGTAAGTAAGGAAAGAAGTTTTTTGTCCTCCCAGGATCTCTCTCCCAAATCCTCAGTGTGCCCCATTTATCACAAAAATGGGCACGTTTTTTCACCCATTTTTTGTAAAAATGGGTTGGGCAGGGGGTTTGGGAGGCCTACAAAGAGCTCTTGGGAGCTGGGGGAAGGCAAAAATACCTCCGTTTTTGTGAAAAATGTCCTGTTTTTCACCCTTTTTCTTTGCAAAAACAGGGGTGCAAACCCTCTGTGCACCCATTTTTTTGCAAAAATGGGACATGGGGAGGGACTTCAGGAGGTCACAAATGGCTGCATTCAGTGTATAAGACGCACCGGCAGGAGCGTCTTATACTCTCAAAATTACGGCATCTCTTTAGGCTTTCTTGTGGATAGGAATATTACAGAATTTGGTGGGCCTTGCTTTGGAGTAGACGAACTTGGATCTGCTTTCTCAAGGATGTTTCTTGCAAATTAATGAACAAAGAGCTTTTATTATTTTTGACCCGCACGATTTATCTCCTGAATTGCGGAGCTCCGAAAGTGATTAATACAATCAGGGTATGTCATATTCTGAAGAAAGGGAGGAAAAAGGAAGGATGGTCTTATTTGGTTTTTTTTGGTTTTTTTAGAAAAAACTCTGCATTCTTTGAAATCAAGGCCTTAAAATACTTTCTGACCGTTTGTGGGGATATTATGAAAGAAGGTATCTTAGTCAGACGTGGTAACACAAAGCTGCACAAACACACTCTCTTTCTCTCCGTTACTCATGAATATGTTATTCGTATCGTGGAATCACAACTTCATAATCTCCGTCCTGGAAAATGTTGCTTTTTGATAGACCTGTAATTCCGCGTGATAATTGATCGTATAAAAAGTGCCATTGTTGCATAAGGCAGAGTTCCGAACACCGCAAGTCGTATTTCTCCTACTCCTCTTTTCCATTTGAATGCATTAAAAAATCCCACCTACATCAATAAAAATCAGCAAAAAAAGTGATAAAAGAATAAAAGCATGTTTATTGATTATTAAAGTTATATGGTGCCCATCTCACAATGTAAAGTGATTTGGGGCATTTGTTGTTGTAGTAATAGTAGTAGTAGTAGTAATAGTAGTAGCAGTAGCAGTAGTAGTAGTAGTAATAATAATAATAATAATAATAATAATAATAATAATAATAATAATGTGGCAAACAAATCTAAATAATAATAATAATAATAATAATAATAATAATAATAATAATAATAATAATAATAATAATAAATTGAACGGGTCCAAAGACGGGCTACAAGAATGGTGGAAGGTCTTAAGCATAAAACGTATCAGGAAAGACTTCATGAACTCCATCTGTAGAGTCTGGAGGACAGAAGGAAAAGGGGGGACACGATCGAAACATTTGAATAGGTTAAAGGGTTAAATAAGGTTCAGGAAGGAAGTGTTTTTAACAGGAAAGTGAACACAAGAACAAGGGGACACAATCTGAAGTTAGTTGGGGGAAAGATCAAAAGCAACGTGAGAAAATATTATTTTACTGAAAGAGTAGTAGATCCTTGGAACAAACTTCCAGCAGACGTGGTTGGTGAATCCACAGTAACTGAATTTAAACATGCCTGGGATAAACATATATCCATCCTAAGATAAAATACAGAAAATAGTATAAGGGCAGACTAGATGAACCATGAGGTCTTTTTCTGCCGTCAGACTTCTGTTTCTATAATAATAATAATAATAATAATAATAATAATAATAATAATAATAATAATAATAATAATAATAATTTATAATGCCCTTTTAACAAAGGGCATAACAGCAAGCCATATGCAACTAACAAAAACAGACCGTAGGCAATATACACACTTAGCTAAAACACAACTAATAAACCCACAAAACCAGTTAAAAACCTTCCCAAATGTTGTATCCTTGTGGCAACGATTGCTTACTGTGTAAACCTAACTCCGTAGACTTTGAAGGGAAATTTTAGGTATTGAGTTGGTAAAGTACAATGTTGTAGAATGAAGTGGGAATTCAACTTCTAAATTTGTTTCACTCTAGTGTGTATCATTTTCCAAAATTGAGTAATGTTTATTGCTTAATCACTTTAAAATGTGTTATTTAAGGTTTTTTGGGGGAGGGGGGCTTTTCTGACAGTGTAGCAGCTTAACTGCATGAATTGTTTAGTTATGTTATGCTATCCTATGCTACGCTAACTCCACTCCATCCCACTCTACTAACAATACCATACCACACTATACAATGTGATGGTTCAGGGGTTAAAGACATTGAGCTTTGCAACTGGACAGCTGACGTCCCAGGTTGAAGATTATTATTATTTATTAGATTTGTATGCCGCCCCTCTCTGAGGACTCAACTTCCCTGTTAGGGTTGACCTCCCATCTCTTGTTCCAGCTCCTGCCCACCTAGCAATTCAAAAGCATGTAAATGCAAGTAGATAAATAGGTACCACTAAGGTGGGAGAGTAACAGCTTTCAGTGTGGCTTTGGTATATAGCCACGCCAGCCACATGACCATAGGAATATCTTTGGATGATATTGACTCCCTCTGCTAAGACATGGAGATGAGAATCGTTCCTTAGAGTTGGGCACCACTGGCCCTTTACCTTTATTATACTATACTTAATTATTACCCCTTTTATGAAGCCATCATTTATTGGCCTATAAAATAATAATAATAATTATTATTATTATTACTTGATAAGTTATGCCTCTTAGGACATTTGGAGTGGTGTTTCCAATCATCTACTCTATAATCCTAGAAGTAGCTTAAGAATTCAGGGGTTATTCTATGATGATTGACTTTTTTTGGTATAGTTTTTTATTTTTTTGCACCTTAAAACAGATATAAGTAAAAACATATATATCATCATAATCAACCATATCTGTAAATACATTCATACCTTAATATACATGAAAACCTCTTGTATAGCAAATTATAAATCCAACTATTAAATTATATCTTAACCTTAACCTAACCTTAATCTAAAATAGAAAAAGAAAAAACTAAGAATAATAAGAACCTAACTATAAAAATACAAAAGATTTAAACACATTTTTTACAATTTCTAATATTCATATTCATAAATCTTAACTCCTTTTAGTTTGTTGTTACATCATTTATCTAATACTGTCACCATTTCTCTTTTTGTCATCCAGGTTTTTACAAACTTGGCTCTAATTCTGATTGACTTTTTAGGACTGATGGTTACTCTGGATTGAAACCAGAGTCAAGAGCACCCTTCTCTAATCTGGTACTGCCATAATTTATTTATTTATTTTGTCCAATACACAATAATACACAATGAAGGAAATGGAGGATACTTTCAAGTAAAATATATTAGAGGAAGAAAAGAGAGGAGAGTATGGGAATAATAATAAAAAAATCAATTGGAGAATAGAAGAAAAGCTATAGGTATATGAGATATAGCAGTGTATCCCAAAATTGGCAACTGGAAGATATCTGGACTTCAACTCTCAGAAGTCCCCAGCCAGCGAATTCTGGGAATTGAAGTCCAAATATCTTCAAGTTGCCAAGGTTGGGAAACACTGAGATATAGAATGGACAGTGATTAGTTCTAGTTTGACAGACTCCTCCAATTACCAGAAATTGGGGGACATGATCGAAACATTTAAATAGGTTCAAGGGTTAAATAACGTTCAAGAGGGAAGTAATAGGAAAGTGAACCCAAGAATAAGGGGACACAATCTGAAGTTAGTTGGGGGAAAGATCAGAAGCCACGTGAGAAAATATTATTTGACTGAAAGAGTAGTAGATGCTTGGAACAAACTTCCAGCAGACGTGGTTGGTAAACCCACAGTAACTGAATTGAAACATGCCTGGGATAAACGCAGATCCATCCTAAGATAAAATACAGGAAATAGTATAAGGGCAGACTAGATGGACCAGGAGGTCTTTTTCTGCCATCAATCTTCTATGTTTCTATGTTTCTAGATGGACCAGGAGGTCTTTTTCTGCCGTCAATCTTCTATGTTTCTAGATGGACCAGGAGGTCTTTTTCTACCATCAATCTTCTATGTTTCTATGTTTCTAGATGGACCAGGAGGTCTTTTTCTGCTGTCAATCTTCTATGTTTCTATGTTTCTAGATGGACCAGGAGGTCTTTTTCTGCTGTCAATCTTCTATGTTTCTATGTTTCTAGATGGACCAGGAGGTCTTTTTCTGCCGTCAATCTTCTATGTCCTTATGTTTCTAGATGGACCAGGAGGTCTTTTTCTGCCATCAATCTTCTATATGTTTCTGTTTCTAGATGGACCAGGAGGTCTTTTTCTACCATCAATCTTCTATGTTTCTACAGTATATTTCTAAATGGACCAGGAGGTCTTTTTCTGCCGTCAATCTTCTATGTTTCTAAGTATCCACATTGAAAGTAGATGCCACTACATTGACTCGCCATGAACCCAAAGGACAACTAATAGGTGGACATCTCCCACCATCGCTAAAACCAGATGGCTTTTCATCCATCCAACAAAGAAGCTGTGACTTTTGCTTGGAACTGCCAGAGTGTGGGATGAGCTGAACTGAGATCAGGACACACACAAATACACACACACACATACACTGGTGGGTAGCCACATGACAAGCAAAGCTCAGATGCAATGACAACAACAGGAACAATCTGTGGGAGAGGAACTTGGAATTGGACCAACTTCCCCAAAAGAAATGAAAAGGGGCCTTGGCCACAAAGCATGTGCCTGCCCCCCCTCCTCCCCCCTCCTTGACTTTTAGAGTTCCTGCCCCCCATCTTTGACCGTTGGAAGACAAAAGAAGGGAGAAGACACAAGGGAGAAGAGAGGAGAGGGGCAAGAGAAGAAACCCAACACGCTCGGTTTGTGTGTGCATTATTCTGAGCTTGTGCAATTAACGCACCACCCTTAGGTCTGTGCCTCCCCTCCCTGGAGAGGAAATGTAATCAAACCACACACACACACACACTCACACGCACAAATGCAGAGTAGATGAGATTCAGAATATATTTTCCAGGAAAGCCATTAAAGCAGTTGAGTGATCTCCTCCTGCCTTTCTCTCTTCACTCTCTTGGACAGAGTTTCCAATTTGGTTTTTTCCTGCTCCCATCCACCATAAAGTGATCTGGGCATCCCCTCTCATGCCACTCTGAATGTGACCCCCCCAGCATTTATTTATTATTTATTTATTATTTAGATTTGTATGCCGCCCCTCTCCGCGAACTCGGGGCGGCTCACAACAAAAAATATAAACAATCGTACAAATCCAAATAAATTCAATAAATTTAAGTATTTAAAATAGTTTTAAAAAGAACCCCACTATATTAACAAGCACACACACAAACATACCATACATAAATTGTACGTGGCCGGGGGAGGTGTTTCAGTTCCCCCATGCCTGACGACAAAGGTGGGTTTTAAGAGCTTTACGGAAGGCAGGGAGAGTAGGGGCAGTTCTAATCTCTGGGGGGAGTTGGTTCCAGAGGGTTGGGGCCGCCACAGAGAAGGCTCTTCCCCTGGGGCCCGCCAACCGACATTGTTTAGTTGACGGGACCCGGAGAAGGCCCACTCTGTGGGACCTAATCGGTCGCTGGGATTCGTGCAGCAGAAGGCGGTCTCGGAGATATTCTGGTCCGATGCCATGAAGGGCTTTAAAGGTCATAACCAACACTTTGAATTGTGACCGGAAATTGATCGGCAACCAATGCAGACTGCGGAGTGATGGTGAAACATGGGCATACCTAGGTAAGCCCATGACTGCTCTCGCAGCTGCATTCTGCATATAATTTGGGCTGGGAGGAATGCAGGAGCTCTGCTTTTATTTGGCTCTAAGAGGTCTTCTACGTAGGGCGAGATCAGAAGACCTGGCCCTATAGAATCACCAAGAGGTTAATACAACTGAATGGATAACCTCCATCATCGAGATGTTACCTCTCCTAAGAAGATCTAGGCTTGGTTTTGAAAATGGTTTTGAAAGTTGGAGCCGTGGGAGCAATTAATTGTACAAGATTTAATTATGAGTCCATTTCCAGTCCCAATTTCTTTTTCAACTTTTTTCAAGTTCAAAATATGAATCCCAATTTCCAGTCCTGGTTTCAACTTTTAAAACTCTTTAAAACTCTTTCTCTCTAGAACAGCATTTCTCTTTTTCTAAAAAAAAAAAAAGTATCTTTATTAGGTTTCAACATCATACCTTAAAATAAAAACTTTTTAAAAAGGGAATGGAGATAAAACAATTAAAAGTGACAAAAATACATCTAAGCAATATAATGATTTGTCTCATGCCAAAATGTGGTTAGTTTCAATAACGAAGACTGGAGGTCGACCCCAGTAACTTGTATCCTAACCAGGATCTAAGAATCATGGAAGTATCGCTACAAAATGTACCCAGTTCTGTTCTGTCGGGCTCTCTGGTAGAAACATCCCAAACATTCACAGGTACAAATTTCAGACACACACACGTTTGAAAATTCAAAACAATGTTCTTTATAATGAAAATTCACTTAAACCAAGCCCTCTTTTGGTATAGCACAGAGCACTGGTCTCCAAACAAACTGGTAATTTGTACTCAGTTCTGAGATACTTAGCTTGCAGCTGTGAGGCAATTCACAGTCCTTCTTCTTTCACAATGTGAAACACACTTTGCTCTGGTTTAGTTTCAAAGCGGGGAAAAATCAGCACACAAAAAGTCAAAGTCAGTAAAGCAGTCATGAAACACAATGGTCAGATAATCCTCCACAATGGCCAAACCCACAGGCTGCTCTTTATAGCAGCCTCACTAATTACCACAGACCCATCCAACCACAGGTGGCCTCCTTTTCTTTGATAATAATCTCTCGGTTGTTGCTGCCTATGCATCGCTCTCCGCATGTGTGGCTGTATCATTAACTCTTGTTCTGAATCCAAGGAGGAGCTAGATAATTGATCTCCTTCTGAGCTGTCTGCCCCACTCTCCTCCTCCCTGTCACTCAGGTCTTCTTGGTCAGAGGAGCCTTCATCAGCAGATTCCACAGGCCTGCAGCATGTGGATGTCTCCCCCACATCCCCAGTCCTTGGGGCAGGAGCTGGGGCAGAGCTAACCACAACACGTTCCAAACCGAGCAGCCCTTTGCAAGATTGGTGGTCCCAAGTCCAATTAAGTTGAACATTTCTAAGTCTACGGAGAGGGCCGGCGTACAAATCTAAATAATAATAATAATAATAATAATAATAATAATAATAATAATAATATTTGGTGAGTGCTTTTTGGTATTGCATTGGGAGTTTCAGTTCAATCAGTAGGACAATCAACGTTTTCCTTGAAAAATCTTTCAACCTCAGTCCATAAATCATGACATTCTGTTAAGAGTCGCCAGTTGCGTTGCATGAAGTCAACCGTCTCCACAGGTATTGCCACATCAACCAACCACACTAATGTCTGGTCTGCTCTATTGAAAGGATGAAGGTTGAAATCCCACAACCTTCAGATCTCGCTTTGCACAACTTCTTCAGGCACATGGTCCCGAACAGGAAAACTGAATGTCTTACCTAAGTTCCAATCAATAGATTTTGCAATCTCGTGAATGGGGTTCACATTCTGAACGATTTCACCATAGCCGCCAAATGAGAGGACTTTCAGGGTCTGTTTTCCAAAGAAGGATTGTCAAAGAAGGATCTTGACAAACGTGAACAATGGGCGCTATGTAACAAAATGAAATTCAAGGGTGAAAAAAAGTCAGGTTCTGCATTCAGGCAAGGGAAACAAAACACACAGGTACGGTATATGTGGTGCATTGCTCAACAGTAGCAACTGGGAGAGGGATCTTGGAGTCCTAGTGGACAACCGTTTAATTAAATAGGAGCCAGCCGTGTGCAGCAGCTGCCAAAAAAGCCAACACAGTTCTAGGCTGCATTAACAGAGGGAGGGAATCAAGATCACGTGAAGGGTTAATACCACTTTATAAGGCCTTGGTGAGGCCACACTTGGAATCCTGCAGTCAGTTTTGGTCGCCACGATGCAAAAAGGATGTTGAGACTCTAGAAAAAGTGCAGAGAAGAGCAACAAAGATGATTAGGGGCCTGGAGGCTAAAACATAGGAAGAATGGTGGCAGAAACTGGGCATGGATAATTTAATGAAAAGAAGAATTAGGGGAGACATGATAGCAGTGTTCCAATATCTCAGGGGTTGGCACAAAGAAGATGGAGTCAGGCTATTCTCCAAAGCACCTGAAGGTAGAACAAGAAGCAATGGGTGGAAACTAAACAAGGAGAGAAGCAACTTAGAACTAAGGAGAAATTTCCTGACAGTTAGAACAATTCATCAGTGGAACAGCTTGCCTCCAAAAGTTGTGAATGTCCCAACACTGGAAGATTTTAAGAAGATGTTGGGTAACCATCTGTCTGAAGTAGTGTAGGGTTTCCTGCCTAAGTAGGGGGTTGGACTAGAAGACCTCCAAGGTCCCTTCCAACTATGTTGTCATTATTAAGTCAGGCGGTTCTTGAGTAGAGAAACGTTTGGAGAACAAGTTGTTTGAACAATGAAACCCAAAGATGGGTTTGTGTGAGGAGAGACCCCCTCTACACACACATTGGGTTAGTTCAGAACTGGAACAAGCTCCGCTCCCAAATTACTTTCATAACAGTAGTAATGTCTTTTTTGCTCAGTCGAGAACAACTAATTGGTAAAAATAACCAACAGGGGAACGTTACCTCTGCAAACATGGGTTAGACAATATTTATTTTAACATGCAGGGTTTCTTTCGCATATGCAGTTACACCAAAACAAATGAAAGCCTTTAGTGAAAGCTAGCGTGAGTCAACCTTTCCACTGTTTTCAAACATTGGCAAAGGAAGAACCCAGATGAAGAGCTCCGTGGGATGCTGAAGGCAGCACATTTTGTGTCGCTTGGGAAGAAAACATTTGTGGTCATGAAGAGTCTTTTGGGCAGATTCCATGGGTGTTTTCTCTTATGGGCATCGATCAGCCGAAGAGAAAATGGGACGCAGAAGAACTGGTAGCCTCTTTTCAACGTTCTGCCTTGCTTTAGCTGCGTTGGCCCTTCAACTGGTTGTCTAAAAGTTGGATCGGATTTGGACCATCACAAGATCAGTCGAGGTTCTGATCTGATTCCCAAAATGAATTTCTCCTAACCTTCGAAGCGCCTGAAATTCGGGCTGCAGGTTGCCAGTTTTAAAATGTGTATGTGTGTTATAGAAAAAGAGTGAGAGAAAGAAAAAAATGTTTAAAAATACAAATATTTCCCCAAGAAATGTACAAAATGGTTAAAATTAATAACAACAATAGAGTCGGAAGGGACCTTGGAGGTCTTCTAGTCCAACCCCCTGCTTAGGCAGGAAACCTTACACTACTTCAGGCAGATGGTGACCCAACATCTGCTTAAAAACTTACGGTGTTAGAAAATTAGAAAAGTTTGTTTCCTATTCTTCTTGGATCATATCCTTCTGAAAGAACAGTTGCAGGAATTGGGTATGTCTACTCTACTTTTTTTTTTTAAAAAGGACTACTGGCATGGTTCACTCGGCTGTTCCAGTAGCGACCCACCGATTGTGCAATTTGAACGCAATGTCTCGGGTACCATATTGCCAGGCTGCATGCGCCATCTTTATTCCTGCATTTTTTGCCCTTTTTTAAAAATTCCTCTGCATGCAAAATTTTGCCAGGCCCCTTGGCCAACGAGTGTAAGTATGTTTTGCTGTATGAATGGGAATGAGTGATTTTAAATGTTATTAGGGCTTTTGAAGACATTTTAGCTATATTAATTGGATTTCTAAATATAGAATAGAATAGAATAGAATAGAATTTTATTGGCCAAGTGTGATTGGACACACAAGGAATTTGTCTTGGTGCATATGCTCTCAGCGTACATAAAATAAAATATACATTTGTCAAGAATCATGTGGTACAACACTTAATGATTGTCATAGGGGTCAAATAAGCAATGAAGAAGCAATATTAATAAAAATCTTAGGATATAAGGAACAAGTTACATATATGTATACGGTATATTGTTTTGGTATGTTGTGAGCCACCCCAAGTCCTCAGAGAGGGACGGCCTATAAATCCAATCGAATCAATCAATCAATCAATCAACAAACAGACAGACAGACAGACAAATAAATTTTGGCAATTTTTTGCTTCCAAGCATCCCCTCGTGAGATTGTGCTTCCATGAATGAACAGGAAGCTAAATCATGCGAGAGGACGCGCACTCTGTGCATATGTAGCAAGCATGCACACATGGGGAAACATGGCGATGCACATGCAGTGCACTGTATCAAGGTAAGAGAAGCCTGCCTCTGGTGCATACGTGAGAAGATGGAAAAGGTGCAAAAAAGGGCAACAAGGATGAAACCAGGTTGCAACGCCTTGGTCTCTTCAGCCTTGAAAGACGGCGTTTAAGGGGGGACTTGATCGGAGTGTATAAAATCATGCAGGGGATAGAAAAGGTGGATAGAGAAAAGTTCTTTTCTCTAGCACACAATACTAGGACAAGGGGCCCCTCCCTAAAGCTCATAGGTAAAACAGTGAGGACAAATGAAGGGACATATTTCTTCACTCAGAGGGTCCTTGGTTTATGGGATTCCCTTCCAGCCTGGAGAACTTCAAGGCAGGATGAGACAGATTCAGGGATGCCAAGTGTATCGGTGGTTATTGAAATGGATGTCCAAGTGCCACCTCTATGTTGGTTGAGGCAGGCAGGGTTTCCTTTGGTACCATGTGTTGGGGGTCAAGGGAAAGGGAGGGTCTTGCCTTCTCTTTCTGCTCAAGATCTCCATGGACAACTGAGGGGCCACTGTGGGAAACAGAATGCTGGACTCAAGGGGCTTTGGCCGGATTTAGCAGGGCTCTTCTTAGGTTCTTATGTATGTCAGCACACATGTTAATACACGTCCACGTTTGTGTGCGCAGTTTGGACATCTGCGTGTGCAGTTTGGGCACCCGATGTCTAAGGGGTTCGCCATCCCTGGCCTAGAGTCCCTTGCTTGAGTAGAGGATGGCACAAAAAGACGGCTTCCAACTTCGTTCTTCTGTTATTAAGGATGATTTTTTCTGGAGAATTAGAAAAAAATCCCCCACCTCTTTATTGTCTCAGTTTCTATATCCTCAGCTATTCTAAGACACTCCTTCCCCTTTAAAAATAATTTATTTGGAAAATAGTCATCTTCATTTCCAATAAATACACTAAATGATGAAATAATGCAGGACAAGAGAGCAGTTTTATCACCAGGGTGACAACCTGGGTATCATTTTTGAATATTTATTTATCTATTTATCTGCCTGTCTGTCCGTCCATCCATCCATCCATCCATATCTATCTATCTATCTATCTATCTATCTATCTATCTATCTATCTATCTATCTATCTATCATCTTCCTATCTCCTTATCTATCCCCCCTATCCATCTATCTATTCTCTCTCTCTCTCTCTCTATTATCCACCTATCTATATCTACTATGTATGTATGTACGTACCTACCTACCTACCTACCTACCTATCTATCTATCTATCTATCTATCTATCTATCTATCTATCTATCTATCATCTTCCTATCTCCTTATCTATCCCCCCTATCCATCTATCTATTCTCTCTCTCTCTCTCTCTCTATTATCCACCTATCTATATCTACTATGTATGTATGTACGTACCTACCTACCTACCTACCTACCTACCTACCTACCCACCCACCCACCCACCCATCTATCTATCTATCTATCTATCTATCTATCTATCTATCTATCTATCTATCTATCTATCTAATCTAGACTTTTATGCAGCCCAATCAGGACTCAGAGTGGCTTATAAGAATATAATTGTTGTATTTTATAATTGTGAGTATATTGAGATCCTAAGGTATAACACATACACACAAGCAAAAACCAACAGCAGCAGCAGCAGCAACAACAACCTCAAATCAAAGAAGGTTCCCAAGTTCGTTCCTTGTTTTTGAGAGGGGCGGCATACAAATCCAATTAAAATAATAATAATAATAATAATAATAATAATAATAATAATAATAATAATAATAATAATAAAAAATTAGGCAGGAATTTCTAAAATATTTTGACCTGATCCTTTGTTCACATACCAGTAGTTATTTAATCTGCAAAGAAAGTTTAGCAAAATGACCCACATGGTTTTAAGCAGTGAAACATCACATAAAATCCAGGAGGAAGAAATAATGTTTGGCCAGTTTGGGATCCTGCAAATTGATTTAAAGAGAAGAGAAAGAATGAGAAGATCTTTGAATTAGAGAATTAAAATCTTTGCTAGCTGCTCCTCTCAAGAACAAAGTCGATTCTGACATTGCACCAACTGTTTTGTTTCTCAATATTTACATGAAATTAAATTCCACCGATCTCAGTTATATCCTATCACCCACCATAACGATGTGTTTAGGATTGGGGCACAAACAGATTGGCAATTGAAAGGAAAAACACAGCTTTTTCCTGTAAATCAGTCTATTGTACTAATGGTGCGGTTTTAAATCTTCTGGGTATTTTTTTTAAGCTTCCTTAAATATTCAGTGAAATTCTTATGTTCACACAAATGAACTCCCCTCTTCCCCCAGTATCGGATTGGGGAAATCCAACAATTTAGCTGCTTAAAAATCTAACAAAAACATTTAAACAAGAACATTTAAACATTTAAAATATTGATTTTCTTTGGGTTTTTTTTTACCAGTCATTCAAGGAAAGAAATACATTCGTTAAGCTTTTTTATGATGTTACATTTTGTAATGTAATGTAATGTTTATGTTATGTCTTTATGAGTCTCTCTCTCTCTTTTTCTCTCTCTCTCTTTTTCTCTCTCTCTTGCTCTCTCTCTTGCTCTCTCTCTCTCTCTCACACACACACAACACACATTTGGTAAAGTAGAGAATTTTTTAAAAAACACATACAATAATTTTAAAATATATTGTTATGCATATTTGTCCAAACACATGATTTGTTTTGCAAAAGGCATCATTATTAATCCAAACTGCACATATTAATGCATTTCACTATTAATCTGCAAACTCTAAGTGCTGAGTAAAGAAATATCAACTTCAGTACTGATTTGAAAATGCAGTTAGTGAAAATCTACTGGTCCCAAGGAACATTTCAAGCAGGATTTGAGATGTAGCAGGCTGTTCACTAGATGGTGCTATAGTGTTGGCTTGAAAACTTATGAAGAATGGTTGCAGGAACTGGGTATGTCTAGTTTAATGAAAAGAAGGACCAGGGGAGACATGATAGCAGAGTTCCAATATCTCAGAGGTTGCCACAAAGAAGAGGGAGTCAGACTATTCTCCAAAGCAGCCGAGGGTAGAACAAGAAGCAATGGGTGGAAACTAAACAGGGACAGAAGCAACCAAGAACTAAGGAGAAATTTCCTGACAGTTAGAACAATTAACTAGGGGAACAGAAGAACACAACTCCAGAAGTTGTGAATGCTCCAACACTGGAAGTTTTAAAGAAGATGTTGGATAACCATTTGTCTGAAGTAGTGTAGGGTTTCCTGCCTAAGAGCGGGGTTAACTAGAAGACCTCCAAGGTCCCTTCCAACTCTGTTGTTATTATTAAATATGCATATAAATCCACAACTCTGTACACAACATGCATTGCGATCTGGTACAGCAAATTGTGGATTTGCTTAGTATTTCTACTGCGTACTTTTCTAATGTATTTCCAAATTGCATAAGTTATAGTTCCATTCTGTTCTGCGTTGATCAACTGTACATTACATGCTTTGGTCAGTCCTTGGTGCATTTGATTTTCACTGATAATTTAATTAAGGATAATGTATTAAATGAGACCGGTGTAAGCAGGAGTAAGGGTAGAGATAACCCTATAAACACACACAACCTCTAGAAATATTAACTCAAAAGTAGAGTCGGGGCGGTGCAGTGGTTCAGGAGTTGGAACATATATAAATATGACGATGCTCTCCATTGGTCATGTCCAACTTTTGCCGATTCTATGGGTCAAGTGTCTTTACATCTTCTGATCTTGCACTGCTGTTCTTGAGCTGTTCTATGCTCTAGTTCAGTGTTTCCCAACCTTGGCAGCTTGAAGATATTTTGACTTCAACTCCCAGAATTCCCCAGCCAGCATTTGCTGGCTGGGGGATTCTGGGAGTTGAAGTCCAAATATCTTCAAGTTGCCAAGGTTGGGAAACACTGCTCTAGTTGGTGTCAGCTTTGAGGGTGTCCAATCTTTGTGGTCTTTGGTGGCCTGGTTGCCTTTTACCGCTAACTTTTCCCAATGTAATTACCTTTTCCAGTGCATTCCCCTGCCTGACATGGCCAAAATAAGTGAGGTTTCATGATTTCAAACCATGTTAAACCCAACTCAAACCCAGCTTCAGTCGTAGAACCTCAGGAGTGATTTTGACTAATCATCTCTCTTAGCCCTACAGCACAGGGTTGCTGTTGGAGTAAATGCTATGAAATTCTTCAGCAGGACAATTGGGAGAGAAACTAGGACAATTGGGAGAGAAACTATCTCAGCTCAATGGAGCATGTTAGGAATAGATTGTCATGGAGGAAATAGACAAGGTCCCTAGGAGTCAAAAATGTCTTGATAGCATCTTATCGGTCAGTCTGTTCATCCATTGTTTTTGGTCTTTTAATGATCCCATAATCTCTTGCATGGGGGCAACTGAATGTTTACTGGCTGATTTACCCTGTTGCCAATGCAGAGTTTACAACAGATATTTGCTCATTGTGCCCAGGGAGAGAAATATCTGCCGCTACCTAGGATCAAACTCACAGCCTCCTGTGCAGCCATCCAGAGGCCATATTAAAGCCTTCTGCCTCAACAAAATGATAGGCAGAATTTTACAGCGGTGAACCAAGAACCAATATTGTTTTGAAATCCAGCTGCTGTGAGCTGCAGTTCTTGGCTGAAGCATCAGGCCCTAGAATTGGTTTGTAAGGGCAGGAGGAGAAAGATGGAACAACTTGAGTGGCTGCTCAAAGTGAAGGTCTCCACTCCAGCCAATCTTGTCTTCTCAGATGACACGGAGGCATTTGCAACAAGGCATCCTGGAGAGCATGACTTTAGATCAGTAGGATCTCTAACTTAGCCTTGTAGCTCGGAAAGGCAATAGCGCCAAGGTTAATTTCCAAGGATGTGCCTCCCTCTGCTGAACAGAATTGAAACTACTGGTAGGTGGAGCTTGCGTTGCTCCTGGTTTAAAGTGAAGCGGAAAACACACAGAATATGAGCTAGGATGGAGGAGAAGGAAGCAAACAGAATAAATTCACTGCAGAAAGAACTGACTTTATGGTCTATCGCACATTGATTATATTGCCCTCAAATAACTATCCTGAGAAGTCGTTGTTGTTGTTGTTTCCGCCTCCTCTTCTTTCCTTTTCCTTCTCCTTCTGCTTCTCCCTTCCTCCTTCTCCTGCTTTCCTCCTCCTGCTTTCCTCCTCCTCCTCCACCTCCTCCTCCTCCTTCTTCTTCTTCCTCCTCCTCCTCTTTTTCCCCTTTCCTTTCTCCTTCTGTTTCTCCTTTCATCCTCCTCCTCCCTTCTCTTCCTCCTTTTTCACCTTTTCCTTCTCCTCTTTTTCCCTTCTCCTGATTTCCCCCTCCTCCTTTTCTCCTCCTCCTCCTCCTCTTCTTCTTCCTCCTCCTCCTCCTTCTCCTCTTTTTCCCTTCTCCTTCCCCTGATTACCTCCTCCTCCTTTCCCCTCCTCCTTCTGCAGAATGAAAGGACAGGATAACTTTGAGGGTTGCATGGCCCCAAGAAGGTGCTTTGACACATAGCAGAGCTAACAGATTAGTGCAGGCCCTTTGATTCCACTGAGATCGTCCCAGCTGCTTCTTTCACTTGAGGAAGATAGGAAGGTTTTACGACTGTCCACTTCCTGGGGAATCTGCACCAAGGTCTCTAGAGGAAAAGATCACGGCGGACTTTGCGGGCTTGGAGGAAAGGGCAACCTTGGTTCAGGCTATTAAGAGAAGAATGCTAGCGATGCTAGAGATGGTCATGAGAAACACTGGGTTGTGGCACTTCAACTCTTTTCTTTTAAAAAAAAGATCAAAGTTCCCTCCGTTTCAGAGGAACAAAGCAGGAAGACAGTAAAGGCAGGACTTTCAAGAAGGATGGTAAGGATGATAACAAGATGATAATTCAAGAATGCCTTGAAGAACCTCAACGGGTTCATTTTATGACGACTATTGGCCTGTATTGCAAACTCACTTGGTTGGTCTTTTGAATGGATAGAATCTGAGTTAGACTCCTATGTCTTCTGTTTATGCTTCTCCTTATTTTCCTTGTGCTTTGCCATAAAGTACAGTGGCACCTCTACCTATGAATGCCTCTACGTAAGAACTTTTCTAGATAAGAACCGGGTGTCCAAGACTTTTTTGCCTCTTCTTAAGAACCATTTTCTACTTAAGAATCCGAGCCCGGAAAAAATTCCCAGGAAATTTGAGAGTGGCAGGAAGGCCTGGCCAGTTTCCTGCCAATCCCCCCTTTAATCCCAGCCATCTCGGGCTCTTCCGGGAGAGATAAAGATGAAATCTTCTCCAGGAGAGGGGAAAGGTCATGGAGTTGTAAAAATGGCCTTTGCTACGAAAACTGGAGTCCCACCAGAATCTGGGAGTTCGCAGCTTCCGACTTGGTGCCGGCTCTTCCTCAAAAGCCCCATTAATACCTCTTGACCAAGAAATTCATCACGAGAGGGTCGCCTCTTTCCTTCCCAGCCCCCAAGAAACTCTTAGCATTATTTCTCCTCTCATTTCAACCCAAAGTGTGCACATGTTGCATCGGGGCCTAAGTGCGAAAACAGAAGGAAATGGAGAGTTAGCAAAAGGCCGCCTTGTTTCCTTGCAAAACACACCAAGGTTGGCTTGTTGGAGGAAAGCTAGTCTATGCCCTTTGATGCCTAGAGTTTGGGCTGGATCCAAGAGTCTGCTTTCCTTCAACCTCCCGGAGATTCTGCAGGTTGCTCTCACAAACAGACTCTGGAGAAGTTACGGTGGGCAGACTCTTTTACTTTTCCAGACAAGGAATGCACAGAGGAAGGACTTGGCAAACATGGCAGGGCCCAATAAGAAGGCTCAATCCAGTGATAGGATCCTGATTTTGATTAGGATGATGTTTGGGGCCAAAAGTTTGAAGGATTGTTAATGGCGAGTATTCTGAGCAGAGACAGGTTACAAGCGGTGTGCCACAAGGGTCTGTTCTGGGTCCTATTCTTTTTAATATGTTTGTGAGTGACATAGGGGAAGGTTTGGTAGGGAAGGTTTGCCTATTTGCCGATGACTCTAAAGTGTGCCATAGGGTTGATATTCCTGGAGGCGTCTGTAATATGGTAAATGATTTAGCTTCACTAGATAAATGGTCAGAGCAATGGAAACTGCAGTTTAATGTTTCCAAATGTAAAATAATGTACTTGGGGAAAAGGAATCCTCAATCTGAGTATTGCATTGGCTGTTCTGTGTTAGCAAAAACTTCAGAAGAGAAGGATTTAGGGGTAGTGATTTCTGACAGTCTCAAAATGGGTGAGCAGTGCAGTCAGGAGGTAGGGAAAGCAAGTAGGATGCTTGGCTGCATAGCTAGAGGTATAACAAGCAGGAAGAGGGAGATTATGATCCCGCTATATAGAGTGCTGGGGAGACCACATTTGGAATACTGTGTTCAGTTCTGGAGACCTCACCTACAAAAAGATATTGACAAAATTGAATGGGTCCAAATATGGGCTACAAGAATGGTGGAAGGTCTTAAGCATAAAACATATCAGGAAAGACTTAATGAACTCAATCTGTATAGTCTGGAGGACAGAAGGAAAAGGGGGGACATGATCGAAACATTTAAATATGTTAAAGGGTTAAATAAGGTCCAGGAGGGAAGTGTTTTTAATAGGAAAGTGAACACAAGAACAAGGGGACACAATCTGAAGTTAGTTGGGGGAAAGATCAAAAGCAACATGAGAAAATATTATTTTACTGAAAGAGTAGTAGATCCTTGGAACAAACTTCCAGAAGACGTGGTGGATAAATCCACAGTCACTGAATTTAAACATGCCTGGGATAAACATATATCAATTGTAAGATAAAATACAAAAAATAGTATAAGGGCAGACTAGATGGACCATGAGGTCTTTTTCTGCTGTCAGACGTCTATGTTTCTATGTTTCTATGATTGCTTCCAGTCTCCACTCAACGGTAGGTTTTCAAATAGAACAGGAGGTTGTGGACCGTTCCAGAGTTGAGTTGTTCCCCGATGGCCAAGTTCTTGAAGAAGTAGATGAAGACCATTATACTTGGTTGGCAAGTGGAATGCTGGAAGATCTCTCTGGTCTAGTATGAGCTCAGTGGAACCCTCATTGATGCTCTCTCTAAGTGGTGAACTTGGCTTGCAATTGGAAATAATAGAAATAGCATATGCCGCTTCACAATGCTTTACAGCCCCCTCTAAACGGTTTACAGAGAGTAAATCTGGGTCCTCATTTGACCGACCTTGGAAGGATGGAAGGCTGAGTACATCTTGAGCCTACTGAGATTCAATCTGCCAAATTGCTGGCAGCCGGCGATCAGCAGAAATAGCCTGCAGTACTGCACTCTAACCACTGCACCACCGAGGCTCTTATAAGTTTTTCCAGTGTTAAAAAAAACACAAATACAAAATACAAATTAAAAAAAAAAACAAGAGAAAGAAAAATAAATAAAAGGAAAAAAAATAATAAGACAAAAATCAAATACAGAATACATACAAATATAAACATTAAGAACACGATACAAGGTATTTTACAATGTTTTGTGTCTTTTATGCCATATCAATGTATACAAAAAAATCTGAAGGATGTATCCAGCTCTGATCCACAGAGTGACCGTCCCTGACATGGATGTGGCCATAAGGACTTGACCACCAAGCGTCTTCTGCAGTTCTGTCTCCAAAATGGGATGATGTATCAACACCACCACTGAAGCTCTGTTCCAAGGCTGAATTCACTCCTAACCCAATCCCAGGATCTTTGTTGGTGTTGCTGTTTAAATCATGGCTTGTTGAAACCACAGTTGTCAACTCCCACTTCAAGCTAAGCCATCATGATGAGTTCATCCACCACCTGAAGCCCTAAAACACACAAACCACATTACGGCTCAGTGTTATGACTGAACCACATGTCAACATTTGGCAAAGGAGAGAAAGAGAGAGAGAGGGAGGGAGAGAGAGAGAGAACCCACTTTCCACAAATATAAAGACCCAGGCTTGCTGCCCTGTTGAAGAAACCCATCATGTACCTTGTTTATAATGCAAATATTACACACCTTTCTGTAGCATATGATATTTCTTCTCTCTCCCCCTCTTGTATGGACGGCTTGTTCCCTGTCTCCCCATAAAATACATTTTGGAGGGGATGAGGGTGGAGGGAACTCTTTTTTTAAAACCCAGGAGATGAAAAAGCCCATTCTTGGTCGGTATTTACAGCCTGCAGAGGGTTTCCGAAACATTGCCCAGCCACGGACTGAATTTCTTTCAAGAGTTCCTTTCTCTGGCGTAATTGGAGAAGGATAGAATTCTTAAACTGGCCCAACGCGCCGGTATGAGCCTCTCTGAGAAAGCAACTTCTGTTCATTTGTTTGGCCGAAAGACTTTTCTTTAATAAGTAACTGGAAGGGCTCCAGAACCCGGTTGGGAAAGACAAAGTCGAATCGAGGCTTTTCTATATTCCGTTAGGCCAACAACTTCTAAATGGCACCCTGTTTATCAGGAAAGGGATGTGTTTGTTTTTTCCCCCCTGGGCTACTCCAGTTTATTCTTCTCTCTTCGAAGCTTGGTACCAAAGCATCAGATTCTCCAAATGTGCTGATTTCCCCTGGTTTTAAAAAATGGCATTTTAGGCCGTAGTTATCTCTAGTTTTTCCTGCCAAACCCACCACTCACTGGTGCGTGTTGAGGTTTGAAATTCTACACGCCCGAGGTTCTGGGGAACTCAATTTCTATAATGTACCAAGAAAACATTAAGGAGTAATGGCAGTGAAAAGCAGAACGAAACGTATTTTCCGGATGGGAAGGAAAATGTATATTCTGAAGCTGAGATTTGGCACAACCCGCTATTAGATCTAAAGAAAGCGGATTACTTATTTGGCTTCTCTCACTTTCCAGATAAGAGCGCGGTGGCTAAGATCCCTGCCTTTGAAGTTTACGGATTCCCAGACTGCAAATGTTTTCTTCCTCCTCTTATTCTCTAAATTTTATTTATTTAATTTATTTATTCATTTGTCCAATACACAAATACATAGGAAGAAAAATAGACATGTGATAATATAAAAGAGGGTGAAAGTGAACTTAGAGGAGAGGATATATGAAAGGAAGAGAATATATATGATAAGTGAGAGAAAGGAAAGACAATTGGACAGGGGACGAAAGGCACACCAGTGCACTTATGTACCCCCCTTACTGGCCTCTTAGGAACCTGGAGAGGTCAATCGTGGAGAGTCTAAGGGAGAAGTGTTGGGGGTTAGGGGTTGACACAATTGAGTCCGGTAATGTGTTCCACGCTTCAATAACTTGATTGTTGAAATCATATTTTTTACAGTCAAGTTTGGCGCGGTTCGTGTTAAGTTTGAATCTGTTGCGTGCTCTTGTGTTATTGCGGTTGAAGCTGAAGTAGTCATTGACTGGTAGGACATTGCAGCATATGATCTTGTGGGTAATACTCAAATCGTGTTTTAGGTGCCGTGGTTCAAGGCTTTCAAGGCCCAGGATTGTTAGTCTATTTTCGTAGGATATTCTGTTTCGAGTGGAGGAGTGAAGGGCTCTTCTGGTGAAATATCTTTGGATATTTTCAAGGGTGTTGATGTCTGAGATGTGGTATGGGTTCCAGACAGATGAGCAGTAGTCTAGGATGGGTCTGGCAAAAGTTTTGTAGGCTCTTGTGAGTAGAGTGAGATTGCCTGAGCAGAAGCTGCATAGGATCAGGTTAACAACTCTAGAGGCTTTTTTGGCGATATTGTTGCAGTGGGCTTTAGCACTTAGGTCATTCGATATTAGTATTCCAAGGTCTTTTACTGAGTGTTGGGCCTTTGAATCTAAATCTACAAAGGACAAACTGATGGATGAGGATAACAAGCTGGACATTTTGCTAGGGTTGTAGAATGCAAGCAAGCAATTTGCAGAAACTGCTATATGACCACGAGAGTAACTTGGTTTGATTGTGCCATGGATATGTTTACATTTTCCTTCTCACAACAGCCAACAAGTTGGGCCATGGAAAGTCTGCAAGAAAACAACCAAGCTCAGAGACCACCAAGGACCCCACAGTCCTTCCTCCTCCCCCTCCTCCTCTCCACAAATCCCACTTTCTTCTAGAACTGATGATGCTATCCAGTTGGCATATGAAATATCTGCACGAAAACCACCAGGCCCCATTCAATAAGTCTTTTTGCAGGCCAGTAGAGAAGAGGGGAGGTTCGAAGCCATAAAGACAGGGACCATGGAGGTCTTCTAGTCCACCCCCTGCTTAGGCAGGAAACACTACACCATTTCAGACAGATGGTTATCCAACATCTGCTTAACAACTTCCAGTGTTGGAGTATTCACAACTTCCAATTGTTCTGACTGTCAGGAAATTTCTCCTTAGTTCCAAATTGCTTCTCTCCTTGTTTAGTTTCCACCCATTGCTTCTTGTTCCATCCAGCAGACAATCAGGAGATATGAGTAATGGTTCTGCCCTACAAATCAGAGACCTTAAAGCATATAAAATAGTATTTACTTTAGCAAATATCATAGTCAGGTTCAACAGTCCAGTCATACCCAGTCAAATCAATCAATAACTCCCAATACACTAACAAGACTACAAGCCTTACTTGTACAGCTTACAAATACACTGTTCAAAAAAAATAAAGGGAACACTTCAACAACACAATATAACTCCAGGTAAATGAAACTTCTGTGAAATCAAACTGTTCTCAGTTGCTTCCCTCCTTGTTTAGTTTCCACCCATTGCTTTTCGTTCTACCCTCAGGTGCTTTGAAGAGTAGCTTGACTCCCTCTTCTTTGTGGCAACCCCGGAGATACTGGAAGGCTGCTATCAATTCTCCCCTGGTCCTTCTTTTCATTAAACTTGCCATGCCCAGTTCCTGCAACTGTTCTTCATATGTTTTAGTCTCCAATCATCCCCTAATCCTCTTTGTTGCTCTTCTCTGCACTTTTTCTAGAGTCTCAACATCCTTTTTGCATCGTGGCGACCAAAACTGAATGCAATATTCCAAGAGTAGCCTCACCAAGGCCTTATAAAGTGGCATTAACACTTCACGTGATCTTGATTCTGTCCCTCTGTTCATGCAGCCTAGAACTGTGTTGGCTTTTTTGGCAGCTGCTGTTCACTTCTGGCTCATATTTAAATGGTTGTCCACTAGGACTGATATATTCCCTAGCTGCCCACTCCAACATTATCCCTGCTTCATTTTGCTGCTTCATCCCCAATGTTTAGACAACCCACCATAATTGGTTCCATAGGAGGAACATGCATATTGGAGCACCTTGTTCAATTTCTGCTCTACTTCAACACGTTGGCTGCTCAAGAGAATTGGAGAAGCTTCTGCACTTTGCCAATCGGAGAGTGAAGGACAGGACTTCACTGTTGAAGTTCAGACAAAACTATTTGGGGGCCAATCCAAAAGAAACAGTTGAGGGGAAAAGCGATTCCCAGAGAGAAGGTGTGTTAAAGGTTCGTCCGGGTCTCTATTTACTTACCATTTGGAGGGCGCAAATAATTGCTGTAAACTGTAATGCTGTTCTGGTGACAGATGATGATGGAGCCAGTGTGTGATGTAACTGTTGTCCAAGTTTTGGCATATCTGGCAAGGTTTCTTAGAATGATGGCAAGTCCTTTCTCAGGCCCCTGGAACATCTCCTCAGGGGGAGGAGGAGGAAGAAAGGAGGAGGAGGAGGAGGAGGAGGAGGAGGAGGAGAAGAAGAAGAAGGAGGAGGAGGAGGAGGAGGAGGAGAAGAGGAGGAGGAGGAGGAGGAAGAAGAAGAGGAGGAAGAAGGAGAAGGAGAAGAAGGAGAAGAAGAAGGAGAAGAAGGAGAAGGAGAAGGAGAAGGAGAAGAAGAAGAAGAAGAAGAAGAAGGGGGGAGGAAGAGGAGGAGGAGGAGGAGGAGGAAGAAGAAGATGATGATTATGATGATTCTGAGAAAGTACAGTATATTCTACTTAGCATTATTTGTCTTAGTTGTCCGGGATAATAAAATCTTCCTTTTGTGAACATGCCAGGTTGATATGCCCTGATGATGTTGCCTAGTTAGGTAATGAAACGTCTGCAAGCAAAGAACCAAGCACAGAAAGTGCCAAGGACTCCAAAGAATAGCGTGTTGGTTATAATACCTAAAACAGCCTTTGCCGTAGAGATTGCTTTAAAACTAAAACAAATTTCCGTGGGTCCATCACTTACTTCTGTACTTATATGGTTCCATAAATGTGCTCTTGAATTATGCCAATTGTCCCTGGAAACTTTGTGTAAATGTTTGAAGGCAGTTCTCCATGGACATTCATTTCTTTATTTTCTTTACTTGCTAATAATAATAATAATTTAATTGCTAGCTTCTTTTCTCTCTATATCTTCTTTGCATACCCAGCAAAGAAGAAAAAAAACAGCAAAACATATGTTGTGGTTAGCTCTGGCCCAGCTCCTGCCCCAAGGACTGTGGATGTGGAGGAGACATCCACATGCTGCAGGTCTGTTTTGCCCCCCCCCCCCCCCCGGTGGAATCTGATGATGAAGGCTCCTCTGACCAAGAAGACATGAGTGACAGGGAGGAGGAGAGTGGGGCAGACAGCTCAGAAGGAGATCAATTATCTAGCTCCTCCTTGGAATCAGAACAAGAGTTAATGATACAGCCATGCATGCAGAGAGCGATGCATAGGCAACAACAACTGAGAGATTATTATCAAAGAAAATGAGGCCACCTGTGGTTGGGTGGGGCTGTGGTCATTAGTGAGGCTGCTATAAAGAGCAGCCTGTGGGTTTGGCCATTGTGGAGGATTATCTGATCGTGGTGTTTCGTGACTGCTTTACTGACTTTGACTTTTTGTGTGCTGATTTTTCCCCGCTTTGAAACTAAACCAGAGCAAAGTGTGTTTCACTTTGTGAAAGAAGAAGGACTGTGAATTGCCTCACAGCTGCAAGCTAAGTATCACAGAACTGATAAGGGACTTGTACAAATTACCAGTTTGTTTGGAGACGAGTGCTCTTTGCTATCCCAAAAGAGGGCTTGGTTTAAGTGAATTTTCATTATAAAGAACATTGTTTTGAATTTTCAAACGTGTGTGTGTGTCTGAAATTTGAACCTGTGTGAATTTTTGGGAGGATTCTACCAGAGAGCCCGGCAGGTGGAGGTGAACAATGACACCCCTTAAAGCTTGTATTGCAAGAAAACAGGTAAAATGAGCGAAAACCTAATGAATCTTACCTAAAAGAATAATCTGTTCTTATAATAATAATAACAATAACAATAAACACAATGTGGAAAAGAAACAAAAGCATGTACGTTTTAAGAAAGAAGGTTACTTAAGATAGACCAGGAACTGCGTGCACAGGACCTAATCTCCATCCCTTTTCCAGGAACCATAAAATCATATTTTCAACCCCTGCCTATCTTTCTGACCTAACATTTCACAATGGCTGAATGCGTTTTCCAACATTTCAAAGCCATCCGTGCCTTCCCGGGGACTTCCGCAGCTGGGCCTTTACGTAACTCCACCACTTCCCATGTCGCCCACGGAAATGCCCAGAGACGTGTCTGCTGGAGAGACCCGTGGTTGGGTGGCTTCTGAGTGGAAATCCATCTGGGATCATGAAAGGCCAGTCCAAAAAGCGCTCGGCCCCCCATTGTTCTCCTTTCCTCGCTTTCGGGAGCAGCTGTCTTGACAAGGAGACCGCGAGTGACAAATGCCAGTCAAGAAGAAATCCCAAGAGGGAAATTGAAGAACCGCTTTACGTTCTGATGTATCTTCCCTACAAAAAAAGCAATCTTCGTTCGGCGTTCCCTTCCCTGGTCCTGGAGGAAGTTTGCAGGATGTTATGGGTTTCCTGCTGCAGGGACTTTGCAAGGACCGCTCCTGTAAATAAGTCACTCCCTTAAGCTATTCTTTTTTAAAAAATAAATAAATAAATTTGGTAGACCGTGGTCTTTACAAGATGGATGCGTACTTCAACCAGAATGGGAGAGGATTTTAGAAATTAGTTCGGGTTTTTTTCCTTGGCTTCTTTTTAGTGTGGCTGTTACTTGTAATTTTATACTGTTGTAAGTCACCCTGAGTCCTAAACAGACAGGCAGCCAGACAAACAGACAGACAAACAAACAATAATTAATAAGCAAGTTGAAGAATGCAACGGATTGGATTCTTGGGGTCTCCCAAATAGATGGAAAATATGAGCAACTGAAGTGAGAGGTCAGATATCTGTAAATAGCATTCATTCATTGATTCATTGATTCATTGATTCATTCATTCATTCATTATTTATTTATTTATTTACTTGACTTATTTATTCGACTGACTTATTTATTTATTTGTTTATTTATTTATTTATTTGACTTATTTATTCGATTTATTTATTTATTTATTTATTTGACTTATTTATTCAACTTCTTTCTTCTTTCTTTCTTTCTTTCTTTATTTATTTGGCTTATTTATTTGCCTTCTTTCTTTCTTTCTTTTTTCTTTCTTTCTATCTATCATGTATATATGTATGTATGTATGTATTATTTATTTGTTTGTTTGTTTGTTTATTTATTTATTTATTTGTTTGTTTGTTTATTTGACATATATGCTGCCCCTCTCTGTGGACTACGGGGCAGCTTACAACATTTCTATAAAATAGATACAATATATAAAACATTTCTAAGCCAATTAATAGAATAGTTTGTTTAAAAACACCCTTCCCCATCCTCCTGGAGGCTCTCCAGAAGCCCAAAACACCCTCCCAGAGCTTCTGTGTGAGCCAAAAATCAGCTGGCCGGCACACACATTCACGCTGGAGCTGAGCTAGGGCAACGGCTCGTGTGCCAGCAGATATTGCTCTGTGTGCCACCTGTGGCCCTTGTGCCATAGATTCGCCATCACTGGTATAGGCAAAGTGACACAAAGTGACACAAGTAAAATCAATTAGTCTGAATCAGAAAAATTATAGAATGTGCAGAGCTGGACATGATGACGAGGCAGTTGAATAACCAAGAAGAATCAGAATTTTATAAAATTTGGGATAGGGTCTATACCTGGTTGAACAAAAGAAATTCTCAACGAATTTAAAAATATTTAAATTTACCATTTTGAAATGTGTATAAATAGAGATATGTAATTGTTGTGGTTGGCTCTGGCCCAGCTCCTGCCCCAGGGAATGTGGAAGTGGATGCAGGGGAAACTTCAACATGTCATAGGCCTGTGTTATTGCCGACAGAGTCAGTTCAGAGTTTAGTTTCCTTGGACGAAGAAGAAGGTGGGAGTGACTTGGAAGAGGGGGGATTGGCACACAGCCCAGGCAGTCAATCTCCATTATCTTCCATTGATTCGGATGAAGACATCTTGGACACACGCAAGCGCAGAATTATGCGTAGAAGAGACCAAGTAAGGACATATTACAGGAGATAAGAGAGGCCACCTGTGTTTGGGTGGGGCTCCAGTAATTAGGGCTGCTGCTATAAATAGCAGTGTGCGGGTTTGGCCATTGTGGAAGAGTATCTGATCGCAGTTCTTCAGGAATCCTGTGTTGCTGTTTTCTGGACTTTGTTTGTTGATTTTTCATGCCTTTGAAACTAAAGCAGAGCAACCTGTGTGTGTGTGTGTGTGTGTGTGTGTGTCTCACTTCATTGGAAGAAGAAGGGGTGTGAAGTTTTTTCACAGCTGCTAGCTAAGTACTTAATGACTGCTTAAGGGAAATTGTACAGACTACCTGGTTGTTTTGGGACAAGTGCTCTTTGCAATACAAAAAGAGTGTTTAGTTTATTTTGAATTTTGTGATAAAGAACATTGTTTTAAATTTTCAAACGTGTGTGCGTCTGAAATTTGTACCCTTAAATTTTCGGGAGTCTCCTACCAGAGAGCCCGGCAGAACATGTAGTAGAACTTTTTATTCCTCTGAATTGATCAAATCAACAAAGGTTTTTCCTTATTGTATTATGGAGACTTCAATTTTGAGTGGAGCGATTGTAGCTCCTCTCTGTGTTATGTGTTTTGTCTGGTTTCTTTATGTTTGTATGTGATGGGTTGTTATTTTTGAAAATAATAAAAAATATATATATATTTTAAAAACAACTTGTCTGCATGGATCACAAGAGCTGTAGCGGTGTGCTCCATCAGTCACACCCGCCAGCTTGGGAATCCTGGTGAGATCAGCTGGGTGTTTGCCCTGTTTAAAACCTTCATTGGGCCTTTCTCCTTCCCAAAGCAACTGTCTGCCTGATGAAAAACGGCTCCCCGAGGCAGTGTGGAAACACACACACACACACAAAAGGGGCATGTAATTGAAATAATAAATTATGATCAGTGTCACGGGTTTTGCCAAGAGATGTTGTGGATTAGGCTGTGCAAAGGGCGGTGCTGACTTGACGCGATGACAGACGGCTTGGAGGAGAGACAGCTAGGAATTGTTCTTCTGAAGAGGTCGCCCATGTTCTGCTCCAAAGGTTGTGCCTTTAAATCTGCTCACAAAGGCTCTCCTGATAAGGGCTGCTAAGCCAGCTTTGGATATGTTGCATTGTTTAGAAAGGGTTTGTATGGGTTCCTTAGACCTTCTCTGCACCTCTTAATAGATTCCTTTGAGAATGACATACAGTGGCCCCTCTACTTACGAACTTAATCTGTTCCATGACCAGGTTCTTAAGTAGAAAAGTTTGTAAGAAGAAGCAATTTTCCCCATAGGAATCAATGTAAAAGCAAATAATGCGTGCGATTGGGGAAACCACAGGGAGGGTGGAGGCCCTGTTTCCTCCCAGGAGATTCCAAGAGAGGCCCCACAGAGGCTTCTCCCTGCCTTTTCCAGCCCTGTTTCCTCCAAGGAGATTCCTAGAGAGGCCACACGGAGGCTTCTCTCTGCCTTTTCCAGCCCTGTTTCCTCCAAGGAGATTCCTAGAGAGGCCACATGGAGGCTTCTCTCTGACTTTTCTGTCCCTGTTTCCTCCCAGGAGATTCCGAGAGAGGCCCCACGGAGGCTTCTCTCTGCCTTTTCTGGCCCTGTTTCCTCCCAGGAGATTCCTAAAGAGGCCCCATGGAGGCTTCTCCCCGCCTTTTCCAGCCCTGCTTTCTCCCAGGAGATTCCTAGGGAGGCCCCATGGAGGCTTCTTCCCACCTTTTCTGGTTACAATTTTGGAGGGTTTGTAAGTGCATTCATGTGCCATTGAGGGCATCTATGCTGGTTTGCAGACCACAATGTTTTGGTGTACGCAACTCAACAAGCCACTTGATGGCTTAGCATAATTGCTCCACAGGAGCGGTTTTCAGCCTTTCTAATGCTGCAACCCCTTAATACAGTTCCTCATGTTGTGGTGACCCCCAACCATAAATCTAACACCAATTTTCCCAACAGAGCTTTCAGATGATTGACAGGAAGATCAGAGGGGCATCCCCACTGTAAACTCCTGATTGGTTGGATTATAAAAAATATATTCCAAGGTGTCAAAATAGAAACTTTAGTTCCTAACACCATGGGAAATTTGTCTCCCCCCACCAGGCAACCCCTGTGAAAAGTTTGTAAGAAGAAGCGATTTTTCCCATAGGAATCAATGTAAAAGCAAATAATGTGTGCGATTGGGGAAACCACAGGGAGGGTGGAGACCCCTGTTTCCTCCCAGGATATTCCTAGAGAGGCCCCACGGAGGCTTCTCTCTGCCTTTTCAAGCCCTGTTTCTTCCCAGGAGATTCCTAGAGAGGCCCCACGGAGGCTTCTCCCCACCTTTTCAAGCCCTGTTTCCTCCCAGGAGATTCCTAGAAAGGCCCCACAGAGGCTTCTCCCCGCCTTTTCCGGCCCTGTTTCCTCCCAAGAGATTCCTAGAAAGGCCCCACAGAGGCTTCTCCCCGCCTTTTCCGGCCCTGTTTCCTCCCAGGAGATTCCTAGAGAGGCCCCACGGAGGCTTCTCTCCACCTTTTCTGGCCCTGTTTCCTCCCAGGAGATTCCTAGTGAGGCCCCACGGAGGCTTCTCCCCGCCTTTTCCGGCCCTGTTTCCTCCCAGGAGATTCCTAGAGAGGCCCCACAGAGGCTTCTTCCCAACTTTTCCGGCCCTGTTTCCTCCCAGGAGATTCCTAGAGAGGCCCCAAAGAGGCTTCTTCCCAACTTTTCTGACCCTGTGAAATGGCCATTCGATCCCCAAATGTGTCCTGACCCCAAGGTTGAGAACCACTGCTCTACAGAAACTCTTTAATTCAATCCAAATCTTTATTGCCACTGCACAACAATGAGATTGGCTGGAATGACCATTTTGCACCTCTGTGTTTTGCAGCTGCTGCTGTTGGTTGTTTCCAATTCTCCCGCTGAGAAAACCTCTCCTTGTGTTTTTAGCTCCCTCATTTGTAACTCATTACATTCAAACTATGGGATGGTGTGAAACTGCAGCAACACTTCTCCCAATGATGGCTGGTCTTATCATCCCTGGCGTGATTGCTGGGATTAGCAGGAAATCGCTCGACTCAATTCTTAATTGTGCCTTGTGAGTCATCTGACTTGCATGTCCATCCAGTCTGGTGTGCTGGAAAGCAGTGTTGGATTCAGGCTGGCAACCCCAGAGCAGAAATGCCTCCCTACTCCCCTCCCTCCCCCAGTTGCCGATCAGTTTCCGGTCACATTTCAAAGTGTTGGTTATGACCTATAAAGCCCTTCATGGCACCGGACCAGAATATCTTCGGGACCACCTTCTGCCGCACGAATCCCAGCGACCAGTTAGGTCCCACAGAGTTTGCCTTCTCCGGGTCCCGTCAACAAAACAATGTCGTCTGGCGGGACCCAGGGGAAGAGCCTTCTCTGTGGCAGCCCCGACCCTCTGGAATCAACTCCCCCCTGAGATTAGGACTGCCCCCACCCTCCTTGCCTTTCGTAAACTCCTCAAAACCCACCTCTGTCATCAGGCATCGGGAAATTGATTCCCCTGGACCGTTTCTGCTTTATGTATAGTTCGTATGAGATGTATGATCGTTTTTATATTAAGGGTTTTAATTTGTTTTAAGTATTGGATTTGTACTGTTTCTTGTTGTCAGACGCCCTGAGTCCTCGGAGAGGGGCGGCATTCAAATCAAATCAAATCAAATCAAATCAAATCAAATCAAATCAAATCAAATCAAATCAAATCAAATCAAATCAAATCAAATCAAATCAAATCAAATCAAATCAAATCAAAAATAAATTTCTCGTCTACTTACAGGAAGGTGGGGTAGTTATACCGGGAGTCCTGGAGGAGAGCCATCCTGTTTGGTAGCCTCCAACATTAGATTTATTTACGTTAACTAAAACAACTATAAAGGAGAATCTTTTTAGCTCAGGGTTGGAAATGAGGGATGCTCTCTGAGCTTGGTTGTTCTGGGGCAGAGGTTTCATGACCCAAACTAGGAAACATCATCATTGTTAAAAGGTGTGGAGGGAGGAGGAGGAAGAGGAGGAGGAGGAGGGGGAAGGAGGAGGACTGTGGAGTCCTGGATACTCCCTGACCTTGGTTGTTTTCTTGCAGGAATTTAATGACCCAAGCTAGGTAATGCCATAAGTGGTAGAAGGGAGGAGGAAAGGAGGAAGGGAAGAGGAAGAAGGAGGAGGAGGAGGAAGAGGAGGACTGTGGGGTCCTTGGTTGTCTCTGATCTTGGTTGTCTTCTTGCAGGCATTTCATGACCCAAACAAGGTAATGCCATAAGTGCTATAAAGGAGGAAGAGGAAGAGGAGGAGTAGGAGGGGAAGAGGAAGGGGAAGAGGAAGGAGGGCGGAGGAAGAGGAAGAGGAGGACTGTGAGGTCCTTGGTAGTCTCTGAGCTTGGTTGCCTGCTTGCAGGCATTTCATGACCCAAATTAGGTAATGCCATAAGTGCTATAAAGGAGGAAGAGGAAGAGGAGGAGTAGGAGGGGAAGAGGAAGGGGAAGAGGAAGGAGGGCGGAGGAAGAGGAAGAGGAGGACTGTGAGGTCCTTGGTAGTCTCTGAGCTTGGTTGCCTGCTTGCAGGCATTTCATGACCCAAATTAGGTAATGCCATAAGTGCTATAAAGGAGGAGAAGGAAGAGGAAGGAGGAGGAAGAGGAAGGAGGAGGAGGAGGAGGAGGGGAGGAAGAGGAGGACTGTGCAGTCCTTGGTAGTTTCTGAGCTTGGTTGTTTTCTTGCAGGAATTTCATGACCCAAACTAGATAACATCATCAGTAATAGAAGGGAGGAGGAAGAGGAGGAGGAGGAAGGGAAGGGGAAGAAGGGGGAGGAGGAAGGGAAGGGGAAGAGGAAGGGAAAGAGTGGGCAGGAGGAAGACTGTGAGGTCCTTGGTATTCTCTGAGCTTGGTTGTTTTCATGCAGACATTTGACAATGGATACGGACAGTGACAATTCACCCCATCCAAGGTTCATCCAAGCTGAGTTGATGATTTCACTGGAAAAGAAGGAGACAAGAGGGGTCTTGGTGCCCTTTCTTGTCCCATAGTTACCCACCCTGGACTAGAAAGAAACCACCTTCACGTGGAATTCAGTCTCGCTCTGCTTCTCCTCCCCCCCATCCCCACCCTCCCATGTTGGGTTGAGATACCTCCAAGCTTGGGTGTGGAAACTGGTTCGGCTTGGCAAGACCACGCAACTCCACGAAATATGTCAACACTGGGCTGGAATCATTCATCTCGGGCTTATCTCTCTTGTTCTCCTGACTCTTCTGCTCTAAGGGGCGTTGGGGTGAACCAGAGGGGTGAAGGAGAGGAGAGGACAGAAAACCATTGTAGCAGCCATGAAGAATCCAGAAGGGCGCGCCGTGCCCGGAGGAATCATCGCAAAGTCGGCAGAGTTTACGTTCTCCAGTTCATTCTGTTGCTTTTGAGGAACGAAAGGAGATGGTGGAAGGTCTTAAGCATAAAACTGATCAGCAAAAACTTCAGGAACTCCATCTATAGAGTCTGGAGGACAGAAGGGAAAAGGGGGACATGATCGAAACATTTAAATATGTTCAAGGGTTAAATAAGGTTCAGGAGGGAAGTGTTTTTAATTGGAAGGTGAACATAAGAACCAGGGGGCACAATCTGAGGTTAGTTGGGGAAAAGATCAAATGCAACATGAGAAAATATTATTTGACTGAAATAATAGATGCTTGGAACATACTTCCAAGTAGACATGGTTGGTAAATCCACAGTCATTGAATTTAAACATGCCTGGGATAAACATAGATCCATCCTAAGATAAAATACAGGAAATAGTATAAGGGCAGACTAGATGGGCCAGGAGATCTTTTTCTGCCATCAATCTTCTATGTTTCTTCCCCAAGTGTGGACTTACTAAGGCATTATATAGTTGATATTATATAATTTCTTCCCTGAGAAATTATATAATTTCTACCCCAAGTGTGGATTTACCAAGGCATTATATAATTGAAATTATATAATTTCTTCCCTGAGAAATTATATAATTTCTTCCCCAAGTGTGGCCTTACCAAGGCATTATATAGTTGAAATTATATAATTTATTTCCTGAGAAATTATATAATTTCTGCCCCAAGTGTGGCCTTACCAAGGCATTGTACAGTTGATATTATATAATTTCTTCCCTGAGACCTTTGGTTGACCATGTTTGGAAATAGCATCCTGGATTAGATCCAACAGAACCCTCCTGGTTGTGTTCTGGAGCCCGTCCATCTTGTCCATAACGGGCAGCCGCAGCCGTAGTCCTAACCTGAGGCCTGCCTTTGTCTGGGGTTGGGACGGACACCGTCTGACTTGAAGAAATAAAAGAGTTTTTAAGTAGCTCTGGCGTTCGTCTACCCCCAGTGCTTGACAAGCGTCCCCAGGGAGAGAGGGCTTTTGAGAAGTCTGACATTGGAATACGTTGCCGAGGAAGAGGTGTTTATCGCTTGTACAGTAATTCACTTAGCTTTGAAAGCCACAAGTGGTGTTTTGAATGGCAAGCAGCAAAGACGAGCCTGCGAATAAATGGCCTTGATTTATCAAGGCTCAGCGAACATGGGAAATTGCCCGAGCAGCAGGCCAAAATGCGGTTCTTGGTTAATGCAAGAGCTTGAAACTTCTCTCTTCTTCTTTTTTTAAACGACCAATATATATGTATATATTGCATTAACAGAGGGATACAATCAAGATCAGGGGAGGCACTAATACCACTCTATAAAGCTTTAGTAAGACCACACCTAAGAGTACTGCATCTAGTTTTGATCACCATAAAAAGGAGGTTGGGACACTACCATTCTTGTAGCCCGTCTTTGGACCCGTTCAATTTTGTCAATATCTTTTTGTAGGTGAGGTCTCCAGAACTGGACACAGTATTCCAAATGTGGTCTCACCAGCGCTCTATATAAGGGGATCACAATCTCCCTCTTCCTGCTTGTTATATCTCTAGCTATGTAGCCAAGCATCCTACTTGCTTTTCCTACCGCCTGACTGCACTGTTCACCCATTTTGAGACTGTCAGAAATCACTACCCCTAAATCCTTCTCTTCTGAAGTTTTTGCTAACACAGAACTGCCAATGCAATACTCAGATTGAGGATTCCTTTTCCCCAAGTGCATTAATTTTCTGTACTTATCTAGATCCTGACCACTTTCTTCTTCCAAGAATTAAGTCACCTTGAAGATTCTTACTACACATGTGCTGCCATCAGCAAAGCAGTTCTTCCTACCTCTTTGAGATTTGCAACTGAAATTGATAAGAAGATTGCCCCTAAATCCTTCTCTTCTGAAGTTTTTGCTAACACAGCCATAGCCATTGTGGTCCCAGTTCTGGTTTTAAGTCAAGGACTTGTGTTTCCTTAAGGATGCTTTTGTTCTACCGTCTCAACCAAGAAGGTGACCCAGAATTGGGGGGCAGCTCTTGACCTGAAAAGATGCTGAAGATCCCAAAAGATCCACTTGGCGGGACCCAGGAGAAGAGCCTTCTCTGTGGCGGCCCCGGCCCTCTGGAACCAACTCCCCCCAGAGATTAGAACTGCCCTTACCCTCCTTGCCTTTCGTAAGCTACTCAAAACCCACCTCTGCCGCCAGGCATGGGGGAATTAAGACTTCTTCTCCCCCTAGGCTGATACAACTGTATGTATGGTATGTTTGTACGTATGCTGGTTTTATACATTAAGGGGTTTTAAGTTAGTTTTTAGTATTGGATTTTTACTGTATATTGTTCATGTATATTGTTCATGACTGTTGTTAGCCGCCCCGAGTTTTCGGAGAGGGGCGGCATATAAATCCAATAAATTGAATTGAATTGAATTGAAATTGAATTGAATTGAAAAGTCTTTCAATCCTTGCAAAGAGTTGTGGACTTCAACTCCCAGAATTCTCCAGCCAGCTATGCTATGCTGCTTGGAGAATTCTGGGAGTTGAAGTCCACAACAGGACCAAGTTTGAAGACTTTTGCTTCCCTCCGTAGCCTTCCCTTGCCTGTGGCCAGATCGCATGTTTTCTCCCGCTTGGAGATCCCCATTGTCTCCCTGACCCGCCTCCCTGTTATAAAGTACTTCCTACTATTTAGTCCAATGTTTTTCCTTTGTCATTTCAGGCCATTAGTGCCTGTTCTGCCCCAAATTTACTGCCAAAAGTTACACTCCTCCTCCCTTCCTTTCAAGCAGACAGATGGCTGTGAGTGACACAACTGTGGATTTATGGCCGCGGGAAGGAATCTGAATGGCAACTCTGGCGGGATTGAGTTGTAGGAGCAGGTCAAAAATCTTTGCTCCGATCCCTCTGCCACATCTCCGAATGAGGAGTTGGGTAACTTTATTTTCATGCACCCCGGTGTGGTTGGCGCTACTGGCGCACTGCATGTGCAACTTTGGGTCAGGAAACAAAACTTTGTGAGGGGATGTGTGTGCGAGAGAGATTTCAGTGATCTTATATGCTTCCATGCATGCGCAGAAGAAAAAAAACCACCGAAATCTCACACACGTATCCTATGCATTCATGCCAGAGACCTAACACAACTCCAGTTTTACTACCAGTGTGCTGTCCTCATCCCTACTGGTAGTAACTGTTGTGGTTAGCTCTGGCCCAGCTCCTGCCCCAAGGACTGTGGATGTGGGGGAGACATCCACATGCTGCAGGCCTGTTTTGCCCCCCCCCCCGGTGGAATCTGCTGATGAAGGCTCCTCTGACCAAGAAGACATGAGTGACAGGGAGGAGGAGAGTGGGGCCGACAGCTCAGAAGGAGATCAATTATCTAGCTCCTCCTTGGATTCGGAACAAGAGTTAATGATACAGCCACGCATGTGGAGAGCGATGCATAGGCAACAATGAGAGATTATTATCAAAGAAAATGAGGCCACCTGTGGTTGGGTGGGGCTGTGGTCATTAGTGAGGCTGCTATAAATAGCAGCCTGTGGGTTTGGCCATTGTGGAGGATTATCTGATCGTTGTGTTTCGTGACTGCTTTACTGACTTTGACCTTTTGTGTGCTGATTTTTCCCCGCTTTGAAACTAAACCAGAGCAAAGTGTGTGTCACTTTGTGAAAGAAGAAGGACTGTGAATTGCCTCACGGCTGCAAGCTAAGTATCACAGAACTGATAAGGGACTTGTACCAATTACCTGTTTGTTTGGAGACGAGTGCTCTTTGCTATACCAAAAGAGGGCTTGGTTTAAGTGAATTTTCATTATAAAGAACATTGTTTTGAATTTTCAAACGTGTGTGTGTGTCTGCAATTTGTACCTGTGAATTTTTGGGAGGATTCTACCAGAGAGCCCGACAGAACAGTAACCGGCTATTGTATAGACCCCATGTGGGATAATAGGGAGGGCCTGAAAATTTTGGGTATGTGTGTGTGAGGTTTATTCTGTTGTGAAGAGCTGCCTTTTCTTAAACATAGTGATGGTGATAACCTACTTAAGGGATGACGACGAAGGAGCCAATTTGCAGGAAACAACTTTGTTCATATTCCTTTGTGTCTTGACTCCAGAAATGTCTGATCTCCTCTTGTTCTCTCTCTTGGCAATTTTCCTGCAAATTGCTTCTGGGCATTTTGCCAACCACCATAAGCTTCTTGTTATCTACAGGACTGCTGACTCAAAATTGAGTTATTATTTCGTGGACTCGTGCTGGCTTGTTCATGAAGTTGAATTAACAGCCGGTGTTCAGAAAAGACTGCTTTAAACTGTATTTGTGTTTGATAACTACTAAATAAGCTCATGAGTAGTCCTTAATTAGTAAACTAAGGTTTGTACAAACTTTGTGTGTGCTGCATTGTATGTGGTCTGTAGCTGGGGCAGAACAACAACAGTTGGAAGAAATGTCGTAAAATGGGGCAAAATTCATTTAACAATAATCTTGTTGTAGCAACAGAAATTTTGGACTCACTTCGTGGTTGCAAGTTGAGGATTATCTGTACTGGTTTGCTAGGCAACTTGAAAAAAGCTCCATAGAGGAGTCAGGACTGGTCAGTTCCAGAAACACAGATCTAGAAATTAAAATGAATTTCCATCTTTATTTTCTTGTCCCTCTCCAGAATTCTTCATTGTGGGAAGTTTTATAAACTTGGCCTGATTAGTGTCCAACAGGAAGCAATGGGTGGAAATTAAAAAAGGAGAGAAGTAACTTAGAACTAAAGAGAAATTTCCTGACAGTCAGAACGGTTGATCAGTGGAACAGAAGTTGCCTCCAGCAGTTGGGAATGCTCCAACACTGGAAGTTTTAAAGCAGATGTTGGATAACCATCTGTCTGAAGTAGTGCAGGGTTTCCTGCCTAAGCAGGGGGTTGGACTAGAAGACCTCCAAGGTCCCTTCCAACTCTGTTTTTGTTATTGTTGTTGTTATTATTATTATTATTATTATTATTATTATTATTATTGCTGTTCTTCTTCTTCTTATCATCATCATCATCATCATCATCATTATCATCATCATCATCATCTCCAACTGGCTAGTGGGATGCCCAGATTGACAAATCCCTCCTCTGAAAAGTCACCAACTGACAGTTCTTGATCCAGCTGCCTTGTGTCTTTGATTAGTGGCAGCTAAGACAGACAGCCACTGCCCCACGACAACCTTTTCCCCCAACTGCCCGCTCCATGACCTCCAACCTGACCCCTGGGAGATGGGACCACCCTCCGGTCAGCCCACCTCTCTCGATGGCCGTCAAGCTTTGCCAGCCTCCACATGGAACAAAAACACCACCGGAGCAAATCAAATAAATACCCCAGACCAGGAAATAGTTCACGCCACGTGGCCCACAACTCAAATAATAAAATAATTTGTCCTGCTGAGAAGATGGTGATGGTACGAAGGTTGAGATGATTCTGGTTGCTTCAGGGAGACTTTGTTTATAATATAGAATGAGTTGGCTGACTGATTTTCATATATATGGGATTTTTAGTAGTAATTTTAATTAATTAGATTTGTTGTCGTGCTGTTTTTTGTATTCTGTGAGCTGCCCCAGGAGAAGGGAGGCATACAAATCTAAAGAACAACAACAACAGTAATAATAATAATAATAATAATAATAATAATAATAATAATAATAATAATAGAAACATAGAAGATTGACGGCAGAAAAAGACCTCAAGGTCCATCTAGTCTGCCCTTATACTATTTCCTGTATTTTACATTAGGTTGGATATATGTTTATCCCAGACTTGTTTAAATGTGGATTTAACTGTAGTTTAAACTGTGGATTTACCCACCACGTCTGCTGGAAGTTTCTCCCAAGCATCTACCACTCTTTCTTTTTTGTTACAATGAAATGGGTTAGTAAATCTTATATAATCAAATTATACATAAAGTGATCTTTATTAAATGTGTACTTAAAAAAACACAAGAAAAACAAGACATAACAAAGTTACATATAAAGCGTAATATTCACGATCATATGTACCATATTAAAACAAAGACAGAAGAAAAGAAAAAAGAGGGAAGAAATTTTTAAAAAGATGTAGTGAAAAGACATAACAGAGAAAGAAAGAAAAAGAAAGAAAAAAAGAAAAAAAGAAAAAAAGAAAGAAAAGAAAGAAAGAAAGAAAAAGAAAGAAAGAAAGAAAGAAAAAGAAAGAAAGAAAGAAAAAAGAAAGAAAGAAAAAAGAAAGAAAGAAAGAAAGAAAGAAAGAAAAAGAAAGAAAGAAAGAAAAAGAAAAAGAAAGAAAGAAAGAAAGAAAGAACGAAAGAAAGAAAGAAAGAAAGAAAGAAAGGGGTTATAGAAAGGAGAGGGGGAATCCCATCTATTTAATTTCAGTTACCATCACACCCCCTCATTCCATTCTTTCTAATTTCGCCATCTAGATAAAGTCCATTAAAGTCTAATTAAGTCCATCATTAATATACCTTAAACTATTGATAAAAAGAATATCTTCAGCATCTTATAATCTTAATGTCAACGCCGTAGTGCCCTCTTCCCTCTTAGTACAAATCACAAAACAGATTAAGAATACCTAATTTTATATTGAATATTGAAACCAGCTGAGCCACCTCAGAGTAGTAAGGGGCAATAGCGGTTTCCTCTAACCAGGCCAGCCCAGGCTGGGGAGGTCAAAGGCCAAAGGTTGTCCATCAGCAAAAGTCTCCTGCGACATGGATCACCTCCAGCTCCGAATGGCGTTCCCACCAACGCTCTGTGCATTTCTCGACCGACCGGCTGATTCATCCCTTCTCTCTCTACACATCACTTCAACCCTTCCTGCAAGTCTTAATTTTACCCTACAGAGTTTGGTCTGTGCCTCCTTCTCTTCTCCTTCCAAGACAAGCTGGTTTGCTGGAGGGGTCTGTAATATGGTAAATGGTTTAGCTTTACTAGATAAATGGTCAAAGCAATGGAAACTGCAGTTTAATGTTTCCAAATGTAAAATAATGCACTTGTGGAAAAGGAATACTCAATCTGAGTATTGCATTGGCAGCTCTGTGTTAGCAAAAACGTCAGAAGAGAAGGATTTAGGGGTAGTGATTTCTGACAGTCTCAAAATGGGTGAGCAGTGTGGTCGGGCGGTAGGAAAAGCAAGTAGGATGCTTGGCTGCATAGCTAGAGGTATAACAAGCAGGAAGAGGGAGATTGTGATCCCCTTATATAGAGCGCTGGTGAGACCACATTTGGAGTAGTGTGTTCAGTTCTGGAGACCTCACCTACAAAAAGATATTGACAAAATTGAATGGGTCCAAAGATGGGCTACAAGAATGGTGGAAGGTCTTAAGCATAAAACGTATCAGGAAAGACTTCATGAACTCAATCTGTAGAGTCTGGAGGACAGAAGGAAAAGGGGGGACATGATCGAAACATTTAAATATGTTAAAGGGTTAAATAAGGTTCAGGAGGGAAGTGTTTTTAATAGGAAAGTGAACACAAGAACAAGGGGACACAATCTGAAGTTAGTTGGGGGAAAGATCAAAGGCAATGTGAGAAAATATTATTTGACTGAAAGAGAAGTAGATCCTTGGAACAAACTTCCAGCAGACGTGGTTGGTAAATCCACAGTAACTGAATTTAAACATGCCTGGGATAAACTTATATCCATCCTAAGATAAAATACAGAAAATAGTATAAGGGCAGACTAGATGCACCATGAGGTCTTTTTCTGCCGTCAGTCTTCTATGTTTCTATGTTTCTAATGAATGGCACGAGCGGTGGGCTCCGTTGGCCACACTCACCATGGCTCGCCAATAGAAGCGAAGAATCCCCAGGGTCTCGGAAACCCTGAAGCAGAGAGAAAGACATTAATCACCAACTGGTCTTGATTCAAAGGTTTTCAGCATCCTTCGAGGTGAAACCCACTCTCTCTTTGCAGATTGGTCCAAGGCTGTCATCGTGTTGGGTTAATTTGGGGCTCTTGACTAACCCCCCCCAAAAAAGGAAACCCTTAAATACACAAAGAATATTTGCCGAACAGATCACACCTCCTCCTTCCTCCTCTCCATCTCTCGAAAGGAGCATCCATGAAGGATCAGATTTGTAAACTTCCTGCCTATCAGAATGAAGGATTAAGACTCATTGCCTCAATTTTATGTGTATATTTGTGTTTGTGTGTGTGTCTCATGTTTCTGTTTGTGTTGGGGAGATTTAATGTAATTTAATTTAATTGATTTCACTTATAATGAAATGCAGACTCTGGGCGGCATACTATACTGCTAAAAAAATAAATAAAGGGAACACTTAAACAACAGAATATAACTCCAAATAAATCAAACTTCTGTGAAATCAAACTGTCCTTCCGAGGTGGGTCAAATGAGGACCTGGATTGTGGAGGCAATAGACTGGCTCTGTTAAAAAGTTGTAAGCTGCCCTGAATCTAAGGAGAAGGGTGGCATTAAAAAAATCAATCAAAGAAAGAAAGAAGGAAAGAAAGAAAGAAGGAAAGAAAGAAAGAAAGAAAGAAGGAAAGAAGGAATGAAAGAAAGAAAGAAAGAAAGAAAGAAAGAAAGCTGTTTCACCCTGTTCTTATATTTTTAACCTGCTGGAAGGAATGCAAACTGCCTGGAGATGTTCTTATCTTGAGCAAAGCTCTGCCAGACCAATCGCTCTGCAGGGATTCATTCACACATCACCTTAACCCTGGTTAAGTGATACACAACTTGCTTTATCCTTGTCCTTTTTGTAAAGTTGCTTGCATGTCCTGTTTTTGAAGGATCGAACGTCAGGTTAATAAATTGAATGTGGAAGGACATCGCTCTCTGTTATTCGTTAGGTTTACATTTGGGGCCAGTTTGTAGCACCTGGGCTGGGGGGTGGGATTTGGGGGTGGGTTGGAGGGAAGGAAGGCTGTGCTTTTGGAAACAGGTCAGTTCTTTACTAATGTCAGTCGGTGACTTCAAGAAGCTTGGTTACATCCCGCCTGCATTCAGCAGCCAACAATAACAGCCGATGGCTTTGGCTTGACAGGAATCTGGCGGCTGAAAACACAAACCGATTCCACATCGGTCCAGCTGAGGGCAGCAAGAATTGTATTTACCTCCGTTGGCAAAGGACCTTCCAAGGTTTTGTGTGTGTGAGAGAGAGAGAGAGAGAAAGAGAAAGAGAGAAAGAGAGAGAGAAAGAGAGAGAGAGAGAAAGAGAGAGAGAAAGAGAGAGAAAGAGAGAGAGGAAGAGATAGAGAGAAAGAGAGAGAGAGAAAGAGAGAAAGAGAGAGAGGAAGAGAAAGAGAGAAAGAAAGAAAGAGAGAGAAAGAAAGAATGGAAAAGAGAGAGAGAAAGAGAGAGAGAGGAAGAGAAAGAGAGAAAGAGAGAAAGAGAGAGAGAGAGGAAGAGATAGAGAAAGAGAGAGAGAAAGAGAGAAAGAGAGAGAAAGAAAGAGAAAGAAAGAGAGAGAGGAAGAGATAGAGAGAAAGAGAGAGAAAAAGAGAGAGAGAGGAAGAGAAAGAGAGAAAGAGAGAGAAAGAGAGAAAGAGAGAGAGAGCGGGAGGAAAAGAAATTCCAGTGTTGGAGCATTCACAACTTCTGGAGGCAAGCTGTTCCACTGATGAATTGTTCTAACTTTCAGGAAATTTCTCCTTAGTTCTAAGTTGCTTCTCTTCTTGTTTAGTTTCCACCCATTGCTTCTTGTCCTGCCTTCAGGGGCTTTGGAGAAGAGCTTGACTCCCTCATATTTGTATGCTTGCAGCCCAATGGGCTTAGCATGATGAAAAATGAACAAGACTATGGAGTTGTCCTTGGCATTTGAAGAAACATGGTCCCTGCAGGATCTTTTTACCCTATTACTTACGCATACCTTTGGGAAATTTGTCGTTGGAAATGAGTCGGTGTAATTCCACTCCACTTTCACTTATGTTGCTTTCCTGGATTTTGCTGCCCATTGGCAGCTTCTGGGAGACCCCCAATTATTTCTAATGCTTGGATTTGTGGTCCACCTTTAATGAAAACCAGATGCCTCTCTGTAGACTCCCTTGCTCCTTCTTCCAAAATTGATTTCTATTCATCCGTGTCCGTTGAGATATATATTTGGCTCTTGTGTCTGATGAGAATCAAAATTGAAAATTTATTAGGGACCTTCCTCTCCACTTTGCTCTGAAATTCCTTCCCCCCCCCCCCCCCCCGGGGTGTGTGTGGATTATTAGGGGGTCAGCCAGAATTTTCTATCATTGGACGATGGAAGATTAAAAGGGATGAGTGACCAAGATTTCACTTCTCCACAAGTTGAATAGGGAACTGGTCCTGTTCTTGGTCAGCCCAACTAATCAATTTTTCCAGGCTTAGGAAAACATTGTCCTTTCTATCAGATGATTAACAAGATAAACTTTAAAGAAGGACCCACTTGAGGCATCTGAAGAAGCCTTTGAAAGTAAATGTGTTGAAGAATAGGTGATTTGTGCATGTTTCCTGATATTGGCTGGCATATGGACCATCCTCGTGTAAGATCAAGGACAAAGAAGCCTTCATCTTATTTAGTAGCCTATTGGGTCTTTTGAACACTCGCTACAAATTGTGTGCTAACCAACCACACATTTCATAATTTCATAAACCTATGAAGAACGGTCGCAGGAACTGGGTATGTCTAGTTTAATGAAAAGAAGGACCAGGGGAGACAGGATAGCAGTCTTCCAATATCTCAGGGGTGGCCACAAAGAAGAAGAAGTCAAGCTATTCTTCAAAGCACCTGAGGGTAGAACAAGAGCAAAGGGTTGAAATTAAACAAGGAGAGAAGCAACTTACAACTAAGGAGAAATTTCCTGACAGAACAATTCATCAGTGGAACAGAAGTTGCCTCCAGAAGTTGTGAATGCTCCAACACTGGAAGTTTTTAAGAACATGTTGAATAACCATTTGTCTGAAGTGGTGTAGGGTTTCCTGCCTAGGCAGGGGGTTGGACTAGAAGACCACCAAGGCCCCTTCCAATTCTGTTGTTGTTGTTGTTGTTGTTGTTGTTGTTGTTGTTGTTGTTGTCATCGTTGTTATTATTATTATTATTATTATTATTATTATTATTGTCAATACAACACACAAACGAGATCACTATGTTGGATTTCGTATTTCATCACCAGTCGGGTGCTTCCCAAGCACCTAGGACTGTGTGATGTAGCGGCAAATTATGTTTGCCGATCCCAGTAAAGCAGCTTTTTGCAATTGACAGATGGAGATTTTGTCAATTCCGATGGTTTTCAAATGTCCGCTGAGATCCTTTGGCACTGTGCCCAGCATGTCAAGTACCACTGGGACCACTTTCACTGGCTTATGCCAGAGTCGTTGCAGCTCGATTTTTAGATCTTCGTATTTCACTAATTTCTCTAGCTGCTTCTCCTCAATTCTGCTGTCCCCTGGGATTGTGATGTCGATGATCCATACTTTCTTTTTCTCCACAATCAGGATGTCTGGTGTGTTATGCTTCAGAATTCTGTCAGTCTGATGTTGGAAGTCCCACAGTAGTTTTGCTTGCTCATTTTCAATCACTTTTTTGGGCTTATGATCCCACCAGTTCTTTGCCACTGGTAGATGGTAGTTCTGGCACAGGTTCTAGTGGAGGATTATTATTATTATTATTATTATTATTATTATTATTATTATTATTATCATCATCATCATCATCATCATCATCATCATTATCATTATCATTATTTTTATGTCAATACAACACAGCAAATGAGATCACTATGCTGGATTTCGTATTTCATCACCAGTCGGGCGCTTCCCAAGCACCTAGGACTGTGTGATGTAGCGGCGAATTATGTTTGCCGATCCCAGTAAAGTGGCCTTTTGCAATTGACAGATGGAGATTTTGTCAATTCCGATGGTTTTCAGATGTCTGCTGAGATCCTTTGGCACTGCGCCCTGCGTATTATTATTATTATTATTATTATTATTATGTTATTATTATTATTGTTGTTGTTGTTGTTATTATTATTATTATTATTATTATTATTATTATTATTATTATTTGCAGGTCTGCAAATGCTGGGGTCCTTTACCCAGAAGGCCCCCTCTTGCTACCAGAGGCACGAGCGCCCGTGTGGCATCTGAAAGGCTACACCTCCGCCCTTCTCTGTTTGCCTAGAGGATGGGGAGCAGCCTGGAGAAAACACACAAGTGACAATGGAGCAATGCTTGTGCTGCAGACGGCCTAATTAGGCGGCATCTGGAGCTAATTAAAAGTGGAGTCACCAGCCAAAAGGAGAGACCCGTCCTTATCATACCAGAAGCAAGAGGCAGACGGGAGAAAAATGGAGATTATGATAGCGCTCTTTTTCCACCACCACCACCCCAGAAAGGGAAGAAAACGGGGCCCTTACCTGCAAGGTAGGGGGAGGAGAAGACCCCCTCCTCCTTCTCTTGGGGAAAAAAAAGCACCTTGGGAATTTTGGGGGGCCTCCAATGAGAGCAAAAGAAAGCAGCCCCTTTGGGAAGGGCGGTGGGAGAGAGAGAGAGAGAGAGACCCAGTGAAATGCAGAATAATCCAATTAAGCCAGGGTGACATTTGAACTGCAAAGCTCAGGCCCAGACAGAAAGATCACTTCATATCAAGCTATCTCCCAATATTTGTGGATATGTTTAATTGAAGGAGCTTGTCCTGTAGGGTTTACAGGAATAACCCGATAATAATTTTGACTGCAGCCGGCTAATTAGTAGAAGGAACCCCCAGGTCTTAACGGCGAAGGGTGGAAGAAATTGCCTTCCAGGCAGCCTGATAAGCAAAGAATGGTTCTCCCTTCAGCTCCTCAAGAAAAGGATGGACAAGAGTGGACAGAGGAGATTTTGCCATCTGCGTTTTAATGGCATTGACTCCCTGTTGAAGTGGTGGGATATTAGCGGTAGAAACTCAGTCGGCAAACCCTCTTGAAACACAAGGTCCATACCTTAACATTTCTTCTGAGTTTTAATTAATTCTGGAAAGGTACCCAGCCAGGCGGGAAAATGCAGGATAAAATAAGAGAGGATGGATGGATGGATAGGTGGGTGGGTGGGTGGGTGGGTGGGTGGGTGGATGGATGGATGGATAGGTGGGTGGGTGGGTGGGTGGATGGATGGATGGATGGATGGATGGATGGATAGATAGATAGATAGATAGATAGATAGATAGATAGATAGATAGATAGATAGATAGAGATAAATGGATAGATAGATAGACAGACAGACAGGCAGGCAGGCAGACAGACAGACAGGTAGATGGATGATAGATAGATAGATATGCTGCCCCTCTCAAAAAAGCAAAGAGACAACCCTTACAGGTACAATCTTTTTTTAAAAAAATCAATATGACTCTTTTTTTTAGGTTTTAAACTGATCCATTTCACTTTTATTTAACCCTTTAACATGATCGAAACATTTAAATATATTAAAGGGTTAAATAAGGTCCAGGAGGGAAGTGTTTTTAATAGGAAAGTGAACATAAGAACAAGGGGACACAATCTAAAGTTAGTTGGGGGAAAGATCAAAGGCAACATGAGAAAATATTATTTGACTGAAAGAGTAGTAGATCCTTGGAACAAACTTCCAGCAGACGTGGTTGGTAAATCCACAGTAACTGAATTTAAACCTGCCTGGGATAAACATATATCCATTGTAAGATAAAATACAAGGAACACTATAAGGGGAGACTAGATGGACCATGAGGTCTTTTTCTGCCGTCAGTCTTCTATCTTTCTATGTTTCTATTCCAAGACGGGAAATGGCCTTCCCCTCTTCCAAAAGCCATTTTCGTTCCTTGCCATGAAGCAAATTTAATGATACCACTTCAAGGGTTTGAAGCTCTGACAAAATGATCATTTCTGGAGCCCGTCCTTGTTTTTGCAGACCTATCTATAATCTAGTTTGTCTCTCGCGCTTACCCAACTCTTCCACTCTTGTTCAAAGACCTTTCCCTCTGCCTCGTTATTATTATTTCCCCTCTCCGTTCCTTTCTCTCTCTTTTAATTTGAGTATAACGTTTTGCCCGGCTGAAAGGAGAGAGGGATTTTTAATCAAACCCATATATGCGTGGTCTTTTCCCTCCACGTTTGGGGGTGACGGTGCACTGCTGTAGCTCTTACATATCAAAGCCCCCTAACGAATCCTAGGAGGTCTGAAGTGAAGCATAGCACTTCCTCCCCTGCCCCACAAACCAGCCCACACAACCACCCTATAACCTGACCCTCTGTTTAAAATAGAGCCTCTCTCTCAGCCCTCCCCAGCCCCAGGCTCGCCGGCCGACCTCAAAAGGGTGTTTCTTTTCACACGACCAAACTCCGTCAATCAGAACAGAGCTGGAAGGGGACCTTCAAGGTCTTCTAGTCTGACCCACTGCACAAGCATTGATATACCATTTCAGACAAGTGACTATCATTAAGGAGTATACAGAGTGACCCCTGAGTTATCAAGGAGGTACACATGCGGTGGAAATGTGGGACAAGAAGAATCGGAATATAATAAAATTTGGTATAGGTTTTATGATTGCTTGAATAAAAGAATACTTATGTAAGAGTATATTTTATGTCAGATGGTATAAAATGATGTAAATTCTGTAAAAAGTAGTAATACACATAGCTCATATTTTTTCTCTATTTACCTTTTTCTCTTTCTTAACATGACTTGTAAGATTCTTCGAGACTTCTGGCTCCTTTTTTGTTGTTGTGTGTTTTGTCTGTGTTTTTATTTATTTATTTATTTATTTATTGGATTTGTTTTTGTTTTGTCTTGAAATTAAAAATCAATAAAAAATTTATTTAAAAAAGGAAGTATGGAATTCTAGTGGATAATAATAATAACAATAATAATAATAACAACAATAACAAAGTTGAAAGGGACCTTGGAGGTCTTCTAGTCCAACCCCCTGTTTAGGAAGGAAACCCTACACTACTTCAGACAGATGGTTATCCAACATCTTCTTAAACACTTCCCGTGTTGGAGTATTCACAACTTCTGGAGGCAAGCTGTTCCACTGGTTAATTGTTCTCACTGTCAGGAAATTTTCTCCATAGTTCTAAGTTGCTTCTCTCCTTGTTTAGTTTCCACCCATTGCTTCTTGTTCCGTCCTCAGGTATCCAGCAGATAATCAGGAGACATGAGTAATGGTTCAGCCATACAAATCAGATAAAAAAGTAAAAATCAGATAAAGCATATAAAATAGTATTTACTTTAGCAAATATCATAGTCAAGTTAAACAGTCCAGTCATACCCAGTCAAATCGATCAATAACTCTCAATGCATTAACAAGACTACGAGCCTTAATTGTACAGCTTACAAACACACTACTCAAAAAAATAAAGGGAACACTTAAACAACACAATATAACTCCAAGTAAATCAAACTTCTGTGAAATCAAACTGTCCACTTAGGAAGCAACACTGATTGACAATCAATTCCAAGTAGTAGATGCTTGGAACAAACTTCCAGCAAACGTGGTTGGTAAATCCACAGTAACAGAATTTAAACATGCCTGGGATAAACATAGATCCATCCTAAGATAAAATACAAGAAATAGTATAATGGCAGACTAGATGGACCAGGAGGTCTTTTTCTGCCATCAATCTTCTATGTTTCTATGTTTCACCTGCTGTTTTGCACATTCAACTTTGTACAGAACAAAGTATTGAATGAGAATATTTCCTTCATTCAGATCTAGGATGTGTTATTTGAGTGTTCCCTTTATTTTTTTGAGAGCATACATAAACCAATTGTATGTTTTTGAACACACAGTTCTTACTACAGCAGTCACAATGAATCAGCGATACCAAACAGAGAAATAACAGAGACAGAGATAGAGGATCAAGCTTCTGGCTCCCTCTTGTGGCCATCTGCAACACTAACTCTTAAAGCTGTAGTGCTTCAATACATACAAGCATTCACTGTTAGCTTTTGCCAAACCCAAACTGTTATAGAATAGAATAGAATTTTATTGGCCAAGTGTGATTGGACACACAAGGAATTTGTCTTGGTGCATATGCACATGCATATGCATATGCATATGCATATACATATACATATACATATACATATACATATACACATACACATACACATACACATATACATATACATATACATATACATATACATATATACATAGTACTAACAACTATCCAGCCTTTTCTTAAAAACCTCCAGTGATGAAACACCCACAACTTCTGGTGGCAAGCTGTTCCACTGGTGAAGTGACTCTTCTCCCTGTTAGGAAGTTTCTCCTTAATTCCAGGTTGCTATTCTCCTTGATTCAGATTAACAGATTAACATACTTGGAAGGGACCTTAGAGGTCATCTAGTCCAACCTCCTGCCCAAACAGGAGACCCTACATCTGTCTCTACCTAGGATAGGTATACAGTAATTGGAATACAGTAGTCCCTCGCTACTTCATGGTTCATCTTTCACAGATTCACTATTTCACGGGTTTTCAAAGGGGGCTTAAATCCATTAAATCCATTAAAAAATTTAAATCCATTAAAAATTCATAAAATTCTTCTACAGTTCTACTGTACTCTATTAAAGAAACTGGTAGGATATCACATGTAGTTCCAGCTGAGAAACATTATAGAATGACTGTTTAATGCAAACGGTGGTTTTTAAAAGTGCAAATACTCGTTAAATGAATAAAAAATATCTTTCCTCTACTTCACGGAAATTCATTTTCCACGGGTGGCCAGGGAACGCGTCTCCAGCAAAAAAACGAGGGATCACTGTACTGTTATTTTCTCTAGATTGGCCATCCCCAAATCCTGCAGCCATTCGTCATATGTTTTAGTCTCCATGCCTTAAAAATAAAAATAAAAACTGCCCTTCTGCAGCGAAGCACAAACGTTCAAATATTAGCTTTCCACCTAACAAGATGAGGCAGAGTGCCATCAAAAGCACGTCTGTTTCTTGCCTGGGATGCAGGGCGCACTCTTTAAATATTCGGGTTAAATCTTGGTTTTTCTTCTCCTTTTAAGCAGCACCCTTTGTATGTTGACATTATCCGGAGGGGTTCGCGTTTTTGATCTGTCCGTCCCGAATGCTGATTTTTCTCCCGTACAACGTATTGTGATTTGCAATTCCTTGAGAATTTGGAAGGGTGGGTGGGTGGGAAGAAGAAAGAATTGCCCCCTTCTGTAGGGAGAAAGACCCCTTCTCCTTCCCCTCTTCCATAATTTACATGTTATCATTTCACTCAAGCTTCTCCGTGCCTTAAACAGGCCATTTAGGCTGCTGGCTGTATTATAAACTCTACCATTACGGTCTCCTTGACTTGACCACCCACCAGATCAGGCTGTCTAAACAGCATCTGTCGGAATCCGTGGCCCATCCAGCCAAGTTAAAAAAATGGACGCTGTCCTATTTTATTTTTATTTTAACCAGCAACCGACGTGATTGCAACGGCTCTCCATTAAAAAAAAGAAGAAGAATTAGCGAAGAAAGAATAAATTGCAATCTGCACAAATATCAGCAGAACATCTCAACTGATGCTCTTTTATTTGATCGCTCTTCCATTCTTCCTGCGTTCCCATTTTTTCTCTCTTGCTGTTTTTCTCTGCCAAACAGATTTAATTTGCAAGGAAATAGATAGATAAATAAGTAGATAAATTTAAACATGCCTGGGATAAACCTATATCCATCCTAAGATAAAATTCAGGGAATAGTATAATAATGATAATGATAATGATAATGATAATGATAATGATAATGATAATGATAATGATAATGATAATGATAATGATAATGATAATGATAATGATAATGATAATGATAATGATAATAATTTATTAGATTTGTATGCCGACTAGTATTTATTTATTTATTGGATTTGTATGCCGCCCCTCTCCGGAGAGTCGGGGCGGCTAACAGCGACAATAAAACAGTGTACAATAGTAATCTGATATTAGAAAAGATTAAAAATCCATTAATATAAAATTAGTAAGTAGGAATTGAAATGGTTGCAAATGAATAAACTGCAAACAAAAAATATCCTTCTATATAGCAAGTATCTACTTTTAAGTTCTGATACCAAAGTTACCTAATGTATAAAGCATAATGCTTTATTTTGTCTTGTTAGTATGAATGTATGCTTTTTTCCTATGTCGTTTTGTTTTTATTAATGCAAATAACTAATAAAGATTTGTATGCTGACTAGATGGGGCAGGAGTTCTTTTTCTGCCGTCAATCTTCTATGTTTCTATGAAATGAAAGGGAATACCCCCCCCCCAAATATTATCCTTACGGTTGACCTTGTGTTGTGGTTAGAATTGGGAGGGTCTTGTAGACGGGTTTTTACAAAAGAAAAAAAAACAAGGTGGCTGGCATATATGACTTTTATTTTCAACACTCCCGGGCCTTGAAATCTGGTGGCTTCTGGTCGGTAGCCTCATTCCGGACGGGTTCAAAGAATGTTTCAGAAATCGAGCTGACAATGAGCCCATTGTCAGAATGAAGTGCGTCTGAAAAGGCGGGCTGCGTTTCTGGATAATGTCTTGTTTTCTGGGCTTTCCGTAGCTAATCCTCACCCTCTTTGCAAACGAGTGAGGACATCGCCAGCCTGGGTGGTCAGTGATAACAAGCCAAAGCGAGGCTTTGCGCTATCAGTTGCAAGAATAATCTGTCCAGGTGGGCGCTATCCTGCACCTCGAAGAGAGAAAGGCCACGCAGCAGAAATTTCCCGACAGTAAGAATCATTAATCAGGGGAACAGCTTGCCTTCAGAAGTTATGGGCGCTCCATTACTGGAGCATTTCAAGAAGAGATTGGACAACTATTCGTCCAAAACGGTGTAGAGTTTCCAAGTTGGACTAGAAGACCTCCAAGGTCCCTTCCAACTTGGTTACTCTGTTATATTTATTTATTTATTAGATTTGCATGTCGTCCCTTCTCCGAGGACTCGGGGCGGCTCAAAACAAATAATATAATTAATACAGTACAACGGCAAATCTAATTAAATTTAAAATTACAATCTAAAAATAAAATATTTTAAAAACAATCATGCCAGTTCAATCTCATTGTGTTGGCCAGAGGGGCTGAGACCTAATTGCCCCAAGCCTGGTGACATACTGTTGGTGAGTCTTCAGACTCCTACAGAAGGTGAGGAGGCTGGAGCAGTGTGAATCTCTGGGGGGAGGTGATTCCAGAGGGCTGCCCCCCCCCCAGAGAAGGCTCTTCCCCTAGGCCTGGCCAAGCGACATTGTCTAGTTGACAGGACCTGGAGAAGGCCGACTCTTTGGGACCTGATCGGTTGCTGGGACTCATACGGCAGAAGGCAATCCCGCAAGTTTCCTCCCAGGAGATTCCTAGAGAGGCCCCACGGAGGCTTCTCCCCACCTTTTCCGGCCCCATTTCCTCCCAGGAGATTCCTAGAGAGAACCCACGGAGGCTTCTCTCTGCCTTTTCTGGTTACAGTTTTGGAGGCTTGGGTTTGTAAGTGGAAAATGGTTCTTGAGAAGAGGCAAAAAAATCTTGAACACCTGTTTCTTATCTAGAAAAGTTCGTACGTAGAAGCATTTGTAGGCAAAGGTACCACTGTACTGTATTGATTGTTTCTTTTAAAAGTAGATATATTCATTGATTGGGTTCTCTGCCTGGCCTGGTCAGATGTGGAAGGAATGGTCCTTTCTACTTTTCATCCCTTCTGGATGTCTTATGCCTGGATCTTGGAGTTTGACCTTCTCTAATCTTCCCCTATTGTTTGGAATTTCATACCCTGACCATATGCTAGGCTCCCTCTGCAGATCTTCTTCAAAACTGTAAAAACGTGGAATTTTTTCGGAGTCTAAGACACACCTTAGTTTTGGGGGACGAAAATAGGGAAAATGAATCTGCCAGGGATTCATCTGTCTGGCATCCTTAGCCTGGTCAGCCTCAGCATATTATTTTATTCCCTGGTTAGGGCTGGAAAAAAACTTCGGAGGGAGTAGGACTGAAAACAACCCTGCAAAGACTTAGGGTTGGGGGGAAAAGCCTAGAAAATGCTACATTCGGAGTATGAGATGCACCCACATTTTCAGCCTCTTTTTTTGGGGGGGGGGAGGTGTGTCTGAAAAATATTGTATATATCTTGGAGCATTGGCATTTTTTCTTTGCATTCATATGCTTCATTTCTTTCTTTCTTTCTTTCTTTCTTTCTTTCTTTCTTTCTTTCTTTCTTTCTTTCTTTCCTTCCTTCCTTCCTTCCCTCCCTCCTTTCTTCCTTCCTTCCCTCCTTCCTTCCTTCCCTCCTTCCTTCCCTCCTTCCCTCCTTCCTTCCTTCCCTCCTTCCTTCCCTCCCTCCTTCCTTCCCTCCTTCCTCCCTCCCTCCCTTCCCTCCCTCCCTCCTTCCTTCCTTCCTTCCTTCCCATATGTCACTCAGTCTTTTATTCTACGACTGCACTATGTAAAAATAATTACCAGTTATCATTTAGCAATTCCTGCAGGACAATTCTGCATCATGGTGATAAGAAATGGCTTTATAGCAAGTGTATTATCGATACTCAGAGATTTAAAAAATAATAATTGCAAGAATTAAATCACATTAACTGCTTTCTGAACTTTCTGGCCAAAGTCGGAGCTCCTTCAAAAGATTCTCATGTATCATGTCTCTTCATGATGCAAGCGGGACATAAAAATACCATTTCATTCATGATCTATTTTTGATGTGGAAGAAAAGCACTATGGTCTTAGCTTTATCTCTTAGATGGATTTCCCAGTTAATAAATTTTGAAGCAAGGAAGCAAAGGGGGCTAGCTAGAGAGAGAGACTCTTTGGGTTTATTGCTAGCTTTAAAAGTTTCAAACTATGCCATTTCCTCCCTTTTAAACTCCGAGCGAAAGAGATAACATTGTAATAGGAGGCAAAGGGGAAAAAAGTATTTGCAAAACTGGGTCTACCACCATTCCAAAGAATCTTTCCCATTTTAACACTTTCCCCCTTTTTTCCCATGTACTTTTCGTGGCCTGTTAGAGGTCCAACATTCCTAGGGAAGTGAAACTAAAATAGGTCCTGAATGTTTTCCTGTCTAGCTTGAAAACAAGAACGACCCGTTTGCAAATTTGTGGAAAATATTATACGTGCAATTTGGACCTCACCAATGATTCAGATGCCTGACCAGTTGGATACAAGACAGTCCTAGAGTCAACAGCAATTATTTGTCCTTGAATTGGGTTGTAGCCCCAATCGACTTGCCTTCTTCCCGAAGGTCACGAGGATTGTGGGCGACCTGCATTAATTTGCTTTTCTCTTTAAGAAAATCATAAAGAGATAGATAGATAGATAGATAGATAGATAGATAGATAGATAGATAGATAGATAGATAGAGAGAGAGACAGACAGACAGACAGACAGACAGACAGACAGACACATAGATAAATAGATGATAGGTATGTATGTATGTAGGTAGATAGGTAGACAGACAGTTGGTAGATAGATAGGTAGACATACATAATGTACATAGATAGATAATAGTATGTATGTATGTATGTATGTATGTATGTAGGTAGGTAGGTAGGTAGGTAGGTAGATAGATAGATAGATAGATAGATAGATAGATAGATAGATAGATAGATAGATAGTAGATAGGTAGACATACATAGTGTACATAGATAATAGGTATGTATGTATGTATGTATGTATGTAGGTAGGTAGGTAGGTAGATAGATAGATAGATAGATAGATAGATAGATAGATAGTAGATAGGTAGACATACATAGTGTACATAGATAATAGGTATGAATGTAGGTAGTTAGGTAGATAGATAGATAGATAGATAGGTAGGTAGATAGGTAGATAGGTAGATAGGTAGATAGGTAGATAGGTAGATAGGTAGATAGGTAGAAAGATAGAAAGATAGAAAAATGGAAAGATAAATAGATAGATAGATAGATAGATAGATAGATAGATAGATAGATATAGATAGTAGATAGTAGATAGGTCCATAGGTCCATAGGTCCATAGGTCCATAGGTCCATAGGTCCATAGGTACATAGATAAATAGATGATAGGTAGGTAGATAGGTAGAAAGATAAAAAGATAGATAGATAGATAGATAGATAGATAGATAGATAGATAGATAGAGATAGATGTATGGATGGATGGATGTAGGAAGGTAGGTAGGTAGGTAAGGGTAGGTAGATAGGGACATAAATAAATGATAGGTAGGGAGGGAGAGGGAGAGAGAAAGAGAGAGAGGGAGGTGTGTGTGTGTGTGTGTGAAAGAGAGAGAGAGAGAGAGAGACTCATTTGGGTGGGTGGGCATTGAGGTTGTCTTGCCAACAGCATCTTTGTACGAGCCAAAAGACTGTCCTACCCCAAATTTCCAAATTTAGAGTGGAGGACTGGCTTGGCATAAACAAAGGCCTGCTCACCCCCTCCTCGCCCCTCTCTCCTTGCAGAAGATGCGAGGGAGATAGTGCCAAGAAATCCTGCCCTTCTGACTAAATCCTGGTCTTTTGCAGCCAGCAAATGGGCTGTTGGTGCGAGGGGAAGCGAGACATCTTTGCCCCTTGGTGTGCTCACGGGTGGTCGGGGTTTAAAATGAAATATACAGGCTGACAAATGCTTTTACAAAGGCCAGATTATAAACTGTAAACCTACCGTCAGCTGGGCAAAAGGGGAAAGGGACACCCCCCCTCCAATTCTACCCCCCAAAAAAAGCCTCTTAAACCATTTAAAGTTTTAGCTTGGCTAAAACTCGGGGCTAGAATGGAGCAAAGAGTTTATAAATGATTGTTTGGACTCTATTAAGCTTGGGATCATAGGATATCAAACCAATGACCTTTTTGGATTTGTTGTGGGGCGTGTGGGGGGGGGGGGAGAGAAAGAAGTGATGTGGTTTTGTGGGGGGCACAAAGTATCTCCGATAGAGGATCTGGAGAAGATTTGAATTCAGTCTATCGCTTGCTGAAAAAAAATTGGAGCCCAGAAAACTTCTTGTATTCCAGCTGCCAAATCCAGCTGTCAGAGGCTTTCATCCCAATTCCGCCTTGAAGAAGCTCCAATGAAATGTGCATCAAGATAATTTAAAAAATAATAATTTATCTGGCTGATCCACCCCGGTCTACGTGGACTTTGACTTGGTCACTGATGGCGATTGTGGGAAGAGGAGGTTCTACTTCCGAAGGATCCCAAAATAGCCTTTTTCCCTCTTCGGCCGTGCTTGGGAAAAGCCCTCATATCAAACTGAGGATCCCAAAATAACATACGTGCTCTCTAATGAAAAGCAGATTTATCCCGGACACCCAGGGTCACAAAAAAGAAAGAGGAACGAGAAGGATTCCAGGGCCTTTCTAGAAAACCTTTCTTTCTTTCTAGGAGAGCCCTCCACTCCTCCACTCGCGACAGAATACCCAATGCAACTAGACTCACAATCCTTGGTTTAGAAAGCTTAGAACTACATCGCCTTAAACATGTCCTAAGCACAGCCCATAAAATCCTCTGCTACAATGTCCTTCCCATCAATGACTACTTCAGCTTCAGCTGCAACTACACTGGAGCAAACAACAGATACAAACTCAAAGTAAATCACTGCAGGAAATACGACTTTAGTAACCAAGTAGTTAATGCATGGAATTCACTACCTGACTCTGTAGTATCATTTCCTAACCCCCAAAACTTTACCCTGAGACTGTCCACTGTTGACCTCTCCCGATTCCTAAGAGGTCAGTAAGGGGCGTGCATAAGTGCACCAGCGTGCCTTCTGTCCCCTGTCCTAATGTATCATGTATATAGATATTGTTATATCTTTGCATACCATGGAGGGAATTTGTGGAACCAAGGGTGGAGGTGTAGTGGATCTTGGAGCTACTTTATAGCAAAAGTCCTGGGAGGAAGAGGAGGAGGTGGAGGATGCTGATGCTTGGTGGCTTTCTTGAAGATGTTTCACGACCCAACTAGGGACCATCATCAATCTATCAGGGTTTGCAGAGTGGAGGAGGAGGAGGAAAAGGAGGAGGAGAAGGAGAAGGAAGAGGAGGAAAAGGAGGAGGGAGAGAGGGAAGGAGGAGGAGGAGGAGAAGGAAGAGGAGGAAAAGGAGGAGGGAGAGAGGGAAGGAGGAGGAGGAGAAGAAAGAGGAAGAAGAAGAAGAGGAAGAAGAAGAAGAGGAAGAAGGCTTATAATAATGAGCGAATGTTCTGGAGAATTGCAAATAGCATACCTCATTTGGATCTTCCCTTGAACGTCTGGGAACAAGGCAGGATGATTAGACAATAAAAACCTTGTTTTGAAACCCACTCCAGGAAGGCTGGTTATATTATCCAGTTTTTATAGCGGGCTAAATTAAGCCTAATTCATACCGAAGGAAAAATTTAATAGCTCAGCCCTAAGAATTTAGACTCCAAATTGCATTTTTCCGCCAAAGGCTTCCCACAAAACGAATGGCCAGGGTAGAGCCATTGCAGCTTTCTTGATGCTAGGATTAAAGTTTTCAATCAGGAAGCCGTTTTAATTTTAAAATCCGATTGCTTAACATTGAGAAGGGGGTGTTGGTGTTGAGTTTATTTTGGTCAGGAACTCAGCTTCCTAGTATTCCTGACCCAAAGATATTCTCTCCCAGCGACTGCAGGAAAAGGTCAAGAGATTCCTTACAATGCGATAATTTTTCTTCTATCCTTATATCCACTTAGTAACTACCCCAACTACCCCCTCATTTTTTTAAAAAAAAGAAGAACATACCATCACTTTCCTCCTTCCCACGTCCAACTTGCTTTCATCTGCAAGATAATGCAATCTATTTTAGCAAAAATATGCTTTTTCAACTGCAAATCTCTAGGAAAGTTTTGGCGGCAGGGATGGGGGAACTGATTTAAAGATTGAGAAACTTTTTAATTAGCTGGAAATTTGCTCTCATCAATTCCTGTTGGGTTTTTTTTTTTACTAGCAGAGACCAACACGCAGGGGTAGGCTGTGCCCCAATTGGGGGTGGGAGAGGCAGTGGGGGTAGCAAAAATTGACCTCCACCCCAGAGTGCCCAATTTGCACTGAAAGATGTTGGGGGGAAAAAATGCAGGGCGTCCCGCATAATCCAGATCCACAGTGTGATAGTAAAAAAAATGGTAGCCTTCACTGCCAACACGGTTCAATTCCTACAACACCTGTAAATAGTAGCTTTGGAGTTTGAGCATCTACGAGATGCCAACCTCCCAGATTTTGCCCACCTGCCCAGGCCTTAATCCAATTAATCTCCATTCCAAAATACCTTTTGCTTATTCATCTACTCTTCCCAAAATACACTGCTCAAAAATAAATAAAAATAAAGGGAACACTTAAAAAAACAAAATATAACTCAAGTAAATCAAACTTCTGTGAAATCAAACTGTCCAGCTTAGGAAGCAACACTGATTGACCATCAATTTCGCATGCTGCTGTGCAAATGGAATAGTTGTGCAAATGAAATATTCAATGAGAATATTTCATTCATTCAGATCTAGGATGTGTTTCTTTGAGTGTTCCCTTTATATTTTTGAGCAGTATATTTAACTGCTGTTATTTGTTAGTCCTTTCCATTTTATCTCTTCTATCTCTCTATTTCTCTCTCTCTTTCTGTCTCTCTGTTTGTAAAGAATTATAAAGAATGCTCACCCTCCTCTCTGTGTATTTATTTATTTACTTATTATTCATATTTGTATACCAACCCATTCCAACAGGACTCAGGACAGCTCACAATAATCATAAATACTAAAAACTGTATCTATGTGCCAGGTGGAGATAGTGCGGATCTCTGGGGGGCAATTGATTCCAAAGGGTGGGAGCCACCACAGAGAAGGCTCTACCAAGAGGACCCACCAGAGGACAGGACCTGGAGAAGGCCAATCCTGTGGGCCTTTACTGATCGCAGTGAGATTGGAGGTAGGAGGCGATCCCACAAATTGTCTGACCCTGCACCATTTAGGGCTTTAAAGGGTGATAACCAACACCTTGAATTGCGTCTGGAGACTGACTGGTAACCAATGCAGCTTGCGTAAGGTTGGAGCGATATGGGCATATCTTGGTTATTCCATGTGCCTCTGCAATTTGTGTATGTAAATGAGCACTCTTACCATTTTTAAAACCTTTCTTTTGGAATAAAATAAACCACACAAGGATCACCTTCATTTTCTAAGCATAGAAACATAGAAACATAGAAGACTGACGGCAGAAAAAGACCTCATGGTCCATCTAGTCTGCCCTTATACTATTTCCCTGTATTTTATCTTAGGATGGATATATGTTTATCCCAGGCATGTTTAAATTCAGTTACTGTGGATTTACCAACCACGTCTACTGGAAGTTTGTTCCAAGGCTCTACTACTCTTTCAGTCAAATAATATTTTCTCACGTTGCTTTTGATCTTTCCCCCAACTAACTTCAGATTGTGTCTCCTTGTTCTTGTGGCTCATTTTCCTATTAAAAACACTTCCCTCCTGAACCTTATTTAACCCTTTAACCTATTTAAATGTTTTGATCATGTCCCCCCTTTCCCTTCTGTCCTCCAGGACTATACAGATTGAGTTCATGAAGTCTTTCCTGATACGTTTTATGCTTAAGACCTTCCACCATTCTTGTAGCCTGTCTTTGGACCCGTTCAAATTTTGTCAATCTCTTTTTGTAGGTGAGGTCTCCAGAACTGAACACAGTATTATTCCAAATGGGGTCTCACCAGCGCTCTATATAAGGGGGATCACAACCTCCCTCTTCCTGCATTGTAATGGAAACTTCACAATCACAACGTCGATCCACTCCATGACTCTTTGTCGTGATGGCATTTTATCCGAGCAGCCCTGAGCCCATCGGACGTATTTGTGTGCTCCCCATCTTCCCAAATCCCCCCCCACCCCGCGATGGTGGCTGGGATGCCACAAAATCCTCTCGCCTCCTCGCTTAGCTAATAAAATGCTTGACTTGCAGAGCTAGGAGCATAAATGCTGCTTTTCTTATTTATCTGTATTAGGAGACATCTGTTTATCATATGCTCCATGCCCCCGATAAGGGCCCTTCCCCTCCTCGCTCCCTCTCAGATTAAAGATCCCAATTAATGTAATTTGCTGGGAGGTGCCCACAAACACAGCTTTTAAATCACTGTCAGCCCAAACCCCCGCTAGGTTAATCCCGCACATCTGAATCAGATGAAAAAGCAGAATGACAAGGTCAGGCTGTACAAATGATGGATCTTTATCCTTTTAACCTTACAAGTGTTGCAGAGAAAAGAGAACAGTTTCATGGCCAGTTCCTTCCAATTATTTCACTTCCCTTCTCTCTCTCTCTTTCTTTCTCTCTCCCCTCTTCTCTTTCTCTCCTCCCCTCTTTCTCTCTCTCCTTTCTTCTTTCTTTCCCTCCCTCTCTCGCCCCTTATCCTTCTCTCTCTCTCCTGTCTCACTCACTCCCTTCCTTCTTCCTTCCTTTCTTTCTTTCCCTCACTCCCTTTCTCTCCCCTCTCTCATCCTCCCCTCTGCTTTCACTCTCTCCTCTTTCTCTCTCACTTTCTCTCTCTCTCTCTTTCTTCTTTCCCCACCCTCTCTCTCCCCCTTATCCTTCTCTTTCGCTCCTCTCTCGTTCCCTTCCTTCCTTCCTTTCCCTCACTCCCTTTCTCTCCCCCTCTCATCCTCCCCTCTCTTTCACTCTCTCCTCTTTCTCTCTCTCTCTCTCTCTCTTTCTTTTCTTTCTTCCCCTCTCTCCCCCTCTCTCATCCTTCCTCTCTCTCCCTCACTCCCTCTCCTTTTTTCTTTCTTTCTTCTTTTTTCTTTCTTCTCTCTTCTCTCCTCCCTCCCTCCCCCTTTCTCTCACACACAAAGAGAATAAGAGCTGCCTCTTGCTGCCTGTGGCCTCAAATTAGTTTTCATGTTAGAAACAAACTTGGTTGCAAAAAGTTTGAGTTTTATTTATTTGTTTGTTTGTTTGTTTATTTATTTTATTTAGATTTCTAGGCCACTCTTCTCCAGCGGCTTACAAGATAAAACCGATACAAAATACAGAGTTTTTTTTAAACCTTATAACTTTATAATTGCATAGAGGGAGAAAAAAGCCTGGTGAAGGCTCATTTGCCTGACTCTCCGAAGAAAATATTCAGACTTTTGTATTTGAAACTTAACTTCAACCAAGGAACAAAACCCTGGAACAAAATAGCATTTGCAAAATTTTTCAGTAGTAGATTGCATCAACAAGGAATGTCACTGAGCGAAAGATTGTGTTGATTTTTCTCGAAAATGAACACAAAAAAATACACAACCCCCAGTGGAATAACAGAGACATAATTTATACTTTATAGGTGATAACCAACACTTTTACTACTTACCATAGCTTCAGTCTTCTTTGGAAACCTACAAAGGGGTTGCATATGGAATATGCATCATTCATGTAATATTTATACATGCAAATACAACCCTGTATTGAAATTGCAAAGTTTAGAGAAGGGACTGGTGGAAATAACTTCTACAGTTGATTCTATTTCGAATTTTGGTTGAGTGTGCCTTTTCACAACGCTTTATTTGTCCGTTTTGAAATTGTGTAAAGTCTTGGATGCAAGAAGGTTGGAGATGGATTGGCTCATGCAGCAACTAGGACTTGCCATGAAGAAATTCTTCTAAGTAGAGTTTCTACATGGCTTTTATTTTAGGCTGTTGACCAGTCTTGGACAATCACTTAAAAAACCTAAATTATCTCTCAATTAACCTCACAATTTCTTCTTTTGAGACACCTCCCATTTTTTCCTCATCCCAGAAATGACATTCCTAGGTTTTCCTCTATCACAAATCTTCATATCATTAGGGATGTTGAGGTCCTCCAACACCATGAAGTTCTCTATAACATTTGTGAAAGCCAGCATAGATTCCTCTGAATGTGTCTATAGAAATGGTTCAAATTTGTAGATTTGGGGCCTTCTTTAGTTTAGCACTGAGGCCAATCCTTGGGGCATGTGATTCACTGGCTGTCCAACTGCATTCTTCTCTTGGAGTTCCTTTAGATGTTCTGGAAATATCTACTTCCGAAACATAACAGAAGACAATTGCGTCACAACCTGAGGGATGTTTGCTTCTTGGTCTACAGGACCAAAAGGTGGAAGTAAAGACAATGAAAAACCATTTCAGGTGGGGTTGCAATCTATCATTTTTTGACTTTGTTTTAAACATTGAGATGGCGGTGGTGCTTAGTCATGGGAACATAAAGATGGTTATCGACCACCATCTAATTTCCATTGCACATATTTTGTTGTACAAAATGCTTTTTGAACTTCTGCCATCTTCTCTTGGCAAGAGCTGAAGTGCGCAGGAGACAGGGGGCTCATCTATTTGGGGGTCGGGGGGGGGGAACTTCTGAGACCATAGAAATCAACTGGCACAAATAGATGACGTTGATTTTTCTTTCACGGCCCGGGCAAGTTTCTCCTATCAATGGAACACATACTTAGCAAAGCGGAAGCGAACACCAATAACGTTTCCATCAAACTTGGCATATGTATACAGTTCTCTCTTTGATCTCCTAGGATGCCATAATTAGATTACATAATCGGTGCCCTCCTTATCTTTCCCAACATTTACCCCAGGCAAGCAGATGTCCATTTTTTGGGTCAGCTAAAATTAGTAGCTCTTTATTTCTTAGAAGATAAACATGTCCTTCGGGAAAACGCGGATGAGAAAGCCGGCATGTGGCGATGGGAGTTTGAGCCATTTTAGCTCAAGGTCTGTCTTGGGTTTGTCAAGATCAAAAAAAGAATGACATGGACATGGCCTTTAATGGAAGGGGCCACCAAAGTGGAGCTGTTCTCTTGCTTCTGACCGTGGGTGGTCACTCAAGGAGAGAAGTTGGGTTTAGATGAATTTACAAATCCCAGCGACCGGTTAGGTCCCACAGAGTTGGCCTTCTCCGGGTCCCGCCGACTAAACAATGTTGTTTGGCGGGACCCAGGAGAAGAGCCTTCTCTGTGGCGGCCCCGACCCTCTGGAACCAGCTCCCCCTGGAGATCAGAACTGCCCCCACCCTCCTTGCCTTTCGTAAAGTTCTTAAGACCCATCTTTGCCATCAGGCATGGAGGAACTGACACATCTCCCCCGGGCCTATACAGTTTATACATGGTATGTTTGTGTGTATGTTTGCTTTTAATAATGGGGTTTTTAGTGTTTTTTAAATTATTAGATTTGTTCTTACATTGTCTTTGTTATTGTTGTGAGCCGCCCCAAGTCTACGGGGAGGGGCAGCATACAAATCTAATAAATAATAATAATAATAATAATAATAATAATAATAATAATAATAAGAACATCATCCATTGAGGACCTATATATTGCACGAGACAAAAAGAGGGCGGGGAAAATATTTACTGACCCCTCACATCCTGGACACAAATTGTTTCAACTCCTACCCTCAAAACGTCGCTACAGAGCACTGCACACCAAGACAACTAGACACAAGAACAGTTTTTTTCCGAACGCCATCACTCTACTAAACAAATAATTCCCTCAACATTGTCAGACTTTTTACTAAATCTGCACTTCTATTCTACTAGTTTTTCTCATCCTTCCTATTACCCATTTCCTCCCATGTTGACTGTATGACTGTAACTTGTTGCTTATATCCTAAGATTTTTATTAATATTGCTTCTTCATTGCTTATTTGACCCCTATGACAATCATTAATTGTTGTAGCACATGATTCTTGACAAATGTATATTTTATTTTATGTACGCTGAGAGCATCTGCACCAAGACAAATTCCTTGTGTGTTCAATCACACTTGGCCAATAAAAATTCCATTCTATTCTATTCTATTCTATTCTATTCTACTGAAATGGAAAACTTATATTTTGCCGAACTTGGTGCTATATTCATTTTTGGGTGATAGTCAGTAGGATCTCATGGTCTAAATTACTTTAGGGCAGTGGTAGGCTAAGTTGGCTCTTCTATGACTTGTGGATATCAGCTCCCAGAATTCCTGAGCCAAGCATCCTAGTTCAGGAATTCTGGGAGTTGAAGGCCATACATTTGAATACTGCACATTTGTCAAGAACCATGAGGTACAACACTTAATGATTGTCACAGGCGTGTGCTTAGAATGCCCAAATCAAAATCTAACAAGATAGTCATTGGCTGCAACGTCCTGTTCCTTTCCACGATTAGCAAGGTGCAAAATCCAGAACAGAAACGGCAAAAATCCAGCTGCAGACTGATTATTTGCCATAGCCAGAGACCCAAGTCAAAGTGTGGGGCCTTTTGCATCAGTTATACAGGTTGCACAATCCAGGCTTCCTTGCCAATCTGAGTCATTTTGGCTGAGGCCTTTATTTGTTTGTTTAGAACAGAGCAACAGATGCCAAACATAAAAAGGAGCTTTTAGTGCTTGCAGTTTGTAAAAAAATAAAAAGCTTCCCAGATTTGTCTCCATCTCTTGATACGGCTCCAAGCTTTTTCTACAACTCATGTCCAAATGAACTTTGGAAGGGAGAACTGCTGGCTTGTTTGTGAGTTACAGTGGGGGGCCTTTGGAGAGGACAAAAAAAAGAGGCTTTTATTCCCCCAGAGCTCAGATTTCTTGGACAAAGCAGGCCGATGCAAGGAGCCCAGATGACTACTAGCAAAAATCCAGCTTTAGGGGTGTTCACATTAACCTGTCATGTCAAACGTCCCGTAATAAGTCGGTCCAAACTTTCAGAGGATGGGAGATGCTGGTACTACAAAGCAAACAAATGCTAAACACCAAGTCACTTAATTTTATTAATTACCCTGGGTTGTAGGTTTTTTTCCCCTTTTTGCATCCCGTTGCTCTACCTCGTAGTAATGACAAGAGCTGAGAGCGCAGCTGGCTTTACTAAAGCCAGCCCATTAGCAGCAAGTCTCTCTAATCCTGGCCTTCTTGCTGAGGAATGCAGAAGAGAATAATGGATTTACTTAGTGTCACAAACGGACCCTCGGAGGAGAAAAGGAAGCAGAGTTTTGAGGACAGAATTAACTCTTCTCCCCAGCTAGGTAGCCTCTTCCAAAATGCAGAAAAATAAGGCATTGCAATTGCAAAGGATCCATATCCAAAGACCGGCTACAAGAATGGTGGAAGGTCTTAAGCATAAAACATATCAGGAAAGACTTCATGAACTCAATCTGTATAGTCTGGAGGACAGAAGGAAAAGGGGGGACACGATCGAAACCTTTAAATATGTTAAAGGCTTAAATTAGGTTAAGGGAGGAAGTGTTTTTAATAGGAAAGTGAACACAAGAACAAGGGGGAATAATCTGAGGTTAGTTGGAGGGAAGATCAGAAGCAAAGTGAGAAAATATTATTTCACTGAAAGAGTAGTAGATCCTTGGAACAAACTTCCAGCAGACATGGTTGGTAAATCCACAGTAACTGAATTTAAACATGCCTGGGATAAACATATATCCATTGTAAGATAAAATACAGGAAATAGTATAAGGGCAGACTAGATGGACCATGAGGTCTTTTTCTGCCGTCAGTCTTCTATGTTTCTATGTTTCTATCTCTAGGAAAAGCATCTTTTTAACAATTCTGTCCTTAAAGCACTAAGAGTCACAAACTTAATTCTATGCAGCTTCTTCTCTAGAAACACCGATCTACTAACCAGAGCATACAAAACATTTGTCAGACCAATTCTTGAATACAGCTCACCTGTATGGAATCCACAATGCATAACAGACATTAATACAATTGAAGGAGTCCAGAAATACCTCACAAGAAGAGTCCTCCACTCCTCCTCACGCAACAAATTACCTTACTCCTCCAGACTTCAATTACTATGTTTAGAAAATTTACAGCTATGCCGCCTCCGAACAGATTTAACTGTTGTTCATAAAATCATGCATCACAATGTTCTCCCTGTTAGTGACTACTTCATCTTTAACAACAACACAAGAGCACGCAATAGATACAAACTAAATGTAAATCGCTCCAAACTAGACTGCAGAAAATACGATTTCAGCAATAGAGTGGTCAATACCTGGAATTCACTCCCGGACTCTGTTGTTTCTGCCCCAACCCCAAAATCTTCAACCTTACATTATCTACAATGGACCTCTCCCCTTTTCTAAGAGGTCTGTAAGGGGCGTGAATAAGTGCACCTTTGTGCCTACCGTTCCTGTCCTACTGTGTTTTTTTATCTCTACTTTATACTTATATTATGTTAAACATACTACAATACAATGCTATATTTGTATGACAAATAAATAAATAAAATAAACCCACGCGGGCACAGTTGAATTTACGAAGCTGAGATAAATGACGCATCCATCCAGCAGTTTCAGCTTCTACCTGCTTTTATTTATCCCCGTGTTCCTAGTTTGTCCATTCCTATGCAAGTTTTTAAAGGCAGAATTAAAGCGTAATCTTGTACGCCTTTCTCAAACGTAAACATTTATTTTAGCAATTTGGCCTCAATCTGTAAACATTTTTTTTTTACAACAAATAGGCTGCTCTAAATAATTTTCATGAATTTTTGATTACCGCTTAACATTGAAAAAGATGTTTTACGTTTTTTTTGCAAACCTACTTCCTTGCCCTCTCTGCAAATGCCACACAAATCCTAGCAAGAATCTTACAAAGCACAAATAGCAAATCTTCCCTCTTTCCACTGCCGGTTGCCATAAAGTAACACAATAGTTTGTAGCAGGAACTCCCCATATGGTGGCTGATTAACAGCACCTGAAAAGCGGGGAGGACCAGTTGTGTCTTCTACAATGGCAGTGCCACTATGACCCATGTACGATATGACAAATTGTTTCCATTTCTGGTCCCCACACTCACCCTGTTCCCATAAAGCAGCTTCTTATTTGCACAATCAAAGAAAACTGGGATTAGGCATTTCGTTGCTCATCGGGATTTGTTGGCTTCAAAAGTGCGCCTCAACCACAATGTTACACACATAACAATGCACATGTGTCTCCAAACTCTCGTCTTTAGGGTCTTAAGCAGGTTTGCCCGAACTGGTAGCGACTTGCTGGTGATGTCACGATGATGTCACTGAACCTGATTGGTCGGTGCTGGTTTGTGGGTGCCGCCATCTTTTTTTTAAAAAAAATTAAATTCCTTCTGAGCATGTGCAAAAGCTGAGTTCTGACACCATGCATGTGGTCACCATCTTTTATTGGGCTTTGTTTTTTACCCCCTGGATTTTTTGTTACTGCACAACTGGCAGCAAGGCAAGTTGGAACCCACCTCTGCTCTTCAGGATCCTTCTCATGAAAATAATACTTAGTTCACCTACTCCCAAAGTAAAAAGTGGTTGCATTTATGGGTCCCTTCTCTTATATTGTTGAGCCTTCCATCCTGGTCTTCCTGTTGCTACAGGTGGAAATGCTGAACAGCTAAAAACCTGGGCTGTGTTAAACCAAAAAAATAAATATTTTCAAGTTCCGAAATGAGAAAACTCAAAAGCAAAAATGAACACCGTCTCAAGCCCGGCTCTTATTCCCTCGCCAGTGCTGCCAAAAGATTTTGCTACGATATAATAACATATACGGGATATCCTTGCAAAGAGTTTGATGTAATAGCTTTGGACAGGAGAGAATATAGAGTTAGTGGCGACACCAGATTATCTTCTCCCTACTTGACTCAGCTCTGTAATCAAACAACACCGATGCTGCTTCCTAACCCAGCCTGCTGTAAACCCAACATTTAGGGGGAAAGTCTGTCTCTTTCTGCATCCTTTCATATTAAACAATGCACTTGGGGAAAAGGAATCCTCAATCTGGGTATTGTATTGGCAGTTCCGTGTTAGCAAAAACTGCAGAAGGATTGAGGGGTCGTGATTTCTGACAGCCTCAAAATGGGTGAACAGTGCAGTCAGGCGGTAGGGAAAGCAAGTAGAATGCTTGGCTGCATAGCTAGAGGTATCACAAGCAGGAAGAGCGCTGGTGAGACCCCATTTGGAATAATACTGTGTTCAGTTCTGGGGACCTCACCTACAAAAAGATATTGATCAAATTGAACAGGTCCAAAAATGGGTTATAAGAATGGTGGAAGGACTTAAGCATAAAACTGACCAGGAAAGACTTCATGAACTCAATCTGTCTAGTCTGGAGGACAGAAGGGAAAGGGGGGACATGATCTAAACATTTAAATATATTAAAGGGTTAAATAAGGTTCAGGAGGGAATTGTTTTTAATAGGAAAGTGAAGACAAGGACAAGGGGGCACAATCTGAGGTTAGTTGGGGAAAAGATCAGAAGCAACGTGAGAAAATATTATTTCACTGAAAGAGTAGTAGATGCTTGGAACAAACCTCCAGCAGACGTGGTTGTTAAATCCACAGTCACTGAATTGAAACATGCCTGGGATAAACATAGACCCATCCTAAGATAAAATACAGGAAATAATTTAAGGGCAGACTAGATGGCCTAGGAGGTCTTTTTCTATGTTTCTATGTTTCTATCCTCTCTCAGAACAAGTGAGTCCAGTCGCAATGATTCAAACCCGTCTTGTGAAGGTCCAGTGCCAAAATGCGGGCCTGATTGTGAAAAGCTATAATCAACAATGTGTCACAGCTGTTGTTTGGGCTTATTATTAGATATAACTCCCTCTGGCACGTTCAAGCTGGCTGTTGACTTTCCCTTCCATAAACGGGAATGCGTTTGCTTTGCTAACAATTCTTCGGTGCAAACGTGCACGCCGGGAGATCGAGAGCCGGCTTTGGTGCTCCGATGCCCCGGGCTGAAGTTAGGAAAAGGAGCCGTCAAATTGAGGAGCTTTCATTTCGGACTCGGTCAAAGTGGCGACTTCAAGCCCAGGTTGTGTCTGCAGTGACAGCGGCTAAGGGTTTCCAGAACCGAGGAAAAATTGGCAAAGCCTCCCTGGATTGTTTAGAAGGTAAACGTTTATTTTTGTATTTCCACCCATTGCTGGAGCGTCTCCTTCTCTCTTTCTCTCCCCCATCTATATAATGTAACAAGACCACCAAGCGCGCGCTCTCTCTCTCCAACCCACAATATTCAATTCACATTTGTTGCTTTTTATAAAAAGTTTCCCTGAGGTCATCCACCTAGTTCCCCCCCCCCCCCCCATCTCCCCACCTCCAAACAGGAAACGGCTTTCAGATGTTTATATGTTAAAAAAAATAAGAAGGAAAGAAAGAAAGAAAAAAAGGGGGGGGGATGTAAGACAGCTAATCTACCCATTTAACATGCATTGGCAACTGGCGAGGTTTCCCCTCCTTTCCTGCCCCTTCCATGATATTAATAGCTTTTCCGTTCAAATTACATGTTCACTCAATAAGAGTCTCTGATCCAAAATATTGGATAACCCCCGTTTCCTTTTGGGACTGATTGGAGTTAGCCAAGCAATAAACGCAGGATTCAGATTAAAAAGTTGGGGGGGAGGATAGGAAAATGATTGTGATTGCATTGCTGATCTTAAATATATCCCTTTCCTTTCCCTTCTTCATCCTTTCCTTTCCTTTCTCTTCTTCATCCATCCTTTCCTTTCCTTTCTCTTCTTCATCCATCCTTTCCTTTCCATTCCTTTCCCTTCTTCATATTTCCTATCCTTTCCCTTCTTCATCCATCCTTTCCTTTCTTTTCCTTTCCCTTCTTCATATATCCTTTCCTTTCCCTTCTTCATATTTCCTATCCTTTCCCTTCTTCATCCATCCTTTCCTTTCCTTTCTTTTCCTTTCCCTTCTTCATATTTCCTTTCCCTTCTTCATATTTCCTTTCCTTTTCCTTTCCTTTCCCTTCTTCATATTTCCTTTCCTTTCCCTTCTTCATCCATCCTTTCCTTTCTCTTCTTCATCCATCCTTTCCTTTCCTTTCTCTTCTTCATCCATCCTTTCCTTTCCATTCCTTTCCCTTCTTCATATTTCCTATCCTTTCCCTTCTTCATCCATCCTTTCCTTTCCATTCCTTTTCCTTCTTCATATTTCCTATCCTTTCCCTTCTTCATATATCCTTTCCTTTCCCTTCTTCATCCTTTCCTTTCCTTTCTCTTCTTCATCCATCCTTTCCTTTCCTTTCTCTTCTTCATCCATCCTTTCCTTTCCATTCCTTTCCCTTCTTCATATTTCCTATCCTTTCCCTTCTTCATCCATCCTTTCCTTTCCATTCCTTTTCCTTCTTCATATTTCCTATCCTTTCCCTTCTTCATATATCCTTTCCTTTCCCTTCTTTTCCTTTCCCTTCTTCATATATCCTTTCCTTTCCCTTCTTCATATTTCCTCTCCTTTCCCTTCTTCATCCATCCTTTCCTTTCCTTTCCTTTCTTTTCCTTTCCCTTCTTCATATTTCCTTTCCCTTCTTCATATTTCCTTTCCTTTTCCTTTCCTTTCCCTTCTTCATATTTCCTTTCCTTTCCCTTCTTCATCCATCCTTTCTTTCCCTTCTTCATATTTCCTTTCTCTTCTTCATCCATCCTTTCCTTTCCTTTCCTCTCCTTTCCATACATCCAAAATTAGCAGCATGTAGTCCATTTGCAGTGCAGTTGCAGAACATAATTTGTATTTATTTATTTAAAATATTTATACGGTACTTACATGTATAAAATATTCTTGATTTCTTTGAATTTTTCCAGGAGATAGACACTATCTCTAGCCTTGGGGTTTCCCCCCCCCTCCAGTCTTTCATTTATCCTAACAAATTTGTCTAGCAGTGACAAAAACAAACCACCAAACAATGAAATAATACCTAGCCAATAATAACAAATTTGCCCAGTATCCATATGACAAATTTTTGTATGGTTTATTTTTTTTTAAAAAAAGAAATATGAATATACCCAGATTTATAGATGAACTAAACTGGAGGCTGATGGCAGGGGTCTTAAAAAAAAAAAACCAGAATGTAAAAAGACAGTAAAAATAATGCCACAGGCTGACAAACGTTTCTTTCTTTTAAAAATCTTGAAGTTATCAGCCACAGATCTTTCCTCCAAAGCTCGCCCTGTTTCTTGGAAGCTCTGCGCAACTTCTTCTAATCTCAAAAATGCAGTTTAGGGATTTAACTAATACAACCAATCAATTAACTTGCATTTTTAAAAAGTCAAAGGATGACACTTCTGCCCCCCCCCCATCCCTCTCCATTTCTTCTCTTCTTAACCAACAGGCTTTGAATGTCAAATTTCTACAAACGTGGAAGTTTAATGGCAGCCACAAATATATTGTAAAAATATATATATATGTGTGTACACGAAATGCGGGCGATATTTTCCAAATGAACACCTGGAAGGTGTAAATCAAAAATATTGTAAACACTTCAGAGGGAAACCCATGACAGAGACACCAGTGTGTTGTGCGATGCGGTGGATCATTCCTGAGAAGCTTAAATCGATAAATCAAGACGGTGAACTGTAGACTAATAAACACTTCTCGTGAAAAGGAGATATTCTCTGCGCTTCGAGACTAAACCTTCACTCTTTGCTACCCAAGAAAGCTGATACGAGGGTCAAAGAGACCCCATTCGAAAGGCAGATTTTTTGATTAAAACTCAAAATAAATCCCAACGGGTTCTTTAAAATGCTCACAACCACGGGACAGGCCAGGTTGTGGTCTACTTCACACTTTTAAGAGTCAGTGAACCACGTAGGACTTTGAACAAGATAGCATGGAAGAGATGAGCTCTGTTTCTTTCCTCTTAATTTTGGAAGTCTTTCCCTCTTTTAGTCATTTTACAGTTTGTTTAGTAGGCTTATATTCTGCTTCTCTGGAGAGGTTCAGAGTCCTTCTTTTTTCCCCCTGCAGTTATTTTTGCCAAAATTTGGAAATGTCTGAAGCGAAATATGAGGAATGAGGGATGTCTTTCTGGTTTTACACCTCAGAAAAGATCTTTTCAATCATTAGTCACCTTCTATCTTCCTACAAACACTCCAAAAAATCCTCCACTGAAAACTGTGGTTGTTTTTTTAAAATGTATTTTTATTTTCGAGAAAAATTCTGCTGAATTTTAAAAGGAGGGTGCTAGTGCTTTTATTCCGAAGTGTTATTGCCATTAGTGAGGTGTGGTTGTGAATGAATTGGCTGACTGATATATACGGGATTTTAGTAGTAATTTTTAATTAATTAGATTTGTTGTTGTATCTTGTGAGCCCCCCCCCCCGAGTCTTCAAAGAAATCTAATAAATAAAATAATAATAATAGTGGGTTGCTACCAGTACCTATGGCTGTTTGTCATTTCCAGATGTGCCTCCCTGCTTCCAAACAACCAAGGTTTGGCCCTGACTGTCATTTCATCAGCCCGAAACCGTTTGCCTTCGCTCGGGGAACAGTCCCCAGAAATTATGCGTCCCTCTTGCTTTCAGGTGTCAGTCCATTGTTCCGATCGTGAACTTGGCGAGATTTAAAATACATAATATATAAGATTAGAGGCAGGGAACTTTAAATATTTACTTTTTAAATATATAGGCTGCCAGTTAATGTTAGGGGCAATCTAATGTAATTGTGGGTGTCATCTGGTTGCCGGATTCTCACATTCATTATGATAATAAATCTGCTTCTGGTTTTAGTATGCCTCTGAGCTTAGGCTAGCCTTAAAGATAAGGCAATGTTTTGCTAAGAATGAGGAATATTTCATTTCCCAAGCAGGCGACTTCTATTTCTTTCTTTCTGTTTTTTTTAAAGGATATTAGAAAGGTGCAGAAAACAGCTGTTTGCTGAGATCCGAGTGCCGGACACTGATTAAAACGCAATGAAGACAACTGGTTATATACACCGTCCTTGAGTTAAAGCCACAACTGAGCCCAAATATTGCTGCTGCTAAACCAGACTTTGGTGAGTTTTGCTCTATTTTACAACCTTGCTCGTTGCTACTATTAAGTGAATCATTGTGGTTGCTACGTTAGTCACAGGGTTGTGAAGTGAATATGGCTTCCCCATTGATTTTGCTTGCCAATCACCAGGAGACGGTGAGTTCTAGTCCTGCCTTAGACATGAAAGTTGGGTGAGTGGTTTTGGGCCAATCACCAGGAGATGGTGAGTTTTAGTCCCGCCTTAGGTATGAAAGTTGGATGAGCGACTTTGGGCCAATCACCAGGAGATGGTGAGTTTTAGTCCCACCTTAGGCATGAAAGTTGGTTGGGTGACTTTGGGCCTATCACCTGAAGACGTTGAGTTCTAGTCCCGCCTTAGACATGAAAGCGGGCAGATGATTTTGGACCACTCACCAAAGGACAGTGAGTTCTAGTCCCGCCTTAGGCATGTAAGTTAAATGGATGACTTTGAGCCAATCACCAGGAGATGGTGAGTTCTAGTCCTGCCTTAGACATGTATTTATTTTATTTATTTATTTTATTTATTAAATTTGTATGCCGCCCCTCTCCGTAGACTCGGGGCGGCTCACAACAGTAATAGAAAAAACAATGTACAATACAAATCTATTAATTAAAACTAAAAACCCATAATATAAAAAAACATGCACACAACATACCATACATAGACAATATAGGCCTGGGGAAGTTATCTCAGTTCCCCCATGCCTGATGACAGAGGTGGGTTTCAAGGAGTTTACGAAAGGCGAGGAGGGTGGGGGCAGTTCTAATCACAGGGGGGAGCTGGTTCCTGAGGGTCGGGGCCGCCACAGAGAAGATTCCTCCCTGGGACCCACCAAACGGCATCATTTAGTTGATGGACCCAGAGAAGGCCCACTCTGTGGAACCTAATTGGTCGCTGGGATTCGTGCGGCAGAAGGCGGTCCCGGAGATATTTTGGTTCGATGCCATCAAGGGCTTTATAAGTCATAACCAACACTTTGAATTGTGACCGGAAACTGATCAGCAACCAATGCAGACTGTGGAGTGTTGGTGTGACATCAGCATACCTGGGGAAGCCCATGATTGCTCTCGCAGCTGCATTCTGCACGATCTGAAGTTTCCGAACACTTTTCAATTGAAAGCTGGGTGGGTGACTTTGGGCCAATCATGCATAGGAAGCAAAATCCCACAAGGGGACATGGGCACAAGGGTTTGGTGATTTTTTTTTTTTTTGCAGCCTTGAATTCGACACCCATGGTATAACTGCTTGAGGGTGTAAGGGCCGAATATCCCAAACCATTTCTTTCATTACCCAAAACCACTTAATCAGAAGGTCCTCATTTAAGTGTCCATGTTGGGATTGGCCCAGGGCTTCATGTGTCCTTACCCAAAGAAAAACCACACTTACCCAATTTGGGGGTCATTTACTCAGGGTTTAGAAACACTGGTGTAGGGTTTTTTCACCTCCCATTGACTTCCTGGGCTTAGTGAACAAGCAAACTAACTAACCCACTGCAACAATATTGCCAAAAAGGCTTTTAGAGTTGTTAACCTGATCCTACGCAGCTTCTACTCTGGCAATCTCACGCTACTCACCAGAGCCTACAAAACTTTTGCCAGACTCATCCTTGAATACAGTTCATCTGTCTGGAACCCATACCACATCTCAGATATTGACACCCTAGAAAATGTCCAAAGATATTTCACTAGAAGAGCCCTTCACTCCTCCACTCGAAACAGAATATCCGACGAAAGCAGACTATCAATCTTAGGTCTAGAAAGCTTAGAACTACATCGCCTAAAACACGATCTAAGTATTGCCCACAAGATCATATGCTGCAACGTTCTACCTGTCAATGACAATTTCAGCTTCAACCGCAACAACACAAGAGCACGCAACAGATTCAAACTTAATATTAACCGCTCCAAACTTGACTGTAAAAAATATGACTTCAGCAATCGAGTTGTCGAAGCGTGGAACTCATTACCGGACTCAGTAGTGTCAACCCCTAACCCCCAACATTTTTTCCTTAGACTATCCACGATTGACCTCTCCAGGTTCCTTAGAGGTCAGTAAGGGGCGTGCATAAGTGCACCAGTGTGCCTTCCGTCCCCCGTCCAATTGTCTCTCCTTATCTCATTTATCTTTTCTTCCTTTCAAATATGTTCACCTACACTTTTATATCTTTTCTTCTATTCTTTTCTTCATTTATATTATTTCATATCTTTCTCTTCAATGTGTATTATGTATTGGACAAAATAAATAAATAAATAAAATAAATAAAATAAATAAAATAAATCCTGTCTGAGAACAAACAACCTGCAAAACAAAGCAATCCTCGACCTTTGCATGACATATAGAGAAAAGATGGGTGAAGTTAGTCATGATTTCTCGAAAGTAGCTTCTTGATGATCGCCCACACATCCCTATAAAATCCTCTCTTTTCATCCTGGCTGCAATTCTGATGAAATCTGTTACGCTAATTCACGAAGCCTTGAGGAATTTCTGGAGAAATATCCAAGTGGTATCATAAACTCCTGACGGGTGTGTGTGCGTGGGGGGAAATCACATAAAGTTGGGCAATAGAAAAGCCGTGAATGACGAGCTATTTGAGCCTCCCCCAACTTGGAAACTTCTAGAAGTGTGGGACTTGGGTATCTAAATGTAGTTGATGATGCGCATTGAAGATCGTTATGTCACTGGCTCCAGAAGTCCAAGCTTTCAAAGGCCAAGACCCTGAGACATTTTACTGATTGACGACAGAAATAATGTGTCCTGCTGCTTGGAGAGCTACAGTTGAAGACTATCTGAGTGCCTCAAACTGAGGAAAAACTCAGCAAATTAACTTCATATTATGGAATGGAAGGGAAAGGAAGGGAAAGGAAAGGAAGGGAAAGCAAGAGAAGAGAAGAGAAGAGAAGAGAAGAGAATATTGGAATGAAGAACAGAATAGAGTAGAGTAGAATATTGGAATGAAGAACAGAATAGAATAGAATAGAATATTGGAATGAAAGTAGAGTAGAGTAGAATAGAATAGAATATTGGAATGAAAGTAGAATAGAGAAGAGTAGAATAGAGTAGAATAGAATAGAATAGAATAAAATAGAATAGAATAGAATTCTTTATTGGCCAAGTGTAACTGGACACACAAGGAATTTGTCTTGGTGCAGATGTTCTTAGTGTACATAAAAGAAAAGATACATTGGTCAACAACACAGTGATAATCTGGGTTCAAATAAGCAATCAATCATATTAGGAACCAGGGTCATCCTTTGTCAAGTGGACCAGGTGTCCCCACTCGACCACCTTCAATTTCAATGAAACTTTGCACATCTGCTTCTTATGGTATAAAACCGAGGTGTGCAAAATTTTAGGTCAATATTCCACACACCCAAGGTTTCAAAATCCTTTAAGTACAGGGTGACCAAATGTTTCATTGAAGTTGAAGGTGGTCGAGTGGGGAAGATTCTGAAAATTGGTCCACTGGATAAAGAATGACCCACCAGTCAATATAAATTGTAAGGATACTACAAGCCACAAAGTTACAGTCACTCATTAGTGAGAGGAGATGGGTGGCGGGAACAATAAGAAGAGTAATAGGAGTGCAGACTTTGTAAATAGTTTGACAGCGTTGAGCTGAACCAAGCTCAGAGATCACCAAGGACTCCACAGTGCTCATCCTCTCTTCCTCCTCCTCCTCCTCCTCCTCTTCCTCCTCCTCCTCCTCCTCCTCCTCCTCCTCCTCCTCCTCCACTCCCTTCTAGCACTGATAATGTTACCTGGATGGGTCATTTATTTATTTTATTTATTTATTCTTTGTCCAATATATAATACATATGGAAGAGAATAGACATTAAGTAATATATATAAAGATAGAAAGTAAAAGAGAAGAGAAGTAGATGGGAGGGAGAGAATATATATGATATAAGAGATAAGGAGAGAATATATATGATATATGAGATAAGGAAAGACAATTGGACAGGGGACGATAGGCACTTCAGTGCACTTATATACGCCCCTTACTGGCCTCTTAGGAACCTGGAGAGGTCAATCGTGGATAGTTTAAGGGGAAAATGTTGGGGGTTAGGGGTTGACACTACGGAGTCAGGTAATGAGTTCCAAGCTTCGATAACTCGATTGTTAAAGTCATATTTTTTACAGTCAAGTTTGGAGCGGTTAATATTAAGTTTGAATCTGTTGTGTGCTCTTGTGTTGTTGTGATTGAAGCTGAAGTAGTCGTTGACCGGAAGGACGTTGCAGCATATGATCTTGTGGGCAATACTTAAATCGTATTTTAGGCACCGCAGTTCTAAGCTTTCAAGACCCAGGATAGATAGTCTATTTTCGTAGGGTATTCTGTTCCGAGTGGAGGAGTGAAGGGCTCTTCTGGTGAAATATCTTTGGACGTTTTCGACAGTGTTGATGTCTGAGATGTGGTGTGGGTTCCAGACAGATGGGCTATATTTGAGAATGGGTCTGGCATAGGTTTTGTAGGCTCTAGTCAGTAGTGTGAGATTGCCAGAGCAGAAGCTTTGAAACATCGGCAAGAAAGCCACCAAACTCAGGGCACATCTCCTGTCGGAAAAGACAGCTCTTCCTAGAAATGTTGAATCCAATTTAAATTGAATTTAGAAATTAGAATCAAGGCTGACCTTCTTGCCTCCGCCTTTGAGAAAACTTCAGTGTCAGGATTGATCAAACTCAGAGCAAAGACGTAGGGGGGAAAAAACCCAGGCAACGTTCATGCTCAGAAAGCAACCCCCTCCCCTCCCACCTGCAACATATCCTGGCCTTTAATTAGCTCCTTAATTATAATGAGCAGAGGCTGCTTCAACGTGGGCTGGGCCCCTTTTGCCCAGATTGGCGTCCAGAGTCTGACCGCTGTATCGGTCTCTTTTGCAAAGCTGAGATTTCTCAAATTACTAATTCTCCCGACGGTGTCACGTGAAGCAAAAGACACTCATTCCTTCTCTTGAGAAATGACATTCTTCTTTTTCATTCCTGGACACTTTTGCGGTAAGCAAAATGGACTCATATCCGTTTTAGCCAATGATGCAGCAGTAAGGCTATCGCATAAATCTGGAAGAAGATGGATAGATAAGTGTCGCCTTTAAGCTTGTTTATAGGGTCGGCGTTCCTGGGTTCTGCAGATTTGGGAGAAGAGTGTGCACATCTCCCCCCCACGTGTGTGTGTGTGTGTGTGTGTGTGAGAGAGAGAGAGAGAGAGAGAGAGAGAGAGAGAGAGAGAGAGAGAGAGAGAGAGAGAGAGAGAGAGAGAGAATGTAAAAGGAAGCCATCATTAGGGTTAATTTAATCTTTGCAAGAGACTTTGGGGGATTTAATTTGTTTGCCTCTTGTAAATCCCTATTGGACTACATAAGTGGCTTTAAAACCATTGGGAAACCATGCAAAAAAAACCCAACCCAACAGCAGGGGGAAAAAAAATAGAGAGGATTTTCTTCTAAAATACAGAAGAACACTAAAAGTTGCAGACATGTTTCAGCTACAGTATGTACGTCACTGGAACTGATGCAATGAGGGACGCAGAGGAAACGCTTCCAAAATTACCTCCCTGGTTTTTTAGGTCCTGGGCTCAAAGTTGGCTAAGAACCCACTCTTCATTCTCTAAGGAGGGGGATATCCATGTATAATTATTATTTTTAATTTTGTACACATGAAGTTTGGGGTGAGGAGAGGTCTGGGCAAAGGCATGGACTGAAGCTGAAAGGATGAGTTCCATTGTATGATTATAGCTATTGTACAACATCAGAGCCCTCCAAATTTGGCAATTTTAAGATTGGTGGACTCCAACTCCCAGAATTCCCCAGCTAGAATGGCTGGCTGGGGAATTTTGGGAGTTGGAGTTCACAGGCTACCAAAGTTGGACATCCTAGCTTTACCTCAAAATTCTTATTTATTTATTTATTAGATTTGTATGCCGCCCCTCTCCGTAGACTTGGGGCGGCTCACAACAATAACAAGAACAATGTAAGAACAAATCTAATAATTTAAAAAACACTAAAAACCCCATTATTAAACGCAAACATACACACAAACATTCCATGTATACATTGTATAGGCCCAGGGGAGATGTCTCAGTTCCCCCATGCCTGATGGCAGAGATGGGTCTTAAGAACTTTACGAAAGGCAAGGAGGGTGGGGGCAGTTCTGATCTCCGGGGGGAGCTGGTTCCAGGGGGTCGGGGCCGCCACAGAGAAGGCTCTTCTCCTGGGTCCTGCCAAACGACATTGTTTAGTCGACGGGACCCGGAGAAGGCCAACTCTGTGGGACCTAACGGGTCGCTGGGATTCGTGCGGCAGAAGGCGGTCCCGGAGGTATTATGGATACCCAGGCATCAGAAATCCATTATAATATGATTTTGTTTGAAATTGGAGTTACTTCTCAAAAACCTACCTGGGGCAATTGGGGAACAGGGTGCTTATTGGTTATTTTTTTTTAAAAAAAAACAATCTTTATTAGGTATATATACATTAAAAAGAAAAAAATAGCCAAAAAGCTTATTGATTATTTTTTATTCGTACTTACTGGGGCATTTCTTCAAGGCAAATCTTACCAGACTAATTATCAACGCCTAAGAGGCAACTAAAATAGGTCAGTAGCTAACCAGGTTTATCTAATTCAGAGAAAACTAACAAACCCTAGATAGTTGTTGGGTGGGATTTTTGAGTTTGATTAGGATGGTCCAAGGAGAAACAAAAATATTCTGGAAGTAAGCAAGTTTAGGACTCCTGCGTCTCACTCAGGATAGTTCGTGGGTGTGGAGTTATGCTTTGATCTTGCCCAGCTCTAAAGTAGCAGTTAAGTAACCTTAAATGATCTTAAAAAGGAAGGAAGATCTGAGGCTCTGCTTGCTTCACATTTGATTGGGAGACCCTAGCAAAACTAGGCTGGTGAAAAGTAATTGCAAATCCATTTTGTATTATTGCCAAGTGAATTACAAGAACGCATCCATGGATTCACCAGAGATCCAACTCAACTTGTAGGCATCTTTAGGAATCAACTCCCCTCCCCCCGGGAGATTAGAACAGCCCCCACCCTCCTTGCCTTTTGTAAGTTACTAAAGACCCACTTATGTCGCCAGGCATGGAGGAACTGAGACACCCCCCAGGCTTGTACAGTTTATGCATAGTATGATTGTGTTCTATGGTTCCAATGTTGGGTTTTAGAATGTTTTCAATATTAGATTTGTTACACTGTCACTATTTTGTTGTTGTGAGCAGCCCCAAGTCTAAGTAGAGGGGCGGCATACAAATCTAATAAATTATTATTATCATCATCATCATCATCATCATCATCATCATCATCATCATTACACTGTCACTATTTTGTTGTTGTGAGCTACCCCAAGTCTACGTAGAGGGGCGGCATACAAATCTAATAAATTATTATTATTATTATTATTATTATTATTATTATTATTATTATTATTATGACATACACAAATGGCCCTTCTCTTCCTCCTTCTTCTCTTCTTTCTTCTTTTTTCCCTTCTTCATCTTCTTCTCTTTCTCCTTCTCCTCTTTCCCCTTCCCCCTTTCCTTCCCCTTCCTCTTCTCCTTTCCCTTTTCCTTCATTCCTTCTTTCCTTTCCCCCCATTATTTTTTCCTTCCCATTCTCTTCTTTCCTCCTTTCTTTCCCCCCATCATTTCTTTCGTTCTCCTCCTCCTTCTCCACCTTTCTCTTCTCCTTCTCCTTTATTCTTCCTTCCTTTCCTTTTTTCTATTATTTTTCTTTCTTCCTCCTGTCTCCTCCTCCTTCCCCTTCTTTCCTCCTTTCCTTTTTCCCATTATTTTTCTCCCCTTCTCCTTATTCCTTCTCCTTCTCCTCCTCCTCCAAGCACTTGTCCCAAAGAGATGGAGGCCACCTCTGTTTGTAACTGTGAACTCAAACAGTTTCCCCCAAACATCTGGAATAAACACAGCAAAGCAGGCTTGGAGACTTAAGTGTGTTGGGCTCCCAATCACCAACCCACAGTGGAGATATTCAACCAGGAGGCTTCTACCCCTTGAATGGATCTAGGTGGCCAAACCCCCAACTCACAAGCCTTCAATCATTAAGGGAAAGACAGCTCGAATGGTGGGGAGGCAACCGAGTCTTCAAACCCCATGTAATTCGAACCTCGATAAGACCCCCAAGTTCTTCCAGCATCTGTCTGGAAACGTCCATCACAGGAGCTTTCTCCTCCTCAGGCAAAGCTCGGTGCTTCAGTGGACAGCTGCCAAACAGAGAATGCCAACTATTTGTCTCCCTTGACAAGATTGATCATCGCTCCCGGTAACTGTGGATCTAGAAATGGTTGGTTGGCAGCCAACACTGTAATTATTGGTCCCTGCGAGATTAATAAGTGACAGCCACTAGCCTGGCGTGAGTTGGCCACCTTCCTTTCTGCCCCTCCCGCCCCGATGCCTCCTAAACCCTGCTGGAATGTGGGGGGGCTTTGCCAAGTCCGATGCGTTTCAGGGGGGAGTTGGGCAGGGAGATTTTCAAGTGAATTATAGGTCCCCAGATAGGTAAAAATAGTCCGCCTGGAAAAATAAAAATCAAGAACTCCCAGCTAATGATTTGAAAACAAGAAGACTTGAAGGGCAGAAAAATTGCCAGGGGGGTGTTAAAATTAAACCCCCATTTCAGGCAGCTATGTGAAAAGGAAAACTCCACTAAATGTTCCACTGAAAATGAAGGAATTTTGTTTCTGGACTGTGGAATCTTTTAATTTGCTCGCTTGTCTCTCTCTTAGAAGCAACCACAGGATTTTTTATACCGCAGCAAGGATGGTGGGTGGTTGATTCTTCCTTTGCTGCAAATATCTTCCCCCTAAGGCTGTAAATGAAAAAAAAAAAAATTCAGTCTGTTTATGGCTCTAGTCCTCATCTAACAAAGCTTAGGGTTTTGTTGTGGTTAACAAGAAAAAAAAATGGCTTTGCCACTTGCCAGGTTGAAAAATTGTATTGTACAAGGGTTTCCCTCCCCATATATTTCTCTTGAGAACCTTGACTCCAGATCCCATCTGTGCATGGATCGAGATATGGGTATGATAGTTCTTAGAGATGTCTTAGATCAGGGGTCACCAACCTTTTGGACCTCAGGGACCACTAAATTCATAATTTTAAATTCAACAGATCACTAATATGATCTGTCTAATGACAGGCTGGGTGGGTGTGGCTAGGTGGTCATGTGACTGAGTAGGCATTGCAATGGATTAAAGACTGGATACAATTAGAAAATAAAAGAATATTATTGCTCGAGGGATGCAATCTGCAGGTTAGACGGCACACATTTCTTTGGGACGAAAAACATAAAATACAGTACATATTTTCTGAACCACAAAATTAGGGAATTACTCTATAAACTATGGACAAAAATTAAAAGACAACGTGACAGACAGATTCCAACCTGGTTCTCTGGAATGGAAGCAATAACACACCCAAAAACAACAGATTTACATAAAATGGTTAAATATTTCGACATTTTTAGTGGCCAGCTAAAGCTCACTCACATCAAGAGGCACCTCACTATCCTCTACTCGTCCCTCCCACTCACTCCTCTCCTGCCCTCCCAGACTCCTTATAAACATAGAAACATAGAAGATTGACGGCTGAAAAAGACCTCCTGGTCCCTCTAGTCTGCCCTTCTACTATTTCCTGTGTTTTATCTTAGGATGGATCTATGTTTATCCCAGGCATGTTTCAATTCAGTGACTGTGGATTTAGCAACCACGTCTGCTGGAAGTTTGTTCCAAGCATCTACTACTCTTTCGGTAAAATAATATCTTCTCACGTTGCTTCTGATCTTTCCCCCAACTAACCTCAGATTGTCCCCCTTCGTTCTTGCATTCACTTTCCCAATAAAAACACTTCCCTCCTGAATCTTATTTAACCCTTGAACATATTTAAATGTTTCGATCATGTCCCCCTTTCCCTTCTGTCCTCCAGACTATACAGATGAGTTCATGAAGTCTTTCCTGATAAGTTTTATGCTTAAGACCTTCCACCATTCTTGCAGCCCATCTTTGGACCCGTTCAATTTTGTCAATATCTTTTTGTAGGTGAGGTCTCCAGAACTGGATGCAGTATTATTCCAAATGTGGTCTCACCAGTGCTCTATACAGCAGGATCACAATCTCCAACTTAGGTCCCCAACAGGAAGCAGTTGTTGGAGCTAAGCAGTCACCACGAGAAAGTGTTGGCAAAACTGTTCAGTTCAAATCAGATCTGAACTAGAAGGAGGCTCGGCAAAAGCACCTCACTGAGGACTAGGAGCATAGGCTTTCCAAGCAGAGGGAAGACCTGCAGCTGCAAGGCCACGTACCAGTGCCTGGTGGGTCAGTGTGTTGAAATGTTCAGCCAATTCCAGGCCATGGGGCAGTCCCACTGGAATAAGACCCTCTGGCACATATCTGGCCCAGGTGCTGTAGTTTGAAGACTCTTGATATAGTGCAATATTTTAAAAAATGTGAATTTTTATAACAACCAAAATTTTATTGTGGAACATCCAGTGGTCAACAGACCTCTAGTCAGTGACCAATGTCCTCGATGGCGATTACTTAGTTCATATTAAATGGTCAGTAAATGGGACGTGCAAAAGTGTACTACCATGCCCATCGTCCCTGTTGTTGTATTTTTAATTCCCTTATTCTTGTTTTCATTTTTGTTTGACAAATTCCAATAAAATAAAATTAAATAATTGGGAGTTTTGGGGGCTCACACATTTGGTGCAAACACAGAAGTTCCCAGACCTTCTGGTTTGAAGATGTAACTTAGGGATTTTAGCACGTTAAACAGAAACAGAAACGACAGAAAATTTCCTGCTTTGATAGGATTTGGATCTACCAAGTGGAATATATATCTGGTTAGATTCCCAAAGAGAATGAAAATTTTATGTGGCCAGACTTGGTTTTTAATCAGCTGTTCTCCCAGCTTTGATGAGCCTTGATGAGCTCCTTTGTTCTTTAGCTTTTTAAAGTAAACATTGCGTTTTATCTCCTGAAGTTTTTTCTTCTCTCTCTCTCTCTCTTTTTTCCCAAACTGGAATGTCTTAAAAAGCATTTCAGTTCTGCATATTTGGATGCCTTGAACCCTGACTTCTAAGCGGCATGGCAGGAGAAAAAATGATTTTAGAGACCACAGAAAAACCAGCTGGAAAAACCCATAAGGCCTTGGAAGGGCAGGGGTGGGAGTGCTGACCGGCAGGACGGTCTCCAGAAAAAGTGGGGGGAAGGCCCAAAGGAAATGAGAAGTGAGTGGTTTATTTATGCATTTATTCGGGGAGTCGTTGGTGCTGTCTGAGCTTGGTAGTCACCTAGTTGGATATTTCATTACCTGACTAGGTAATATCATCAGTGTTAGAAGTTTTTGAAGAGGAGGAGGAGGAGGAGGTGGTGGTGGTGGTGGTAGAGGAGGAGGAGGAGGAGGAAGAAGAAGAGGATTGTGGGGTCCATGGTGGTCTCTGAGCTTGGTTGTAGGAATGCCAACATTTCCATTACCCAAACTAAGACACAACTTCAGTGCTAGAAGGGAGTGGGGCTTTTGAAGAGGAGGAGGAGGAGGAGGAGGAGGAGGAGGAGGAGGAGGAAGAGGGGAAAGGAGGAGGAGGAGAGGAAAGGAGGAGGAGGAGGAGAGGAAAGGAGGAGGAGGAGAGGAAAGGAGGAGGAGGAGAGGAAAGGAGGAGGAGGAGAGGAAAGGAGGAGGAGGAGAGGAAAGGAGGAGGAGAGGAGGAGAGGAGGAGGAGGATTGTGGGGTCCATGATGCTCTGTGAGTTTGGTTGTTGCCTTGCCGACATTTCATCACCCAACCGAGTAATTTCATCAGTACCAGAAGGAAGTGTTGTTTGCAGAGTGGAGAAGAACTGTAGGATCCATGTGCTCTCTGAACTTGCTTGTTAGTTTGCAAACATTTCATTACCTGACTATGTAACATCATCAGTGCCCTAGGTTAGTAAGAAAATATAGTGGTGCCTCTACTTAAGAACTTAATTCGTTCAGTGACCAGGTCCTTAAGTAGAAAAGTTTGTAAGTAGAAGCAATTTTTCCCATAGGAATCAATGTAAAAGCAAATAATGCGTGCAAACCCATTAGGAAAGAAATAAAAACTCAGAATTTGGGTGGGAGGAGGAGGGGGAAGAAGAGGAGGAGGACAGTCGCTGCCCAGAGCGAAGGGAGCGTTTCTTTTCTCTGGGCGCTGGCAGAGGTTTATTCCCTCTCCAAGCGCCCAGAGAAAGGAAAATGCTTTGTTCACTCTGGGCTGCCAATGCCTCCTTAAGCACCACCGAAAGGCTCCTCTGGCAGCCCAGAAAAGCCCGAGATGGCCAGGATTAAAGAGGGAATGGCAGGAAACTGGCCGGGCCTTCGTGCCACTCTCAAATTTCCTGGGAAATTTTTCCAGGCTTGGGTTCTTAAGTAGAAAATGGTTCTTAAGAAGAGGCAAAAAAAATCTTGAACACCCAGTTCTTATCTAGAAAAGTTCTTAAGTAGAGGCGTCTTCAGTAGAGGTACCACTGTAAAACCAAATAAAATGAACATAACATTCTAGGAATGCTATTCAAATTGTTACCGCAAAGCCTACAGGGGCTTTGGGTGTTTTATTTTGCATTTTAGACTAAATGATCACAGTTAAGATCCATTCAGGTACATTTTGAATTTGCTTGAGTCTATACGTATGCATGTCTATAAGTAAATCAATAAAAATAGGTTGAAATATCCACCCTGGACATGGACCGATCTTCATCCTGGTGACATTGAGCTCTCTGGATCTGGACAGAAGACTGACAGCTCTTGCCCCGAGGAAGCGGAAAGTTGACAAAAGTTGGGAATGTGGTTTGAACCCGGAGCTCCAGTTCTCTGGCTATAGTTTTCTGATCTTGGCAAACGGAGCTAAGAGCCGTGACTAAGTCAAAACCGATCCAAGGTTTCCCAGAGCCTGTGATCAGAGAAATTAATCACTTCATGCTGTGTCGTGTCAAACCATTGCTTAATTCTGGAGGGTCTTTCGGTTATTGGGACATGCTGGCTGACGGGGGGGGGGGTCATTTTAGGCACATTTCCCCCCATGCAAGTTTAATGAGCAATGTTCCATCGCTTTCTTTCCACACAAGAGGTGGCGTGGCCTTGAGGGGCAAGTGAGACAGACCACGGTTACTCAGAGGCGATGAAATATCTTTGTTGATCCTTGGGAAGGACAGATCGCCCACCTCTGCTGCCCTCTCCCACTCCAATAGTAACCAGATTCCTTCTTACACATTCTGAAGACATGAGAGGCATTCGTTCCATTGCTGTAGGAATGTGAGCAGAATCCGAATGGATCTCTCTCTCTCTCTCTCTCCCCCCCCCTTTACTGATATACGGGGGTGGACAAAAAAATGGAAACACCTTGCAGCTCTTCCGTGGAATCCAGATTTGTGAAGCTCCCTTCGAACAGTTTTTGTGGAAACTGGGTTCCGTACGTGTCTATTGAGCTCTGCAGTGATTTTAGGAGCTGCCGTCTTGCGATCCGCTTTAACACTTCGCTTTAGAGTCCGACCGTCTCTCTTGGACAACTTCGACTTTCGACCAGACCTGTGCTTGGCTGAGGACGTTTTCCTAACTCTTTCAAAAGCAGTCAGTACTTTGGAGACATGACCTCTTGAAACGCCAAACATTCGGGCACTTTCTGCTACACTAGTGCCTGCCATTCGAGCACCAACAATTTGGCCTCTTTGAAAGTCTGAGTGGTCTGCCATTTCTAGAAGATTATAACCAATTTCCTTAAATTTCTGTTTAAAAAAAAGGTAGTTTAATAAAAAAACCATATCAAATAACAGAATTTAAAAAAAACATTAACGTATGTCCACTTTTGATTGATTTGAACATGTTCAAACATTATGATGCCAAAAAAAGTCAAGTGTTTCCATTTATTTGTCCACCCCCTGTATATTGTCACTATTTCCAAGGAGGAGGTAGTAACCTCTGAGGACATGGATCGCATGAAAGTCACATGCCCTCTAAGCAATTCCATCAGCGCTCCGTTTCCCTTGTAAGTGTTGGAGGACTGGCGAGTCTCAGCCAGTGCAAGTTTAAAGCACAGGAGCTGAGATCACGTCAGGAATGGTGGGCCTATCCTCACCATATAAGTGCACAAAACCTTGCAATAAAGTCGAGGTTGCCAGCTTGGCATTCACCTGGCATCTTGCAGGAGGCAGGGAGAAATAATTCATCACGGACTGGCTTTCTCTCCAGTCCCTTTCTGCAGAAATGGAAAGGTTTAGAAAGGACAGGATGATAAAGAGGGGTTATTTCTCAGGAGAGAGGAGGAGGAGAAGAAAGAGGAGGAGGAAGAGGAAGAAGAAGCAAAAACAAAACTAAAAATAGCAACAACAACATAAAACCCTTGCTAGGAAAGATGGGGGCAGGGAAGGAATCCATAGAAAACTCCAAGAGACCCACATGTCTCAATTTAAGACGCTGTTTCTTAATTCCAACACCCAAATGGGTCTTGAAACCTCCCTATGTAACTCAATCTTCAACTTCAGGGTGACTCCCTCTTAACCTCCTTTTATAACCTGCCCTGTTTAGTATAATTGGATTATCGATAATCCTCGAGTTTAGCAATGCATCCATAAAGGTTAATAGATTGAGGCCAGAAGAGGGACATAAACTAAGCAACTTAACGTAAATTCTCCAAGTATCAATGAAACTGGCATGGATTTCCCTCCTCTCATTTTAAAAAAAAAAACGTAGGATGAAACTCCCGAAAAGAAACTGAAGTGAGATAGGAACTTAGCTTCTAAACGGAAGAATTCAACCATTTATTTTTAAACTGGTTTTCTGTATTTTCCCCTGTAAAGCAACAGATCTCAATCAGTGACTCCTGATTTGCCAAAGCAAAGACAATACATCGAAGATAAATTAGATTAAAAGGGTGAATTTGAATGTATATTATCCCAATCTTTCTTTGGGATTGGAAATGGATGTCTCTTATTGGCACAATACAGGCATTATTATAACATATTATTATATTATGTTACGTTACATTACGTTACATTATACTATATTATTATATTATATATTATTACATTACGTTACATTACGTTACGTTACGTTACCTTACCTAACCTTACATTACATTACATTACATCACATCACATCACATCATATCATATCATATCATATCATATCGTATCGTATTGTATCATATTATATATTATTATGAGTCTTCAGAGAAGGTCTGCATATAAGATATATCCATAGTATCTCTGATATACTGTGTGTGTGCGTGTGTGTGTGTGTGTGTATGTCACATGTTTTTGCTGAATTTGAAAATTAAGGGAGACTAGGATAGATCTATTTCGGCCTTATTTTGGCCTCATCAGCTAGCCATACCCTCACTGGGACTTGAACCTGCAACCTTTGCCTTGTAAGGCAGAGAATTAACCTCTAGGCTACAGTATCCAATCCTTTCAGCTCTGTACCAGGGAAGGGTTACATTTTGTGTCGAATCACCCTGGTATATTGAAAGAACATCACATATATATTTATATGTCACATTTTTTTTGCTGAATTTGAAAATTAAGGGAGACTAGGATAGATCTATTTCAGCCTTATTTTGGCCTCATCAGCTAGCCATACCCACTGGGACTTGAACCTGCAACCTTTGCCTTGTAAGGCAGAGAATTATCCTCTAGGCTACAGTATCCAATCCCTTCAGCTATATATAGATATACACATACACAGTATATCAGAGATACTATGGATTCACTTGCAGACAAACGCCATGAAACGCATATCACTACCAGTATAGATCAAGTCACATGAGTTTTTCTGTTCCCAAGGGATGTAAAAACTTTGTTTAAAATATATTCTGCACTCTATTAAGTGTGCAGTAACATTATGTCTAAAACAGGTACATATATATATTAGTTAAAAAGACTAGCAAGTTTTAATAGTTTTAAAAATTCTAATCATCACCTGAATTTAAGTGAGTCGTAATTTTTTATTTTATTTTTTGCTGGTGGATGGCCTTGTTAAAAAACACACAATCTTTGCAAAGCATGATAAAGCGAAACCCAATAAAAGAAGGTATGTCCGAATCACCCAGAAAACTCTCTAGTGTTAGTATAATGGGTTGTGTGCTAGATCTTGATTGATGAAGATAGATCTTGATTAATGACGAGGACCACGGCTGGGTTTGGAACATGGTCCTCCTAAGCTATAAAAATGGTTAGGGTGGTGTTGATGTAGCGTATTAGTAGGTGAATGGGGCCATAAAAGTTGATAAGCCATGGTTGATGGTTCAGCCTCATGTCTGCAAAGGGGGTTAATTCAACAAACTGCAGTTTAAGCAGATGTCTAAGAAGATTTTTCAGTCATCCAGGTCATGGTTGTCCCAAAGGTGCTTTGTTTCAACAAGATCCAAAAAAATATTCAATATTTATTATTGCATATTATTACGGCAGCAAGAATCTCCTATGCCCAATGTTGGAAAGAGAATAAAATTCCACAGGAGAACTTGCTGATTGATAAAATACATTGTTAAATATGTGAAAGGGTTCAATAAGGTTCAGGAGGGAAGTGTTTTTAACAGGAAAGTGAACACAAGAACAAGGGGGCACAATCTGAGGTGAGTTGGGGGGAAAGATCAGAAGCAATGTGAGAAAATATTATTTGACTGAAAGAGGAGTAGATGCTTGGAACAAACTTCCAGCAGATGTGGCTGGTAAATGCACAGTCATTGAATTGAAACACGCCTGGGATAAACATAGATCCATCCTAAGATAAAATACAGGGAATAATATAAGGGCAGACTAGATGGACCAGGAGGTCTTTTTCTGCCATCAATCTTCTATGTTTCTATGTTTCTACACTGCTCAAAAATAAATAAATAAAGGGAACCCTCAAACAACACATCCTAGATCTGAATGTATGAAATATTCTCATGGAATGCTTTGCTCTGTACAAAGTTGAATGTGCACAACAGCAGGTGAAATTTGATTGTCAATCAGTGTTGCTTCCTAAGAGAACAGTTTGATTTCACAGAAGTTTGATTTACTTGGAGTTATATTCTGTTCTTTGGGTGTTTCCTTTATTTATTTATTTTGAGCAGTGTATATATGTATGTATATTTATTTATTTATTTATTTAATTATTTAATTATTTAATTTATTGGATTTGTATGCCGCCCCTCTCCGTAGATTTGGGGTGGTTAACAACAGTAACAAAAAACAGCATGTAAATCCAATGCTAAAACAACTAAAAAACCCTTATTGTAAAACCAAACATCCATCCATACAAACATACCATACATGAATTGTATAGGTCTGGGGGGAAAAGAATATCTCAGTTCCCCCATGCCTGACGGCAGAGGTGGGTTTTAAGGAGCTTATGAAAGGCAAGGAGGGTGGGGGCAATTTTAATCTCCGGGGGGAGTTGGTTCCAGAGGTACGGGGCCGCCACAGAGAAGGCTTTTTAACGTATCAATTTTCCCTATCTAAGTAGCTTGCATTGAAGAGGTTCAGCCCTCAGGGGTGAGACGCTGGGCACATTAAGTCGTCATAAACATCTGGTTTTGGTTTGTTTGGGAACCAGCCTGGGGGCATTAAACAAGGACAATTTTATGTGATCTATTATTACAGTTGCACCATTAAAACTGATCGGAGAGAGTTCTCAAAGCACCAGAAGGAAACTTGGCCTGAAGGCTACTTTGTCATCACTTCTGTAGCCACCTGGTTTGACCCCTGGTGCCCGGGCTCTTATGCTAAAGAGAGGAGGCACCCAAATTAATACTACATATTATAAGGTTATTAGAGTGAAAGATTCTTGCAATGTTCCTCTTCAGGATCGCTTTCTTTCTTTCTTTCTTTCTTTCTTTCTTTCTTTCTTTCTTTCTTTCTTTCCTTCCTTCCTTCTTTCTTTCCTTCTTTCCTTCTTTCCTTCCTTCCTTCTTTCTTTCTTTCCTTCCTTCCTCCCTTCCTTCCTTCCTTCCTTCTTTCTTTCTTCTTTCCTTCCTTCCTTCTTTCTAAAATAAAATAAAATAAAATAAAACAAACCTTTATATTTATGGCTATTTTTAAGTTCACGAAGATTGGCATTTCTCAAAGCCTGATGATGAAATGGCCCAAGTGGTTGTTTTCACCCTCTTTTCAGAATAACAGAGATGGAGGGGACCTTGGAGGTCTTCTAGTCCAACCCTCTGCTCAGGCCAGAAACTCTATACCATCTCAGACCAATGATTGTCCAATCTCTTCTTAAAAGCATCCATGGTTGGAGCAGCCACAATTTCTGGGGGCAAGTTGTTCCGTTGATTAATTGTTCTAACTGTCAAGAACTTCCTCCTTAGATCTAAACTGGTTCTCTTTTGATTGATCCATTGGGTTTTGGGGTGGGTTTTTTTTTGCCACAAGCCAACATGGATCTGGATAATTCCATTGGTTTGTTAAAGTACAACTGAGTTTGGTGTGGATTGGAAGAATTTTGCTAATTCTACATCCTCTTTTGAAGCAACTCACTCCTCCACCCGAAACAAAATATCCTACGAAAATAGACTAACAATCCTGGGCCTAGAAAGCCTAGAACTACGACACCTAAAACACGATCTGAGTATTGCCCACAAGATCATATGCTGCAATGTCTTACCAGTCAATGATTACTTCAGCTTCAACCGCAATAACAAAAGAGCATGCAACAGATTCAAACTTAATGCGAACCGCGCCAAACTTGACTGTAAAAAATATGATTTCAACAATCGAGTTATCGAAGCTTGGAACTCATTACCGGACTCAATTGTGTCAACCCCTAACCCCCAACATTTCTCCCTTAGACTCTCCACGATTGACCTCTCCAGGTTCCTAAGAGGCCAGTAAGGGGCGTGCATAAGTGCACTGGTGTGCCTTTCATCCCCTGTCCAATTGTCTTTCCTTTCTTCCACCTATCTTATATATTCTCTTCCTTTCACATATCTTCTCCTCTAAGTTCACTTTCACCCTCTTTTATATTATCACATGTCTATCTTTCTTCCTATGTATTTGTGTATTGGACAAATGAATAAATAAATAAATAAATAACCATTTCAAATCCGCTCAGTTATGGCTTGCAAACATTCTATGGATGGTTTGACTGAATGCTGGCTGAGAGGCAGATTGACTGCAAGGGAACTCAAAGCCGAGGTTCAGGCCAATATTTATTGTTGGAGCAGCTGAACACTGATGTAGTATCCTATGCAGGAGCCAAAATAGCCCCCTTTCTTTTAAACTGCCCCCCCACCCCACCTTCCCGTACAGTGCAAATTCCTGTTATGCATAATGTATTATGAACTAGAGTTTCTGGATAATGTCTCCCTTTATGAACTGCTTTAAGGTTCTTTATTCCCATTATTGACCTCAGATTTAAATGCAACTCATAAGAAGAGAGGCAATGTGTGGCGGAGAAGGATTGCTTCATAAAGGGCCTGAAAGAGAAACGGAGAACATCCGGGGGTGGGTGGGGGGTGAGCAGGCAGGTCCTTTGGAAACAAAATGATCCCAGGGGGGGTTTTGGTGGGGTTGGGGGAAAGCTCCTTTGGAGTCATTGGGAAGGAAGGGAGGAAGGAAAGGGAAGGGGACAAAGGAGAGAAGGGAGAGAAGGGAGGGAGGGAGAAAGAAGGGAGAGAGGGAGGGAGGGAGAAAAAGGAAAGGAGGATAAAGAAGGAAAGATAAGGAAGGAAAGAGGGAGGGAGGGAGGGAGGGAAGGGAGGAAGGAAGGGGAAGGGGACAAAGGAGAGATGGGAGAGAAGGGAGGGAGGGAGAAAGAAGGGAGAGAGGGAGGGAGGAAGAAAAAGGAAAGGAGGATAAAGAAGGAAAGATAAGGAAGGAAGGGAGGGAGGGAAGGAAAGAAGAAAGGAAGAAAAGAAGAAAAAGAAAGGAGGATAAAGAAGGGAAGATAAGGAAGGAAAGAGGGAGGGAGGGAAGGAAGGAAGGGGAAGGGGACAAAGAAGAGAAGAGAGAGAAGGGAGGGAGGGAGAAAGAAGGGAGGGAAGGAAGCAGGGAGGGAGGGAAGAAGGAAGAAAAAAGAAAGGAGGATAGAGAATGGAAGATAAGGAAGAAAGGAGGGAGGGAAAGAAGGAAGGAAGGAAGGGGAAGGGAACAAAGGATACAAGAAAGAAAAGCAAGGGAGGAAGAAGGGAGTGAGTGAGTGAGTGAGTGAGGAAAGAAGGAAGGAAGGAAGGAGGGAGGGAGAAAGGGAAATCGACAGGAAGATAAAATTCCAAACCCCAGCTTATGAAAGTTGGACCTCCGTAGATTCACAGAAGGCATCTTAACAGCTATTGTTCATCAGTTGCATTTCTCTAAAAAAAAAAAAGTTACTGACATTTGTATATAATGACTCAGGTCAGAAACAGTTCATCGGTTTAATTGAGATTTAATATTTAGACATCAATCTTTGCTTCACTGCAGAGTGATTTCCACCATCAGTTCCTTGCTCAGCTTAAGAGTTGCTGGGCTGGAGATTTTACCTATCCTGCATTATATTATGCTGGAAATAAAAGTTTGGAGAATCCTCTCCATTCTCCCTGAATTAATGTTTAAGGGGTTGCGTCCAATTTTTCTTGGTGGTTTTTAGGGGACGAAGTGGTGGAATAAAACTCTTCTGATCTTAGAAAGGCAGGGAATTGTGGAGAGGAAAACCCTCTGGATTGACTCAGGGGCTAGTTGGTTGCTTTCAATATCCCAAAACTGATAAAAAGGAATTCTAAGGTCAACGCAAATCAAATAAACGGTGGGGAATATTACCCCTAACCCTGGTTTGATGCTTAGATTTTAATTCAGCCTGAATTTAGTTTTTTTCATTTTGGACAAAGCCAAATTGCACAGATCTGAGACAGACGTTGGGTGGGGGCTGAGTGGGGAGGAAAATGGAAACAAAATTAAAATTAAAAGAAGGGAAAAAATCCCTGGACATCTCAAGTGTGTTCCACGGGCAGTCACGTTTGTCGTGGGATGAACCAGGGCTGTGGTGTACTTTTAACCTGGGTCGACCTCGGCCGTCAAAGGTTAATTTTAAGGGTCAGAAGACTTATTTGGAGGTATAGAGGCTGGCGCCCGTGAGAGCATTACCCCAATTTGCAAAGAGACCTGGGTCCTCCGAGTCTATTTCCTTTTCTGCAGGCAAATTAGATAACCTTGGGACTGACATCATGCCCTCGGAGACCCTGACGTTGGTCTTGCTTACCAAATTTCAGAGGCTTATTTACCCTGGGTGTGTGTGTGTGTGTGCAAATACAGAGAAACATAGAAGATTGACGGCAGAAAAAGAGCTCATGGTCCATCTAGGATGGATATATGTTTACCCCAGGCAGGTTTAAATTCAGTTCCTGTGGATTTACCAGCCACATCTACTGGAAGTTGGTTCCAAGCATCGACTACTCTTTCAGTCAAATAATATTTTCTCACGTGGTTTCTGATCTTTCCCCCAACTGACCTCAGATTGTGCCCCCCTTGTTCTTGTGTTCACTTTCCTATTAAAAACACGTCCCTCCTGAACCTTATTTAACCCTTTAACATAATTAAATGTTTCATCACATCCCCCCTTTCCCTTCTGTCCTCCAGACTCTACAGATGGAGTTCATGAAGTCTTTCCTGATACGTTTGATGCTTAAGACCTTCCACCATTTTTGCAGCCTGTCTTTGGATCCATTCAATTTTATTAATATCTTTTTGTAGGTGAGGTCTCCACCTACCTACAAATGTGGTCTCACCAGTGTTCTATAAAGAGGGATCACAATCTCCCTCTTCCTGCTTATTCATTGGTTTATGGAATTCACTTCCAGAAGAGGTCATTACAGCTGTCAGCCTTGATAGCTTCAAGGCAGGATTAGACAGATTCAGGGATGTCAAGTGTACCGGTGGTTATTGAAACAGATGTCCATGTGCTGCCTCTATGTTGGTTGAGGCAAGCAGGATTCCCTTGAGTACCATTTGTTGGGGGTCAATGGAAAGGGAGGGTTTTGTCTTCTCTTTCTGCTCAAGATCCCCATGGACAATTGGGGGGCTGCTGGGTGACACAGAATGCTGGACTCAATGGGCTTTGGCCTAATTCAGCATGGCTCTTCGTATGTTCTTATGTACCTCTAGCTATGCAGCCAAGCCTTCTATTTGCTTTCCTTACCGCCTGACCGCACTGTTCACCCTTTTCGAGACCGTCACAAATCACGACCCCTAAATCCTTCTCTTCTGAAGTTTTTGCTAACACAGAACTGCCAATACTGCCCACGTTATACCAACACTCCGCAGTCTGCATTGGTTGCCGATCAATTTCTGGTCACAATTCAAAGTGTTGGTTAGGACCTATAAAGCCCTTCATGGCATCGGACCAGAATATCTCCGGGACCGCCTTCTGCCGCACGAATCCCAGCGACCGGTTAGGTCCCACCGAGTTGGCCTTCTCCGGGTCCCATCGACTAAACAATGTCGTTTTGTGGGACCCAGGAGAAGAGCCTTCTCTGTGGCGGCCCCGACCCTCTGGAACCAGCTCCCCCTGGAGATTAGAACTGCCCTCACCCTCCTTGCCTTTCATAAAGTTCTTAAGACCCATCTCTGCCATCAGGCATGGGGGAACCTATACAGTTTATACATGGTATATTGTGTGTATGTTAGCTTTTAATAATGGGGTTTTTAGCGTACAGTATTTTAAATTATTAGATTTGTTCTTACATTGTTCTTGTTATTGTTGTGAACTGCCCGGAGTCTACGGAGAGGGGCGGCATACAAATCTAATAAGTAAGTAAGTAAGTAAGTAAGTAAGTAAGTAAATAAATAAAATAAATAAATAAATAAATAAAATAATAAAATGAAATGAAATGAAATGAAATGAAATAAAATAAAATAAAATAAAATAAAACAAAACAAAACAAAACAAAATAAAATAAAATAAAATAAAATAAAATAAAATAAAATGCAATACAATACAATACAATACAATACAATACTCAGATTGGGGATTCCTTTTCCCCAAGTGCATTATAGTTAAGGTTTATGGATTACCCAGATGGGCATGCCCGTTATCGCCAGACAAAGCACCCCCCCCCCATCCTCCTAGGTCAGGCAAACCTGCAAAGGAGCCCATCTGCACCCTGTTCCTGCCCCCAACTTGCCCACCCATAGAACGAGACAATCCCCAGATGCCCCTTTGCCTATCTCTTCCCTCCCCTGCCTGGATCCATCTGCATATTTTTATTGCCACTGTCAGGAACCACGGAAACTCTCTCTGCCAGCACTCAGCACTGGAAATTTATGGGCCGGCTCTGCGGGAGCGAGGGGCTGCCAGAGAGAGAGAGAGAAGGGGGGGGAGAGTGGAAGAATGATGGAAGGCGAAAGAGCTATAAACTGTTGGGCTTTGATTTATGGGTCAGCCGTGGCCTGGTTGGTAGGATCTAGCCCTCCTTGTGCATTAGGGACTTCTTCTTTTGTGTGTGTGTAATTTTGTATTTTATTTTTCTCCACTTTTAAACAGTGCAATATAATAATAATAAATGATAAATGATAAATGATAAATGATAAATGATAAATGATAAATGATAAATGATAAATGATAAATGATAAATGATAAATGATAAATGATAAAAATACTAATAATACTAATAATAATAATACTAATAATACTAATACTATAATACTACTACTACTACTAATAATAATAATAATAATAATAATAATAATAATAATAATAATAATAATAAAAAATAACTTCCGACTTCCGACTGACCGAATTCTGAAGCATAACACACCAGACATTGTGATCGTGGAGAAAAAGAAAGTATGGATCATCGACATCGCAATCCCAGGAGACAGCAGAATTGAGGAGAAGCAGCTAGAGAAATTAGTGAAATACGAAGATCTAAAAATTGAGCTGCAACGACTCTGGCATAAGCCAGTGAAAGTGGTCCCAGTGGTACTTGGCACGCTGGGCGCAGTGCCAAAGGATCTCAGCGGACATTTGAAAACCATCGGATTTGACAAAATCTCCATCTGTCAATTGCAAAAGGCTGCTTTACTGGGATCATAATTCGCCGCTACATCACGCAGTCCTAGGTGCTTGGGTGCTTGGGAAGCGCCCGACTTGTGATGAAATACGAAATCCAGCATAGTGATCTCGTTTGCTGTGTTGTACTGACATAATAATAATAATAATAATAATAATAATAATAATAATAATAATAATAATAATTTATTCGATTTGTATGCCGCCCCTCTCCAAAGACTCGGGACGGCTCACAGCAACAATAAACAATGTATAACAAATCCAATAATTAAAACTATGGCTAAACCCCCCAATCCTTAACAAACAGACAATACTACTCAATCATAACCATACATAAATCTTAACTAGCCAAAGGGATACGTCAATTTCCCCATGCCTGGCAACATAGATGGGTTTTCAGAGTCTTGCTTTAAGAGGGTGGGGGCAGTTCGAATCTACCACCCATCTTCAATACAATGCAATGGATGTACATTTATATTTGGTATTCATCATCCAGCAATCTTATCACCTGGAAAACTGTCCCATAAACTTGCATTAGGAACTTCTGAATGTCTTGTATGTTTGTCTGGTTCTGTCTCTTTCTCTCTCTCTCTCTCTCTCTCTCACACACACACACACACTTACACACACACACAGCCTCCCCCTTCCTCCCTCCTCTCTCTCTCTCTCTCTCTCTTTGGCCTTCCCTTCTCCTACTTGGGGTCCTTCTGAGTCAGTCCAGCTGGTGGACGACAGCGATGCGAAAGTCTTCTGGTGCAGAAAGAGCTAAAGTAAACAATTGTGATCATTCAGCAGGCAGTTAGCAGCCCTTGGACAGATGAGCAGGGCTGAAAGGAGGACCACACACGCAACCCCCCCCCTCCCCAGACCACACAGGGGCCAGACGGCACTGACATGGCACGCAACACACTCGCAACACACACACAAATACACACACGCACATGGATGGACGCTCCCCCATGAATGACACTTCTACTGATGCTCGCTAAGAAGACAGGTTTTATTTTATTTTCTTTCTTTCTTTCTTTCTTTCTTTCTTTCTTTCTTTCTTTCTTTCTTTCTTTCTTTTTTCTTTCTTTCTTTCCTTCTTTCTTTCTTTCTTTCTTTCTTCTCCTTCTCCTTCTTCGAGAACTGAGAAGAAAGTGCAAAAATGGTCCTCCTAATTTTTTAATTTTTATTTTTTGCAAAAAAAAAAAAAAGCCTTCCTTTAGAAACATAGAAACATAGAAGTCTGAGGGCAGGGAAAGACCTCCTGGTCCATCTAGTCTGCCCTTATACTATTTCCTGTATTTTATCTTAGGATGGATCTATGTTTATCCCAGGCATGTTTAAATTCAGTTACTGTGGATTTACCCACCATGTCTGCTGGAAGTTTGTTCCATGCATCTACTACTCTTTCAGTCAAATAATATTTTCTCACGCTGCTTCTGATCTTTCCCCCAACTAACCTCAGATTGTGTCCCCTTGTTCTTGGGTTCACTTTCCTATTAAAAACACTTTCCTCCTGAACCTTATTTAACCCTTTAACATATTTAAATGTTTCAATCACGTCCCCCCCTTTTCACTTCTGTCCTCCAGAGTAGACAGATGGAGTTCATGAAGTCTCAGTTTTATGCTGAAGACCTTCCACCATTTTTGTAGCCCGTCTTTGGACCTGTTCAGTTTTATACATATCTTTTTGTAAGTGAGGTCTCCAGAATTGTGAGCCGAGTCGTCTTCTTCTTCTTCTTCTTCTTCTTCTTCTTCTTCTTCTTCTTCTTCTTCTTCTTCTTCTTCTTCTTCTTGTTCCTCTTGTTCCTCTTGTTCCTCTTGTTCTTGTTCTTGTTCTTGTTCTTGTTCTTCTTGTTCTTCTTGTTCTTCTTGTTCTTCTTGTTCTTCTTGTTCTTCTTGTTCTTCTTGTTCTTCTTGTTCTTCTTGTTCTTGTTCTTCTTGTTCTTGTTCTTCTTGTTCTTGTTCTTCTTGTTCTTCTTGTTCTTGTTCTTCTTGTTGTTCTTCTTGTTGTTCTTCTTGTTCTTCTTGTTCTTCTTCTTGTTCTTCTTCTTGTTCTTCTTCTTGTTCTTTTCTTGTTCTTCTTCTTGTTCTTGTTCTTCTTGTTCCTGTTCTTCTTCTTGTTCTTCCTGTTCTTCTTCTTGTTCCTGTTCTTCTTCTTGTTCTTCCTGTTCTTCTTCTTGTTCCTGTTCTTCTTGTTCTTCTTGTTCTTCTTGTTCTTCTTGTTCTTCTTGTTCTTGTTCTTCTTGTTCTTGTTCTTCTTGTTCTTGTTCTTGTTCTTCTTGTTGTTTTTCTTCTTCTTCTTCTTCCTCTTCCTCCTCTTCCTATTGTTATTGTTATTGTTACTGCTACTGTTACTGCTACTGTTACTGTTATTGTTGCTGACTCTCTGTAAACCGCTTAGAGAGGGCTGGAAAGTGACATATACGTCTAAATGCTATTTGGGGGGGCCAGCAGTGTAATCAAATTTGGGCACGCAGGTCAGTGCCATAGCTGAGCCAGGAAAGCCACCCAGCCTTAAAGGGCAGCCAGGGGGGTGTTTTCAGAGTGACCTTCAGGGCAAGCCGAGGAGTGAGCTTTCCATCATCCTAACACCGGGCGCCTCAACTATTGCTCTGGGGGCAACACCAGGCCGAATTCCAGCCCCGGCTTCTCCCATCTGCAGTTCTTCAAGGCCTGCAAAGAGCCCCGGACGGCTGCATGAGAAGGTCACTTGCAGGGAGGGGAAGGGGAGGGGGGGCTTTACAAGGTTTTGGGCTTTCTCCTCACTTCCTGGCACGGAACGGAACCTCAGGATGAATCAGTTCATCTGGCCAAAGAGCTTTGGCTTGCAAAAGACCAGAAAGAAGATTGGCGGCGAGGAGGGGGGGGGGGTGTTGCTTAAGAGGGAAGGCGATCTATGGTCCCTCTCTCTGTCTCTGTCTGTCTGTCTCTATCTATCCATTATCTGTCCATTGTCTGTCTGTCTGTGATCTAAATCTAAATCTAATCATCTAAATCTAAATCTAAATCTAAATCTAAATCTGTCTGTCTGTCTGTCTGTCTGTCTGTCTATCTATCTATCTATCTATCAATCATCTATCTATCTAATCTATCTATCATCTATCTATCGAATCTATCTATCATCTATCTAATCTATCTATCTATCTATCTATCTATCTATCTATCTATCTATCTATCTATCTATCATCTATCTATCTATCTATCTATCTATCTATCTATCTATCATCTATCTATCTATCTATCTATCTATCTATCTATCTATCTATCTATTTATCTATCATCTATCTATCTAATCTACCTATCATCTATCTTATCTATCTATCTATCTATCTATCTATCTATCTATCTATCTATCTATCATCTATCTATCTATCTATCTATCTATCTATCTATCTATCTATCATCTATCTATCTAATCTATCTATCATCTATCTAATCTATCTATCTATCTGTCTGTCTGTCTGTCTGTCTGTCTGTCTGTCTGTCTATCTATCATCTATCTATCTATCTATCTATCTATCTATCTATCTATCTATCTAATCTATCTATCATCTATCTATCTATCTATCTATCTATCATCTATCTATCTATCTATCTATCTATCTATCTATCTATCTATCTATCATCTATCTAATCTATCTATCATCTATCTAATCTATCTATCTATCTATCTATCTATCTATCTATCTATCTATCTATCTATCTATCTATCATCTATCCTAGCAAAACTTTGTACTGATCTACCGGCCTGATTTTTTTTAAAAAAAATAATAATTATGTGTCTGCAGTTTATAGGACAAAATTTTAGGTCATGTCCTTCTATCTGTGGAAAACCAATTCTTTTCAGGTTTTGTTTTCCAAGCAGAATTTTGGGGCAGAGTTGGGTCAGCTGTATGAAGGTCTTGGTCTAATCGTCATTATCAAATGACCAAGGAGAACTATGAATGTCCTGTCTGGATGCTCCTCGGGTCACCTTAAATCCTGAGGAAATTTCTCACGACTGCAAACAGCTGGTAGGAACCACAGGGATGTCCCACAATGATGTCATGGCGTCCTCGTTCCAATATGAGGGATCTGGAGATATTGGGCAACATTGATTGCTTCCTACATTTGTTTTGCTTGGTCATGTCATGATGACACATTGGCTCACATGACCCCCCCTCCCCCCACGTCTTCAGAAGGGAAATGTGGTCCCAAATGTTGACGTCATAACCAATGTGCAAAAAAAAACCTTATGAGAATGGGGCAGAAAAACCAAGGCTATCTACTTCAAGGATGGGGAAAGTAATAAAAGGAAAGAGGAAGTCAGAATCTGACTAGCAGTTGAACTTTTGACAACCAAGGATAAAATTAAGCTGAAATGGCTGGAATTTTAGGTTCTATCCAGAAGACCAATGCCAAAGTAGGCCAATATTTCTTGATCTGATTTATTATTTATTTATTTAATTTATTTATTTATTTAATTGGATTCATATGCCGCCCCTCTCCGAGGACTCAGGATGGCTCACAGCATGTACAGAAAAACAGGAAACAATAATAACAATCCAATTATACCTTAAAAAACAATTAAAATTCTAATGAAAAACTATCAATATCATTCATTCAGCAGTCAAACTAAGCATTCATCGGTCAGGGGAGAAGGTCTAAGGAACCCCAGGCCTGGCGGCAAAGATGAGTTTTTAAACTTTTTCGGAAGGCAAGGAGGGTGGGGGCAGTACAAATCTCTGGGGGGAGCTGATTCCAGAGGGCCGGGCCCCCCACAGAGAAGGCTCTACCCCTAGGTCCCGCCAGCTGACATTGTTTGGTTGACGGGACTCTAAGGAGACCAACTCTGTGGGACCTCACCGGTCGCTGGCATTCGTGCAGCAGAAGGCGGTCTCGGAGATAATCTGGTCCTATGCCATGTAGGTCATAACCAACACTTTGAATTGTGTCCGGAAACAAATTGGTAGCCAATGCACTCCGCAGAGTGATGGTGAGATATGGGCATTTCTTGGAAAGCCCAAGACTGCTCACACGGTTGCATTTTGGATGAGCTGAAGTTTCCGATATGATAGATAGATATGAAATGTGTAACAAAGAGCTGTTGCCTAGGACACCCAAAAAATGTCTCTGACCTCTACTGTGGATGCAACTTAGGTTTCACAACATTTGCTGTGTCACAAGTATCCAATAAGCATTCGATAAAATAGTGTAGATCCAAGTCATAATCAATAATGCAATAATCATAACCATAACCAAGAATAATGTAAAGTACATTCATCAAGAATTTTGAGATCTGTTCCAAGCTTCACAACATTCTGTTGTAGCTGGCTTAGAGTAGGTGTGACCAATAGAGATTCTAGGCTACACAGTGTTGCAGCCACACATATATTACAATATTCACACTATATCCACATATTCCCACAATATTCTGTTTGCTCTCCCCGACTGTCTGCTCCCAAAATATTATCTTTTTCTTTTGCAAAAAGTTTTTTTTATATCCATACATAAATCCATGTACCTTCAAATATTGTAACAATACAATGAATGCACAATTACAGTAATCCCTCGCTACTTCACAGTTCACCTTTCCCGGAGTCGCTATTTCATGGGTTTTCAAAGGGGGCATAAATCCATTAAATCCATTAAAAAATTTAAATCCATTGAAAATTCATAAAATTCTTCTACAGTACTACTGTACTCTATTAAAGAAACTGGTAAGATATCACATGTAGTTCCAGCTGAGAAACATTATAGAATGACTGTTTAATGCAAAGGGTGGGTTTTAAAAGTCCAAATACTCGTTAAATACATAAAAAATATATTTCCTCTACTTCATGGAAATTCGTTTTTCACAGGTGGTCTTGGAACGCATCCCCTTCAAAAACCGAGGGATCACTGTATACACTTCACTCAATCATAAGTATTGATAATATCAAAATATTATCAATTAGGATTCCTAGTTTCTGTTTAGGATTCCTGTTTTCCAAAGGAGGAATTCCAAGGGATTAGAGAACATGGACTCTAATGGACATGTTGATCTCGCAAAAGCCACAGCCAATCAGATGTCACATCTATGGGGACATCACTGGGGACAATTTTTTTTAAAAAAGAAGGATTTAGTTAGTCATCTGATTCCGTGAGTTAGGAAGGCAAACAAGCTTGTTAAATATAATGGTTAGGATCATAAACTGTCTGGTTTTGGGCTTGTTTTGGTTGGTCAGATCTAGTCCTTGTAGATGACAAGTCTCTGTTTTTATGGTTCCGTGTGATATATGAACCCAGGCACTTAAGATTTCTTCAATCTATCATGGTTAAAGCAATTGTGGCTTTGTGAGATGACTGAGCCCAGCCCTGGCTTCCTAAACATTTTATAGCTCTTTTGCTATTAATCCACCTCAAATTGCTCTCCCGTGCCGTGTGACTCTCTCTAGTTGCTCCTTGACCTTTTTTCAACTTCCACAACTCTTCCCTTTGGCTCAACCCCAACAATGTCTTTCCTCCCCAAAGACTTGCAGCGTAGGGGAAGAGGAACGACTCGGGGCGAGGGGGCTTCCCTGGGCAGAGTGCTGGGGCAGGTCACTCCCAGGTTCCAGAGGAAACCAAAGGTCAGCTTGCAAAGGAAATGGCTGTTTCATAAACTCATTGCCAACCAGTGACAGCAGTGACTCAGAAGCTCACAATGCCTTGGTCCTTCAGCCAGCGGCCACAACTTCCTCCTGCGATTCGGGCATCCAGCGGAGTGGCCTTGAAGCAACTCAATGCCACCAAGGGACCCAACAGCTTGTGATCCTGGCAGCTGGAATTCAATTCAATTCAATTTATTAGATTTGTATGCCGCCCCTCTCCGAAGACTCGGGGTGGCTCACAACAATAATAAAAACAATGTTCCAGCGAAAACAAATCTAATACTGTATTAAAAAGCACATAAAAGTGTCTTACAGGCCTCTCGATGCAGCAATTCCAAGTCCTCAGAGAGGGGTGGCATACAAATCTAATAAATAATAATAATAATAATAATAATAATAATAATAATAATAATAATAATAATAATTATTATTATTAATTCCATGTCCAACAACATGGTAGAAAAAGGGAGATTGTGATTCCGCTATATAGAGCGCTGGTGAGACCCATTTGGAATACTGTGTTCAGTTCTGGAGACCTCACCTACAAAAAGATATGGATAAAATTGAAGGGGTCCAAAGACGGGCTACAAGAATGGTGGAAGGTCTTAAGCATAAAACATATCAGGAAAGACTTCATGAACTCAATCTGGAGAGTCTGAGGGACAGAAGGGAAAGGGGGGACACGATCAAAACATTTAAATATGTTAAAGGGTTAAATAAGGTTCAGGAGGGAAGTGCTTTTAGTAGGAAAGTGAACCCAAGAACAAGGGGACACAATCTGAGGTTAGTTGGGCGAAAGATCAGAAGCAACATGAGAAAATATTATTTTACCGAAAGAGTAGTAGATGCTTGGAGCAAACTTCCAGCAGACGTGATTGGTAAATCCACAGTCACTGAATTTAAACATGCCTGTGATTAACGTATATCCATCCTAAGATAAAATACAGGAAATAGTTTAAGGGCAGACTAGATGGACCATGAGGTCTTTTTCTGCTGTCAATCTATGTTTCGATGTTTCCATCCTCTATCCACAAAATAATGGACAAAATAACACAAAATAAAATAATACTGGGCTAAGGTGAGCCTCAGAGCATCACAGAAAAAAAGTGGTTTTTTTGCAACACGTATCACTCATCCCATTTTCCTAGCTGTGATTATTGAGGAAATCACCATTGTTTACCCGTTAAGACATCAGTCATGGTTTACAAATCACAATGAATAGCTTCGTTCAGCAAACCAAGCCAAAACAAATAGGGTTGATCTAATAGGGTAGCACAACATCTAATTAGAATGTTCTTTTAGGGCACAGCTTGTAAACTGGTATGAATGAAAGGGTCATCGTGCATATGAACGACTATTCTAGGCCATAGTTCTGCTGATAGTTGGATTTTGGACACACCGTTTTGATTCCTACAGCTTAGAAATGAAGAGCGGGTTCCAATCTGCTTTACTTCACCAGCCCAAATATCTTTGGGTCAGATATGGCCTGGTTTACCTAAGCAAATTTTGGATATGTGGCTGAAAAAGATACAGAACCAGCAACTTCTAGAACAGGGGTCCTCAAACTTGGCAACTTTAAGACTTGTGGACTTCAACTCCCAGAATTCTAGCTGGAGAATTTTGGAGTTGAGGTCCACAAGTCTTAAAGTTGCCAAGTTTGAGAACCCCTGTTCTAGAAGTTGCTGGTTCTGTATCTTAGGGAGAAGAGAGAGCTTAGAGGCGAAGAGCAAAAGGGTGAAGGGCAAAAAGATATTGCTGATTAATCTCAGGAGTTTTAATAATAATAATAATAATTAATAATAATAATAATAATAATAATAATAATAATAATAATAATAATAATTTATTGGATTTGTATGCCGCCCCTCTCCGCAGACTTGGAGTAGCTAACAACAATAATAAACACAACATGTACAATCCAATAATAAAAACAACTAAAAACCCCTATTATAAAACCAAACATACACACACACACACAAACATACCATGCATAACTTGTAATGGCCTAGGGGGAAGAGCTATCTCAACTCCCCCATGCCTGGTGGTATAAATGAGTCTTGAGTAGTTTATGAAAGACAGGGAGGGTGGGGGCAGTTCTAATCTCCGGGGGGAGTTGGTTCCAGAGGGCCGGGGCCGCCACAGAGAAGGCTCTTCCCCTGGGGCCCACCAAACGACATTGTTTAGTCGACGGGACCCGGAGAAGGCCAACTCTGTGGGACCTTATCGGTCGCTGGGATTCATGCTGTAGCAGGCGGTTCCGGAGTTAATCTGGTCCATTGCCATGTAGGGCTTTAAAGGTCATGACCAACACTTTGAATTGTGACGGGAAACTGATCGGCAGCCAATGCAAGCCACGGAGTGTTGAAGAAACGTGGGCGAATCTTGGAAGCCCCACGATGGCTCTTGCGGCTGCGTTCTGCACGATCTGAAGTTTCCAAACACTTTTCAAAGGTAGCCCCATGTAGAGAGCGTTGCAGTAATCGAACCTCGAGGTGATGAGGGCATGAGTGACTGTGAGCAATGACTCCCTGTCCAAAGAGGGCCGCAACTTTTAGACTAAGATGACTCATATTGCTAGGCTAGAGTTTGCTGACGTATGGTTTATTCCATAAAGCTTAGTCAGATGAATCCATAGTAGGTGTTAAGCCATCAGCCAAAGTTTTCAATAGTGGTTTCCCATAACTCACTAACAATGATCCTACTAGGACAGGGTTCAGTCCTGTGCAGGACAGGTTTTTTTAAAAAAAAAAAAATCATAAAATAGTTTAAATACCACTAAAATGGTGGCCCAGCCTTCTTATTGCTTCACTTCCTGTCCCCGTACTTGTCCAAAGAGTTGATCTGAAATGATTCTCAGAAAATGTTTGAAAGTTTCCTTTATTTTTTTTTCTCCCAGCCTGTCCTCTCCCTCATGTTTCCCTAATTTCGGGAATCTGGAACTCTGAGCATTTGGACTGAATTAAGACCCGGATCCGAGCAACGTCTTCGTCAGCTTCCTCCCTTATGCAACGGGGTTGTTTGGACACCTCGAATCTGGCTGGGATTTGGCTCCGTTTGCAATTTGAAAGGAAACAGCACAATTGGCTTTTTCCCTGATACTTTTTCCTGAGGCAAAATTCTCCACGTTTGCTGAAACAATATGAAATGGAACGGTTCCCATCCCTATTTTAAAAAGAAACTCAAGCAAATGAAGATTTAAATTTAGATTTGTGATCTCCACGCCAAAACATCCAAGAGTTTGAAGTCACAAATTTTGCATCTAAGCAAGAGAAGGTTGCTAATGCCAAAAGAATTACTGTTGCCTCTTCTCTTCTCCTCTCCTCTCCTCTCCTCTCTCCTCTCCCCTTCTCTTCTCTTCCCTTCTCTTCTCTTCTCCTCTCTTCTCTTCTCTTCTCTCCCCTTCTCTTCCCTTCTCCTCTCCTCTCCCCTCCCCTCTCCTCCCCTCCCCTCTCTTCTCTCCTCTTCCCTTCTCTTCCCTTCCCTTCTCCTCTCCTCTCCTCTCTTCTCTTCTCTCCTCTCCCCCTTTCCTTTCCTTCCCTATCCTACCCCACCTTACCCTACCTTTACCGTACCCTTTTTCATAAAAAACAATACATATTTGATGTATAGAAGAACTAGAAACATTTGACGTGTTTGTTCTTATCACAGAAACATATTAATTAATACCCTTCCCCCCTATTATTCTTTTTAAAAGAGCAACGCTGTCTTCTCTGAACATTTCGCTGCAGGAGTCCCATTTATTTTTTTTCAACTCATGGCTGGTAGAAAACCGTAAAAAATTGAAAATGCACCTAGAACATACGGAAGAGATCTCCATCTCTTTGGCTAAGCCCATTTTTGTCCTCAATCCAAGAATAGCTGTAGTGATGACCACCAGTTTAGAAGACTTTTAAAAGCGATGAATCAATTTCTGGGGAGAGGGGAGAGCTATAATCTTCAGCAATAGAGCCATGGGTATCCCTGTTGGTGTTGTTTTAAATCTTGTGACTCTACTTCAAATATGCTAGATGAAGAACTTTGCAGACTATCTTGAAAGATCTGGATTCAAACTGTAAAGTAATATATTGATCGCTGTTTCATCCAAAACGGACTTCCCCATCTTCATGAAGTTTCTGCACAGGGGAAAGGAGGATGAAATATATATGTAAATATATATGTATATAAATATATACACACACATATATATTTTATCCTCCTTTCCCCTGTGCAGAAACTTGATGAAGATGGGGAAGTCCGTTTGGGATGAAACAGTGATCAATATATTACGTTACATTTTGAATCCAGATCTTTCAAGATAGTTATATATATATATATATATATATATATATATATATATATATATATATTTCACAGAGCAAAGCTCCCACCCCAGACATCAGGTCATCTCTTTAAATTTGATTTAAGTACAACTTCCCAGCAAATAGAGTCGGCATCTGGTATTGGTCTCTATTTCGTCCTTTCCCCTTATCACCACTCCTCCTGACCTGCGGTTTGAATTTTTTCTCCGAAAACTCTGCTAAATTTCTTTTCTTTCTTTTTTCAAAATACCTACACTCACCGAACCTGGGAAGATCAATCTGATTAGCTCTGGTAGACCAGGAATCTTCTGCTGGTAGAGTCCATTTATCAGATTGCAGAGGATGAAGAGAACTGACATGAATCTCCATGGAGCATCGAGGTCCACAGCCCTTATTAATTGGTTTCAGTTACCGAAGGTTGAAAAAGGTGGAACTCTGTGTAATAGATTTATCTTTTAATCTCCATCATTTGATCCAAACCAACCCTTGCAGCTTAACGTGGCCAGGAGACACATGGAAAACGGCTGTGGGACAGAATTCACAGCAAATGTTTTGGACAAACTCCTGTGAGCATCATTCGGCCTTTAAACAGCCTTTCAAGGCCACTGTAACCAGCATCGTCTCCAGAATACAGAGAGTCCTCGACTTGCCACAATTCTGCACTTCTATTTCTACTAGTTTTTCTCATCATTCCTATCATCCTTTTCCTCCCACTTAGGACTGTATGGCTGTAAATTGTTGCTTGCATCCTAAGATGTTTATTAATATGGATTGTTTCTTCATTGCTTATTTGACCCCTATGACAATCATTAAGTGTTGTACCTCCTGATTCTTGACCAATGTCTCTTTTTCTTTTATGTCCACTGAGACCATCTGCACCAAAGACAAATTCCTTGTGTGTCCAATCACACTTGGCCAATAAAATTCTCTTCTCTTCTCTTCTCTTCTCTTCTATTCCATTCTATTCTATTCTAATCATTTACTTAGTGTTCAAAGATACGTCATTGGAAAAAAATGTGATCTGTGACCAACAAATAATTAAGGTGAAATAACAGCTGTGTTTGTTCTTGGACGCTATTGGTTATAATTACCTTCCATCTGACCTTCCAGGAGAAAAGTCCATCAGAAATAGCCCACAAGCAGTGTAAATGATAATCAATCAATATTCTAAAATGGCATATAATCCAATAGATCATGTCAAACTGTTGGAAGGTACAAAGGTGAGTCAAAAAGTAATGCCATTTTATTTATTTCAGGCAAAGTTGTTGATAAAAATACCTGAAATTTTCCCCTGTTACAAATGATTATATCACCTACGTTCTGAAATATTTTGTTTCTTACTTTTCAGGTTTGTAGCTTTCAGCTTTCCTGATCTGGTGCCTAAGGAATATTGGCAAAACAATTCTAATTTCCTTTTCCTTAAACCCGTGTAACTGGAATATCCAGGATAGCCATCCTTAAAAAGAGCTGTTTTTGTTTGTGCAATAAGCATAGGTCGATATAATATTTTAAAATAATTAAAGATATATATGCAAGGCACACATGAGTTTCTACAGTGACATTAAATTGAGATAATAGTCAGATAATGGTCAGAGAATCCATCCATTCCCCAGTATCCTGTCAAGCTGAAGAAGCTTCTTGAATGAGAAGTGAAACATCTTCAAATGGTGAAAAAAGTAAGACAGATGTTGGATACTGTTGTGGTTAGCTCTGGCCCTGCTCCTGCCCCAAGGACTGTGGATGTGGGGGAGACATCCACATGCTGCAGGCCTGTTGTGCCCCCGGTGGAATCTGCTGATGAAGGCTCCTCTGACCAAGAAGACATGAGTGACAGGGAGGAGGAGAGTGTGGCAGACAGCTCAGAAGGAGATCAATTATCTAGCTCCTCCTTGGTTTCAGAACAAGAGTTAATGATACAGCCATGCATGCGGAGAGCGATGCATAGGCAGCAACAACTGAGAGATTATTATCAAAGAAAATGAGGCCACTTGTGGTTGGGTGGGGCTGTGGTCATTAGTGAGGCTGCTATAAATAGCAACCTGTGGGTTTGGCCATTGTGGAGATTATCTGATCGTTGTGTTTCGTGACTGCTTTACTGACTTTGACCTTTTGTGTGCTGATTTTTCCCCGCTCTGAAACTAAACCAGAGCAAAGTGTGTTTCACTTTGTGAAAGAAGGACTGTGAATTGCCTCACAGCTGCAAGCTAAGTATCACAGAACTGATAAGGGACTTGTACAAATTACCAGTTTGTTTGGAGACGAGGGCTCTTTGCTATACCAAAAGAGGGCTTAGGTTAAGTGAATTTTCATTATAAAGAACATTGTTTTGAATTTTCAAACGTGTGTGTGTGTCTGAAATTTATACCTGTGAATTTTTGGGAGGATTCTACCGGAGAGCCCAACAGAACAGGTACCATCTGTCTGAAGTAGTGTAGGGTTTCCTGCCTAAGCAGGGGGTTGGACTAGAAGACCTCCAAGGTCCCTTCCAACTCTGTTATTCTATTATATAATCTCCCTGATCCCAAGTTCTATTTTTTTCCCCTTTTCTTTTTGCAAATCTTCAGACTTGGTGACCCAAGTAAGCATCAGAGATGGTTTTGCTGGACCATTTGACCTTTCACCTCTTCTTGCTAAATAGACTTAATTGCTGCGTTGGCCTGTCATTTGAGCTACAAATAATCCTGCTGGGGTCACCCAAAGAAAGCTCCAGGAGCCTCTAATTCAATCCTGCAAGGAAAGAAAAACACCAAAGCCATCATCGCTGGACGATGGACGCCAGTGGTCTCTGCAAGAAGAGATTGGAAGCTCAAAGGTAAGGATTTGGGGTTGGGGGTTGGGGGAGTATTTTCTGGTATTAACTTATTTGTCAAATGTTAGCCAAAATGAATTGCAGGACCTTTTTTGAAGTATTACCTGAACAAAATGTCCAATGCTTCGAGTTAAAAATAACAAAGTATAATGTGGAAAAAAAGTAAGGGATTGGGAGAGGAAATCAGATGGAAAGAGATTAATTTAGCCTAAATAACACGAGGATATTTGAGTAAATTGCTTCAAATATCTTCTTTCTTCCCCTCTTCTGAACATTGGCAGAGACTAGTATTAGCTTTCTTACAGATGCAAGTCAGATGTAAGTTGTAGCCTTCCAACATAAACTCTCTCTCTTTTTTTTTAATAATTAAATTTTATTTACATATATAATATACATAAAACAATACAAAAGACAAAACAAGATACATAAGATTAAAAACTTAATGAAAGGTGGGCGAGTGCACAACAGGTCTGTATGTTATTGTTATTGTTATTGTTATTGTTATTGTTACTGTTACTGTTACTGTTACTGTTATTGTTATTATGATGTCAGTACAACACAGCAAACGAGATCACTATGCTGGATTTCGTATTTCATCACCAGTCAGGCGCTTCCCAAGCACCTAGGACTGCGTGATGTAGCTGCGAATTATGTTTGCCGATCCCAGTAAAGTGGCCTTTTGCAATTGACAGATGGAGATTTTGTCAATTCCAATGGTTTTCAAATGTCCGCTGAGATCCTTTGGCCCTGCACCCAGCGTGCCAAGTACCACTGGGACCACTTTCACTGGCTTATGACAGAGTCGTTGCAGCTCAATTTTTAGATCTTCGTATTTCACTAATTTCTCTAGCTGCTTCTCCTCAATTCTACTGTCTCATTATTATTATTATTATTATTATTATTATTATTATTATTATTAATTAAATTTGTATGCCACCCCTCTCCGTAGACTCGTAATATAGTTCATATAGTAATATGAACTATGTATATTCTCTTTAGCCAATTTATAGATAATTTAGAAATCTGTATTACTTAAAGGATAAAGGAGTCTTCGCAGAGGGGCGGCATACAAATCTAATAAATTATTATTATTATTATTATTATTATTATTATTATTATTATTATTATTATTAAAAAGTAGAAAAGAATATAAGAAAAAAAAGAAAAGTGAGTATTAGTCTTGATTAATTAACTCATAACTTTATCTTATATATACAATAGGCTTTTCACCAGGTGAGATTCTTTTACGTAGTTGAAGTTTTTAGTTTACCTGGCGGGTTTTATTCTTTTTTCGAGCCATGGTAGAATACGGTAGGTTCCAGCAATTATAGAATTGAGATTCCTCGTTACCTCTTATTTCTAATGTCAATTTAGTCATTTCTGCGCATTGTATAATTTTTTCCAGTACAAGCTCTTCATGTGGAGTTTCTTCGTTTTTCCACATTTGGGCAAAAGCTAATCTGGCTGCAGTGGTAACATGAATAATCAAATATATATGGTTTTTATTAAGGTGTTGCCGTAGTATTCCTAGTAAGAAGCATTCTGGTGTTTTGTCCAAATTAACATATAGAATTTCTCTCTCTCTCTTTTCATTGTTATATTGATCTTGTCCATTTTAGAAGGTCCCTTTTTTGCCATATATATTTGATAATCTTGTGCAAACTGTCAATTTCCCCAGATCCAAGACTCTGATAGCATGCTGTGGTTGGTACTGGGTATGTTTTTTACTATCGCAGTAAATGAGGTTGAATGTGTATAATTTTAGAAGAGCTGTGCATTTGTGTGTGTGTGTACATACACCTACAGTTTATATAGTAGATAATGTATATTTTTGTGTACCTGTGTGTAATATGTATGTACACCTATGGCATATATACATGGAATTAGATAGTATATTTTGGATGTTCAGTAATAGTCAATAGAGAGAGAAATTGTATCTCTTTGAGGCGAGAAAGGCCAGGCACCTTAACCCAAATCCTTGATGCGAGTGATGTCAAGTTGGCCACCTTTAAGCCAGTCACATGACCTTTAAGCCACCCCGGGTCACATGATCGTCAAGCCTGGATACACCCATAAAGCAAGCCACGCCCATAAAAAAAGCCACTCCCATAGTGTGGTAGTAAAAAATTTCAGCCCTTCACTGGCCCTTCTCCAATGGACTCAGGGTGGCGTGCAGAAATAAAAGCAAGAATTAAAAAACAGTATACAATCAATATAAGAATAGAAAACAGCATACAGTCCATAAACCCCATACATTTAAAACACACACCCATCAATCATTCATCATTTAGGCTAGAGCAGTATGTTGATGTTCAACGGCCAGGAGTGTGGGGGTGCAAATCTCTCCGCTGGGAGTTGGTCCCAGAGGCTGGAGATCAAGGTAGAAGATGTCAAAACACTCCTGGCGATAGACAATGCCTGGTTGAAGTGGCCATTGGACGGATTGATTGATTGATTGATTCATTCATTTATTTCTATGCCACCCTTCTCAAAGCGACTCAGAGCAGCATACAACATTATAAATGGAACAATATTTAAAGAAATCTAAATTATCATAAAAGGATTATCCAAATTACTAAAAATTATTAAAAACCCCATACACAGTAATTTGCATTCATCCAATTCATTCATTCATAATATCGGCCGGAGACAATCTCATCACTCATGGCCCCCATGCCAATGAGCTTTACGAAAGACCAGGAGTGATGGGGCGGTACGTATCCCTGGAGGGAGTTCGTTCCAGAGGGCCGGGGCTGCCACAGAGAAGGCTCTTCCCCTAAGCCCTGCCAGCAGACATTGTTTGGACGATAGGACCTGGAGAAGGCCGACTCTCTGGGACCTAATCAGCCGCTGGGACACATGAGGCAGAAGACGATCCCGAAGATGAACAAATCTGGAACAGAAATATTAAATTGACTAAATCTACGGCATATAAAGAAAATAAATATAAAATGCTATATCGTTGGCATGTCCCATCAAAGAGATTGCCTTACATACACAAAAATAACAATTCGACAGGCTGGAAATGTAAGAAAACACAGGGCACTTATTTTCATTTATGGTGGGCTTGTACAGAGATGAAAAAAAATTAGAAAAAAGTGAGTAATTGGTTACAACAAATAACAGGTTTAACAATTGAGTATATACCTGAATTCTTCTTATTAGGAATTATGAAAAGATCTAATCCTAAAAATGTAAGATATTTAATTTTGCATATAATAACAACGGCAAGGATCACATTCTCACAGAAATGGAAAAATCCACTAATACAGGAAGACAAAGAGATAATCAAAAAAATCTATGAATGTGCCACGGTGGACAGGCTGACTATGGAATTAAATAATCAAATCGCTTCGGACTGTTACTCAATCTGGACAAAATGGTATTCATGGACAAAAAAGAGGATTCCACAACAAGAGTAGGAATAAAATATTTATATGTACAAATGTAACCAAAGGTCTATTTGATAAGAATGTATACACATGATGCAGATTCACCTGTAAATATGATTATATGTTGTATCAAAAAATAAAAAAGCATCAATAAACTTTTTTTTTTAAGATGGTCCTGAAGATAATTGGTCCTAAAGGATGGCCATAAAAACAGACCCAACCATAGAAGACAACAGCGTAAGGCTACCGAGAGGTAAGGATGGGCAGAGCGCCACCCATTTTCTGAACCCCGAACCCTCCACTTTATGGAGACGAGCCTTAGCAGTCTGCCTACATGCCTTCAACTTCTTCCAGCTCTCCCTGGTGTTTCCTCCTTCTCCTTATAAAGACATTGTTCCCTTTCGGCAGCAAAAACACTGGTGACTGGAGGGGTCCATGACCTTTGGACTGCTAAACTCTCGCTAACTAAATAAAAGCGGCGCGAGAGAGAGCGAAGGAGCATAAATCAGGGGTGTCTGACAGAGACCACCTGGTATGTGCTTCCTTGCTGCAAGGAGGCACCGAACCGATGGTTCTCAGCTGCCGAGTAAAGAACACCACCTTGGAGATGTAGGGCAGGCCGCAGGGGGAGAAGAGGAATACAACCCAGGAGGGATATCTGGAGACGATACCAGTGTTTCAATATCTAAGGGGCTTGCCACAGAGAAGACAGGGTCAGCAAATTCTCCAAGGCAGGACAAGAAGCAACGGATGGGAACTCATCAAGGAGAGAAGCAACCTAGGATTAAGGAGGAAGTTCCTGACAATTAAAACAATTCATCAATGGAACAACTGCTCTCCAGAACTTGTAGGTGCTCCATTACTGGAGGTTTTCAAGCAAGGATTGGACAACCCTTTGTCTGAAATGGAATAGGGTCTCTTGCTTGAGCAATGGGCTGGACTAAAAGACCCCCAAGATCCCTTCCTACTCTGTTCTTCTGTGTTCTTCTGTTATCTTCTGCCCAATAGCGATAGCGTTTAGACTTCATAGCGCTTTCACAGCCCTTTCTAAGCAGTTTACAGAATCAGCATATTGCCCCCAACAATCTGGATCCTCATTTGACCCACTTTAGAAGGAAGGAAGGAAAGAAGGAAAGGAAAGGAAATAATGAAGGAAAGAAGGAAAGGAAAGGAAAGAAGGAAGGAAGGAAAGAAGGAAGGAAGGAAAGAAGGAAAGGAAAGGAAAGGAAAGAATGAAGGAAAGAAGGAAAGGAAAGGAAAGAAGGAAGGAAAGAAAGAAGGAAGGAAGGAAAGGAAAGGAAAGAAGGAAGGAAGGAAGGAAAGAAGGAAAGGAAAGGAAAGGAAAAAAGGAAGGAAGGAAAGAAGGAAGGAAGGAAAGAAGGAAAGGAAAGGAAAGAAGGAAGGAAGGAAAGAAGGAAAGGAAAGAAGGAAGGAAGGAAGGAAAGAAGGAAGGAAAGAAGGAAGGAAGGAAGGGAAGGAAAGGAAAGGAAAGAAGGAAGGAAGGAAGGAAGGAAGGAAGAAATGAGAAAGAGAGAGAGAGAAAGAGGAGAGTGAAAGAGAGGGGAGGATGAGAGAGGGGGGAGAGAAAGCGAGTGAGGGAAAGAAAGAAAGGAGGGAGGGAGGGAAGGAAGGAAGGAAGGAAGGAAGGAATAGCAATAGCATTTTAGACTTATCTATCACTTCACAGTACTTTTCCAGCCCCCTCTAAGCAGTTTACAGCGAGTCAGCTTCTTGCCCCCAACAATCAGGGTCCTCATTTGACCCACCTGGGAAGGATGGAAGGCTGAGTCAACCTTGATCAGGTGGTGAGACTTGAACTGCTGAACTAAAGCTAGCAGTTAGTTGAAGTAGCATGCAGTGATGCACTCTAACCACTGCATCACCCTGGCTCTTCACTACTTAAACGAACCAGGAATGAGGGGTGCTGTACGTACGAACCTGACATGGTAGAACCATAAGAAGAAGTAAGCAAAGGTTCTTGAAATGTTGCTAGAGCTTCATCATTTCCAGTTTTTTGACATACGCCTACTGTCACTCTGATGCACCTGCCTCTGGACAGGGGACCTTAGCAGTGTTGAAAAACCCAAACTCTTTGCTGCTTCTGTCTCCTCTGGATAGAAGTCTACAAGAGATTGTCATGGTCTTCTTCCATGTCTGGAGGTTAAAGAAGAGAACTGGACTCGGAGAGAGATTTTGGTTTCGTCTGCTCTGTTGTTAATTATTTCACGGTCTCCATCCAATACTTGTCCTTAAGGAGAACTCAATCCTGCTTCCCTTTATATCCCCTGTGAATTTTTATGAGTAGATCTAAAAAAAACCACAACCCCACTGGAGGAAAGAGTTTGTTCATGCCTTTTGTTCTTGTTTTTTTACTGCTGAACAGACTGTTAGTAAGAAATGGCAATTGTTTGACATGCCTAGATTTGCTGGAGCTTAGAAGTTTTGCAAAAAAGAAAAAAAGAAAGAAAGAAAAATAATAAAAACAATTTTCATTCATAAGTGAATTACCAGAAGCTGGCTGGTGCTTTTGCAGCGCTGGGCCTTTTACCGCCTATTCAAGCCCCTTTTCTTCAGCGTAAACAGAACTAATCGCTCTATATCCTCTGTATATTGTTTCTTAATATGAATGAAGCGAAGCAGGCTAACTGGTAGTTGTTCAGATTATTGTCTAACATAAACTTCGAATGGGCTTTGAAGGGTGGAAGCTTTGTAAGCGGAAAGCAGAGCTGAGTAACCAAAACAACAATTGGTGGTGTTAATGTGGAGTGATAAATATTCACCCAGCATTAAGAAATTGGTATCTCTGTGACATGCAAATTTGAACTGACACATTGCTGTGAGAGGGAAGGAAAGGAAGGAAGGAAGGAATGAGAGAAAGAGGAAAGGAGGGAAGTGGAATGAAGGAAAGGGAAGGAAGGAAGGAAGCAAGGGAGGGAGGGAGGGAGGAAGAAGGGAAGGAAAAAGGGAAGGAAGGAGGGAGGGATTTATTACTTGGAACCCTGACAGAAGGAAGAAAGGAAGGACCAGAAAAAGGGAGGGAAGAAGGAAGGAGGGAGGGAAGTAGAAAGAGAGGAAGAAAAGAAGAAACAAAGGAAGGAAAGAAGGAAGAGAATGAAAAAGAAAGAGAAAAAGAAAGGAAGGAAAGAAGGAAGGAATGGAGAGAGAGAGAGAGAGAGAAAGAAAGAAAGAAAGAGAGAGAGAGCCAGAAAGAAAGAGAGATGGAAAGGAAAGGAAGGAAGGAAGGAAGAAAGAAAGAAAGAAAGAAAGAAAGAAAGAAAGAAAGAGAAAGAAGCAATCAACATATGGGGACTTAATGTTGAATAAGCGAACTCTGTGTCCAAAAATAAATGAATCCTGCTGGATTTTACAGAGTTTTAAATGCTGGATATCTGCAATCAAACAGAGAACAGCGTTGTAAGGAATATTTGGCTATTTTCCGTTCTGCCAAAAAAAACCCAAAGCAGCTCACATTTGTTTTTTATTTTCCTTTTATTAAATCACTCTTCAAAACCGCTCGCAAAGTTTAAGTTTATACAGTGACAATTAGTTTATGGTGTTTCTGAAGTGGATTTAGATTTGAGTGATAAAATTACAGGCCAAAATTACAACCATGGTGGAAAATGCTGGTTTGTGTTTGGCTTTGCATACCACAACTGAAAGATCACCAGGCTTTTGCCCATCAGCAGAAGGAAGTCACTAGAACAGGATCTGCCTCTCCAAAATACAAGCTGGATTCCAGGACATGCCACAATAGATTTGTATAAAACGAGCCGGGAATAACTTTGCTTCCTTTCATTAATGGGGGAAAAAAATAGATTTGCTCTCAAAACTGGCAGGTTAGGAAAAGAGTAACTGAAGTTTAAATATGCAGAGTTCTTTGATTTCTTAAAAAAAAGAAAAAAAGATTTAAGGACTGACTTAAAACAATAAATTTTGGATAGTTCATGCAATGCCGAAGCTCCAAAATAGACTGGAAATAATATAAAGATGAGTCAACAAAAGACAAATGGCACACCACATTGGGTCCAGTGCCTGGTTCAGAACTGGTCTGGCATCTTGGGGTGCAGCCAACATTTTTGCTTTGTCAAATCATGGTTTATTGTTCACTGTGTCATTGCAGAACTGGGCGACTGTGGTTAAACCAACCATGGCTTTATGCAGGGGTGGGCTGAGTGATGGGCTCCTACGGGTACGGTCAGGTATGCAGAACCGGTAGTAAAATTTTGGTCAGGTGCACAGAACCAGTAGAAAAAGTTTCATTCCCCCCCCCCCCTTTTTTTTTCCCTTCTGGGCTGTGGGTATGTTTTTGCTATCATAGTCAATGAGGTTGAATGTGTATAATTTTAGAAGAACTGTGTGTACATACATACATACATGAGCCGGGGTGGCACAGCAGGTAGAGTGCTGTACTGCATGCCACTGAAGCTGACTGTAGATCTGTAGGTCAGTGGTTCAAATCTCATCACCGGCTCAAGGTTGACTCAGCCTTCCATCCTTCCGAGGTGGGTCAAATGAGGACCCGGGTTGTGGGGGCAATAGGCTGGCTCTGTTAAAAAGTGCTGTCGCTAACATGTTGTAAGCTGCCCTGAGTCTAAGGAGAAGGGCAGCATAAAAATTGAATACACACACACACACACACACACACACATATAGATATAGTACATATATAGAGAGTACAGCACTGTACCTGCTGCGCCACTCCGGCTCATGTACGTATGTATGTATGTACACACACACAACTCTTCTAAAATTATACACATTCAACCTCATTGACTGAGATAGGGAAAACAGACACAGAGCCCACAAGGGGAAAAGATGGGGGGGAAATGAAATATATACACATACAGTTTATATAGTAGATAATGTATCTTTTTGTGTGCCTGTGTGTAATATGTATGTAGACATATGGCATATATACATAGAATTAAATCTGCTAACAAGAGTTTACAAAACATTTGTCAGACCAATCCTAGAATACAGCTCGCCTGTATGGAACCCACATTGCATATCTGACATCAACACAATTGAGAGAATCCAGAAATATTTCACAAGAAGAGTCCTTCACTCCTCTTCTCACAACAAAATACTCCGCCAGACTTGAAATTCTTGGTTTAGACAACTTACAACTCCGTCGTCTCCATTCCGACTTAATTATAGTTCATAAAAACATATACCAAAATGTCCTACCTGTTAACGACTACTTCATCTTCAACCGCAACAACACACGAACACGAAATCGATTTACACTAAATGTCAACCGCTCCAAACTTGACTGCAAAAAAATACGACTTCAGCAACAGAGTAATCTACACCTGGAATGCACTACCTGACTCTGTGGTTTCTACTCCTAAACCCCAAAACCTTTAACCTTATGACTATCTACAATTGATCTCTCCCCCTTTCTAAGAAGTCTGTAAGGGCCGTGCATAAGCGCACCATTGTGCCTACCGTCCCTGTCCTATTGTCTACTTTTTATCATTACTTATCTAATGTTTTATATGTACAAATTATCACCCTATAATTGTTTGACAAATAAAAAATAAATAAAAATAAATAAATAAATATTTTGGATATTCAGTAATTGGAATGAAAAGAGATTAACCCGAATTTGCCTTCCCGTTTTCCCACAGTAGAAAATGTGGCAGGCCTGAATATCAAAAGATGAAAAAAATGGTGCAGAAGTTGGGGATAAATCAATGGCTTGCCACATTATCTGTAGAAGGCCTGAGGTTTATGGAACTTTGGAGGGATGATCTTTATGAAGGAGCAGGTGCAGCCACAGAGCATACTTTCGAGTGGTTTAAGTCCATCCTATGCCCACCCACCTGGTCGGAAGTGGAAGGAGTTGCCATGCTGGCACAACCTTATTGGGCAACATGACAAGTATTTTGGGTGGGGGAGCAAAGCATGTGAGCAAGGGTTCAATAAGGTTCAGGAGGAAAATGTTTTTAATAGGAAAATGACCACAAGAATAAGGGGGCGCGCAATCTGAGATTAGTTGGGGGAAAGATCAAAAGCAACATGAGAAAATATGATTTTTACTGAAAGAGTAGTAGATGCTTGGAACAAACTTCCAGCAGACGTGGTTGTTAAATCCACAGTCACTGAATTTAAACATGCCTGGGATAAACACAGATCCATCCTAAGATAAAATACAGGAAATAGTATATAGACTAGATGGATCATGAGGTCTTTTTCTGCCGTCAATCTTCTGTTTCTATGTTTCTATGAACTTTCAACCGGGGGGAAGCTCAGATTCGAGTTCCTCGATGGAGGTGCCAGCACGGCTCTGGAAATAAATCAGAATTTTGAGGAATGCCTTGACTTGGGCTCTGATTTAAATTTGGATGTTACCTGGAACCTTGGCACTCAGCCTAACCATGGTAGAACTGAACCCAGCATAATTCAGAGATGTCGTTCTTGAATACGGCCCAGAGGTTGTTGAGTGGTTGGTTGAGTTTCCACTTTCCACATCTTTCCAGACTATAAGGAAGGCAGGTGGATACTCAAGACGGTTGAAGTCTGGCCAGTCTCTTTCATGTTTGCTTTTAGAATTGCAGTAAGGCGATTTAATTTCAGATCCCTTTTGGTACAGTGCGACATTCAGCATTCCTCTTCTTTGAAAATCTGAGGAGCTTTCATTCTTCGGTGCCTGTGTTAACATCCAGAGTCTGCAAGCTTCTTTGTACAAAAATCAACCACTCCTGGCCCCCTTCCTTCTTTTCAAACCTTGCAATCGTGCCATGCAAACATATACATATCTATGGCCAAGAGGCAAATAAGGAGCTGTGATGTTCCTTCAATACACCAGGGTGATTCGACACAAAAATATGTAACCCTTCCCTGGTGCAGAGCTGAAGAGATTGGATACTGTAGCCTAGAGGTTAATTCTCTGCCTTACAAGGCAAAGGTTGCAGGTTCAAGTCCCAGTGAGGGTATGGCTGATGAGGCCAAAATAAGGCCGAAATAGATCTATCCTAGTCTCCCTTAATTTTCAAATTCAGCAAAAAAACCACACACACACACACATATATATATATATCACCTGTTTAAGCTGAATTTGAAAATTAAGGGAGACTAGGATAGATCTATTTCGGCCTTATTTTGGCCTCATCAGCTAGCCATACCCACTGGGACTTGAACCTTGAAAATATATATATATATATATATATATATATATATATATATATATATATATATATATATAAAGGTATTATTTATTGGACAAAATAAATAAATAAGAGAGAAAGAGAGAGAGAGAGAGATAACTCCCTCTTATAGCTGATTGCAACACCAGCTCTTAAAGCAGCAGTGTGCTAGTTCCTTTAGCCATACATTGCTGGCTTAAGTTATATATTGGAAAACCCAACCAGTTATACACACAGTACTAAGACTCTGCAGCACTGTCTCCCCCATTTCCCCCCTCTCCCCCTCCCCTCCCAGTCAGCTTTTATTGGCTTCTGCAGAAAAGTTTCCATAAAGGACAGTCATTTCCTCCCGAGGCAAAAAAACCCCAACCCCAACACGCTACAACAATAACCACCTTAAAGAATCTAAACCTTTCTGCAAGATGGGAAAGTTTGGACAAATAGATGGGACGAGAGAGCTGGAGGCATCCGAAAGGCTACTTAAAACAGCATGCCGAGAGGTGCCGAAGCAAAGCATGTTGGCCTCACCAGGATTAGCGCGCCTGCAGATCTGATCGATGTCCAGAGAACATTTTGCAAGCATCCGGCCGGCTGTTCTTCGGACAGGGTGGGCGTCTCTATCTTGGCTTGCAGAGGAAACTTCCATAAGGACCAGAGAGACAGAGCATGAGGGGAACAACCTGTGCATTGCGCAGGCACATGCTGATATTTGTTCATGGGCCTCTTTTCCAAATATATATAATATATATATATACACCAGGGTGATTCGACACAAAAATATGTAACCCTTCCCTGGTGCAGAGCTGAAGGGATTGGATACTGTAGCCTAGAGGATAATTCTCTGCCTTACAAGGCAAAGGTTGCAGGTTCAAGTCCCAGTGGGTATGACTAGCTGATGAGGCCAAAATAAGGCCAAAATATCCTAGTCTCCCTTAATTTTCAAATTCAGCAAAAAAAAAAAAACATGTGACATCTCCCTCTCTCTCTCCTCTCTCCCCCTTTCTCTCTCTCTTTCTCTCTCTCTCTTTGTCTCTCCCTCCTCTTCCCTCTCTCTCTTCTCTCTCCCCCTTTCTTTCTCTCTCTCTTTCTCTCTCTCTCTTTCTCTCTCTCTCTTTGTCTCTCTCTCTCTCTCTCTCCCTCCCCTTCCCTCTCTCTCTTCTCTCTCCCCCTTTCTTTTTCTCTCTGTCTTTGTCTCTCTCTCTCCCTCCCCTCCCTCTCTCTCTCTCCTTTTGAAATCTAGGCCCAGGTATGAGGGTTGAAATGTAAGGGGTTAGATCAGGGGTCTCCAAAGTTGGCCACTTTAAGGCTGGTGGACTTCAACTCCCAGAATTCCCCAGCCCTGGGGGAGTTGAAGTCCACCAGTCTCTCTCTCTCTTTTTAAAATAAAAATAAACTTTATTTATAACAGACATAACACAAACAACTAAACACCAAAAGACTTGTTTTAAAAAAGTTGGACAATTTGTGACGTGCCTGTAGTAAACTCTAATAGTGCTTATTTTCTATTACATAAATTATATTTACATAATATACATCAAATCACAGCAGAGATCCTATTCAGGTAACTCTTTTTCTTTCCTTTCCTTTCCTATGACATTTGCTTTCCAAATTTATCAACATTTATTATTTATTTATTTTTTTCATCTAATCATAGAACCTATCCCAACAGTTAGTATAGTCTAGCTCATCTATATATTCTTTAAATTCTTTGGTTAGGCTATCCATTTCTGCACACGCTGTTATTGTTTCGATTATATCTTCCTTGGTGGGCATAGTTTCATTTTTCCGATATTGTGTGAGCATTATTCTCACTGCTGTCGTTATATGTAAGATTTCATAAATTACTCAAGACCCACCTATATCGCCAGGCATGGGGGAACTGGGACACCTTCCCCAGGCTTTTATACTTTATGTTTGGTATGTATGTGTTGTCTGGTTTTAAATGATGGGGTTTTATATGTTTTTTCTCTTTTAATATTAGATTTGTTCCACTGTAACATTGTTTTTATTATTGTTGTGAGCCGCCCCAAATCTTTGGAGAGGGGCGGCATATGAATCTAATAAATTATTATTATTATTATTATTATTATTATTATTATTATTATTATTATTATTTATTGGATTTGTATTCCGCCCCTCTCCGCAGACTCGGGGCGGCTAACAACAATGGTAAAACAACATATAACAATCCAATTTGATAAAACAACTAAAAACCCTTATTATAAAAACCCAAACATATACACAAACATACCATGCATAACTTGTAATAGCGTAGGGGGAAAGAATAACTTAACTCCCCCATGCCTGGCGACAAAGGTGGGTCTTAAGAAGTTTGCGAAAGACAAGGAGGGTGGGGGCTGTTCTAATCTCTGGGGGGGAGCTGATTCCAGAGGGCCGGGGCCGCCACAGAGAAGGCTCTTCCCCTGGAGCCCGCCAAACGACATTGTTTGGTCGACGGGACCTGGAGAAGGCCAACTCTGTGGGACCTTATCGGCCACTGGGATTCGTGCGGAAGAAGGCGGTTCCGGATGTATTCTGGCCCAATGCCATGTAGGGCTTTAAAGGTCATTACCAACCTTTAAAGCCCTACACATTACCAACGTTTAAAGCCCTACTTATTATTATTATTATTATTATTATTATTAATATTATTATTATTATTATTATTATTATTATTTATTATTATGTACAAATTGGCCACTTTAAGACTGGTGGACCAGATAACAAAGTCCACCAATTGGTCTTAAAGTGACCAATTTTGGAGACTCCTGGATTAGAGGATCTGTAACTGATACATATTAACAGAATTGGAAGGGACCTTGTAGATCATCTAGCCCAGGAGTCTCCAACCTTGGCAACTTTAAGACTTGTGGACTTGAACTCCCAGAATTGGGAACTCTGGGAGTTGAAGTCCACAAATCTTAAATTTGCCAAGGTTGGAGATCCTTGATCTAATCCGATCCCCTGCCCAAGCCAACTCTACAACCCTATATTTTTGACAGATGGCAGTCCAGTTTCTACTTGAAAGCTTCCAATGAGGAAGCTCCCACAACTACCTGGAAGTTGTGAGATCTTTCACCATTGACGTTTTTCAAACTGGGTGGGAGAGAGAGATAGGAGGCTGGATAAACATCTGCCAAGCATGATTTACAATGACAAAGTCCTAAAAAAGACCACCGTTTGAGGATATGCCTTGGAGACTGCTAGGGTTTTGGGTGATTTTTTTTGTTGTTTGAGGAGGATAGTAACTCAGTAATTTCCTTTGACGAAGTTGTGATGATATCAAAAGGTATTTTTATCTCCGTGAAAGGCACCAATATTTAACAGGGTGGTTTGTTTTCTCAACAGTAGTGACCAGCTAAAATTTCCAGGATTGCAAAGATACTAAACATCAAACCTGCTTCTGTTTTCATCCAAAGCTTCAGCGACCACCAGGTTGTAATACCAGAAAGACCCACAGATTTATTACCTCCCAAACAACTTGGTGAGACATCACAGCTGGGCCTAATAAGGTTCCTTATCATCTTAAGAGTTGCATTACATGGGGAAATAAATTCCTCAATTATTGAACATGTAGATCAGTTTTAATATGCATTTTAATGTGTATTAAAATGGAAAAACCATGAGGGTTCCCAGGAGGGGGAGGAGAAGGGGGGGAGAAAAAAATTAGAAGAGAGTTTAGTTACTAAATTTGACCTTTTAAAAGAAAGGTAAGGATCCCAGCAAAAGGAACTTTTAGTTCACCAATTCTGTTTCATTTGAATATACAGTGGTGCCTCTACTTAAGAACTTTTCTAGATAAGAACCGGGTGTTCAAGATTTTTTTGCCTCTACTTAAGAATCATTTCCTACTTAAGAACCCGAGCCCGGAAAAAATTCCCAGGAAATTTGAGAGTGACATGAAGGCCCGAACAGTTTCCTGCCATTCCCCTTTAATCCCAGCCATCTCGGGCTTTTCTGGGCTGCCAGAGGAGCCTTTCGGTGGCGCTTAAGGAGGCTTTGGCAGCCCAGAGCGACGGAAGCATTTTCCTTTCTCTGGGCACTTGGAGAGGGAATAAACCTCTGCCAGCGCCCAGAGAAAAGAAACATTGCCTAAACCTCTGCGGGCAAACCAGAGAGAACGGAGAGTTTTCCTTTCCTGTCTTTTTTCTTTAAGCCTTAAAATTTTGGATTTTTTTAAATTCCCCTCACCCCACCTTCTTCCTTTGGCAGCAACTGTCTTCCTCCTCCTCCTCTTCTTCTTCCTCCTCCCCCCACCCAAATTCCGAACTTTTATTTCTTTCCTAATGTGTTTGCACACATTAGTTGCTTTTACATTGATTCCTATGGGAAAAATTGCTTCTACTTACAAACTTTTCTACTTAAGAAGCTGGTCACGGAACAAATCAAGTTCTTAAGTAGAGGTACCACTGTATTTAAAATTCAATTTAATGTTGTTTGTATGCATATATACAATATACATACATGCATACTGTTGTGGTTAGCTCTGGCCCAGCTCCTGCCCCAAGGACTGTGGATGTGGGGGAGACATCCACATGCTGCAGGCCTGTTTTGCCCCCGGTGGAATCTGCTGATGAAGGCTCCTCTGACCAAGAAGACATGAGTGACAGGGAGGAGGAGAGTGGGGCAGACAGCTCAGAAGGAGATCAATTCTCTAGCTCCTCCTTGGATTCAGAACAAGAGTTAATGATACAGCCACGCATGCGGAGAGCGATGCATAGGCAACAACAACTGAGAGATTATTATCAAAGAAAATGAGGCCACCTGTGGTTGGGTGGGGCTGTGGTAATTAGTGAGGCTGCTATAAATAGCAGCCTGTGGGTTTGGCCATTGTGGAGGATTATCTGATCGTTGTGTTTCGTGACTGCTTTGCTGACTTTGACCTTTTGTGTGCTGATTTTTCCCTGCTTTGAAACTAAACCAGAGCAAAGTGTGTTTCACTTTGTGAAAGAAGAAGGACTGTGAATTGCCTCACAGCTGCAAGCTAAGTATCACAGGACTGATAAGGGACTTGTATAAATTACCAGTTTGTTTGGAGACGAGTGCTCTTTGCTACACCAAAAGAGGGCTTGGTTTAAGTGAATTTTCATTATAAAGAACATTGTTTTGAATTTTCAAACGTGTGTGTGTGTCTGAAATTTGTACCTGTGAATTTTTGGGAGGATTCTACCAGAGAGCCCGACAGAACACATCCATCCATCCATCCATCCATCCATCCATCCATCCATACATACATACATACATACATACATACATACATACATACATACATACATACTGTTCTCAAAGTGCCCAATTTTGCAGCCATCGGGGGGGGGGGTGTTATTTGAATCATTCCAATGATGGGAGAAAAGTATGGAAGAAATTCATGTGTGATGGTCCACAGGTATGTTTGTTTTGAAGGATGCACATCCATCTGTGTCTGGGCTGTATCAGATGATCCCTCCCCAAAGCCAGATTTATGCTGATTGCTAATTTGCAGAATGTTTATGCGTTGAATTGAAGGAAGGCAAAGCTAATGAGGTTGGGGTATAATTGGCCATGATTGCGAGATGAAAACAATTTACTGAAGTTTGGAAAAGGATTTTCAGTGGCAGAAATATTGATGCCAAGCTGAAGTTGATGCTCTGAACAGGCTGAGACCTTCTTTCCCCTTTCAGATCCATTGGCTAAGTCCATCGAGAATTAACTCGTCATCAAGGATCCCTCAGAAAACTTTGGTGGCATGTTGCACAAACAAGAGAAATCTATTTTTTTGCGTCAGACAAACAGACCAAGATTCCTGAAAATCTTCAGAGTATAAGATGCTCCAGACTATAAGATGTACCTACCTTTTTGGGGGACAGAAAAAAATCTGCCTCTGCCTCCTAGCAATTTGCCTCCCTGCAGTAAACAGCAAACAGCCAGTTTTTTCTTCTGGGAGATATTCCCTGAACGTCTACCTTCTGTGGATGTCCACGTTTTGTGGGATCTCTCTTCTCTTTCCTCTCTTCTAGTTGTCTTCTTTGACCTCACAGCTTCACATTTGACTCCCAAGTTCCAAATCACCAACTCTCTGATTCTTTTGAGAAGAAAGCCAAGTGTGAGGTCATCTTTGTTCTAGCCGGGTTCGTCCTCAATTTTGGGCCCGCCAGCCCTTCATTTCCAGAGCGCTCCAAAAAGTGAGGTCATTCCCTTGCTGGCTTTCATGTCCCACCTTTCATTTGCTACCCTTCTCTCGACTTTCCCACGTCATTATTCACATGGAATCTCTACCGCCTTGGAGTCACAGGCCAAAGAAGAAAGCGTTGCGGGCCAGTTCTGCAAGCTAACAAGGCGGAGGTTTTGCAATGCTTTGAAAAACCTAATTGGCAGGGTTCAGATGTTCTCCTCTGGTGGGTTTTCTTTTTTGAAATATTTTGTATAATGAATGCGTTTTATTATTTCCTAAGCTCATTCTGACATCTGCCTTGTCTTTTTCTTCCAAATGCAGAAGAAGTAAAAAATCACAAAAGGTTTTGGGGATTAACAAAAGTTTTCTTTAGGGAGGTCTCCATCTTCTTACTTACTTATTTAAACTTCAGTCGCTCCATGCTTCTCCATTTTCTGCAAAATAAAAAAAATAAAATTAGGTTCTGTATTTAGCCAAGGAAAACTAAATGAACAAGTACAGTATATGTGGTACCTTGTTCAATAGTAGTAACTGTGAGATGGATCTTGGAGCCCTAGTGGACAATCATTTAAATAGGAGCCAGCATTCTGCAGCAGCTGCCCAAAAGTAGTTCTAGGCTGCATTCATAGAATCAAGATCACGTGAAGTGTTAATACGACTTCATAATGCCTTGGTAAGGTCACACTTGGAATACTGCATTCAGTTTTGGTCACCACAATATAAAAATGACGTTGAGACTCTAGAAAGAGTGCAGAGAAGAGCGAAAAAGATGATTAGGGGACTGGAGGCTAAAACATATGAAGAACGGTTGCAGGAACTGGGCATGGCTAGTTTAATGAAAAGAAGGACCAGGGGAGACATGATAGCAGCCTTCCAATATCTCAGGGGTTGCCACAAAGAAGAAGTCAAGCTATTCTCCAAAGCACCTGAAGGTAGAACAAGAAGCAATGGGTGGAAACTAAACAAAGAGAGAATCAACTTAGAACTAAGGAGAAAATTCCTGACAGTTAGAACAATTAATCAGTGGAACAGCTTGCCTCCAGAAGTTGTGAATGCTCCAACACTGGAAGTTTTTAAGAGGATGTTGGATCACCATTTGTCTGAAGTAGTGTAGGGTTTCCTGCCTAAGCAGGGGGTTGGACTAGAAGACCTCCAAGGTCCCTTGCAACTCTGTTGTTATTATTAACATTATTATTAAGCGAACGAATCACCAAAGCTTGATAAAATTTTTGGGAGGTGTCTTTGTACTGTAAAAGGTGATGGAATGGGAACAAAATTGTATGACTTGGGGATTAAATGGCTCTAAAGACAAGGGCAGTAATAGGTTGCTGTGATGACCAGCAAAAGGCAACAATCGATACCAGTAAAAACAACAGGGCCACCTCCATTTCAGGTTTTTCCTCTTTGGAAAGCTCCAAATAATTTGGCAAAGGTTGTGCGTGAGTGATTGTGTGTTTGTGTGTGTGTGTGTGTGAGTAAATCCTTTCCCTCCTGTTCGTTCCACTTCAGTTCACCTCCAACTGCTTTTTCACTAGCGGAGTTTCAAGGGACGAACATGTCTAAAGGGTGAATCATAGCACCAGGATCAAACTATGTTCACCTGATTCATTTCGTTACTTCCTTAGCTAGAGTCAAAAATGAGTTAGGCAGAGAGATGTTGGAACGTGCCAACTCTTGCCTCAGCACTACCATCAGGGCTCCTCCCCCAAATGGCTTGCCAATAGGTCAATAGGTCAGCTTTGGACACCCTTGGCCTGGAAGATTGCATCTTTGTAGACATGGATGAAAGAAGGTAGATGAAAATGACACCACACAATAGAATAGGATTCTCTATTGGCCAAGTGTGATTGGACACACAAGGAATTTGTCTCTGGTGCAGATGCTCTCAGTGGACATAAAAGAAAAAGAGACATTTGTCAAGAATCAAGTGGTACAACACAATGATTGTCATAGGATACAAATTAGCAATCAGGAAACAGTCAATATTAATAAAAATCTTAAGGATGCAAGCAACAAGTTACAGTCATACAGTCATAAGTGGGAGGAGATGGGTGATAGGAATGATGGGGAAAAAACTAGTAGAAATAGAAGTGTAGACAGTGTTGAGAGAATTATTTGTTTAGCAGAGTGATGGCATTCGGGGAAAAACTGTTCTTGTGTCTAGTTGTCTTGGTGTGCAGGGCTCTGTAGCGACTTTTTGAGGGTAGAAATTGAAACAGTTTGTGTCCAGGATGTGAGGGGTCAGTAAATATTTTCACAGCCTTTTTTTTTTGACTCATGCAGTCTACGGTTCCTCAATGGAAGGCAGATTTTGCAACAATTGTTTTTTCCGCAGTTCTGATTCTCCTCCGAAGTCTGCGATGTTGGGTTGCAGACCAAACCAGACAGTTATAGAGGTGCAGAAAGAGAGGACAGGGAAAAGGAATGAGTACCCTCTCGCCATCATCCTGTCCTCCTTACGCCAAATTGCTCCAAATCCCAGAGAGTTTTGAATCCTGCAAATGAAAATGCCAGTCAAAATACCATGGCATTTATACACATTATTGAGGGTCTCTGTAACACTACACAATGGGATGGGTGGCAACCACTCAGGACCATTAGAAAGACCCTGAATGATGATCCAAACAGCAGGTGGCACTGTGGCCAACCAAAATGTAAGGGTGGAATTTTTCGGGGTGGGTGGGTTGGGGGGGGAAAGTGTTTTAGAAGCAAGAAGAGAAAAAGAAAGAAGGAAGAGAAGAGACTGAGTTCTGTGGTCTTGCAGTGATTCAGGTTCCTAGTGGAACTAAAATTGGAGCTGTGTGTGCAGCTTTGCATCTCCAGTGTGTGTGTTTACCTGTCCAGGTGAGATTTTGCTTCTGTGCATGCACAGGGAGCAACCTTTTGCATGAGTGCAAGAGATTTCAGCCATTTTTTGCTTGGAATTCACAACTTCTGGAGGCAAGCTGTTCCACAGGTTAATTGTTCTGACTGTCAGGAAATTTCTCCTTAGTTCTAAGTTGCTTCTCTCCTTGTTTAGTTTCCACCCATTGCTTCTTGTTCTACCTTCAGGTGCTTTGTAGAATAGGTTGACTCCTTCTTCTTTGTGGCAACCTTTGAGATATTGGAACACTGCTACCATGTCTCCCCTGGTCCTTCTCTCTCTCTCTCTCTTTCTTTCTTTCTTTCTTTCTCTCTCTCTCTTTCCTTCCTTCTTTCTTTCCTTCCTTCCTTCCTTCCTCTTTTACTTTGGAGAATAGCTTGTCTCCCTCTACTTTGTGGCAACCCCTGAGATATTGGAACACTGCTATCATGTTTCCCTTGGTGCTTCTCTCTCTCTCTCTCTCTCTTTCTTTCCTTTCTCTCTCTCTCTCTCTCTTTCCTTCCTTCCTTCCTCCCTTCCTTCCTCTTTTGCTTTGGAGAATAGCTTGCCTCCCTCTTCTTTGTGGCAATGCTATCGTGTTGTCCCTGGTCCTTCTTTTAATTAAACTAGCCATGCTCAGTTCCAGCAACCATTTTTCATACGTTTTCACCTCCAGTCCCCTAATCCTCTTTGTTGCTCTCCTCTGCACTTTTTCTAGAGTCTCGACATCCTTTTTGCATTATGGTGACCAAAACTGACTGCAGGATTCCAAGTGTGGCCTTACCAAGGCCTTATAAAGTGGTATTAACCCTTCGCGTGATCTTGATTCTCTCCCTCTGTTAATGCACCCTAGAACTGTGTTGGCTTTTTTGGCAGCTGCTGCACATGGCTGGCTCCTATTTCAATGGTTGCCCACTAGGACTCCAAGAACCTGGCTTTTTTCACCATTGAATTTCATAATTATGTACAAAACGTGGTAACAGGACCTTTTCTGCTAGCAAAATGATAACAAATGCAGATTCGTCGCTACAGAGCCCTGCACACCAAGACAACAAGACACAAGAACAGTTTTTTTCTGAACGCCATCACTCTGCTAAACAAATAATTCCCTCAACACTGTCAGACTTTCTACTAAATCTACACTTCTATTCTACTAGTTTTTCTTATCATTCCTATCACCCATTTCCTCCCATGTTGACTGTATGACTGTAACTTGTTGCTTATATCCTAAGATTTTTATTAATATTGCTTCTTCATTGCTTATTTGACCCCTATGACAATCATGAAGTGTTGTACCACATGATTCTTGACAAATGTATATTTTATTTTATGTACGCTGAGACAAATTCCTTGTATGTCCAATCACACTTGGCCAATAAAATTGTATTCTATTCTATTCTATTCTATTCTTTGTTGTTAGATAGGACCCCAAAGATGCTCAACACGGTTTTACACCGAATGCTCCTACCCCTTTTTTCCACTGCACATTTCCCCGGTCTCTGAATGCACCACCTGCCCTCACAGGGGTTAAGTTGGCTTTGTAAGAGGAGGAGGAGAGCCTGATTTCGCGATGACGCTGGCAAAGAAACATCTTGTACCAGAATTCTGACTAATTGCTGGGTGTTATTGGCAGATGGCAACGAGCTCCCCGATGCCAAGAGATCAATTCGGTCTTTAGCTCTGCGCCAGCAAGTGAGTGATCTCCCTTTAGAGTGATTTTATATCACTCCTTAATCTTATTTGTAAACGTGATCCCTTGATGACACGATGCGTAAGACTTTGGCTCGGAATATCCAGTTCATACCATGGACTTGGCAGGCTAAGGAGCAGCCCCTGGAGAGCCGAAGGGCTTTTTTCAAATGTATTTTTTTAAAAAAGAAATTCTTTTTGATACCAGCTCAACAAATTGTCACAGATGCACGCATGAAAGGAAGCTATTGCTTTCTTTTTCCTCTTGTTCCTTTCTTTTCTTTTCTTCTTGTTTTGTAAAACACTGCCTGAAAGGAAAATAAAACCCAAGCCACCCTGGAGGGTCTTCCTGGCGAGGAGAAAAGGAAAAGAAATTAATAAAAGAAAAAAAGAAAAGAAAAAATAGAAACTTGATTAAAGTGAGTTGGAAAGAATGGAGACAGAAGGAAATCCCAGCTAGATCATAGGTCTCCTCCCAAGGCCCACATTTCTGGCATCGCAGAGATAGATGGGTTTCACTCAGGGAGGGTTTCCTGCCTAACGATTGCGAATAAAAATAAATTTATGCAATAAACACGTTGGAGTCATATTTCTTCTATTAGAGAGATACTGTTTCTGGAGTTGGAAATTTCAATTTTCAAGGCACAGTTAATAGCCCCCGAGAGAGTTCTCCAACGTTTATTCCATTTTAAAACATAATCGTGTTAGCTTCTTTTCCATTCATGCTCAATTTTTAAATTTCAGTGACTTATCTGACTTAAAACTTATGGAAGTACAGTATATATATTCCTCGACTTACAACCGCAATGGAGCTCGGAATTTATGTTGCTAAGCGAGGCAGTTGTTTGGCGAGTTTTGCCTTGTTTTACAACTTCACTTGCCGTGTTTGTTAAATGAATCGCTTGCAGTTGTTGAATTACTCAGATGGCCAATTACCTAATTGACCAAGGAGAGATTCAACCTGGAAATAAGGAGACATTTTCAATCAACTGATGGAACACTGGAGGCTTTCAAGAAGGAGGCTGGACTTCTATCTGTCAGAAATGATGTAGGGTCTCCTGCGGGGCTGGACTAGATGACCCCCAAGGTCGCTTCCAATTCTGTTAATCTATATCTGCATTTTTATGGTAGTTGGTTGCATGCAGTGAAAGCCTGCAAAAAGTTTTACTATCACACTGTGGGCATGGCTTATCTTGTGGGTGTGGCTTGCCAGCCATGTGACCATGTGGGAGTGGCTTGATGACCATGTGACCGGGGGGTGGCTTAAAGTTCACGTGACTGGCTTAAAGGTGGCCAACTTGACTTCACTCACGTCAAAGGTTTGGGTTAGGGTGCCTGGCCTCTCCTTGCCTCAAAGAGATACAATTCCCCTCTCTATTGACTATTACTGAATATCCAAAATATATTCTTTAATTCTATGTATATATGCCATGGGTATGACGGTCTTGGTATATTCGGGTTTCTTCCCGTGTAGGATTTGGAAATTTCTGGCGACGTTTCGACGAGGTCCCACTCGTCATCTTCAGGCTGGTGTTTCTGTCCTTGTTCTAGGGTGAACACTGCGAGACCTGAGCTGCCTTCCTTCTATAAATACTGGTGGCTGGGTGTGGTTTGATGGCTCAGCAATTGCCTGCTGTGTAGAAACTTCCTGGTGAGTCAGTGGGGTAACATCTGGGGTCGTTGATGTAGCTGAGGTATGCTGATTAGTTAATGGCTGTAGATTAGGCGTGATATCCTGAGTAGTTGGAGCTTGCAGGCTACTTGATTGTTTTGCAATGTGTGTTCTGAGTCTGGTTTCTATGGCTGGGATACGTTTGAGGGCTGGCCATAGGTGTATATACATATTACAGACAGGCACACAAAAATATACATTATCTACTATATAAAGTGTATGTACACACACACATGCACAGCTCTTCTAAAATTACACAATCTCATTTACTGCAATCAGAAAAACATACCCAGAGCCCAGAAAGAAAAGAAAGAAAGAAAAATCCAATTTTTTTCTACCGGTTCTGTGTACCTGACTGTACCCATAGGGGCCCATCACTGGTTGCATGTTTGAGAGAATGGGAAAGGATGCTATGCAGTCTCCTCTATGTGGTTGCTCTTATTCTTCTTAAAATGGGAGAGTAAGGCTGTATGACTCAGGGTTTATTTCTATTTCATAATGCAGTTTCTCATGCATCCTCCATTTAATTTGTATTCCACCCCTCTACGTAGACTCGGGGCGGCTAACAACAATAATGAAAACAACATGTACAATCCAATAATAAAAAACAACTAAAACCCCTATTATAAAATCAAACATACACACAAACATACCATGCATAACTTGTAATGGCCTAGGGGGAAGGGCTATCTCAACTCCCCCATGCCTGGCGGTATAAATGAGTCTTGAGTAGTTTACGAAAGACAGGGAGGGTGGGGGCAGTTCTAATCTCCGGGGGGAGTTGGTTCCAGAGGGCCGGGGCCGCCACAGAGAAGGCTCTTCCCCTGGGGCCCGCCAAACGACATTGTTTAGTCGACGGGACCCCGAAAAGGCCAGCTCTGTGGGACCTTATCGGTCGCTGGGATTCGTGCGGTAGCAGGCGGTTCTGGAGGTAATCTGGTCCAATGCCATTTAGGCAGATTCTAGGTGAGAGGCAGATGCTGAAGTTGAAAGCAATGACGTCCATAATTCAGGAACGACAAAAGAGATCCTAAGAATGCAAAAACCGCCAACGAACGCTGCTCCAGCAACGTAAAAGCCGACCAAATCGCATCATGTCGTGGTGTGCTGTGGGGACTGGATTGTTCCATGTGATGTGGTTTGCTTGCTTTGGCTTAGCGTGTTGTCTTAAGGTCAACCATTGTGATTTATTAGCTACGGTTTGTGGTTTGGTGGGGCTGGCAAGCCCAGCTTGGCTGCTCGGAAGTGCAGAATCACCAAGAGATCGTAAGGGGGATTTCAAGGCGATTCTGGTCTCCTGCCTCGCTTAATGTGTTTGTGGAACGGAGGCTCAAAAGGAGGAGACGCAATTCCAGAGGTGGGGGTACATTTCAGGGCACATCTGCTTCTACCTTTCAAAAAAAAAAAAAACTCGGCTGGGTTCAGGGAGGATGTGAAGGGAAAAGGCATTGGGCTTGTTTGTGGCTGAGTGTGTTGTGCAAGTTCAGCCAATGGGAGTTTAGCAAGGAAGGTGATTTCTCCTACTATTTATCCCTTTTTCCAAAGGTACGTGGGTGGAGAAAACCAGCCTGAAAGTAGATATTTTATCTAGTGTTTAAGATGGTTTCTGGAATCTTTATCTTTAATAGAAGGAGTTCCGGAAGAAAGATTTTCCTTTCCAAGATCAATATCCTTATATCTATCTCTGTTATCTTTCTTATCTCTTTCTTTTTCTCTCTCTTTCATCTCCATCCACATCTATCGCCCATCTGCCTGCCTGCCTGCCTGCCTGCCTGCCTGCCTGCCTGCCTGCCTGCCTGCCTGCCTGCCTGCCTGCCTGCCTGCCTGCCTGCCTGCCTATCTATCTATCTATCTATCTATCTATCTATCTATCTATCTATCTATCTATCTATCCATCTATTCATCCATTATCTGTCTGTCTGTCTGTCTGTCTCTCTCTCTCTCTCTCATCTATCTATCTTCTCATCTATCTATCTATCTATCCATCCATCCATCCATCCATCCGTTCATCCATCTATTCATCCATTGTCTGTCTCTCTCTCTCTCTCTCTCTCATCTATCTATCTATCTATCTATCTATCTATCCATCCATCCATCCATCCATCCGTTCATCCATCTATTCATCCATTGTCTGTCTGTCTGTCTGTCTCTCTCTCATCTATCTATCTATCTATCTATCTATCTATCTATCTATCTATCTATCTATCTATCTATCCATCTATCATCTATTTATCTATCTTATCCTTGACATGGTATTATTCATGTAATCAACTCAAATTTCTGAGGACTAGGTTCTCTGTCAAGATGTCATCTCTTAAAGTGACAACTTGGTGCATACAGGCATTGTTGTGGCACTCCCCTACATATTCTAGGCTGTTCCTCCTCCTCCTCTTCCTCCTCCTCCTCCTTCTCCTCTTTCTTCTCTGAGTAATTTGAGGCTTTGTTTTTCCACCTTTCTAGAAAATGAAATGATGGACTTGTGTTTGACCGCATGGAATATGTAGAGTAGAGTACACGGGGAGGGGAGGAGGAACCTTCTCGTCCTTGTGAATTGGCAGAATTGCAAACATCCAGCTGTGTCCAGCAGATCTGTCCAATTCCAGTTCGGAGACAAAGGTTATCTAAGGTGAGAAGAAAGAAAAACGGGTGGAAAGAAAAGTACATAAATGTACTGTTCTATCATCCTCTTTTTTCCTTACTTTTTACTTACATTGATGCAAACCACTATCCTATACATGATTGACCAATAAAATAAATACATAAATGAAGTATTTAGGTGTTGTGATTCTGTCTGAGGCTCCTCAGGGAACGGCTGAACCTCTGCCGGCTCCCTGCTCAGAGGGGGAGGAGGAGGAACAGGAGGAGGAGGAGGAGGCCCAGGCAGACAGGGAGGAGGAATATCAGGCCGAGGGAGAGGGAGAACAGCCAGAGTCCCCCGGGTGGAGCTCTCCCCAGCAAGCAACCTGGAGTCCTTAGATGAAAATGCACAAGCCATCATCGATCTCAGGCAGAGAAGAGCAGCACAACGAAGGGGACAATTAGCCAGGTATTTCCAGCCCTAAATAGGCAACAACTGGGTTTGGGTGTGGTTCTCCCCAGAAAGGCTGAAAAGGCAGACCCACCCTTCCTGTATTGTGGAGTATGATCTTTGGGAGTCCTGGGACCTGGCTGTGATCTTTGGCGTCTCTGATTCTGGCTTGTGGCCTTGAAGGCTGAAACCTTGGGGGGAAAGGCGTGGGTCTTATTCTGTACAGTGGTGTGTGTGCCAGCAAGAAGTCTGCTGTATTGTCTGGCCATCAGGACTTTGCTGTGAAGCCTCATAGCCTGCCTGTTGGGAAGAACAGGTTTTTCTCTGTGTTTATTTTTCAAACTATAAAGTGCCTTTGCTTTTACCAGCGTGTCTGGCTGTTTTTCCCCGTAGGTGTTGAAGTCTGGGGGCACCCAGACAGAACATTAAGTTGCCCAGCTCCTGCTGATTTTAGTATATACTCTGTGCCTCTAAATTAAATCATGTCCTTTTGGCCTCCTTGGTACTCTCATCAAGCCTCAAGAAATAACCCTCTGTGTGTGTGTGTGTTTGTGTGTGTGTGTGTGTTTGTGTCACAGATGGCCTCTGTGACTCCTTTTGCCCCCTTCCCAAGGGGAGCAAGAGAGCCTTTCCCGGCGTTCAGCTTCAAGCCTCTCTGCTCTCCAGTTCCTTGGAAAATTCTCAAGACTTTCCATCAAAGGAAGCTGGAGTTGCAGAGCCCTCGTATGCCTCTGACCCTGATCTAAATTTGCATTTCCTTTCAAGTTCTGATTCTTTCTTTTTTTAAAAAAAGAAAAAGAAAAAAGGAGGAGGGAAAAAAGTTCTTGATTTCTTTAATGGCCGTGAAAGCGAGCGATTGGGAACATTTGTAGAAGGCAGGCGCTGAGCCAAGGAGAGGCTGTAGGGAACTCCGATTGCCAAGAGATTCCAGCCCAGGGTTCTGGATTGTAACCCAGCAGCTACTTAACAAGTCTTGGCTATCCATTCTGCAGAGCCTGCCAGTTTGTTATAGGCAGCAGTGATGCAAACTGGACTGTTTTGGCAATGCGCTCTTAAACAGGAGAACAAGATTACCTTGTAAATAGATGCAAACTAAATGTAAGTCGCTCCAAACTAGACTGCAGAAAATACAATTTCAGCAATAGAGTGGCCAGCGCCTGGAATTCACTACCGGACTCTGTGGTTTCCTCCCCCAATCCCAAAATCTTCAACCTTACATTATCTACAATAGACCTCTCCCTTTTTCTAAGAGGTCTGTAAGGGGAGTGTATAAGTGCACTTTTGTGCCTACTATCCCTGTCCTAATGTCTTTTTTATCTTTTCTATCTCTACTTTATCCTTATATTGTGTTAAACGCACTAAAAAACAATACTATATTTGTTTGACAAATATATATGTATATGTATATGTATATGTATATGTATATACACGAATCCCAGCGACCGATTAGGTCCCACAGAGTGGGCCTTCTCTGGGTCCCGTCAACTAAACAATGTTGGTTGGCGGGCCCCAGGGGAAGAGCCTTCTCTGTGGTGGCCCCGACCCTCTGGAACCAGCTCCCCCCAGAGATTAGAACTGCCCCTACCCTCCTGGCCTTTCGCAAACTCCTTAAAACCCACCTTTGTCGTCAGGCATGGGGAAACTGAGATATCTCCCCCGGGCCTATACAATTTACGTATGGTATGCTTGTGTGTATGTCTGTTTAATAATGGGGTTTTTTAATATTTTAAATTGTAAATTATTAGATTTGTTATAAACTGTTTTTATTGTGTTGTGAGCCGCCCCGAGTCTACGGAAAGGGGCGGCATACAAATCTAATTAATAATAATAATAATAATAATAATAATAATAAGTATATGTCACATGTTTTTTTGCTGAATTTGAAAATTAAGGGAGACTAGGATAGATCTATTTCGGCCTTATTTTGGCCTCATCAGCTAGCCATACCGACTGGGACTTGAACCTGCAACCTTTGCCTTGTAAGGCAGAGAATTATCCTCTAGGCTATCATTTATTTTATCTAAAAACACAATGTTAATATCACTCCAATCTCAGGACTCAGTCCGTTTTAAACTGGCCGCCAGCGGTGCTCTTAAGTAGCATCACCCTCTTCCTTCCAGGGAGTTTGCTTCTTTCATTTAGCTTCCAGATTTAGTAAATCTTCTTGGAGATCTCAAATACATACACAACTGGCAGAATTTCCACAAAACCACAATAGAAAATGAGTATTCTTCTTTGCTTTGAAGTCGAGTAGGTTCCTTCAATAATCCATAGAGTGTCACATTTCTAGGCTGGGCGTTAGGCTCATTTGATCATCCATAGATATTAAAAAATCTGAACTATGTCTAGCCAACCACAGCGACCTCAGCTCGGAGGAAAAACTGTCATTGGGTGACAAGCGGGCTTTTTAATGAAAGAATTAACTTCTCATCATTGCATTTTAATTTTAAAAGGCATCCTGGGTTACTGTCGAGCTAATCAATTGATTACATCCAGCTCCAGAATTGAACAACAATAATTCGAACATGTTTTTACATTGTTCTGTCCATGCCTAATCAACCAGCCCTTTGGGGGGTTATGATAAATAAATGAAGAACATCTGCCTGGGGGAAATTGTTACTATCATAATGCAATATGAATGTGTTACTACTTTGTGGAGCCGTTGCCGGATTCTTAAAATAGACAGCTCTTGTTTATAAAAACTCTGACTTCATATCTTCTGGCAAGGAAGATTTCGTTTGCAGTTTCCAGGAGTGACACTGCTCCAAAAATCGGAGAAGACCAAGCATTCAATCTTAAGATTTCCAGCTACAAGTTGTGGATGGAACGGTTGTCAATTTCCTTGTTGGTCAACCAACTCTCTTAACTTTTCTTAGTGCCCGTCTATTGGCCGTCACAAAAGACTAACTGAGCTGGCCTTAAGATCCTTGCTTAAGAACATGAGTGCTGGCACATTGAAAGATGTGTTTTGATCTGCTAAAGCTCACAAGATTGCATACTGGAATTTGAAAATGTCCTGAATGCTAAAAAAAACACCAAAAAATCCCCAAGCCCTGTTTAATTGTCCCTTCCTTCCTCTCTTCCTCCTTTCTGTTTATGTTTTATAAATATATTAAGACTGGGGGGTGGGGGGTGGGTTGTTAACCCACCTATTTGATATCAGCTGATTTCATTTGTTAGTCAAAACATACCACTGAATTAAAACATAGCACTGAATTAAAAGCACCATTATGCAACATGGAGTATCAAACATTATTTAAAGAAATGTATATGTGTGGACCTATCTACCTGAATAATCCTGGGAGGGGTTTTTTTGGAGTACAGGTAATTTATGACCAGTTGCTTAGCAACTACCATATTTTTTTGAAATATAAGATAATATAAAATATGTCCAAGTGCCACCTCTATGTTGGTTGAGGCAGGCAGGATTCCCTTGGGTATCAGCTTTTGGGGGTCATGGGAAAGGGAGGGTTTTGCCTTCTCTTTCTGCTCAAGATCCCCATGGACAATTGGTGGGCCACTGTGAGGCACAGAAGGCTGGACTCGATGGGCTTTGGCTCGATTCAGCAGGGCTCTTCTTATAACCCTTCCTTCCTTCTTTCCTTCCTTCTTTCCTTCCTTCCTTCTTTCCTTCCTTCTTTCCTTCCTTCCTTCTTTCCTTCCTTCTTTCCTTCCTTCCTTCCTTCTCTCCCTTATTGAAACAGATGTCCATGTACAGTCTCTATGTTGGTTGAGGCAGGCAGGATTCCCTTGGGTCCCATTTGTTGGGGGTCAAAGGAAGGGAAGGTTTTGCCTTCTCTTTTTGCTCAAGATCCCCATGGACAATTGGTGGGACACAGAATGCTGGACTTGATGGGCTTTGGCCTAATTCAGCAGGGCTCTTCTTATGTTCTTACATTCCCATTGTTTTCACACAGCTAGTGGTCAAGCACCATGAACTTTGCCCAGGAACAAGGAGCACCCTCTGTAATTCTGGCATCGACCTGTACTTACTTGCCAGGCGTCAGAGGTGAACAAGAGCCAAGAGAGAGGGCTGTTGAACAAGCAACCCTTGAAGCATGAAGGCAAAGGCTGGGTTTACTTTTTTTTTTGCCTAGACATCAACCGTTCTTGATGATGCTTGCATGTCTGGCATCAAGTGAGCAAGCTCGCTTAGAAGAATTCTCTCTGGGTTCAGTTTCAGGGCACTGGATGGGTGTCAACAGACTCAAACTCAACCCTGATAAGAAGGAGTGGCTGTGGATTTTGCCTCCCAAGGACAATTCCATCTGTCCATCCATTACTGACCCCCTCAGAAAGGGTCCGCAACTTGGGCGTCCTCCTCGATCCACAGCTCACATTAGAGAAACATCTTTCAGCTGTGGCAAGGGGGGCCTGGTTCACCTGGTGCACCAGTTGCGGCCCTATTTGGACCGGGAGTCACTGCTCACAGTCACTCATGCCCTCATCACCTCGAGGTTCGACTACTGTAATGCTCTCTACATGGGGCTACCTTTGAAGAGTGTTCGGAAACTTCAGATCGTGCAGAATGCAGCTGCAAGAGCAATCATGGGCTTTCCCAAATATGCCCATGTTACACCAACACTCCACAGTCTGCATTGGTTGCTGATCATTTTCCGGTCACAATTCAAAGTGTTGGTTATCACCTATAAAGCCCTTCATGGCATCGGACCAGAATACCTCCGGGACAGCCTTCTGCCACACGAATCCCAGCTACCAGTTAGGTCCCACAGAGTTGGCCTTCTCCAGGTCTCATCGACTAAAAAATGTCATTTGGCAGGACCCAGGGGAAGAGCCTTCTCTGTGGCGGCCCCGACCCTCTGGAACCAGCTCCCCCCAGAGATCAGAATTGCCCCCACCTTCCTTGCCTTTTGTAAGCTCCTTAAAACCCACCTCTGTCGTCAGGCATGGGGGAATTGAGATATCCCCTTCCCCCCAGGTCTATACAATTTATGCATGGTATGTTTGTGTGTATGGTTATCTTTTTTAATAAGGGGTTTTTAGTTACTTAAATATTAAATTTGTCATTCATTGTTTTGTTATTGCTGTGCGCCACCCCGAGTCTACGGAGAGGGGCAGCATACAAATCTAATAGATAGATAGATAGATAGATAGATAGATAGATAGATAGATAGATAGATAGATAGATAGATAGATAGATAGAGAGAGAGAAATAGAGAGATAGAGAGAGAGAGAGAGAGAGATAGAGAGATAGTGAGATAGAGAGATATAGAGAGATAGAGAGATAGAGAGATAGAGAGATAGAAATAGAGAGATAGAGAGATAGAGAGATAGAGAGATAGAGAGACAGAGAGACAGAGAGACAGAGAGACAGAGAGACAGAGAGACAGATAAACAAACAAACAAACAAACAAACAAACAAACAAATAAACTGCAAGGCTCGATGCCCAGTTTTCCCCAACACAGTAGCGGATTGCTACTGGTACTGTAGAGGCGATTTTTTGCAGGGTGCACAAGGAGCCCCGGAGAGGCAAAAAACAGGCCTACCCGGAGTTCAGGAAGGCCGGAAACTTTTTGCCCTCCTGGAGGCTCGAGAAAAGCCTCTGGAGCATGGGGAGGACAAAAAACGCCCTCCCTGCTGTGTAAGTATTTGACTAGGCCATGCCTGCGCAGTAACCGGGCCAAGAGCTCCTTGCCTAAAATTTTTGAAACCCACCCCTGGACAGGGTAACCCGGGTCTCTTGCCTGATACCATATTCCCATCAGTGCCACTTTTCATTTAAATCAACTGCAAGTTTCTAGCCCTTAAGTTTCCAGGAACGGTTTCCGATATGAGCTTTCCATGTGGGGTCCTTGGATTCTGGTCTGTCTTAGATTTGTTTGGGCCTTTATCTGGTTTGTTGATTGCAGCAGCTAAACACAAAATTCGGCTGCACAATGAAACCCGAAACGGGTTATCCCTTCAGTCTAATAGCTTGTTTTCCCCTAATCTCAGCATCTTTCTAAACCAGGCCCACATGTTTATGGTATTTTTCCAGTGCGTTCACAATTAAAGGCCAATTGCTGAAAAGGGCATGAACGTTGCCAGAGCTATTGGCACCCTCTGCGGCTCTTCACTTTCTGTTTGGGGCAAGAGGAATGAAGACAATTTTGCTGAGCAAAATGCTTAGCTAACCCTCTGGTTCCAGATATAGATTGTCTCTGATTCTATTCCAAAATGCAAAAAATTAAAAATTTAAAAAGTCCAAGGATTATATTGCAGATAGCCAAGAGAAAAACAGCCGCCACTGTTGTATTTGCCATGGTTTCTAGAGGCAGGGAGTTCCAAAGATAAACTCTGCTTCTAAAATAACACCTGTAATTAGACCTCACATCTTTTGAGAAAATGGAATAGTTTCGATGCACATTGCTTGTGTATACCAGTAAACTTGAATGGCTCGGAAAGAGAGATGGATACATTGGCAGAAAGCAAATTTGCCAAGAGCTACTGATTTAGTCTGACTACTATTTGCAAACATTGAGGGCACCTGCTTGAGTAGAAGTAGCATTTTCCAACCTTGCCAGCTGCAAAGCGGGTGGACTTCAACTCCCAGAAGTCTCCAGCCAGACTTGGATTAGAGCAGGGTTCTCAACTTGGTCACTTTAAGACTTGTGGCGTTCAATTCTCAGTCAGCCATCTACAGTAAACTTTCTTAATAGATGGTGGGTATGCAGTAAGCATAATATATCTTGACGTCATCAAAATGGAGAGAGAGAGAGAGAGAGAGAGAGAGAGAGAGAGAGATGGTTGGGGAATTGTGGGAGTTGAAGTCCACAAATCTTGTATACCCCCAACTGGTGGTGGGGTATGATTGCTTGTCTAGTGGTGGGCACAATCACTGAGCACATGTTATATGTCATATGTTGTGTGTGTGTTTTATATTATAAAAATCAATAAAAATATTATTTTTTTAAAAGAAGTCCACAAATCTTGAGCACTAAGTTTGGAGCACTACGTTTGGACCCAATTTCAATCACCTGGTACTGCTGGGATGGTCCTTAAGTGCAAGGACTGGTTGTAACTCCCCCTTTTCAATGCTATTATAACCATGGTGTAACTAAACCATTATTGTTATTGCCATTTTCATATTCATATTCATATTCATATTCATATTCATATTCATATTCATATTTTATATTTTATATTTTATATTTTATATTTTATATTTTATATTTTATATTTTATATTTTATATTTTATATTTTATATTTTATATTTTATATTTTATATTTTATATTTTATATTTTATATTTTACAATTTACAATTTACAATTTTTATTTTTATTTTTATTTTTATTTTTATTTTTATTTTTATTGTTGTTGTTTTGTTGTTGTTGTTGTTGTTGTTGTTGTTATTATTATTATTATTATTATTATTATTATTATTATTATTATTATTATTATTTAGATTTGTATGCCACCCTTCTCTGAAAGCTCACAGAATTACTTTGGCTTTGAAAAAGTGGGTGGTTAGATTAGATTTAGATTAGATTTATTGGATTTATATGCCACCCCTCTCTGCAGACTTGTTGGTTGTAAATTTAGATTTTTTGCACTTTGCTCCCAAGTCCCAAAACCGAGAGTCTCCTTCTATTGTCCCAATTTAGCAAAGGAAGACACCTCCGCCTGCACATTGATCTTCTCTGCACCCCAGGGAGAGGATTCAACCTGTAGACCATAATCTCCATCTTGCTCCCCCCACCCACCCACCCACCGAGGCATAGTTGAAAAAGGTTTTGGAGGCTTTTGGAAATGGTGATGGGGTGTTGGGTGGAAAAGGGGGTGACCTTTCCAATGGCAGGCCCAGGCATTTTGAATCCAGTCTCCCCACTCCACCCCTTCGACCCCCTCGAAGTTTCTATTTTTATCTGCTGGGCTTGGAAGGTTGACACTAAACGTCAAGGCTACACTTCAATTTGTCAGCCACCACCTCGTTTGTCAATCGGCAGGCAGCTTTTTCGGTTGTCAAAGGCGGCAGGAGCATCGATCAAACGCCTGACGCAAAGAGGACAAACAGCTGCCCCGGGGAAGGCTCCTGTCAATGCCTGGATTAGGGGCCTGGGGGGAAAGGGGGCAGAAAACATCCTGGTTGAACTGCTGTGCTCTTCCTCTTTTCCAACCCCCACCCCCCAGGTCACCCACAGAACCTCGCTCGGCATGGACTTCGAGGGGCGAAGGTTACACGGAGGTGGGCTGGGATGGGAGGAGGCTTGACTTTGAGAATAGTCCTAAACAATTTGGGATTGGTTTGAGGAGGTTGTTTTTTCTGGGAGGGGGCCTTAGAATGATTCCCCCCCTGGATTAATTTGGGGAACGGCTGGGATGCAAGCGGTGTGGGCAGAGGGAGGTGTTGTGATAAGGAAGGGTTGGGTCGGAAGATGGAGCTCAGGGCTGGGGGGCTTTTTTCTGATGGGGGTCTGGAGGGAGCTCAGGTTTCTCAGTTCTTCACTTTGCTCTCCTGCCCTTTGGAGGATCGGTTCTTGACTCGTTTTCTCCCTCTCTAACTTCCCATGTTAGTTTCTCCACATTTGAGTGGCTGAGTGGTGGGTTGAGTCTTTCTTCTTCCTTCCTTCCTCCCTTCCTTCCTCTTCTTCCCTCCCTCCCTTTATCCATCCATCCCTTCCATCCTACCTTCTCCCTCCCTCCATCTCTCCCTCCCTCCCTCCCTCCCTTCTTTCTTTCTTTCTTTCTTTCTTTCCTTCCTTCCTCTTCTTCCCTCCCTCCCTCCCTTTATCCATCCATCCCTTCCATCCTACCTTCTCCCTCCCTCCCTCCCTCTCTCCCTCCCTCCCTTCTTTCTTTCTTTCCTTCCTTCCTCTTCTTCCCTCCCTCCCTTTATCCATCCATCCCTTCCATCCTACCTTCTCCCTCCCTCCATCTCTCCCTCTCTTCCTTCTTTCCTTCCTTCTTTCCTTCCTTCCTTTCTCTTCTTCTCTCCCTACCTTTATCCATCCATCCATCCATCCCTTCCATCCTACATTATCCCTCCCTCCATCCCTCCCTCTCTTCCTTCCTTCTTTCCTTCCTCCCACCCTCTTTTCCTCCCTCCCTCCCCCCTTCAACCATCCATCCATCCACCTGTTCTATCCTCCCTTCTCCGTCCCTCCCTCCCTCTCTCTCTCCCTCCCTTGATTTACCATTATTTTATTTATTTATTTGACATATGCTGCCCAATCCTGTAGGACTCAGGATAAAATAAAATAACACAACAACAAGTCAAATATTCATTCATTTACTTATTTACTTATTTACTTATTTACTTATTTACTTATTTACTTATTTACTTATTTACTTATTTACTTATTTACTTATTTACTTATTTACTTATTTACTTATTTACTTATTTACTTATTTACTTATTTACTTATTTACTTATTTACTTATTTACTTATTTACTTATTTACTTATTTACTTATTTACTTATTTACTTATTTACTTATTTACTTATTTACTTATTTACTTATTTACTTATTTACTTATTTACTTATTTACTTATTTACTTATTTACTTATTTACTTATTTACTTACTTACTTATAAATTGGACTTATATGCCGCCCCTCTCGGTGGACTGTTTAAAATATTAAACAGTCACACACCATTAAACTAATCAATCAATTGCAATAAAAATAAAAAAGACTTTAAAAAATCATGGCTTTCTGACATTTGAAGACCCAGAACATTGGGAAGAGACCAGTTTGGAGAAAGTGGACGTACAGGACCCTCATCTCGTGGGCCCTCCTGCCCCTTTGTGCCTGTGTGTGTGTTTTTGTGTGTTTGCCCTCTCTGCACGGTCTCACCTCCTGAACTCCATCTGGTTGCTCAGCCTTTGGATCCTATCGGGGGCTTATGGAGATGGGTGTGGTGGTCAGGGCACCCTGCCAGAAAGGATTACTCTCTGGTTGCAACCCAAAAGCATGACATTCTTTCAAGCAGGCAGGCCTGCAGGGAATGCTGGGTGGGCTGATGTAACCTGTCGTAAGTTATCTATGTAGCCTTCCCACCTTGTTCTTGTGTTCCCACCTAGGGGTTGCAAGTTAAAATATCTCTAGAGCAATTCTGACTTCAGTTTGATTCTTGGGCCCTGGGCATTTATTCCCCTGCTCAATTTGACTTGGTCTCCTATGAAGGCAGAAGCTGTAAGTGAAGTCTCTAGAACTGTGTCCAGTTCTGGAGACCTCACCTACAAAAAGATATTGATCAAACTGAACGGGTCCAAAGACGGGCTACAAAAATGGTGGAAGTTCTTAAGCATAAAACTTATCAGGAAAGACTTGATGAACTCAATCTGTATAGTCTGGAGGACAGAAGGGAAAGAGGGGACATGATTGAAACATTGAAATATGTGAAAGTGTTAAATAAGGTTCAGGAGGGAAGTGTTTTTAATAGGAAAGTGAAGATAAGAACAAGGGGGCACAATCTGAGGTTAGTTGGGGGAAATATCACAAGCAAAGTGAAAAAATATTATTCTTCTGAAAGAGTAGTAGATACTTGGAACAAACTTCCAGCAGACGTGGTTGCTAAATACACAGTCACTGAATTGAAACATGCCTGGGATAAACCTAGATCCATCCTAAGATAAAATACAGGGAATAGTATAAGGGCAGACTAGATGGACCAGGAGGTCTTTCTCTGCTGTCAATCTTCTATGTTTCAAAGCCTGATCCCTGGTTTCTAAATCAGCCAATCCTGTAAGAGCTTGGTGGATCAACCACCTACCTCTTGCATATTCTAGCTCTCTTTATTGCAACTGTGGGTTTTGTTGGCCTTCCTCTGAGCTCCGCTTTAAGGGACAGGGGCCTGATCCAGGGATTCCCTCAGGGATCTGCAGGGAATAAAAGGGATCCCTTGTATTGGGTGTCAATCTGGTTTCGATAGCCTCCATTAGGAGCTCTCCATGGTGCTGCAGGACTCCTGTCCCCCTACTCAGGAGTATATTTACCAGCTCTTTCTAGATCGATGCTTCTCAATCTTGGTAACTTGGAGATGTATGGGCTTTAAGTTCCAGGATTTCCTAGTCAGCTGAGTTCTGGGAAACGAAGTCTACACTTCTTCAAGCAACCAAGGTTGAGAAACATTTTTCCAGATTATGTCTAACATCTCCCAAGATCTCAGTTTGCTTGGAAGAGAGGAAGGGGTATTGATAGTGTCATCTAGTCCTTCAATATCTCTCAAGTTGATGTTCTCCATATACTTGAAGATAGCAATGCCTTTAGCAGTGTTGGTTAGGTGTTCTGGAAATGGCTCTGCTATGCAACTTGTCTAGATAGGAGTACACTTCAAATCATGAATTATCCAAAGGAGTATACTTCAAGATGGTTTTTCCCCCCATTCTGGATTAATATTTATAAATAAAGGGGGAAAGTGAGATTTTAGATTTTCTGCATTCTTAATTCTGGAGGAACTTGATTTGTCTTCAAACTCTGACAAAACACAAAATGTTGTTTGGACTCCACATAAACTCCAGACCCTTCTAAATTCTTCCATGGTATTGGATAAACCCTTCAGAAATCACAGATACTGTCTGGATTGGGAACAGGTAAAAAATTTAGGAAGAAGTTGAATTCTTCTATTTTTTGCATGCAATTAGTCTATTCAATCACTCTAAGGTGTCTAGTTGAGGATGGATACTATAAGTATTCCCAGATATTATGTCTCTGTTTCTCTCTCTCTCTCTCTGCGTTTGTATGTATGCGTGAGAGAAAAAGGGAGGGAGGGAGAGTGAGTGAGTGTGTGTATTCTGTTCTGGAGACCTCACCTACAAAAAGATATTGACAAAATTGAACGGGTCCAAAGATGGGCTACAAGAATGGTGGAAGGTCTTAAGCATAAAACGTATCAGGAAAGACTTCATGAACTCCATCTGTAGAGTCTGGAGGACAGAAGGAAAAGGGGGGACATGATCGAAACATTTAAATATGTTAAAGGGTTAAATAAGGTTCAGGAGGGAAGTGTTTTTAATAGGAAAGTGAACACAAGAACAAGGGGACACAATCTGAGGTTAGTTGGGGGAAAGATCAAAAGCAACGTGAGAAAATATTATTTCACTGAAAGAGTAGTAGATGCTTGGAACAAACTTCCAGCAGACGTGGTTGGTAAATCCACAGTAACTAAATTTAAACATGCCTGGGATAAACATAGATCCATTGTAAGATAAAATACAGGAAATAGTATAAGGGCAGACTAGATGGACCTGGAGGTCTTATTCTGCCGTCAGTCTTCTACGTTTCTATGTTTCTATGTTTCTATGTATGTGCATGAATGCTAGAATTTCTTTTCCAGGAGGTTGGAAATAGGGATATTAAATTTATATCTATTTTTTTTTGCAATTCATTTTTTCTCAGTATTCTGCAATATGATATGGTGTCCCAACTCACTAGTAATCCTGACTTGTCAGGTTGTTGCACAGTGAAAGTTGATTTAAGAGAGAGAGAGAGAGAATGAATGGCACATAACCTATAATTCCATTTTATTCTAATCTCTACGCTAATCCTCTGTGGTGTTTTTTTTTTTAAAAAAAAACCCCACGCACTTGTTGAATGAGATAAAATAAAGCAAAGTCAGTCAAATCTGTGCCGAATCACTTCTCTGCAATGCAGTTTGCCTGGCTGCAAAGCAAACAAACCTCATGCAAAACAACAGAGATAAAAAGAAAAAAGAAAGGAAAGGATAGCCGTTCGCTGAAAACTCCGACTTTTCTATTTGGCAAATGCGGCCTGTGGTTTGTTCCTTCGGCTGCACCGTTCACACCACGTGGCCAGACAGAATTCCCTATTTACATATCTTATGTTTGGTTTAAAAGCACTAATGCCTCAGACTGAAGAAATAAATCAGCAGGTGTGAATAGCGGTGAGAATACCTGCGTGAAGTCTGAAACACCAAGATAAATAAATACAAATTATCAGGATGTCCCTGTTGCTTCATCTCAAGGGGAATCTTGTTCGGTACACAGTGGGGGCCACGCCAAAGAACGCCCTGTTCCTGGGCGCTGGTTTACAAGATCTGGCTTGAGCAGGAGACTGTCAGTTATTAAAGTATTGGGAGAGATTTTTTTTTGTGGGATAAGGTTATTTCCGAGATTCAAAGGTTAACGGAGAGGGACACAAAGCCATTGCTTGTTTTCCCCATCTGCATTTCGTTTTTGGTTTAAATTAGCCTTTTCCAGATGGGCAATCCCAAAGGTGGTTGAGACGAAGTCTCTAGAAGCCTTCAAAGGCTTCAGAAGAAAACAATGCGTTGAAAAACAACAATGGCAAAGGAACCCGAGTGAAACTTGAAGGTCCACGGAATATATCTCACTTGCATTGGCTGCCAGAAAGCGTCTTTTCCAGATCTAGAAAGGCTTCCATTGGTTCTCTTCTTCCCCAACGGAAGCCACATTACAAAGGCAGGAAGGGACTTCAAAGAAACCTGCCTGGCATGTAAAAATGATTGTCAAAAGTACAAAGAGAGAGCTAAGATTTAGAAGGCAAGCTAGGTCAGAAGCGCTTAATGCCTTTACCTTTTGGGTCTCTGGTCAAAAATGGCGCCTATGTAGAGGAAGCCTTGCTCATTTGCATACCAAAGAACAAAGGGTAGGGTTGGGTCCTGTTTACTAGATGAATAACAGAATGACAGAGTTGGAAGGAATGTAGTCCATCCCCCTACTCAAGCAGGAAGCCCTATAGCATTTCAGGCAGATCCAATCTTGTCTTGAAAACCTCCAGGAATGGAGCACCCACAACTTCTGGAGGCAAGTTGTTCCACTGGTTAATTGTTCTCACAGATAGGAATGTTCTTCTTAGTTCTAGGTTGCTTCTCTTCTTGGTCAGTTTTCATCCATTGATTGTTGTCCTACCTTCGGGTGCTTTGGAGAATAAGTTGACCCATTCTTATTTTGGTTGGAGAGTTAGACTAGAAGACCTCCAAGGTCCCTTCTAACTCTGTTGTTCAGGTTGTAGTAGTTGTTGTTGCTGTTGTTGCTATAATTATTATTATTATGTCAGTACAACACAGCAAACCGGATCACTATGCTGGATTTCGTATTTCATCCCCAGTCGGGCGCTTCCCAAGCACCTAGGACTGCGTGATGTAGTGGCGAATTATGTTTGCCGACCCCAGTAAAGTGGCCTTTTGCAATTGACAGATGGAGATTTTGTCAATTCCGATGGTTTTCAAATGTCCACTGAGATCCTTTGGTACTGTGCCCAGCGTGCCAAGTACCACTGGGACCACTTTCACTGGCTTATGCCAGAATCGTATTTATTATTTGTTATTTGTTATTTGTTATTTGTTATTTGTTATTTGTTATTTGTTATTTGTTATTTGTTATTTGTTATTTGTTATTTGTTATTTGTTATTTGTTATTTGTTATTTGTTATTTGTTATTTGTTATTTGTTATTTGTTATTTGTTATTTGTTATTTGTTATTTGTTATTTGTTATTTGTTGTTATTATTTGTTGTTATTATTTGTTGTTATTATTTGTTGTTGTTATTTGTTGTTGTTATTTGTTGTTGTTATTGGTTGTTATTGTTATTATTGGCAACCCCTGAGATATTGCAACATGTTGATGTTGCAAAACCACCTGTCTTCCAAAATGGTATAGGATCTGCATGGAAGCCAAGTTTCAAATGCTGCTGTTGTCCACCAAATGTTGTGGTGGCCCAAATACATCGATATTACACACACACACACAAGCACAAACACACAAACCATTTCACTCCTACAGACTTTTGCAGACTTCCCACACAAAGTCATTCTCCCAGGGAAACCCTACTGAATCAAAATCCTGCAGAGCCCCTAAATCTGAGTTATGGAAAGGGGAAAAATATGTGGATATTGTTATATATCAGAAGTGTAAAACTAAAAGGCTTCCTTGGTCAGATATTCCCCCCATTTTTGGGGGGACATGAAGATCTCCAAACAAAATATTAATATGATCGGTTTGGAAGGACAAATTACACCTGTATTCTCTAAGAGAGAAAGTCACCCTGGCAAATAAAGACTTCCTACTTTAGATAACCATGGAGAAGGATTTTTTCATCCTTTCCTTTCCTTTCCCTTCTTCATCCATCCTTTCCTTTCCCTTCTTCATCCATCCATCCATCCATCCATCCTTTCCTTTCCTTTCCCTTCTTCATCCATCCTTTCCTTTCCCTTCTTCACCCATCCTTTCCTTTCCTTTCCCTTCTTCATATTTCCTTTCCTTTCCCTTCTTCATATTTCCTTTCCTTTCCCTTCTTCATATTTCCTTTCCTTTCCCTTCTTCATCCATCCTTTCCTTTCCCTTCTTCACTCATCCTTTCCTTTCCCTTCCCTTCTTCATATTTCCTCTCCCTTCCTTTCCTTTCCTTTCCCTTCTTCATCCATTCTTTCCTTCCCTTCCCTTCTCTTGTTTTTGGGCCCATTTTTTTTTAAAAAAAATGCACGAATGAGGTTCAAACGCTAATGAAAAGATAAAACGCCTCATACCCATGACGTGGAGACAACTACTTACCAATGTAAACAAGAACCTGGGTGGTATAATGCTCAAGGTTTGCCTTTTCCTTTCCTTCTGCCCCCCCCCTTCCAACCTTTTCTCTCTCTTTCCCTTTTGACAGCTCCGGGTGGCAGTGATGAATCTGTGAAGTTATCTAATTTTCCACTGTTTTAATTAAGGGGCCTGCGTGCTGAGGGCGAACAGCTGGATTCTTTGTACTGCTTTCTGTTGCCTGACAGAGAAAAATGTTGGACGGCGACTTCAGCCAAAGCTCTCGGCCTGACCTGAACAGATGAACGTTCTGGGATTCATAAACTTGAGGCTGGAAAGCAGAAGGCATTTTGAGCGGCTTCTTGGCCTCCTCGCAGGCCAACGAGTGGGTCACCCAGCGAACTCCCTTTGTACTCCTCCCAGCAGGGAAGACGGTAATTGAACGGCGAAGCCTCCCCTTGGAAGAGGAATCCTACAAGTGGATCCATTGTCTTTAGCAGAAGACAGGTTCTTGATGGAGCAATTCAGCTTTGCTCGAGATGTGTTGGATGAGGACCTGAGGGAGTTTTATAGGATTTTTTTTTTGAAGGGGAGGGAAACTGGGAGTTTCCTCCAAGGGGTTGGTTGGACCAGGAGGAAAGAGGAGGTAAAATATCTCCTCTTGATTGCATGGACCTGTCAACATTCCGAGTAACGCATCCCCAAAAATCAGAGAAAAAGGCAGGTCGATTCCTCAAAGAAAACGTTTATGGGATACGTCATGTCAGCACAGCCGGTGAAAGCCAATTTTCTCTGAATTAAAAGAGCAAATATTTCCCTCCCCAGTCGTATTGTCCAATGAAAGTTGCTGGCATTGTGTCATGTTTTTTGTATTGGTGTTTTCTATTTTTTTGTGTATACATTGTACACTGCTCAAAAAATAAAGAATAAAGAACACATCCTAAATCTGAATTATTCTCATTGAATGCTTTGTTCTGTAGAAAGTTGAATGTGTTGACAACGTGGGGAAATTGATGGTCAATCAATGTTGCTTCCTAAGTGGACAGTTTGATTTCACAGAAGTTTGATTGACTTGGAGTTATATTGTGTTGTTTAAGGGTTCCCTTTATTTTTTTTTGAGCAGTATATTTTTCTTTTGTTTTGTTTTTAATGATAATGATAATAATAATAATAATAATAATAATAATAATAATAATAATAATAATAATAATAATAATCCCCAAAATGAAACAGGTTCAGTCACAGGATGCCTCAACTTTCAACCACAATGACTTACCACCATAATTGCAGGCTCAATATTAAAGTTATAAGTCAAGGATTATCTGTTCCTCTCTATCTGTCATGGCCTGTTTCTTTGTCCTCTGCTGCGATCTGTTCAGAAGGATTTCATGACACCCTTTAATAAATACAGATAATATGGGTTTTGTTGCATTTTCTCAAACTGTCATAAATGCCTTTGGACAAAGATCACCAGTCTCTGAAAATTTATAAATCTAGATTGTCCCAATGATCCGTTTCCATGAGTAGGTGTGAACAGAGATCGGTCAAGAAATGGTGGATGAGATGACACCCAACACTCAAACTGTTGAAAGTGGGTGATCCATTTCCATGGTGTGTTACACAATCGTTGCTTCTTGTAGTGATTTAATCAGCTGGGGATTGAATGACCCTAGAGACTCACTGATGTGTCTTCTCAAAGTGTCCGTCTCTCGCTCTCTCTCGTTCTTGAATTTCTCAAAAGCCCAGGGTGATAACTCTCTAAGAGAGTCAATGGTTTGGAAAGCGGCCGACCACTGTCAGATAATCAGTTCTGGGAAGGAGATGAGTTTTATTAGTGGTGCAAGAGACACAAGCCAGTTGCCCCTGTTGTGTTTACACTGAGTTGCTGAAAGACACTGTGTAATTGCAATTAGCACAAGGAAGCAACTTTGGATGGCTGGTTTGTGTTTTTATCGAGCGAGGTTTTTCACATCAACGAAGTTATGTCACCAGATTCTATAAGCTGCAGCCAATCCAATGTTTGACCCCATCGAAGTTAAGTGATTGTCAAGCCTAGTAGGAAAGGTTGGGGTGTGTGTAAATGGTTCACACATGTGGTAAATAGTTCACATAAAAAGGACAGCTGCTTGAGTTTTAACCAGATTTATATTTTTATGCACCCCAAAATAACTGATTGAATTTCATAATGTATGGAGAACTACATTCGCTACTCAGACATATCTATGTATCCCTGCTGGAATTAAGTTGTTTGCCACACAGACACTATTAGGATCATCAGAGGGCTGTGAAAATATTTACTGACCCCTCACATCCTGGACATAAATTATTTCAACTCCTACCTTCAAAAAGTCGCTATAGAGCCCTGCACACCAAGACAATTGGACACAAGAACAGTTTTTTCCCAAATGCCATCACTCTGCTAAACAAATAATTCCCTCAACACTGTCAAGCTATTTACTAAGTCTGCACTACTATTACTACTAATTTTTTCTCATCATTCCTATCATCCATCTCCTCCCACTTAAGACTGTATGACTGTAACTTGTTGCTTGCATCCTTACGATTTGTATTAATATTGATTGTTTCCTGATTTCTTATTTGACCCCTATGACAATCGTTAAGTGTTGTAACTCATGATTCTTGACAAATGTACCTTTTTCTTTTATATACACTGAGAGCATCTGCACCAAGACAAATTCCTTGTGTGTCGAATCACACAATAAAGAATTATATTCTACTCTACTCTATACTCTACTCTATTTTGTATTCTACTCTACTCTACTCTACTCTTCTATTCTATTCTACTCTATACTCTACTCTATTTTGTATTCTACTCTACTCTACTCTTCTATTCTATTCTATTCTATTCTACTCTATACTCTATCTTGTATTCTACTCTACTCTACTCTTCTATTCTATTCTATTCTACTCTCTACTCTATTTTGTATTCTACTCTACTCTACTCTTCTATTCTATTCTATTCTATTCTATTCTACTCTACTCTACTCTATACTATACACTATTTTGTATTCTACTCTACTCTACTCTACTATTCTATTCTATTCTATTCTGTATAATGGCATGATTACCTTAGAATTTCTCTCCAACATTACTGATTTTCTCAAAATCTCTGCATGTTGCATGACCGATCAGTTGTTCTGTTCTAAGCACCCACGTGAGCATCTAAGCACAGAATTAATATTCCCATTGCTGTGCAATTCCGGCAGGGAAAGTACAACTCAAACATTTCTCTAGAAGAAAGCCAGAGATTTCCCTCTGCAGGAATACCTCCGGTTAACCAAGCCAATCGCTTCTCTAGTTGGGACACTTGTCAAGGAGGAATTGGCTTTTTTTTTAGAGTAAACAACTGACTTTCGTCGGAGGAAAATCAAGGAAGGGAAAGGATCTGCCAATTTCCATATATCCTGACTGGTGGTCAGCACACTTCCTTCAGCTGTCCAGGAGAAAAATGTCACTCGCTTCCAGCCAAATCTACTTTGTTTTCAACGTTCGGAAATAGGGATCGAGTTGAAAAGGGGGTGGGGGTGGAAATCACATCATGAAACTCTTCAAAATCTTCCCCCACCCCCAAAAAGGAACATCCTTGTTTCTGTTAATCTTTGACTATCTTGATTATCAATAGTCGTTGAGCTCTAGAATCTTGCTCCGGCTGTCAGTATGACTGTGGTGTGAATGAGTGTGATAATATGGTTTTATTACTCGTTTTTTAGATTAGTTTATAATTGGGCTTTGAATTATTTGAATTATACGTTCTGAGCCACCCTGAGTCTTTGGAGAAGGGCAGTGTATAAATTCAATCCATAAATAAATACATAAATAAATCAAGGCTACTTCTGTTGACCCAATTGATGTGAAAGCTATCGTGGGGCTTCCCAGATTCGCCCACGTTTCTACAACACTCCGTGGCCTGCATTGGCTGCCGATCAGTTTCCGGTCACAATTTAAAGTGTTGGTAATGACCTTTAAAGCTTTTCATGGCATTGGACCAGAATACCTCCAGAACCGCCTTCTACCGCACGAATCCCAGCGGCCGATAAGGTCCCACAGAGTTGGCCTTCTCCGGGTCCCGTCGACCAAACAATGTTGTTTGGCGGGCCCCAGGGGAAGAGCCTTCTATGTGGCGGCCACGGCCCTCTGGAACCAACTCCCCCCAGAGATTAGAACGGCCCCCACCCTCCTTGTCTTTCACAAATTACTCAAGACCCACCTGTATCGCTAGGCATGGGGGAAGTAAGACATCTCTCCCAGGCTTTTTATTTTTCATGTTTGGTATGTATGTGCTGTATGGTTTTTAACAGTTGGGGGTTTTATATATTTTTATTATTAGATTTGTCCCATTGTTACACTGTTTCTTATTACTGTTGTGAGCCGCCCCGAGTCTTTGGAGAGGGTCGACATACAAATCTAATAAATAATAATAATAATAATAATAATAATAATAATAATAATAATAATAATAATAATAATACATAATAATAATGATTTGTGGTTGTTCTAGAATTTTGTCTTTTTTCACTCCCTAACTGGATGTCATGGGCCACTAATTTCCAGAGTCAAAAAACCATATTACAGATCGTCCTCAACTTACGATTGTAATTGAGCCCCCCAAAATTTGTTGCTAAGTGAGATACTTGTTAACTGAATCACTACAGATATTAAGTTATGGTTGTTAAGCAAATCTGGCTTCTCCACTGAATTTGCCTGTTGGAAGGACACAAAAGGGGATGACATGACGTTTAAACAAAAGGGTTCGGTTGAGATCTGCACACATAGGACTGATTGGGCTAGATTGGAGGGATGACACCGAAGTATAATTTCATCATATTTTAGCTATATCTTAAATTAAATGTCGTTTGGCGGGACCCAGGAAAAGAGCCTTCTCTGTGGCGGCCCCGACCCTCTGGAACCAGCTCCCCCCGGAGATTAGAACTGCTCCCACCCTCCTTGCCTTTTGTAAAGTTCTTAAGACCCATCTCTGTCGTCAGGCATGGGGGAACTGAGACATCTCCCCCGGGCTTATACAGTTTATACATGGTACGTTTGTGTGTATGTTTGCTTTTAATAATGGGGTTTTTAGTGTTTTTTAAATTATTAGATTTGTTCTTACATTGTCTTTGTTATTGTTGTCAGCTGCCCCGAGTCTACAGAGAGGGGTGGCATACAAATCTAATAAATAATAATAATAATTATTATTATATTTTATCCAATTTCATTTCAGACTGTATTTTATTACAACTTCATTTTAAACTGTACCTTATCAAATTCCATTTGAAATTGTTTTTATCAAATTTTAGTAATGATTTGTTTCTGGAACTTTGCACTTTGATATGGCCCAAGGGCTAATCAATAAAAACCCATGTTTATGTGTTGTATAATCAGCACCGTTTTCATTGAAGAGGGTTATTGTTTACCTTAAAGGAGACAACTCTTGAAATCCCAAGAATACACGAGATGAAGTAACACCAAATGTGGTTTATGGTACAAAAGGCCAATAAAGTTTAGATCTGTACTTAGCTATCGAACTGAGCTCAATTTCAATTTTTTTTGTTTTCGAAAAGGAACATGTGGGTTCCATCCCAGCTCATCAGAGGTGGAACACATGTGGTTACTAGCTTTGAAAGGAATGAGACCAATTTGTGAAGAGTTGACATTGGGCTATTAGAAACGGCTATTAATCACAGCAAGTGAGGAACAGTAACAAAGGGTTGTGTTTTGTCCAAACTCCTAAAAATAGGTTGCTCTTGTTCAAGGTTGCCGCACCCCAGTTGTAGCCATTCCATTTAATCTTCAAACAATCCTTTGCATAAAAAAGGGGCCTGCTCAATCATCATGGGGTTGTTTGGGTGGGCCTTCCTTGCCTCCTGGTATGTCTTGAAATTGAACTTTCGAAGGATTGATTGATTGATTGATTTGTTTGTTTGTTTGTTTACTTACTTACTTACTTACTTACTTACTTACTTACTTACTTACTTACTTACTTACTTACTTACTTACTTACTTACTTACTTACTTACCGTACTTACTTATTTATTGGATTTGTATGCCGCCCCTCTCCGGAGACTCAGGGCTGCTAACAGCAATAATAAGACAGCGTATAACAATAATCCAATACTAAAAACAATTAAAACCCATTATAATAAAAAAAACCAAACATACATACAGACATACCATGTATAAAATTGTAAAGGCCTAGGGGAAAAGGGTATCTCAATTCCCCCATGCCTGGTGGCAGAGGTGTGTTTTAAGGAGCTTATGAAAGGCAAGGAGGGTGGGGGCAATTCGAATCTCTGGGGGGAGTTGGTTCCAGAGGGCCGGGGCCGCCACAGAGAAGGCTCTTCCCCTGGGTCCCGCCAAGCGGCGTTGTTTAGTTGACGGGACCCGGAAAGGCCCACTCTGTGGGACCTAACTGGTCGCTGGGATTCGTGCAGCAGAAGGCGGTCCCTGAGATAATCTGGTCCGGTGCCATGAAGGGCTTTATAGGTGTTCTGTCTGGGTGCCCCCAGACTTCAACACCAACTGGAAAAAGCAGCCAGACACACTGGTAAAAGCAAAAGCACTTTATAGTTTGAAAAATAAACACAGAGAAAAACCTGTTCTTCCCAACAGGCAGGCTATGAGGCTTCACAGCAAAGTCCTGATGGCCAGACAATACAGCAGACTTCTTGCTGGCACACCCCCCAGTGTAGAGAATAAGCCCCCACGCCTTTTCCCCCAAGGTTTCAGCCTTCAAGGCCACAAGCCAGAATCAGAGATGCCAAAGATCACAGCCAGGTCCCAGGACTCCCAAAGATAATACTCCACAATATAGGAAGGGTGGGTCTGCCTTTTCAGCCTTTCTGGGGAGAACCACACCCAAACCCAGCTGTTGCCTATTTAGGGCTGGAAGTACCTGGCTAATTGTCCCCTTCGTTGTGCTGCTCTTCTCTGCCTGTGATCGATGATGGCTTGAGCATTTTCATCTAAGGACTCTAGGCTGCTTGCTGGGGAGAGCTCCACCCCGGGGGATTCTGGCTGTTCTCCCTCTCCCTCGGCCTGATATTCCTCCTCCCCTTCTGCCTGGGCCTCCTCCTCCTCCTCCTGTTCCTCCTCCTCCCCCTCTGAGCAGGGAGCCGGGAGAGGTTCAGCCGTTCCCTGAGGAGCCTCAGATGGAATCACAACAATAGGTCATAACTATACAATTGGAATACAATTGGAAAACCAGAATGGCATTGGACTTTTGCAAGAACCTCATCTAAACCGAGATCATTAGGTAGCCTGTCACACAATGATTATGACCTTGGAATGACAGTTGTGGAGGTTTGACTGTAATGGGTGACATGATAGGAGTGTTCCAGTATTTGAGGGGCTGCCAGAAAGAAGAGGGGGTCAAGTTATTATCCAAAGCTCCAGAAGGCAGGACAAGAAGCAATGGATGGAAACTAAGCAAGGAGAGAAGTGATCAGCCAGTGCAACGGCTTCCCTGCAGAGGTGGGGAATGCTCCAACACGAGACTTTCAAGGAAAGACTGGACTGATATTGGACTCGTGTGATGTAGGGTCTCCTGCACCAGCAGGGGGTTGGACTAGATGACCTGCAAGGTCCCTTCCAGCTCTAATAATATAAAATGAAATGAAATGAAATAATAAAATAAAATAATAATGAAATAAAATGTAATAAAATAAAATAAAATAAAGTAAAGTAAAGTAAAGTAAAATAAAATAAAATAAAATAAAATAAAATAAAATATAAAATAATATAAAATATATAATATATAATATATAATATACCGTATATAAAATAATAATATAAAATATATAAAATAATATAAAATAATATAAAAAAATATAAAATATAAAGTAATATAAAATATAAAATAATATAAGATAATATAAAATATAAAATATAAAATAATATAAAATATAAAATAATATAAAATAATATAAAATAATATAAAATAATATAAAATAATATAAAATAATATAAAATAATATAAAATAATATAAAATAATATAAAATAATATAAAATAATATAAAATAATATAAAATAATATAAAATATAGCAACCTGGAATTAAGGGGAAACTTCCTAACAGTGCGAACAATTAACCAGTGGAACAGCTTGCCACCAGAAGTTGTGGGGTCTCCATCACTGGAGGTTTTTAAGAAGCGACTGAACAGCCTCTTGTTTTAAATTGCATAGGATCTCCTGCTTCAGCAGAGGGTGGGACTAGAAGACCTCGAAGATCCCTCTAGCGCTAATCTGATGAGCAGATATTCTGGTGCGCAGAAAGAACATCCTCCATCTATAATTGCCTGGCTATCGTATGTGGGCCAAACCTTGTTTCGGTGTCATGCATGTTCTTTCTTTTGGTAGCCTTGACGTTTGCCATCATGGTTTGAACCGAAGGGCATCCAGGTTGTAAAGAATTGTGCCTGTTTGTGAAACTGCAACCCCATGTTCGGGATCTGGTTTCTGGCATTTAGTTATGGAAGTGTGATTTCCCCTCTTCAGTGTGGCCTTATCCCACTCTATTTCTACATGCTCTGTAAACAACATTTTGTGAAACCTCAGCTTAACAATGGAGACAAATTCCTATATTTGCTGTTCCTAATTTCAATAGGTCAGATTTAATCAGGGAGAAGATGTGAAATGAAGAACAGAGCTGTGTACCCAAGTTTGTTCCCTGCATCTTTTTCTTTCTTTCTTTCTTTCTTTCTTTCTTTCTTTCTTTCTTTCTTTCTTTCCTTCCTTCCTTCTTTCATTCTTTCCTTTCTTCCTTCTTTCCTTCTTTCTCCTTTCCTTTCCATTCCTTTCCTTTTTTCCTTTCTTTTCCTTCCTTCCTCCCTTCCTTCTCTTTTCCTTTCCTTTCCTTTTTTCTTTTTCTTCCTTCCTTCCTTCTCCTTTCATTTCTGTTCTGTTCCATTCTTTTCCTTTTTCCTTTCTTTTCCTTCCTTCCTTCCTTCTCCTTTCCCTTTTTTCTGTTCCTTCCTTCCTTCCTTTCCCTTTTTCATGTTGAATGAACCTGTCCAGCTTGTATCCACACTTTTCAAAACTTAAACAAATTCCTCAGTTATCACCTGTGTTTTGTCTTTACAGTAATTTAATGTGGCTTTATCAACCCCCTAATTACCACTTGGTTTTAATCTATTGAGAAACAGTTCTTCTGTATTTATCTGAAACTCTTGTGCTTTTATTCTTTTTTAACAAATAGGGCCCTGCCTCCTAAACTTAATTATACTTATTTATCTTGGCATGAAGATTAACAAACTCATAATAAATAAGAAGAGGCAGGCATCCTGTTGGGAGAAGCTAGTTTACCCTTTGCAAATGATGCTTTCAACTGCAAAACAATCTTTAATTCCATCTCCTTTAGACTTTATAATTAGTGAGAAATATTTAGTTAGGCCTTTGAGGAGCGGAGGATTCGCTCTTGGCTCGATTGCCCCATAGCAGGCCAAATCTTTCCATTTCTAAAGAATGACTCATCCTTTTTTAGAAGTTGGGCAGGCTTATTTTGGACGTCTTTTTTTAAAAAAAAAGTTTTATCAGATGATCCAACAATAGTGATGAATTAAGTGGGACCTTTTGGAAAGACCAATCCACTTTACCTGTCCAAGATGGCACCAGACAACCCAAAAGTTCAGTTACGTTTTTGATAGAAAACTTGAGACCTTTGGAGATAAGACCTGTTTTCACTGGTGTCCCAAGGGTGCTTTTTAAGAAGGTAACTGGATTTTTATTGTTCTGTCGGGCTCTCTGGCAGACTCCTCCCAAAAATTCACAGGTACAAATTTCAGATACACACACGTTTGAAAATTCAAAACAATGTTCTTTATAATGAAAATTCACTGAACCTAAGCCCTCTTTTGGTATAGCAAAGAGCACTGTCTCCAAACAAACTGGTAATTTGTACAAGTCCCTTATCAGTTCTGTGATACTTAGCTTGCAGCTGTGAGGCAATTCACAGTCCTTCTTCCTTCACAAAGTGAAACACACTTTGCCCTGGTTTAGTTTCAAAGCGGGGGAAAATCAGCACATAAAAGGTCAAAGTCAGTAAAGCAGTCATGAAACACAACGATCAGATAATCCTCCACAATGGCCAAACCCACAGGCTGCTCTTTATAGCAGCCTCACTAATGACCACAGCCCCACCCAACCACAGGTGGCCTCATTTTCTTTGATAATAATCTCTCAGTTGTTGTTGCCTATGCATCGCTCTCCGCATGCGTGGCTGTATCTTTAACTCTTGTTCTGAATCCAAGGAGGAGCTAGATAATTGATCTCCCTCTGAGCTGTCTGCCACAGTCTCCTCCTCCTTGTCACTCCTGTCTTCTTGGTCAGAGGAGCCTTCATCAGCAGATTCCACCGGGGGCAAAACAGGTCTGCAGCATGTGGATGTCTCCCCCACATCCACAGTCCTTGGGGCAGGAGCAGGGCCAGAGCTAACCACAACAGGTTTTAACACTGATGATGTTACTAGTTGGGTCGTGAAAGATCTACAAGAAAACATTCAAGGTCACAGTGCACCAAGGACATCACCATCATGGTTTATGTAATCACCAAGTTGACCTTTTTGAGTTCTCCTGCAATTGCCTCAGCAAAAGATATGTCAGAACTATGAGGATCAATGTTTGCTTTTATGAAACCTAGATGTCCTTCACAGAGTCTCCAAATGAAAAAGGACATTGTCCTTCTTTAGTCTCGGTTCAGAAATCAGCTCCTTCCTACACATATTTTCTCGAGACAACCAAGCTCTCACACCGTCGTCTGCTGCTACGATTTTAAATATCCTTTCTCCGTCTGCCCGGCCTATATACACACACATTCATTTAACCGTACATCTCTGTTAATGTTACATTTTATTAGCTTATGGTTTTGTTTCACCAACCTGTTAACCACTCAGTGGGAACACAGAGGTGGAATATTTTTTTAAAGTATATAAGAAATAAATAAATAAGCAAACTGAAAGGAACTTGGGCAAAGCCCCAGTTGAAGTGGTTAAAAAAAGAAAGAAGACTTTTGAGGCCACTGGCAAGATTCCCTTGCCCCCAAAATGCTTGTTTTGGAAAGTGTGGCTGAGGTCCACCACAGATCTTGAGGGCCGATGAGCTGGGAATTAACTCTGCCCCGATGGAAACTTTTTTGGAAACAGCAACATCTGGAGCTAAAAAGAATGCCTGGCTCTGGATCATAGCTGTCTTGACTAAGGAAGCCCAAGCACCTTCTGGGACAATGGATATATCAGAACATCCTTCAACTATCCAAGCTGGCTGTTGGGTTTTTCCAAATGGGAAAGTCTATAAGGATTCCCCATAAAACCCCTCCTCTCTTGAATATGTTTCTCTGTGTGGTTTCACAGAGGGAAGTATGAACAGCAACCAACAAAGGAGGCCTCTTTTAATCCAACTTTGATTTCAGGAGCAAGTCAGCTGTTGTTTGGAAGATACAGACTAGACAAATTGTATAATTGGCTGGCGATTAGAAATAGACAAAAAGGCTCAATGGCGAAATGAGAGATGACAAATATTGTATGCAAAGTATTGTTGTTTTATAAGTAATCCATGTGAAGAAACAAAGATAGAAAGGTGAAAATAGGTCAATAAATATAAATATAATTAGAGAAGTTGAAAAGGGGAAAATGTAAATAATAGAATCTCATCGTGACGAAATTGCTGTAAAAAGTGAATATATGTTGTGGTGTTGATCAGTGTTGAGGCATGTATGCATGTATTGTTTTGTGGTTTTAAAAAATAAAATTTAAAAATAAATCCTGAGAAACAAGCATGTGCACTTATTTATTTAGCTTATGGTGTAGGGTACATGGATTATAGTATTACAAATATATATAAAAGGAGCACATAATACTGTGGTACATGTATGGTAGAAATGTGTAGTCAATTTTGTAAGGTATGAGAGAGTGAAATCTGGAGAAATCTCCGAATCGGTCTTCTGGAATATCAATATTGTGTTTTGTGCCACATCTGCTAGAAATAAATCTGTGAACAGATGAATTATTCCCATAGCCGCCAATTGTACCAAAGTGTCTGTGGTAGGAGTTCAAAATTGCCCAAGCTCATTGATGAAAATGTCTCAATGATCCAAGTCGTGGTTGTCTCGAAGGTGCTTTTTAAAAAGGTAATTGGACTTTGTTTTTTCTTTAAAATAAATGTTGTGGTTAGCTCTGACCCAGCTCCTGCCCCAAGGACTGTGGATGTGGGGGAGACATCCACATGCTGCAGGCCTGTTTTGCCCCCGGTGGAATCTGCTGATGAAGGCTCCTCTGACCAAGAAGACATGAGTGACAGGGAGGAGGAGAGTGTGGCAGACAGCTCAGAAGGAGATCAATTCTCTAGCTCCTCCTTGGATTCAGAACAAGAGTTAATGATACAGCCACTCATGTGGAGAGCGATGCATAGGCAACAACAACTGAGAGATTATTATCAAAGAAAATGAGGCCACCTGTGGTTGGGTGGGGCTGTGGTCATTAGTGAGGCTGCTATAAATAGCAGCCTGTGGGTTTGGCCATTGTGGAGGATTATCTGATCGTTGTGTTTCGTGACTGCTTTACTGACTTGGACCTTTTGTGTGCTGATTTTTCCCCGCTTTGAAACTAAAGCAGAGCAAAGTGTGTTTCACTTTGTGAAAGAAGAAGGACTGTGAATTGCCTCACAGCTGCAAGCTAAGTATCACAGGACTGATAAGGGACTTGTACAAATTACCAGTTTGGTTGGAGACCAGTGCTCTTTGCTATACCAAAAGAGGGCTTGGTTTAAATGAATTTTCATTGTAAAGAACATTGTTTTGAATTTTCAAACGTGTGTGTGTGTCTGAAATTTGTACCTGTGAATTTTTGGGAGGAGTCTGCCAGAGAGCCCGACAGAACAAAACCCATGATTCCTTTTACAGGTTTCGCCTGTGGTCTCATCCCATCTCTTTGCTGCATTCCTTGCACAGTAATCTTGAAATTTATGATAGACCGATCCTGGTTTGCAGTAAGTGGCATTAAAGGATTCCGCGACTTGTTTTGTGCAGAAAAGCTCCACTAATATCATCCTTTTCTTTTCTGATCCTCAGAGTCTTCTATGCCCCATTGCCCCCCTCTTAAAAGGGAATGGACAACTCACCCCAGCCAACTTGCTGCAAGACAATTCAATGTAATTATTGAAAATAATTTTAAAAATTGTTTTGATTTTTGTCATTCGCATTTTATTTTTGTCCCTCCTCACATCTTGGACACAAACTGTTTCAACTCCTGCCCTCAAAACTTTGCTACAGAGCACTGCACACCAAGACAACTAGACACAAGGACAGTTTTTTCCCCGAACACCATCACTCTGCTAAACAAATAATTCTCTGAACACTGTCAAACTATTTACTAAGTCTGCAATTCTATTACTACTAGTTTTTCCCCATCATTCTTATCACCCATCTCCTCCCACTTATAACTGTGTGACTGTCACTTGTTGCTTGTATCCTTATGATTTTTATTAATATTGATTGTTTCCTCATTGCTTATTTGACCCCTACGACAATCATTAAGTGTTATACCACATGATTCTTGACAAATGTCTCTTTTTTTTTAATGTACCCTGAGAGCATCTGCACCAAAGACAAATTCCTTGTGTGTCCAATCACACTTGGCCAATAAAGAATTCTATTCTATTCTATTCTCCTTTGGCATTCTTTCTTTAATGATTCTATTCCGCTGTTTCTTTGATACTATTTTTTTTATTTATTCATTTGTCCAATACACAATACATATGGAAGAGAATAGACATGAACTAATATATATAAAGATAATATGTAAAAATAGGGGAGAAGATATATGAAAGGAAGAAAATATATATGATATATGAGATAAAGGGGAGACAATTGGACAGGGGACGAAAGGCACACTAGTGCACTTATGTACACCCCTTACTGACCTCTTAGGAACCTGGAAAGGTCAATCGTGGATAATCTAAGGGAGAAATGTTGGGGGTTAGGGGTTGACACTAGGTAACTTTTGTCTCACAGTGAGTTGGCCATGGCAAGTTGGCCAACATAAGTTGGTTGCAGTGAGCTGACAATGGTGAGTTGGCCACCATGAATTGGTTGCGACGAATTAGCCATGGCAAGTTGTTTATTTGTTTATTTATTTATTGGATTTGTATGCCGCCCCTCTCCGCAGACTCAGGGCGGCTAACAACAATGATAAAAACAGCATGTGACAATCCAATAATAAAACAACTAAAAACCCCTATTATAAAACCAAACATACACACAAACATACCATGTATAACTTGTAATGGCCTAGGGGGAAGGAATATCTTAACTCCCCCATGCCTGGCAGCATAAGTGAGTCTTGAGTAGTTTACAAAAGACAGGGAGGGTGGGGGCAGTTCTAATCTCCGGGGGGGAGTTGTTTCTAGAGGGCCGGGGCCGCCACAGAGAAGGCTCTTCCCCTGGGTCCCGCCTAACGACATTGTTTAGTCGACGGGACCCGGAGAAGGCCAACTCTGTGGGACCTTATCGGTCGCTGGGATTCGTGCGGTAGCAGGCGGTTCTGGGGGTAATCTGGTCCAATGCCATGCAGGGCATGGTTGTAGATATCCCACACAGAATATCCGATGGCACCTTTAAGAAACACAGAAAGCCCTTTCATTGTTATTTTTTTTGGTTAGGATCCTATCCCAGGTTTGGAATATATCACAAAAAATCCAAACGTTGATCAAGATCCAGATTCACAAACTCTTTCCTGAGGATCCCCCCTTTTCCCCCAATGGGGTCACCAAAGGTCCCCTCTGAATGGAACCCATCAATCTCCTTGTTGTGAGTGAGGAAATGTGGAGCAGGGCAGGTGCGAAAAGTCTCTGGGCTATTTTTGGGAGCCTGTTGAGTTGAAACACTCGCAGGAAGTGCTGTTTCCCCCTGGCAGAAGGCTGAGTTATTATTTTAGGCAGTGGAACTAAGGTTTGTGTGCAAGGGATTGTTTTCTTTGCATGCACCTTGGGATGGGGAGGGGAGATTTGCTTGGAGCTTGCCTCTGGCGATTTATTTATTTATTTGGATGTCTAGGCCACCCTTCTCTGAAGACGCAGGGCAGCCTACAACATAGGAGTAAATAGAAAAATACAGCATGGAAGAAATCATGGTATAACAAGCAGGAAGAGGGGGATTGTGATCCCGCTGCATAGAGCGCTGGTGAGCCGGGGTGGCGCAGCAGGTAGAGTGCTGTACTGCAGGCCACTGAAGCTGACTTGTAGATCTGTAGGTCAAGTGTTCAAATCTCATCACCAGCTCAAGGTTGGCTCAGCCTTCCATCCTTCCGAGGTGGGTCAAATGAGGACGCGGATTGTGGGGGCAATAAGTTGGCTCTGTTAAAAAGTGCTATTGCTAACATGTTGTAAGCCGCCCTGAGTCTAAGGAGAAGGGCGGCATAAAAATTGAATGAATTAATTAATTAAAGAAAGAAAGAAAGAAAGAAAGAAAGAATACATACATACATACATACATACATACATACATACATACATACATACATACATACATACATACATACTGTGTCCAGTTCTGGAGACCTCACCTACAAAAAGATATTGATCAAATTGAATGGGTCCAAAGACGGGCTACAAAAAGGGCGGAAGGTCTTAAGCATAAAACTTTAATAGGAAAGACTTCATGAACTCCATCTGTATAGTCTGGAGGACAGAAGGGAAAGGGGGGGACATGATCGAAACATTTAAACCTGTTATCTAACCACTGCACTACTATAGGTCTTTTAACGGGCTTTTTCAGTAATCTAAATACCCTCCCATAGTGAAGGTGTTGCAGTGGTAACCAAGTTGTGGTCCTTTATCTCTACCTTATTGCCCTATAGTGAAGATGGAATGCATTATCCATCTCACCACACCCCATCCCACTAGTGATTGTAAATATTTCGGATAAAAAAGGCAGCATACTGTATTAAGCAACCCATTCTAAATAGATATTACTAAGTTATCAGTTTGGGTTCAAACTCTGGCATAAGAGGTTTGTTTTAATGGCGTTTTTTAAAAGAAAAAAACAAAAATAGCATTTAGACTTATATACCTCTTTCTAGTGCTTTTACATCCCTCTCTGTCGTTTAAAGAATCAGCCTCTTGCTCCCAACAATCTGGGTCCTCCTTTTACCCACCTTGGAAGGATGGAAGGCTCAGTCAACCTTGAGCCGGTGGTGAGATTTGAACTGCTGACCTACACCCAGCAGTTAGCTGAAGGAGCTTGCAGTGCTACACTCTAACCACTGTGCTATCTTGGCTCTTAAGGCCAGAGGAATTGGGCTGCACAGATGTTCTTACCAGAGTAGGAAATTCAGTTCTGCCCTGTCCAGAAGATCAAGCGAAGGGATCCAATTGTGGATGTGATTGGACTTTCCATAAGGATATGAGGATCAAACCTCCCCTGCAGGGTTAAGAGTATTTTTCTCTCGATCTTGGAGGTGAGCTAATTTTATTTTTATTGATTGATTGATTTTGTCCAATACACAATGAGGGTTTTAGTGGGTATACACATAGTAAAATACATGATGAAGGTTATAGAGGAGATACTCATAGTAAAATATATTTAAGAAAGAATAGAATAGAAGATACAGGATTAAAACATATCAATGAAAGAATAGAAGAAGAGATATAGGAATAGAAGGAATAGGAGATATAGGAGAGCAATAGGACAGGGGATGGAAGGCACTCTAGTGCACTTGTACTCGCCCCTTACTGACCTCTTAGGAATCTGGAGAGGTCAACCATGGATAATCTAAGGGTAAAGTGTTGGGGGTTAGGGGATGATACTACAGAGTCCGGTAATGAGTTCCACGCTTCGACAACTCAGTTACTGAAGTCATATTATAATATAAAATTCATAATATAATATAATATAATGTAATGTAATGTAATGTAATGTAATGTAATGTAATGTAATGTAATGTAATGTAATGTAATGTAATGTAATGTAATGTAATATAATATAATATAATATAATATAATATAATATAATATAATATAATATAATATAATATAATATAATATAATATAATATAATAATAGTCATATTATGAATTTATTAATTTTAAATTGTAATTAGATTGGTGGGCATTGGATTTGTTATTATATACTGTTTTTTATTATTGTTGTGAGCCGCCCCGAGTTTGCGGAGAGGAGCGGCATATAAATCCAATAAATCTAATCTAATCTAATCATATTATAATATAATATATTATAACATTCCCAGGAGGGAAGTGTTTTTAATAGGAAAGTAAACACAAGAACAAAGGGACACAATCTGAAGTTGGTTGGGGGAAAGATCAAAAGCAACATGAGAACATATTATTTTACTGAAAGAGTAGTAGATCCTTGGAACAAACTTCCAGCAGACGTGGTGGATAAATCCACAGTAACTGAATTTATATCCATCCTAAGATAAAATACAGGAAATAGTATAAGGGCAGACTAGATGGACCATGAGGTCTTTTTCTGCCGTCAGACTTCTATGTTTCTATGTTTCTATGATCCACCTTACCCACTTTTGAGCCAATGCACTAACCTCCTGTTGAGAGGTTGTTTGCACCTCTCTTTATCTTTCTGCACGGAGGAAGCAGCAACAGAACATCTCAACTCCTCCTGATCGAGAACGGAGCTGCAAAAGAGACACCATTTTGCCAGGCACTGCGAAAAAGAGACACCAAGCTATGCAGAACATCAATAAATCTTCCCTTTGCAGCCCCTCCACCCAAATGTTTCGCTCCCCACCTTTCCAATGCTGCTGTTTTAAATAATCCCTTCAAACTATGTTGTACTTTCCATTTAGCAGACATCTGTTTAAACATGTGCTCTCCGGGATGGGAATGAATCACGTTGCATGGATTTATATATTTGTGTTTCATTTCGTCATTGGCCCACGTTAGTTTTAAAGGCAACAAGAGTTTGCAGGGCCATTTAACAACATTCCTGTTGCTATTCTCCACTGTGGATCTTGTGTCTGTTACAAAGAGGAAAAAAACCTGGTTTGGCTTACTAAGGAGAAGTAACAGCTTAGCTCAGGGATAGAATATCTGACGTGTTTGCAAAAAGTTCTGAATCTGATCTCCCGCATCTGTAATGGAGGTTGGAGAAACATCTACCATTTAACCTGGAAAGCTACTGATGATCACATTTCAACCATGGTCTGAGTCTTCCACCAGTCTTCTCACTTTTTCCTGTTCACGAAAGTGCAGAACAAAAAAAGACCATTCAAGTTGGAAGAATAGAGAATAGAATGCAGAACAATAGAGTTGCAAGGGACCTTGGGGGCTTTCTAGCCTTATTTAGAAATAAATAATTTTTACTTATTTAATTTATTATATTTATATAGTTTATAATTATTTATAATTATTACAATAATTTATTTATTTAGAAATAAACGCATAAATAATAAATAATAGAAATTTATTTAGGAAGCTTAGAACTACGTCGCCTTAAACACAACCGAAGCATAGCCCATAAAATCATCTGCTACAACGTGCTTCCTGTCAATGACTACTTCAGCTTCAACCACAACAACGCTCGAGCACACAACAGATACAAACTTAAAGTAAACCGCTCTAAACTTGACTGCAGGAAATGAGAATTTAGTAACTGAATAGTTGACGCATGGAACTCACTACCGGACTCTGTAGTATCATCACCAAACCCCCAAAATTTTACTCTTAGATTATCCACTGTTGGCCTTTCCCGATTCCTAAGAAGTCAGTAAGGGGCGTGCATAAGTTCACCAGCGTGCCTTCCGTTCCCTGTCCTAATGTTTCTCTTTTACTAGTATCATGTATATAAATATTATTACATCTCTGTATACCACCAATACATACTTGACAAAACAAACAAACAAATAAAAATATTTGTTTATTTGTAAAATTTATATGCCGTCCAACTCAAATTGGACTCTGCTCAAGCAGGAAACCATTTATTATTCCAGACAAATGGTTCTTCTTAAAAGCTTCCAGTGATGGAGCATCCACAACTTCAGGGAGAAAGTTGTTTTATTGATTCTTCTCGCCATTAGGAGGTTTCTCCTTACTCCGAGGTTGCTTTTCTTCTGGATTAGTTTCCACGCATTGTTTCTTATCTTGCCTTCTGGTCCTTTGGAGAATAGGTGGACCTCCTCTTCTCTCTTGACAGCTCCTCAAATATTGGAACGCTGCTATCATGTCACCCCTGGTCCTTCTTTTCACCAAACCAGCCAGCCTTTCTTCCTATGTTTTAGTCTCAAAGCCCTTAATTGTCTTATTTGCTCTTCTCTGTGCATGGAGGACTCTCCATGGGTGGGTGAAGGATGGCTCCAGTCATGTTTTGGATCACAGAGACAATCTGAAAATGATCTGAAAGGTATCTGTGTTTATCTGAACATCCATCTTCAGCCATCACCCACAACTTGTTGAGTTGTAGTTGGAACGTGGGAGGGAAATGAGAAAAAAAAATACACCGTTTTTTGTTTTCTTTCTTAGAAGTTGGATGTGATCATTTCTTCATTCACATTCCACAACCCAGGGGACCCAGGGGAAGAGTCTTCTCTGTGGCGGCCCCGGCCCTCTGGAACCAGCTCCCCCCGGAGATTAGAATTGCCCCCACCCTCCTCGCCTTTTGTAAGCTCCTTAAAACCCACCTCTGCCGTCAGGCATGGGGGAACTGAGATATTCCTTCCCCCCAGGCCTTTACAATTTATGTTTGTGTGTATGTTTGGTTTTATAATAAGGGTTTATAGTTGTTTTAGTATTGGATTGTTACATGCTGTTTTTATCATTGCTGTTAGCCACCCCGAGTCTATGGAGAGGGGCGGCATACAAATCCAATAAATAATAATAATAATAATAATAATAATAATAATAATAATAATAACCTGCACTGGTTGCCGATTAGTTTCCGGACACAATTCAAAGTTTTGGGGATGACCTATAAAGCCCTACTTGGCATTGGACCAGAATATCTATGGGACCGCCTTCTGCCACATAAATCCCAGTGGCCGATTAGGTCCCACAGAGTTGGCCTTCTCCAGGTCCTGTTGACTAAACAATGTTGTCTGGCGGGGCCTAGGGGAAGAGCCTTCTCTATGGTGGCCCCGGCCCTCTGGAATCAACTGCCCCCGGAGATTCAAACTGCTCCCACCCTCCTTGCCTTCCGCAAGACCTTGAAGACCTATCTATGTCACCAGGTATGGGGCAACTAATGTTTCCCCTTCTCTGACCATTAAGAGTTATGTGTGGTTATGACTGTACAGTATTAATTGTTTTTTAAGATAGCGGGGTTTTAGTTATAGTTTTAACCATTTGTTATTATTATTTATTAGATTTGTATGCCACCCCTCTCCGTAGACTCGGGATATATTTGTATTGTATTGTTTTATTGCTGTTGTGAGCCGCCCTGAGTCTTCGAAGAGGGGTGGCATACAAGTCTAATTAACAACAACAACAACAACAACAACAACAATAATAATAATAATAATTATCAGTTATTTCTTTTAATATTAGATTTGTGTCACTATAATATTGTTTTTATCATTGTTGTGAGCCGCCCTGAGTCTTCAGAGAGGGGTGGCATACAAATCTAATAAAATAATAATAATAATAATAATAATAATAATAATAATAATAATAATAACAACAACAACAACAACAACAACAACAACAACTCATTTATACAGCCTCTGTCAGCTTTGTTGCCATTATCATACAAGGTCTATTTGATAGGATCAAGCCCGACCCAACCTTCTCATCCAGCCATCTCAATTAGTCTGAAATCCCACAAACTTTTCAGCATTGCTTAATTTTGGAATTTGAATTCATCATACGTGCTTAATCTTTTCTTTCTGGGTCTAATCTTGGGTTTCCTGTGACAAACAATTAATAGATTTGCCAGTAAAAAAAAAAAAAAGCTTGTATTTTGCGCATTTTAACTGACTCGGAGAGTTCGAAAAGGTGGACTTTTCTGCTCCGAGCATCGCTGGCTCGGGAGCCGATTCCCCATCCTTCACAAGGTAGGGTGTCCGTTTTTGGCCCAGCTAAGGATTGTATTATCCTGCTTTGTGGTTCTCAGGATACACGTGCCAATGTTAAGTCCTTCCAAAAAGCAGTTTTGGAAACAATTTCGTCAACGTGCGATTCAAAGGGTTTTCTTTTCCTGATGCTCAAACATGTGTGTGTGCTGCTACACACACACACACCTCCATTTGAATGGTTCCTTCCAACCCGTGGTTTTAATTAGCTGGCTGGGAACCCACCAAAAAACTTCAGTCACCACGGAGTTGGCAGCATCTCAGACGGGCTTACAAATTACTTTAGTTAGAACTAAAAGCTTCAGAAATCCCTTGGATTAAGAGGAGGCCCAGCTAGGCCTTGTTAGGACGAGTCGGGAGAGAAAAGCTGTTTTTATTTATGTTTTAAGTGCTCATCAGAGTTAAGGATGACAGCGTTGGAAGAGTGTATAGTCCTTTCCTATCCCCCACCAAAGGCAATATGGAGCTCTCAAGGTCATCTATAGGGCAAGGAAGAGTAAAAGAAGGAGGAGGAAGAGAAAGAAAGAAAGAAAGAAAGAAAGGAAGGAAGAAATGAAGGAAGGAAGGAAGGAAGGAAGGAAGGAAGGAAGGAAGGAAGGAAGGAAGGAAGGAAGGATCCTCCGGGCAGAATCACTCTTCAGACAAAAATAAAAATATAGGTACTCCTCAACCAAACTCTTCAATCCTAGGTAGAGGCAGATGTAGGTTATAAAGACATATAAAGAGACATTGGGACAGGGGATGGAAGGCACACTGGAGACTTATGCATGCCCCTTACTGACCTCTTAGGAATCTGGAGAGGTCAACAGTGGACAGTCTACATCTCCACCCCATGTCCAGCCAACGAAGCAGTGGAAGTGATGTGCCGGTGCCTGGAGGCTGTTGTGGCCTGGATGGGTGTCAACAAACTCAAACTCAACCCAGACAAGATGGAGTGGCTGTGGGTCTTGCCTCCCAAGGACAATTCCATCCTTCCATCCATTACCCTGGGGGGAGAATCGTTGACCCCCTCAGAGAGGGTTTGCAACTTGGGCGTCCTCCTCGATCCACAGCTCACATTAGAGAAACACCTTTCAGCTGTGGTGACGGGGGTGTTTGCCCAGGTTCGCCTGGTGCACCAGTTGCGACCCTATTTGGACTGGGAGTCACTGCTCACAGTCACTCATGCCCTCATCACCTCGAGGCTCGACTACTGTAATGCTCTCTACATGGGGCTACCTTTGAAAAGTGTTCGGAAACTTCAGATCGTGGAGAATGTAGCTGCGAGAGCAATCATGGGCTTTCCTAAATATGCCCATGTCACACCAACACTCCGCAGTCTGCATTGGTTGCCGATCAGTTTCCAGTCACAATTCAAAGTGTTGGTTATGACCTATAAAGCCCTTCATGGCACCAGACCAGATTACCTCAGGGACTGCCTTCTGGGGTTAGGGGATGACACTACAGAGTCCAGTAGTGAGTTCCAAGCTTCAACCACTCAATTACTAACGTCATACTTTTTGCAGTCGAGTTTGGAGCGGTTTACATTGAGTTTGAATCTGTTGGATGCTCATGTGTTGTTGAGGTTGAAAGTGAAGTAATCGTTGACCGGAAGAACGTTGTAGCATATAATTTTATGGGTGATGCTTAGGTCACGTTTAAGGTGACAAAGGTCTAAGCTTTCAAGACCCAGGATTGTAATTCTAGTTTCGAAGGGTATTCTGTTGCCAGTGGAGGAGTGGAGGGCTCTTCTGGTAAAATATCTTTGGACATTTTCTAGGGTGTTAATGTCTGAGATCGATGAGGGTTCCAGACTGAAGAGCTGTATTCCAGAATAGGTCTGGTGAAAGTTTTGTAAGCTCTGGTTAGTAGTGTGAGATTGCCAGAGCAGAAGCTACAGAAGGATAGCAATGGCAATAGCATTTAGACTTGTATACCGCTTCACAGTGCTTTACATCCTTCTCTAAGTGGTTTACAGAGAATAAGCATATTGCCCCCAACAATCTGGGTCCTCATTTTACTGACCTTGGCAGGATGGAAGGCTGAGTCAACCTTGAACCTACTGAGATACGATCCGCCAAACTGCTGGCAACCGGTGATCAGCAGAAGTAGCTTACAGTGCTGCATTCTAACCACTGCACCACCGAGACTCTCCTGCTCGGGCAGCAGATTGGACTAGATGACCTGCAAGATCTCTTCCAACTCTGTTTATCTTGGCCAGGGAAACCTGTCACTCTATTATGCTTGCTATCTTTTATGATCCCCTTATATAGAGCGCTGGTGAGACCCCATTTGGAATACTGTGTTCAGTTCTGGAGACCTCACCTACAAAACGATATTGACAAAATTGAACGGGTCCAAAGACGGGCTACAAGAATGGTGGAAGGTCTTAAGCATAAAACGTATCAGGAAAGACTTCATGAACTCAATCTGTAGCGTCTGGAGGACAGAAGGGAAAGGGGGGGCATGATCGAAAGATTTAAATATGTGAAAGGGTTAAATAAGGTTCAGGAGATAAGTGTTTTTAATAGGAAAGTGAATATAAGAACAAGGGGACACAATCTGAAGTTAGTTGGGGGAAAGATCAAAAGCAACATGAGAAAATATTATTTTACTGAAAGAGTAGTAGATTCTTGGAACAAACTTCCAGTAGACGTGGTTGGTAAATCCACAGTAACTGAATTTAAACATGCCGGGGATAAACATATATCCATTGTAAGATAAAATACAGGAAATAGTATAAGGGCAGACTAGATGGACCAGGAGGTCTTTTTCTGCTGTCAATCTTCTATGTTTCTATGTATTTTTTTAATTTTGCAGATATTTTATTCTATTCTCTTTCTTTGATGGTTGTGAACCATCCATATTATTATTTTACCATACTAGCAATCAACGGTCCTCCCCTGTCCGCGGATAGAATAAATCTACTTTTTTAAAAAATAAAATAAAAGGGAGTTCCCTCTTTTCAATTTAAGCTTATCTTTTGTGTGACCTCTTTGGAAATTTCTAGCCAAATTACTTTTTTGGGGGGGAGGACGGGGCGGGTGGGTCACTGAGCAACTGAAATAATTGAAGGTGAAAAGAAACAGATGCGTTTTGTTAGTGCACACAATAGTTTTCTAGGTATTTGCCAAGGTTCAATCAATGCTATATATCAAGTTACAGTGGCAGCTATCTTTAGCATCACCAGTTTGGGAACCTATCTCTAAATAAGTATGTGTATGTGTATAGGTACATGTATGTGCATGTGCATGTTTATACACACACACACACACACACACACACCTACTCCCTTGTACATGCTTGACAAAATAAATTAAATAAATAAATAAAATAAAAATATCATAGTTATATTTTGGCACCAGGGCCATAACTCTGCCCAAAACAAGGTTGTCAGCAATAGTGATTACTAACTTCAGAATGAAGGCTGTGGCTGGACCACATGTTAAGATGTTTCATTCTGATAAAAGAAGGAAGGAAGGAAGGAGAAAGGAAAAGAAAGGAAAGGAAAGAAGGAGGGAAGGAAGGGAGGGAGGGAGAGAAAGGAAAGAAGGAGGAAAAGAAGGAAGGAAGGAAGGGAAAGGAAAGAAGGAAGGGAAAGGAAAGGAAAGAGGGAAGGAAGGAAGGAAGGAAGGAAGGAAGAAAGAAAGAAAGAAAGAAAGAAAGAAAGAAAGAAAGAAAGAAAGAAAGAAAGAAAGAAAGAAAGAAAGAAGGAGATTGGGTTGCCTGGTTGCTTTGCTCACTTCGGGTTTTCTCAACCCTTGCAGGGAATGTGCAAAAAAGCAGAAAGTCTGTCATGCTAGTTTTCCAAGGGAATTTGTGCCCAGAGCCATTCATGATACTTGTAGGGAGAGAAAAATGTTCCCATTCATGAATGCATGAAGTAGAAAAAGAAGGGCAAAAACCTTGATCATGTGGAAATAAACACAGTCCCGCTTGGGGAAGAGTTGGGGGGGGGATTCATTTCATTATATGCTATATTGAGCACATACTTGATATTCTACAAAATACAATTCACACACAGTATCCTCCTTTTCCTCCTTCATCTTCTTCTTTTTCTCCTCCCCTCCCTCCCCTCCTCCTTATCTCTATCCTTCCCTGAATCTGAATCAATTCAGTTTTATTTGATTAGTCAATTGACCATATCGAAGTAAAAATAGTGACAACATCGGTCATCATAAACCTGCGACTTATCATAAACACTATCCAATGGTGTAAAAAATACAATAAAATTAGATAAAATAAAGAGAATTTAAATAAATGAGTTAGAATGTAGCATAATAAGCTAAAATTAAGTAGTGAAACATGAAAGTAAAACTCATGCAAAGGTTTACATTAAAACAAATGTAAGATCCTGGTATAAAATATTCTTAAGTGAATTCATCTCCTTTGCATGATTCTATCCTTCCCTTTCTTCCTCCTCCTGCTGCTGCTTCTCCTCCTCCTCCTCCTCTTCTCCTCCTCCTCCTCCTCTTCCTCCTTCTCCTCTTCCTCCTTCTCTCTATCTCTCCTTCTCCTCCTTCTCCTTCTTCTCCTGTTCCTCCTCCTCTTTCCTCCTCCTGTTTCTCCTCCTCTTTCCTCCTCCTCTTTCTCCTTCTTCTCCTCTTCCTCTTCCTCCTCCTCTTCCTCCTTCTCCTCTTCCTCCTTCTCTCTATCTCTCCTTCTCCTCCTTCTCCTCCTCCTCCTCTTCCTCCTTCTCTCTATCTCTCCTTCTCCTCCTTCTCCTCCTCCTCCTTCTTCTCCTGTTCCTCCTCTTCCTCCTTCTCCTCTTCCTCCTTCTCTCTATCCTTCTCCTCCTTCTCCTCCTCCTCCTTCTTCTCCTGTTCCTCCTCCTCTTTCCTCCTCCTGTTTCTCCTCCTCTTTCCTCCTCCTCTTTCTCCTTCTTCTCCTCTTCCTCTTCCTCCTCCTCTTCCTCCTTCTCCTCTTCCTCCTTTTCTCTATCTCTCCTTCTCCTCCTTCTCCTCCTCCTCCTCTTCCTCCTTCTCTCTATCTCTCCTTCTCCTCTTCCTCCTTCTCTCTATCCTTCTCCTCCTTCTCCTCCTCCTCCTTCTTCTCCTGTTCCTCCTCCTCTTTCCTCCTCCTTCTTCTCCTGTTCCTCCTCCTCTTTCCTCCTCCTGTTTCTCCTCCTCTTTCCTCCTCCTCTTTCTCCTTCTTCTCCTCTTCCTCTTCCTCCTCCTCTTCCTCCTTCTCCTCTTCCTCCTTCTCTCTATCTCTCCTTCTCCTCCTTCTCCTCCTCCTCCTCTTCCTCCTTCTCTCTATCTCTCCTTCTCCTCCTTCTCCTCCTCCTCCTTCTTCTCCTGTTCCTCCTCCTCTTTCCTCCTCCTGTTTCTCCTCCTCTTTCCTCCTCCTCTTTCTCCTTCTTCTCCTCTTCCTCTTCCTCCTCCTCTTCCTCCTTCTCCTCTTCCTCCTTCTCTCTATCTCTCCTTCTCCTCCTTCTCCTCCTCCTCCTCTTCCTCCTTCTCTCTATCTCTCCTTCTCCTCCTTCTCCTCCTCCTCCTTCTTCTCCTGTTCCTCCTCCTCTTTCCTCCTCCTGTTTCTCCTCCTCCTCCTCCTCTCCTCCTCCTCCTCTTCCTCCTTCTCCTCTTCCTCCTTCTCTCTATCTCTCCTTCTCCTCCTCCTTCTCCTCCTCCTCCTCTTCCTCCTTCTCTCTATCTCTCCTCCTCCTCCTCCTCCTCCTCCTCCTTCTTCTCCTGTTCCTCCTCCTCTTTCCTCCTCCTGTTTCTCCTCCTCTTTCCTCCTCCTCTTTCTCCTCCTCCTCCTCCTCTCCTCCTTCTCTCTATCTCTCCTTCTCCTCCTTCTCCTCCTCCTCCTCCTTCTTCTCCTGTTCCTCCTCCTCTTTCCTCCTCCTGTTTCTCCTCCTCTTTCCTCCTCCTGTTTCTCCTCCTCTTTCCTCCTCCTCTTTCTCCTTCTTCTCCTCTTCCTCTTCCTCCTCCTTCTCATCCTCCTCTTCCTCCTTCTCCTTCTTCTTATTCTCCTCTTCCTCCTCCTTCTCCTCTTTCCTCCTCCTCCTCCTCCTCTTCCTCCTCCTCCTCCTTCTTCTTCTCCTCCTTCCTCCTCCTCCTCCTTCTCCTTCTACTCCTCTTCCTCCTCCTCCTTCTCCCTCTATCTCTCCTCCACCTCCCCCCTCCTCCCTCTTTCCTGCCTTCTCTTTCACTATGAAAAAAAACCATCCTCTTTCTCCTCCCCTCCCCCCTTACTTTACTGTTTACATTTGATAGCCCCTCCATTCCTTTCAGAGCTTCCCTGTACTGGATGCTCCGAGGCCACCCAGTCAGCTTCATGGCTTCAAGGAAGCTGGAATGCAAAGACTTTGCCTCCAATTTAAAATCTATGTTCTATGAACTGTACACAACTCTGCCTCCACAGGAGGCCTGCTCACCTCGGAGGACAAGCGAGAAGCTGTCTCCTACGTTTGCCAACCGGGCAAAAATGGAAAGCAAATCTCCAATTTCTTCCTTTTCTGATTTTGCTTTTGTTCAAGTGAGTGTTGGCTTGAGCAACATTTTCCACTGTGGCTTTTTTAAGGGCTGATTCCGCAGCCTCCAAACAGATCTATTTGGTTCTCATGGATCTATTTTGTTCTCGTTGCTTTTGTCATTTAATCAACACTTGGACACCAAGCTCACATCCTTTTGAAAGTTCATTAGCTTGTCATCTATCTATATAACATCTATAGACCTGTATGTCCATCATCAGTAGGGAAAACGAGTAGAATGCTTGGCTGCATAGCTAGAGGTATAACAAGCAGGAAGAGAGAGGTTGTGAACCCGTATAGAGCGCTGGTGAGACCCCATTGGGAATACTGTGTTCAGTTCTGGAGACCTCACTTACAAAAAAGGTATTGATCAACTTGAATGGATCCAAAGATGGGCTACAAAAATGGTGGAAGGTCTTAGGCATATAATTTATCAGGAAAGACTTAATGAACTCAATCTGTATAGTCTGGAGGACAGAAGGGAAAGGGGGGGGGGGACATGATCAAAACATTTAAATAGTTTAAAGGATTAAATAAGGTTCAGGAGGGAAGTGTTTTTAATAGGAAAGTGGACACAAGAACAGGGGGGCACAATCTGAGGTTAGTTGGGGGAAAGATCAGAAGCAATGTGAGAAAATATTATTTTACTGAAGGAGTAGCTTGGAACAAACTTCCAGCAGACATGGTTGGTAAATCCAAGTAACTGAAATGTAAACATGCCTGGGATAAACATATATCCATCCTGAGATAAAATATAGGAAATAGTATAAGGGCTGACTAGATGGACCACGAGGTCTTTTTCTGTTGTCAATCTTCTATGTTTCTATATCATCGCCATCTATTCATCCAATCTAAAACTTTTATTGAAACCTTTAAACAAGAAAATAAAAACTAATCAATATATGAAGTCCATCTCATTCTTGAATTATTACAGCAGTGATTATTCACTTGATCAGTCAGGTCAAGATCCAATCCAGTCCATGGTGGGAACTGTTAGGGTCTTTCAAATCAGAGGGGTTTCTAATTTTACACCTCTCCTTCACATTAATTATAAGGAACAAGAATTGCTTCTTCATGACAAACTTTCTGAAGACATAGAAATCAAAGGCTTCCTGTTGGAAATTCTTATGATTTTATTCCCCAAGGCATTAAGGGGAACATAATATCTAAGATTAGCTGTATTTTAATTTCTGTTTTTAGATTTCTGCTTCTTTAAAAAAAAACTGAGCAGTTGCTATAGGTGATATCATGTCCGTTTCAGATTATTTATTATTATCATGAGAACCTCTATTTCCTCTTTTCAATTAGGAGAGGTATCTCATAATCTCTAATAGATCTAGCAGTCTTCCCATCTAATATTCCAGGTTAAGTGTAGACTTGGCCTTAGCCTTGAAATCTTTAAAAGGTTTAAAAGCTGGAGCCTTTAAATCAAAATTGTGCAAAATTCAGGCTTGTTTCTAGATAATGTTTCCTGAAATGTAAAAGACACAGATAGATCTCAGATTCAATAACTCAGTTCTTCTAGTTCTAGAAGAACTAGATTCAGTTCTAACTAGTCTAACTCAGTTTTTCTAGTTCTAGAACAAAACCCTAGTTCTTCTACATAAATATCCCTTCTTGGTCATCTCAGGATTTCTTTATTTCAGTAGTAGAACATTTTGGGAAACAAATGTTATTATTGTCGCTGGTAAAACAGATTATTTTTATAATGGTCATAAACCAGCATTTGTCGCTGGTAAAAAATTGTGAACTAGGAGATTCGGAGAAGTCTACCTTCTTCCTGTTGTAAACTTCTTCTAACATAAAGTCCTAGTAGATAATTATTCTCAATTTGTGTATTCCTCAGTTGGGTGGAATTTATTTCCCAGGATTCCTCGGTTCATCATTGAGAATGTTGGGAGTTGGAGTCTGCACATCTGGAGTGAAGTTCTAAAGAAGAATTCCTCAACTAATGAAGGAGAGAAACAACCTAGAACTAAGAAGAAGCTTCCCAACAGTGAGGACAATTAACCAGTGGAACAGCTTGCCTCCAGATATTATGGGTGCTCCATCACTTAAAGAAGAGATTAGACATTCATTTATCTGAAATGGTATAGGACCTCCTCCTTCAACAGGGGGATGAATTAGAAGACTCCAAAGTCCCTTCCAGATCTATTCTATTCTCATTCTAACCCTGGCAGCTCTACCATGTGTGGTCTTTAACTCCCAAAATTCGCCAGCCAGCATGCAAGTTCAATTGAGCTGAAGCCCACTCATCTTGGAGTTGCCAAGGTTAAGAAGCACAATCCTAAACAATGGAAGAATGGGATTTTACTGGACTAAGGAGTATATAGAATAGAATAGAATAGAATTTTTATTGGCCAAGTGTGATTGGACACACAAGGAATTTGTCGTGGTGCATATGCTCTCAACGTACATAAAATAAAATATACATTTGTCAAGAATCATGTGGTACAACACTTAATGATTGTCATAGGGGTCAAATAAGCAATGAAGAAGCAATATTAATAAAAATCTTAGGATATATGCAACAAGTTACAGTCATACAGTCAACATGGGAGGAAATGGGTGAAAGGAATGATGAGAAAAACTAGTAGAATAGAAGTGCAGATTTAGTAGAAAGTGTGACAGTGTTGAGGGATTTATTTGTTTAGTAGAGTGATGGCGTTCGGAAAAAGCTGTTCTTGTGTCTAGTTGTCTTGGTGTGCAGTGCTCTGTAGTGACGTTTTGAGGGTAGGAGTTGAAACAATTTGTGTCCAGGATGTGAGGGGTCAGTAAATATTTTCCCTGCCCTCTTTTTGACTCATGCAGACTACAGGTCCTCAATGGAAGGCAGATTGGCAGCAATTGTTTTTTCTGCAATTCTAATTATCCTCTGAAGTCTGTGTCGGTCCTGTTGGGTTGCAGCACCAAACCAGACAGTTATATTTGGGCTTTGTAGGAAGTGCCCAAGTAGAAATGGCTACCCAAAGAATGATCTATGCCCGAATTGTTCACATGGGCACACTGTTATTAAAGTTCTTCTGTGGAGGAATGGTACTCAAACCTCTAGTTCTCTTTAGATAAATCCAGGCTTATCGGCGCTTGAGAGTTTTACAGCTCTTTTAAAGACGGTGTAAAACTTCATGATGGGTGGGGGTAAGCATGGAATGTGGTGGCATTCCACAGGTGGCTCATGTCACAAGCATTCTTGGAACTACTGGTGGGGTTAGAAGCTTCCTGCCAGTTCAGTAGAAAACCTGTTCTGAGTTGGTTAGGATCAGACCTTATAAGGCATGGAAAAGGCAAAAGCAGAGCAGCCCAGGAAGGAAAAATGAAACCGTTGTATGAGCAGTTTAAAGGGGGGGGGGTTGTAAGAGTTAAGGGGAAATATTGTGCAACTTCCTAGATGAAGGACACACCCCGGGGGTAAGACTAGCAAGGCTAGATGAGGGATGTCCAACCTTGGCAACTTGTGGACTTCAACTCCCAGAAATTGTCAGCCAGCTATGGAGGTAAGAGTGGGAGCAGCAGATGGGATTAAGTTCTTGGAGACCCCAACGGACATAGTTCCCTCTAAGCTGAGCACTGAGCAATCGCTCACTTAAAAATCACCATCAACTCAGAGTTTTCCAAACCTGCCCAGAAGCCGAGAGGGAAAGAGTGAGAGGGAAGGAGAGAGAGAAGAAGAGAGGAAGAGAGAGAAACAGATAGAAAAAAGAGAGGAAGGAAAAGAGAAAGAAAAAGAATGGGAGTAAGGAAGAGAGAAAGAAAATCAAAATCTAGTTTGAAACTAGCTCAACTATTAAAGTGGCATTTTGATATTGATAGAGTTGCCCTATTATGAGCTCACTGTTATAGACACACAGTACAGTATTTTATTTTGAAATTCCCTGAGGCAAAACAGGGTGGGTTGTTTGTTTGTTTGTTTGTTTGTTTGTTTGTTTGTTTGTTCGTTCGTTCGTTCGTTCCTTCGTTCCTTCGTTCCTTCGTTCCTTCGTTCCTTCGTTCCTTCGTTCCTTCGTTCCTTCGTTCGTTTATTTATTTATTTATTTATTTAATTATTTATTTATTTATTTATTTATTTATTATTTCTGTGCCGCCCAGTCCCGAAGGGACTGCCGCTCAGACACTATACTTTTCCGCCCACCCCCCCAAAAAATGAGAGGGAACACTGCCAACGGACTCTATTTATTTCTTTGTATTTGTATGCCACCTTTCTCTGTAGATTCAGGGCGGCTTACAAAACAGGAATAAAATACAAAAACACATGAGAAACCCAAGCATAAAACCTGACACCAAAACCCCAAGATTATTAAAAACTAAACACCCACTTTCATCCTAACTGTCGTGAGCCGCTCCGAGTCTTCGGAGAGGGGCGGCATACAAATCTAATAAATAATAATAAAATAATAATAATAACTACAATCCTACACTCATATCATCAGCCAGAGGCAAGATCCCAGCACTCAATGGCCCCAGGCTTGCTGGCAAAGGTGAGTTTTTAAGACCTTATGAAAGGCCAGTAGGGTGGGGGCAGTGTGAATCTCTGGAGGGAGTTGATTCCAAAGGGGCTGCCACAGAGAAGGCTCTACCCCCTAGGCCCCACCAGCCGGCATTGCTTAGCTGACGGGACCTGGAGAAGGCTGACTCTGTGGGACCTGACCGACCACTGGGATACGTGAGGCAGGAGTCGGTCCTGTAACTAACCTGGTCCTAAGCCATGTAGGGCTTTGTAAGTCATAACCATTGCTTCTTGTTCTACCCTTTGGAGCTTTGGAGAATAGGTTGACTCCTTCTTCTTTGTGGCAACCCCTGAGATATTGGAACACTGCTACCATGACCAGGGGAGATGTGACAGCAATGCTCCAATATCTCAGGGTTTGCCACAAAGAAGAAGGAGTCAACCTATTCTCCAAACCTATTCCACAAAGAAAAAGGAGGTCAACCTATTTTCCAAAGCACCTGAGGGTGGAACAAGAAGCAATGGGTGGAAGCTGAACAAGGAGAGAAGCAATTTAGAACTAAGGAGAAATTTCCTGACAGTTAGAACAATTAACCAGTGGAACAACTTGCCTCCAGAAGTTGTGGATGCTCCAACACTGGAGGTTTTTAAGGAGATGTTGGATAACCATCTGTCTGAAGTAGTGCAGGGTTTTGTGGCTAAGCAGGGGGTTGGACTAGAAGACCTCCAAAGTCCCTTCCAACTCTGTTATTATTGTTATAACCAACACTTTAAATTGTACTCAGAGACCAATCGATAACCAATGCAGCTCATGGAGTGAGCTTTATCTCCTCTTAGATCCTGAGATGGAGCCCTAAAGATCTGCAATCAGTAGCTCTTTTTTAAAATTTATTTTTAATTAATTTGTTTTGTGCAATACACAATAATACACAATGAGGGTTATAGAGGATATAATCAGGTAGAATGTATTAAAGGGAGAATAGAGGAGAAAATAAAGGAGTAAAATATAACTATTAGAGAATAGCAGAAAATGATATAGGGATAGAAGAGAAGATACAGTGGTACCTCATCTTACGAATGCCTCTCCTAACAAACTTTTCGAGATACGAACCCGCTGTTTAAGATTTTTTTTGCCTCTTCTTCCGAACTATTTTTACCTTACGAACCCAAGCCACTGCTGCTGGGATGAAGAGGTTTCTTTTTTTCCCCCTTTTTTGAAGAAAGAAAAGGGAGAGGCGGCTTGGAGGGGGAAAGTGTTTGCATTAACAAAAGTAGGAGAACAGCGTGCTTGCAGAGGCACTGAAAGGGTGTCTTTTGAAGAAAGAAAAGGGAGGGGCACCCCCCTTGCCTTTCTTCCTTCCCACTCACCCTTTAGCCTAGCCTTGCTTCTTCCACCCGACCCCTTTAGCTGCTCCTCCCTGCCCTCTGTTCGCCTCCCTTCTAAAGTTTGGGATTTTCCTGAAGGATTTGCACACATTATTTGCTTTTACATTGATTCCTATGGGAAACATTGTTTCGTCTTACGAACTTTTCACCTTACGAACCTCCTCCTGGAACCAATTAAGTTCGTATCATGAGGTACCACTGTATATGAGATATGGGAGAGACTATAGGACAGGGGACGGTAGGCACTCTGGTGCATTTATGCATGCCCCTTACTGACCTCTTAGGAACTTGGTGAGGTCAACCGTGGATAGTCTCAGGTGGGGTTCTCCAACCTTGGCGGCTTTAAGTCTGGTGGACTTCAACTCCCAGAATTCCTCAGCCAGCAAAAGCTGTTGAAGTCCATAAGCAACGTTGGCTGAGGAATTGTGGGAGTTGAAGTCCACCAGTCTTAAAGTCGCCAAGGTTGGAGAGCCCTGATCTAAGGGTAAAGTGTTGGGGGTTAGGGGAAGATACTACAGAGTCTGGTAGTGAATTCCACGCAAACTCCTGCTTCGTTGGAAGTGTCGTCAGAGTTGATTTCTCCTTGCTTCAGCCCACGTACATTGCAAATTCTTGACAGCTTTGCAAAACCTCCCCTTGCGACCTGTGGTCCTCCTAGCCGAAGCATCAAACTGCACCCTGTGTGTTGAGTAATGACTTGACCGGTTTCTCTGTAACTGTCAAATTGATGGGTGTAGGTTCCAAATTAGCCCCCCTCCTGGCCCTCCAATTGCATCAGGAACTTGGGGGTGGGTTGTGGGGGGGGTGGAGGTAGCAAGGAACACACATATGGTTTCATCATCTCCCTTAGATTTTCAAGGGCCAACTGGAATTTTGAAATGATTTGCTTTACAGTTCCCTTAAGTAACATTATCTTGTTAAAGACATTAACCCCCCGGCCTCTTTACTGTTATATATTTGCTTTGTTTCCATCCAAGGAACAACCTGTAGGAGAGACACTCAACAGGAAGAGAGAGGTCAAAGGTCGTGAAAACATTGCTTTTCAAGATGGCTGAACAGCTGTCTTGGGAGCCCCGTGCAATTATGAAAAACAGACATCCCTCTTTAACCTTCCTTTTTTAAATTGAAAACAAAAAAACACAATGGCCCTTGCGTGCACTTTAGCAGCTAATAACTCTATGGTTATAAATATTAAGTGACTGTTCCAATAATCCCTTTGCATGCAACCAATGTTGTTTTAACGGCCATCAAATAAAAGGGCTCAAGTGTCAGAAAGGAAGAGGTCAAACAATAACTGCTAATAATGCCATAGTTATAATTTCTTTTCTTTAAAAAAAAAAAACGGTAAAAAACTTTGTTCCAAGAACACAGCAGGAGTAGCCTTGGGTTTTTTTCCCCATGTAAAAATAATAACTTTCCCCAGAGTATTTGCAATCCCATTAACTAGGACGTGAAAGTGGATGGAGAATAGGGTGAATTTAATCCAGGTTTATCTAATTTGGACACCTTGCAACAGGATTACAAAATAACAATAACAACAACAACAACAGCAATAATAATAATAATAATAATAATAATAATAATAATAATAATAATAATAATAATAATAATAATAATAATCCAGACATCCTGATTGTGGAGAAAAAGAAAGTATGGATCGTCGACATCGCAATCTCAGGGGACAGCAGAATTGAGGAGAAGCAGCTAGAGAAATTAGTGAAATACGAAGATCTAAAAATCGAGCTGCAACGACTCTGGCATAAGCCCGTGAAAGTGGTCCCAGTGGTACTTGGCACGCTGGGCGCAGTGCCCAAGGATCTCAGCGGACATTTGAAAACCATCGGAATTGACAAAATCTCCACCTGTCAATTGCAAAAGGCCACTTTACTGGGATCGGCAAACATAATTCGCCGCTACATCACGCAGTCCTAGGTGCTTGGGAAGCACCCGACTGCGGATGAAATACGAAATCCAGCATAATGATCTTGTTTGCTGTGTTGTATTGAAATAATAATAATAATAATAATAATAATAATAATAATAATAATTTATTAGATTTGTATGCCGCCCCTTTCCGAGGACTCGGAGTGGCTCACAACAGGACAATACACAATATACAAATCCAATAGTTAAAAAACAATTTAAAAAAACCCTATAAAAATAGTCATGCAACTGAAACAAACCATACATAACTTATAATAGCTGAGGGTATATTAATTTCCCCATGTCTGGCAACATAGATGAGTTTTCAAAAGTTTATGAAAGGCAAGGAGGGTGGGGGCAGTTCTAATCTCTGGGGGGAGTTGGTTCCAGAGGGCCGGGGCCGCCACAGAGAAGGCTCTTCCCCTGGGTCCCGCCAGATGGCATTGTTTTGTTGATGGGACCCGGAGAAGGCCGACTCTGTGGGACCTAATCAGTTGTCCTCCCAGAGCCTCCATGTGGGCTGAAAAATCAACTGGCCAGCATGCCCATCACATCACATTTTAGAGCTGAGCTGGGGAAATGGCTTGTGTGCCAGCAGATATGGCTCTGCATGCCACCTGTGGTACCTGCGCTGTTGTGGTTCAGCCTGAGGCTGCTCAGGGACCGGCTGTGTCTCTGCTGGCTCCATGCCCAGAGGAGGATGACAGCGAAGAGGAGGGGGCTGAACAGTCGGACGGGGGAGAGGAAAGTCAGGAATGGGATGAAGGAGAACAGCATGAGAGCCCCGGGGGGGGGGGGGCTCTCCCCAGCCAGTAGCTTGGAGTCATTAGGTGATGAAGCACAAGCCGTCATTGACATGCGACAGAGACGTTCAGATCAAAGAAAGGAGCAATTAAAGAAGTATTATCAGCACTGAATTAGGAACAGCTGGGCTTGGGTGTGGTCCTCCTTAGCAGGGTTTAAAAGGCAGGCAAGCCCTTGAAGCCATGTGGAGTGTTATCAATTGGAGTTATGGTGTCCTGCTTTGTTCTCGGCGTCTCTGTTCCTGGCTTGTGGCCCAGCAGTTTGGAAGACCTGTGGGAGGTGTAGGTCTGCTATCTACAGCCTCGTATTGGCAGCAAGAATCCTGTATTGCTGCATGGACTTTTGCCTTCTTGGATATATCTGAAGATACAGCATTTTCCTGTTTGTAAGGACATTTTCTGTTACCTGTGTTTTTTCTTGAATTTTATAAACTGCCTTTGCCTTTTACCGGTGTGTCTGACTTCTCTTTTTGGGTTGGTATTGGCTTCCGGAGTGACCCAGACAGAACATGCGCCATAGGTTTGCCATCACTGGACTAGAAGATCTCCAAGATCCCATCCAACTCTGTCACTCCGTTATTGCAATTTAATACAAATATGATGTAGATCTCAGTTAGTGAAGAGGAAGACTATTGGCTTCCTGTCTTTCTCTTTCGAATCACTGGGGGGAAAATTGGCTCCTATAGATGTTGGACCTGATAAGTCGTTTGGTCTGAAACAGACCTCCACCAACGTGGATGAGGGACCACTTTGTGTTCAGTTCAGTTCCTTATCTAGAACATACTTTTTTTAAAAATTTAAAAATTAAAAAGCCTGCAGATTTGGAAAACCTGGAGACATTGTGTTCCAGCTTTTCCTGTGAAAAACTCTGACTTGAAAGAGAAGTGACCTCAGTTATGAGCAATTCACTAATTATTCACAAATGCATGTTTTTCTCTACGTTCACACAGAAGAAACTGAGCTATTTCTGAACAGGCTGAGGAGCAGCCAAAATGGCTTGATTTCCTAACTCCGGTGCGAACACGATCCAGGGTAATAACTAAGAAGTAAAATCTGGAAAGGATTTTGAATTCTCACAACCAAGTAACGAACCAGATGCAGGGACAGCCTGTTTCTGAACTTAATAAATTACTGCCAGTAGCGTTTGCTGAGCTCAAATTAACATCTGGATGAGTTGTCTTAACCTAAAATATTTCGCTAATAAAATTTTCTTGTTCTTGACGCACATTTTAGTACCAGAAAATTTGCTTTATTTCTTGCTCTGTGGAGTCCACTTATCATGGAGTCAAGGAAAGTTCTAGGGGAGCTGACTTTTGCATGGCTGATGGGGGAATTCTGGGAATCGAAGTCCACATAACTTAAAATTGGCAAGGTTGAGGAATACCGGATGAGACTGTCTGGCTCTTTATTATGGATGCACTAAGACCATCCAATTTGCTTTGAAGTTCTAACGAGCGTGCTAAAAGAAACTCTAGGGAAAGTCCAGCTGATTTCAGCTCAGATATGGAACATAATTTATTGTAATAATGTTATGGGCGTAGCATTTTTGTTTCACAGCATTGTGTAACTAGTGGACCTAACAAAGTAGAGGTTTACAAAGGAATAATATGAAGAGCAGGAGAGGTCAATCTGGAGTCCCAAATTCAAACATGGCCCTTGGAATTCACCAATGTTTTATGGTAGATGGAAGCCACCTTAGAACTGTTGCGTTCCTGCAAGTACTCCAAGTCCAACCTCTCCTCAATTCTGATGACCCTTCTCTGATGCCAACTTTTTTGAAATTCTAGAAAGAGGGCAGAGAAGAGCAGCAAAGATTATTAGGGGACTGGAGGCTGCCCCGAGTTTTCGGAGCGGGGCGGCATATAAATCCAATAAAACTAAAACATATGAAGAACGATTGCAAGAACTGGGCATGGCTAGTTTGATGAAAAGAAGGACCAGATTAAGCTTCGCTGCCTCTTTGCCCTCTGACGTACAATTTCTCCTTCCTGGGAATCCAGGCTACATTCCACCACAGTATCTCTACCACAGTCTTCAAACACAAAAACAGTACCAATAGTTTACCTTTTTACCAACAATAGTGTTAGTGGATTGCCTTACCTTGCAAAAAGACTCACAAACCTCCAAAACCAAAATGAGAGGTTGCATCCTTAAAATAAATAAAAAACAGAGCATAATGGATGGTCTGAAAACCAGATTCTAAATCCCAAAGAAAGAACTGCAGAAGCTGCATATATCTCTTTGGGATTCTTCCCTTTTGAGCAGGTCGAAAGTGTCCATGGTGTGGACTGATCAATGTTATTTAAATAAGAACTTGGCTGCACAGCTAGAGGTATAACAAGCAGGAAGAGGGAGATTGTGATCCCTTTATATAGAGCGCTGGTGAGACCCCATTTGGAATAATACTGTGTTCAGTTCTGGAGACCTCAACTACAAAAAGATATTGACAAAATTGAACGGGTCCAAAGACGGGCTACAAGAATGGTGGAAGGTCTTAAGCATAAAACGTATCAGGAAAGACTTCATGAACTCAATCTGTATAGTCTGGAGGACAGAAGGAAAAGGGGGGACATGATCGAAACATTTAAATATATTAAAGGGTTAAATAAGGTTCAGGAGGGAAGTGTTTTTAATAGGAAAGTGAACACAAGAACAAGGGGACACAATCTGAAGTTAGTTGGGGGAAAGATCAAAGGCAACATGAGAAAATATTATTTGACTGAAAGAGTAGTAGATCCTTGGAACAAACTTCCAGCAGACGTGGTTGGTAAATCCACAGGAACTGAATTTAAACATGCCTGGGATAAACATGTATCCATCCTAAGATAAAATACAGGAAATAGTATAAGGGCAGACTAGATGGACCATGAGGTCTTTTTCTGCCGTCAGTCTTCTATGTTTCTATGTTTCTAACTTTCTGTGTTTATCTTGCCCCTAATTCAAACACTGCTCTGGATGGAGAAGAAAAGGCTCCTAAAAGAAGATGCAAAATTAAACATGTTGCTTTGATGTTATCAGTCAAAAACCAAATCACTCCACACAATTTTCTCACATTGGTTTTCTTGATTATCATCATGTCCCCCTTTCCCCCCCCCCCCCCGGACTAACAGTTTCCTTGCTAACTGAACCACTGTAAAAGAACCAGGAGGGCACCAGGTTGGAGAAAGCTTGTGTACCCTTTGAGTTGACCTTTTTTTTCAACACCCCCCCCAACAGTTCCTTCCCATTAAAAAGTTGGTCAAAGTCAAAGGCAGTTTTGCCGAACAGGTGTCTGCTGTGTCTGAGCTTATGTTGTTGATATAACCCTTGGTCCATTTGGAAGAATGAAAAATATCACTCGGTTTTATTGTAAACAGACTTTGGTTGTCTTAAACAAAAAGGAAAAAGGAAAAAGAAAGGTTACTGGTTAGTCATACACTCCTGCCTCTCCTGCCTCGTTGAGGAAGCCAACAAAGAGACATTCTTGGTTTACCCTGGCTCGGCCTGTGAGTGTGTCGGGCTGTGCATGTTGCACCGATGACCTTCATGGTATTAAAAGTGGGGGGCAAAACCCTCTTCCAAGCTGGAGGTTCAAGCTGTCGTGCAAGCCATGCTTGCAATGTGTGGGGTCCTTCGACGCAACATGAGGTCTCGTGTATCACTTTACAAACATGAGCTTGGAATAACATCCAGGTTTTTAATCTGGTGCTATTTGCCAACCCTTTCTCCTTCCTTCTTTCTTTCTTTCTTTCTTTCTCTTTCTTTCTTTCTTTCTTTCTTTCTCTTTCTTTCTTTCTTTCCTTCCTTCATTTTTCTTTCCTCCTTTTCTTTCCCTTCCCTTCCCCTCCCTTAACAGAACAGAATTGTAAAGGATCTTGGAGGTCTTCTAGTCCAACCCCTTGATGGAGCAGGAGACCCTTTACTTCTTTTCTCCCTCCCTCCTTCCTTCCTTTTTCTTTCCTCCTTTTCTTTCCCTTCCCTTCCCCCCTTAACAGAATAACAGAATTGTAAAGGATCTTGGAGATCTTCTAGTCCAACCCCTTGATGGAGCAGGAGACTCTATAGCCTCTTTTCTCCCTAGTTCTTTCTTTCTTTCTTTCTTTCTCTTTCTTTCCTTTCTTTCTTTCCTTCCTTCCTTTCTTTCCTTTGTCTTTCTTCCTTCTTCCTTCTTCCTTCCTTCCTTCCTTTTCCTTTCCTCCTTTCCTTTCCGTTCCTTAACATAATAACAGAAGTTGTGAATGCTCCAACACTGGAAGTTTTTAAGAAGATGTTGGATAACCATCTGTCTCAAGTAGTGTAGGGTTTCCTGCCTAAGCAGGAGGTTGGACTAGCAGACCTCCAAGGTCCCTTCCAACTTTATTATTATTATTATTATTATTATTATTATTATTATTATTATTATTATTATTATTATTATTATACCTTTCCATCTCCCTCAAGCATAAACATTTGCTAAGTTGGGCAAACAGCTGGGCGAGTGATTCGTGCATAGCTCCTTGAGTTCTATAGCCAACCATGTAGTCCTATGCTCTGAAGTCACAACCAGGAGGAGAAGAGAGCCAAATTTAGAGGAACCTGCACCAACTTAGATGTTATTTCTGCCATCCAACTGGAATGACTTTAAAAAAAAACCAAACATTTGAAACTGCCCAAAGTTGAGAGCGGTATGGAATAAATCACTGTGCACATATCCAACACAGAATTTGGAGACCGAAATGTTTATGCTTTATGGTTCCTGATTCAACAATATTCTTCTCTAGGTGTCTCAACCTGGCCAGCTGTAGCCTCCCTACATAAAGCAGGGATGTGTTAAAGGTTGGCTAAAGAAACAGCAGTGCATAAAAACTGACATCAGCCTCCATATTTCCCCCCCCCCCTTAATAAAGTGCATTCACAACTGGTTCGCCCCACGAAGCACCAGCTGGCTTTGAACAAGCTATTAAGAACCTGAGATACCAAGGAAAGGGAAGGGAAGGGAAGGAAAAAAATCTGTATTACCATGACTTTTTTAAGAAACCAGGAAAGCAGGTGTGATTTTCTATAAACAAAGCTCAGCTTGAAAGCAAGTTGCTATAAATTGTGAGAAGGGAGGGGAGCTTGCAGATGTTCCGATCTTTCTCGCTGGGTGAGAAATTCCGTTAAAATGGATTTATTGCAGGTAGAGGCCAAAAGCTTCTTTTGACTTTTCCACCGAGTCTTGCTCTGGTGCAGAAATTGCATTGAGAAGGTCATGTGGTTTGTTGACTTTGTGCTTAGCACAAAGCACATGCTGTAAATGTGTAAACTGTGCATCCAACTGCAAACTGGATTATTGCTTATTTCTGGGGGTTTGTGACATCTGTGGACAGTACTTTGGTAACCACTGGTCTCTCCCTCCATCTCCATCTCCACCTCTACTTCATTTTCATTTTTTAGATGCATTTAATATAATCTGCCTGTTTGCACTGCACATAAAAAGAGGCAATGGTTTGATTGCATTGTTATGGCTGCTATTAAAAATAACTCTGAAAAAAGTCCAGTCACATCAAAAGTCTTAATGCCATACTCCTCCTCCTCTTCTTCTTCTTCTTCTTCTTCTTCTTCTTCTTCTTCTTCTTCTTCTTCTTCTTCTTCTTCTTCCTCTTCTTCATCTTCTTCTTCTTCTTCTTCTTCTTCCTCTTCTTCTTCTTCATCTTCTTCTTCTTCTTCTTCTTCTTCCTCTTCTTCTTCTTCATCTTCTTCCTCTTCTTCTTCTTCATCTTCTTCTTCTTCCTCTTCTTCTTCTTCTTCTTCCTCTTCTTCTTCTTCATCTTCTTCTTCTTCTTCTTCTTCTTTTCTTCTTCTTCTTCTTCCTCTTCTTCTTCTTCATCTTCTTCTTCTTCTACTACTTCTTCTTTTCTTCTTCTTTTCTTCTTCTTCTTCTTTTCTTCTCCTCCTCCTCCTCCTCCTTCTTCGTCTTTCCCTTTCCCTTCCCCTCCTCCTTCTCTTCCTTCCCCTTCTTTTAATCCTCCTTCTCCTTCTCCTCCTCCTCCTCCCTTTCTTCTTTCCCTCCTCCAAGCAAGTTGCAATGCAGAAGATTCGGGTGACCACAACAAGGGTTCTAGCGAGCTACTCATCATTAAAGGCACCTCCACCCGAGACTCACTTGTTGATGAAATAATTTGCCCTCGCAGAGTTTTCATCATAAAAAATGTTTAGAAGTCATTAACGCTCATCAACCCCAGACTGATTAGTCCAATCTAGCTCATTAAGGAAGAGAATCAGATATGGCAATTTAAACAGAAAAAGGCATGGCTTCAGGAGGGGAAGGAGGAAGTGTTACTATATCCCAGAAAGCCAGCCAGGGAGGCAACTCATAGATGCACATGGCAGCAATGACCACCCATGAAGAGCCCTGAAATGTGACACGGATGATTTGGGGGGGGGGGGACTCTGCAAAAGGGTTTTTGTTTTGTTTTTGTTGATATCTCATTTACGCAACGTTTCCACGAGCAGCAAAGCTGGGCCTTCTCACTTTCCAGCCTTTTCTTAGGGAAGTGGATATCATTATTCTTTTTTTTTTTTAAAAAGTTTCTTTACTGTACTTTAAAAGCAATCAGGCTTACAAGGAAAGCTAAACTGGATTATAGAGCTGGGTAATTGGAGCCGCGGAGTCTTTCTGAAGGAGATTTTCCTTGGACGTGGGGTTATCAGTTGGGTTGCAACACAAGTAGAACGGATCAGAGGGGGCCTGGAATATAAAGAGAGATAAGATACTTTCGGAGAGATAACCGTTATTTTTCAGAGTAGAAGACCCTCCATGCTGTGGTTAGCTCTGGCCCAGCTCCTGCCCCAAGGACTGTGGATGTGGGGGAGACAGCCACATGCTGCAGTCCTGTTTTGCCCCCCCCCGGTGGAATCTGCTGATGAAGGCTCCTCTGACCAAGAAGACATGAGTGACAGGGAGGAGGAGAGTGGGGCAGACAGCTCAGAAGGAGATCAATTATCTAGCTCCTCCTTGGATTCAGAACAAGAGTTAATGATACAGCCACGCATAGGCAACAACAACTGAGGGAAGGATTGACAGATTGCGAGTTGGGTAGATGCATAGGCAACAACAACTGAGAGATTATTATCAAAGAAAATGAGGCCACCTGTGGTTGGGTGGGGCTGTGGTCATTAGTGAGGCTGCTATAAATAGCAGCCTGTGGGTTTGGCCATTGTGGAGGATTATCTGATCATTGTGTTTCGTGACTGCTTTACTGACTTTGACCTTTTGTGTGCTGATTTTCCCCCCGCTTTGAAACTAAACCAGAGCAAAGTGTGTTTCACTTTGTGAAAGAAGAAGGACTGTGAATTGCCTCACTGCTGCAAGCTAAGTATCACAGAACTGATAAGGGACTTGTACAAATTACCAGTTTGTTTGGAGACGAGGGCTCTTTGCTACACCAAAAGAGGGCTTGGTTTAAGAGAATTTTCATTATAAAGAACATTGTTTTGAATTTTCAAACGTGTGTGTGTCTGAAATTTGTACCTGTGAATTTTTGGGAGGAGTCTACCAGAGAGCCCAACAGAACACTCCAGAGTATAAGATGCACATTAGTTTTGGGGGAGGAAAGCAAGAAAAAAACAAATCTGCCTCTGCCTACCAGCAATCCATCCATATTCATCTGCCTAGCATCATTTGCAGCAAACAGCCTGGTCAGCTTCAGCAAGTTTTCACAGCCTGATTCAACATGAGCAGCTGATTGGCAGTTGGATCAGCTTCCTGGGAAACCGCCGATCAGCTGTTTCAGGCTGCAGGGATTGCTCAGCCCATTGTCACCTCTGCGTGTTGCATTTTTGGCTTTTGTGCATTGAATTTTTGGCTGGTTCCAGGTGGCGGGGATCGGCAGCAGTGGCAGGAGGGATGCCACAACCTGGAATTGGCTGAAAACATGATGTACGGATGGCAAAAACAGGGTATGTGGAGGCTGAAAATGTGACATGGGACCAGATTACCTCCGGAACCGCCTGCTACCGCATGAATCCCAGCGACCGATAAGGTCCCACAGAGTTGGCCTTCTGCAGGTCCCGTCGACTAAACAATGTCGTTTGGCGGGCCCCAAGGGAAGAGCCTTCTCTGTGGCAGCCCCGGCCCTCTGGAACCAACTCCCCCCGGAGATTAGAACTGCCCCCACCCTCCCTGTCTTTCATAAACTACTCAAGACTCATTTATGCTGCCAGGCATGGGGGAGTTAAGATATTCCTTCCCCCTAGGCCATTACAAGTTATGCATGGTATGTTTGTGTGTATGTTTGGTTTTTATAATAAGGGTTTTTTAGTTGTTTTATTAATTGGATTTCTACATGCCATTTTTATCATTGTTGTTAGCCGCCCCGAGTCTGCGAAGAGGGGCTGCATACAAATCCAATAAGTAAGTAAGTAAGTAAGTAAGTAAGTAAGTAAGTAGGTAGGTAGGTAGGTAGGTAGATAGATAGATAGATAGATAGATACACACGGAGGTGGCGATGGGCAGCAATATGCTGTGGCAATCCCCACAGCCTGGAACAGGTCTAAAATGGACTGTACAGAGGATGAAAATGTGACACACAGAGGCCAAAAACAGCCAAAGGGTGGAGGTTGTTGGGTGGGTGAGACTTCAGCAACATTTGATGTATATGATGCACAAACATTTCCACCCACTTTTAGAGGGGAATGCATCTTATACTCCGAAAAATACGGTACATCCTGGAAAGAACAGGGCTTTCAGGTTGTAGAAAACCAGCTGCAAACAAGACTAGCAAAGGAACAACCAGGGTGGTTTTGGAAAAGACCAAACATGATGTCACTGTGGTTAAGAATTGGGGCATAACCTTAGATTCTGAGGAATAGGTAGCCATCCAGTGGGAATAATTCCATTTGCTCACCAAGTCTAGGCAGGAAGGACACGTCATGTACCACCGATAAACATACCCACCACCCACCCATCCAAGGTTTGGAGATGCAAAACATGTGTTTTTTTAAATATGTGCTGTACAAAGCAGAGAGAGTTTTCTGTGGAACTGGTCTTTTTAGGAAAAGGCGTGTTCTTTCTTGGCATTATCTATGGACACCTTTAGATGAGGAGATGGCAGTTCTAATAGAAACATCGAAGACTGACGGCAGAAAAAGACCTCCTGATCCATCTAGGCTGCCTTTATACTATTTCCTGTATTTTATCTCAGGATGGATCTATGTTTATCTCAGGCATGTTTTAAATTCAGTTACTGTGGATTTTCCAACCACGTCTGCTAGAACTTTGCTCCAAGCATCTACTACTCTTTCACTAAAATAATATTTTTTCACGTTGCTTCTGATCTTTCCCCCTAGCTAACCTCAGATTGTGCCCCCTTGTTCTTGTGTTCACTTTCCTATTGAAAACACTTCCCTCCTGAAACTTATTTAACCCTTTCACATATTTAAATGTTTCGATCATGTCCCCCTTTTCCCTTCTGTCCTCCAGACTCTACAGATTGAGTTCATTAAGTCTTTCTGATCAGTTTGATGCTTCCACCATTTTTGTAGCCCGTTTTTGGACCCGTTCAATTTTGTCAATATCTTTTTGTAGGTGAGGTCTACAGAACTGAACACAGTATTATTCCAAATGGGGTCTCACCAGTGCTCTATACAGTGGGATCACAATCTCCTTCTTCCTGCTTATTATACCTCTAGCTATGCAGCCAAGCATTCTACTTGCTTTCCCTACTGCCTGACCGCAGTAGTCTAGGGACAGACTAGTCTAGTCTGTCTAGGCACAGATGAACAACCCCTCCCAGAAGCTCTACTCAATGTAGTTGAGAGTGATGGTACAGTTGAGAAGTACACAACCCAGTCCTTTGAGTTGTGTGGTCATAGTAGCAGAGGTAACCAATGCTTGAGGAGCTCTGAAACAAAGTGATCAGGAATTGAGCTCTTAAGTTCCCAGATCAAAGTGGAGTAAGCCTGATCAAGGGTTTGCTGATTATGGGGAATATTTATATTTATGAACAGTAGATATAAATTATTAAGAATTCAGGAGTAGATTTAGTATTGGACCTTGGCGGTGTGCTGGCTCTTTAGCAACCACTCCAGAATCTGTTGTCACCTAGCTGACCAGAAGGTTGGGTTCCACGGATAATTTGATATGTGCCATTAGTGCCTTCCTATCCATCATGCAATACAAGTCATCCCTTTCTTTGGAGAATGACCTCTCCAAAGATTTGACAGCAAGGTCCACTCAACATGCAAATTGTTCTTTGATGCTACAGACTTCAGAAGCATCCTCACATCGGGGATTGTGGGACTTTTCCAAAATCACTGAAAGCAAGCAAGGTGGTGTTGTGGTTCAGCCTGAGGCTGCTCAGGGACCGGCTGTGTCTCTGCTGGCTCCATGCCTGGAGGAGGATGACAGCGAAGAGGAGGGGGCTGAACAGTCGGACGGGGGAGAGGAAAGTCAGAATGGGACGAAGGAGAACAGCATGAGAGCCCCGGGGGGGGGCTCTCCCCAGCCAGTAGCTTGGAGTCATTAGGTGATGAAGCACAAGCCGTCATTGACATGAGACAGAGACGTTCAGATCAGAGAAAGGAGCAATTAAAGAAGTATTATCAGCACTGAATTAGGAACAGCTGGGCTTGGGTGTGGTCCTCCTTAGCAGGGTTTAAAAGCAGGCAAGCCCTTGAAGCCATGTGGAGTGTTATCACTTGGAGTTACAGTGTCCTGCTTTGTTCTCGACGTCTCTGTTCCTGGCTTGTGGCCCAGCAGTTTGGAAGACCCGTGGGAGGTGTAGGTCTGCTATCTACAGCCTCGTCTTGGCAGCAAGAATCCTGTATTGCTGCATGGACTTTTGCCTTCGTGGATATATTTGAAGATACAGCGTTTTCCTATTTGTAAGGACATTTTCTGTTACCTGTGTTTTTCTTGAATTTTATAAACTGCCTTTGCCTTTTATCGGTGTGTCTGGCTTCTCTTTTTGGGTTGGTATTGGCTTCCGGAGTGACCCAGACAGAACAGGTGGTTCTAGGATTTTTTTTAAAATCAGTTGACATGCCTTTCCCTGGGAATAAAGGCAGCCTGTTCATCTTCCCACCCTTGGAGAACGTCGTCATTCAACACCTACTGTCTGGTAAAATTGCTGACCAAGCAGAAGGTTTGGCCAATGGAGTTGCCTTCAAAGCCTTCTCAGTTTTAATGGTGTATGACATTTTTTCCGGGCAAATACTGCACAGCTAATCATGTTCTAATAGCTCTTCCTTTTACCCTTGAACTGGCTCACGGTGCGCTCAATAATATTTTAATTTCTTACCTCTGATGAGCTTAATTCTGAGCAGGTATTCAGTTTCTACACTTACAAATGGGCTCCCAGATGTTCGAGGCCAATGGCTAGAGAGAGCAGCAGTACAAATATAATATTTAATACAAAATGTCAGTTTGGGTGTTCCACTCAATTTCCTGAAGAAATCTTGACAAACCTTCTTATTTAGGCTGAAGACGCAATCAGTTCCATACCTCAGCCCTCTGCCCAGTTGCTATGTAATTCCACATAACTAAGTTCTCTAATTTCTGAATTGCAAATACAGAGCAGATGTAGGTAAAATTTGGGGGTGGAGGGGGTGGAGACAGGCAGAAGGAGAGAGAAAAGTTTCTTTCTTGCGTTGAAACAGCCTTATTTTGGTAGACACAATGTACCGGAGGTTGTTTTTGCAGAGAATTATATAGAACACAGCAATTTTAAATATACAAGACAGCCTAAGCATTAAAACTCAGAACAACAACATTGTATCTCCAAACTAAGTAGTCTTCTTTTTTAGTTATTCTACTTTATGGAGATATTATATTCTGTCCAACAAAGCTAAAAACCCTCCATTGGTTCATTTTGTATTCTCTGAAGTGTTAGAATGCACTTTCAAACTAGGGATAAGCTTAGGTTTGAGGGCAAATTATTGTCATATCCTGTCCCAAAGACACCCTTCTTTCTCTGACAGGGGAAAAATATGTTGCTTAATAGGGGAAACCTGGAGAATAGACATTTTGGGAAAATTCTTGTTATATCTCTTGGACATAGTTGACCACACCCAGACAGTATATAAGTGAGGATTTATGGGTAAGAAGGCGAGGAGATACAACATTTGTAATGGTGAAGGTCCTACATCCAGGGTTCCAGAAATGCTTTGCTGCCAACCTGCTGTTATCCCTTTAAGTTCCCTTTAAGTTCATCATGCCCATGTAACACCAACACTCCACAGTCTGCATTGGTTGCTGATCAGTTTCCGGTCACAATTCAAAGTGTTGGTCATCACCTATAAAGCCCTTCATGGCACCGGACCAGGGTATCTACGAGACCGCCTTCTACCGCACGAATCCCAGCGACCGGTTAGGTCCCACACAGTGGGTCTTCTCCGGATCCCGTCAACTAAACAATGTCGCTTGGTGGAACCCAGGAGAAGAGCCTTCTCTGTGGCAGCCCCGGCCCTCTGGAATCAATTTCCCCCAGAGATTAGAATTGCCCCCACCCTCCTTGCTCCTTAAAACCCACCTCTGCCGTCAGGCATGGGGGAATTGAGACATTCTTTCCCCCTAGGCCTTTACAATTTATGCATGGTATGTTTGCTTGTATGGATGTTTAGTTTTATAATAAGGGTTTTTTAGTTGTTTTTAGTATTGGATTTACATGATGTTTTTTATTACTGTTGTTAGCCGCCCCGAGTCTACGGAGAGGGGCGGCATACAAATCCAATAAATAATAAACAATAATAATAATAATCATGCAGAGATGCAGAACAGGGAAGCCTGGAGATTTGTGAGTGTGTGTTTCAAAAGTCATTAGTGTGCTGAAGAATGTCTAAATTGGATTTGGCTCTGGGCTTCAGTCATTTGTTATCTATTAGTCAATTTGCCCGGGAAAGTTGCCAAAATGGACTAAGAGCCTGACCTTGTTTTGTACAAAACATTTTTAAATATAGATGTGTTTGTTTTGAATTTTCTTTGTTCTGATCCGAGCGGGCCCAAACAGAACATCCATACAGTGGGATGGATGATGTATTAGCATAAACCCAGGCATCTGATCCTGTTTGGCTGGCCCAGGTTAGCAGTACAGTTGAAGAAATGAAATTTATTTATTTTATTTTATTTTATTTTATTTTGTATTTATTTATTTACTTATTTATCTATCTATCTATCTATCTATCTGTCTATCTGTCTATCTGTCTATCTGTCTATCTGTCTATCTGTCTATCTGTCTATCTGTCTATCTGTCTATCTGTCTATCTGTCTATCTGTCTATCTGTCTATCTGTCTATCTGTCTATCTGTCTATCTGTCTATCTGTCTATCTGTCTATCTGTCTATCTGTCTATCTGTCTATCTGTCTATCTGTCTATCTGTCTATCTGTCTATCTGTCTATCTGTCTATCTGTCTATCTGTCTATCTGTCTATTTATTTATCTATTTGTTTGTTTGTTTGTTTGTTTGTTTATTTATCTATCTATCTATCTATCTATCTATCTATCTATCTATCTATTTATTTATTTATTTATTTATTTATTTATTTATTTATTAGATTTGTATGCCGCCCCTTTCCGTAGACTCGGGGCGGCTCACAACATAATAAAACAATTCATAACAAATCTAATAATATACAATTTAAAATTTGAAGTAGTTAAGAAAACCCCGTTTTTAAGCAGACATACCTACAAACATACCATACATAAATTATATAGGCCCGGGGGAGATATCTCAATTCCCCCATGCCTGACGACAAAGGTGGGTTTTGAGGAGTTTACGAAAGGCAAGGAGGGTAGGGGCAGTTCTAATCTCTGGGGGGAGCTGGTTCCAGAGAGTCGGGGCCGCCACAGAGAAGGCTCTTCCCCTGGGGCCCGCCAACCGACATTGTTTAGTTGACGGGACCCGGAGAAGGCCGATTCTGTGGGACCTAATCGGTCGCTGGGATTTGTGCAGCAGAATGCGGTCTCGGAGATATTCTGGTCCGATGCCATGAAGGGCTTTATAGGTCATAACCAACACTTTGAATTGTGACCTGAAATTGATCGGCAACCAATGCAGACTACGGAGTGTTGGTGTAACATGGGCATTTTTGGGAAAGCCCATGACTGCTCTCGCCACGATCTAAGAAATAAAAAAGAAGACCAAATCCTGCAAAAAGGAAAATATGTGAGAATGTAGAAAGCTTTTTGGGATGATTCTGTTTTTCATTATTCAAGCAGGTTGATTAACTCAATCCTAATTTTTTTTTTAAATTATTGCATCTCAACTGCTGGGCTGCGCAATACACTTGCTTGGCGATTTATTCTGAGTAAAAGGTCTCCCGAATGTGGATTGAACTCAAGGGAGCATGATTTTTCAAATACTTGCTTTCCCTCCTGGGAATGCCCCTCCAGTGATGGGTACATCCTCCCACCACATGAAAGCCCAGGGTTGGGGGGTTGGTGGTCCTGTTTTGTGGCTGCCCTGATTACAAAGTCTCGGAGATCTTTAATTAATTTGGCTGGGCTTTGTGTATTCCTTTCAAAAGGAACCATCAAAATAGCATTTGAAACTCATTATCTTTTTGACAGCGATGCTCTCATCGTTGCTGTGATGTAACGTGGCCCAGTTTGATCAAAACACAGGCTGACAAAAGACACTCCGAAGTTCTCGGACTGTGTTTCCAAAGACACACACACCACAACTTTGACTTTTGCTTATTTGGGAGCTGGGTGGGCCACGCACAATGCATTATGTGGAGAAGACAACAAGTTGCTAGAAACACCGTGCTCCTAATCCTTGCCGTTTGCAGAGGAGGTAAATACAGTGATACCTTGTCTTACAAACTTAATTGGTTCCGGGACGAGGTTCTTAAGGTGAAAAGTTTGTAAGACGAAACAATGTTTTCCATAGGAATCAATAGAAAAGCGATTAATGCGTGCAAGCCCAAAACTCACCCCTTTTGCCAGCCGAAGCACCCATTTTTGTGCTGCTGGGATTTCCCTGAGGTCCCCCTCCATGGGAAATCCCATCTCCGGACTTCTGTGTTTTTGTGATGCTGCAGGGGAATCACAGCAGGGGAATCCCAGCATCGCAAAAACAAGCGCTTCGCTGGCAACAGAAGTCCGGAGGTGGTGTTTCCCATGGAGGGGAGCCTCATGGGAATCCCAGCATCGCAAAAACAAGCGCTTCGCTGGCAACAGAAGTCTGGAGGCGGGGCATCCCAGTGGCGGCGTAAGGTGAAAATAGTTTGTAAGAAGAGGCAAAAAAGTCTTAAACCCCGGGTTTGTATCTCGAAAAGTTTGTATGACGAGGGGTTTGTAAGATGAGGTATCACTGTACATCTTTCTGTATTCTGATTTTTCCTTTCTTGTGTCATACAGAAAAGGAATAATAGAATTGGAAGGGACCTTGGAAATCTTTGAATCCATCCCGCTGCTTAAACAGAAGACCCTTTGCCAGCGATGGTGAACCTATGGCACGGGTGCCACAGGTGGCACGCGGAGTTGTATCTGCTGGCACATGAGCCATTCCCTCGCTCAGCTCCAACATTCATGTGTGTGCTGGCCAGATGATTTTTGGCTCATACAGAGACTCTGGGAGGGTGTTTTTGGCTTCCAGAGAGCCTCCCGGGGAATGGGGGAGAGCATTTTTATTCTCCCCGGCTCTAGGAAAACCTTTGGAGCCTGGGGAGGGTGAAACATGAGCCAACTGGGCCCACCAGAAGTTGGGAAACAGGTTGTTTCCATCCTCCAGAGGGCCTCCAGGGGGTGGGGAAAGCTGTTTCACCCCCTCCAAGCATTGAATTATAGGTGTGGGCACTTGTGCATGAGCGATAGCATTCATGCAGGTTCTTCCATCACTGCCTTGTGCCATTCCCGACAAATGGCTATCCAATCTTATCTAAGAAAACACCAGTGGTGGAGCACATAGCTCCACCCAGCCTGGCCTAAGTGATATAAATGTTTGCTGAATGAATGTTGTATTTTGGGCTTCTTTTTGATGGTTTTATATTACTACCTTTTTATTATGTGGTTTATTATTGCCTACCTTGCATGGTATTATATTATTTACTAGTGTACACCACCCAGAGTCTGCTAGGAGTTGGGTGGCTTAAAAGTCAAATAAATTTAATTTAATTTTTAAATTCTGAAGGGAAGCCCTTCCACCGGTTAATTGTCCCCACTGTCAAGATATTTCTCCTTAGTTCTAGGTTGCTTCCTGATTAGTTTCCACCTATTGATTCTTGGGTTGCCTTCTGGCACTTTGGAGAAAAGCTTGGTTCTTTGTTCCAGCCCCTCAAATCTTGGAACAGTGATACCATAGAAACATAGAAGACTGACAGCAGGAAAAGACCTCCTGGTCCATCTAGTCTGCCCTTATACTATTTCCTGTATTTTATCTTACAATGGATATATGTTTATCCCAGGCAGGTTTCAATTCAGGTTACTGTGGATTTACCAACCACGTCTGCTGGAAGTTTGTTCCAAAGATCTACTATTCTTTCAGTAAAATAATATTTTCTCACGTTGCTTTTGATCTTTCCCCCAACTACCTTTCCCTCAATATCATGTCAGCTCTAGTTCTTCTTTTCTATTTTGTCCCCAGAAATAAAGCATTTTATTTGCTAAAATTGTCATTAGTGCAAGAAGTCTTAAACCAAAACAGAATATTTACATCTTCATACCAAGTTAAGCAAATAACAGAGTGAGGTTCTTTAGTATTTTTAAATTAAGAATAAAGCAAAACAAAATCCATCACTGCTCTTCAACCAAGCCAGTCAAACCTAATAAAATGATTGTCTGCAGTACTGTTTAAATATGTCTGATTGAAAAACATGCTGTAAAAGTTCTCTAGTTCTTCTTTTCACTAGACTAGACGTACCCAATTCCTGCAACTGTTCTTCATATGTTTTAGCTTTCAGCCCCCACACCCAAATCTTGGTCACTCTTCTCTGCACTCATACCACACCAAACCTCGCTTGATCGGTAGACATTGGTGTTTGGTGATGGCTTC